>NC_088888.1:91187052-91837885 GCF_037157495.1 Lathamus discolor
GTTTGTTGGGTTTGTTTTAAATAACTGACATGTAACAGACTCGTTACATGTGAAAACTCTCCAGGAAAAGCTGAATGTGTGTATTTTTTAAAAAAATCTATATACCACATCTGTTAAACACTGTGTGCCAAAAGAAATTTTAATGCTGAGTGACAGGACGTGTGTTTTGGAACTGGAGTGAGCAGAAGAGGTCAACTGCACTTAGCGATGGCAGGTTGCAGCAGACAGAATCCAATCCTTTGCGCTCAGGACTTCATCCTTTTGAAAGGCAGCCACATTTGGAAGAACACTGTGAAATTTCCAAGATATTAAAAGTAAACCCCACCTCGGCACAAAGGCAGGTTGTCTACCTCCTATCATCCTACTGGGCTTGCAGTATGAATGCACGTTCAAACGGCATTGCAGGTAAACTGGGTGAGAAGGCTGTGGTGTGGCAGACGAGAAACCAAGCTAGAAATTGCTTCTGTGAAATGTGAAGCAGCGACAAAGTACAGGTGAGTGTCCTGGGATGTCCACAGGATGAGGAGGGGCTTTGAGACATTCAAGTGGCTGCCAGCAGTGTGGTGGTTTTGCTGCAGTTCAACACACACACCATGTTTGTGCCCAGCACTGTGAAAGGCAACAGCTCTTCCCTCTTTCTCCCAGCGCTATGACTCTGCTGTGCCCACCAGGTTGCAGTGGGGACCACACTGTGCATCAGGGAGTGCCATGGGGTATGATGAGGCTGGTCAAGCACAGGGGACCAAGACAGTGAAAACTGTAGAGGCAGTGGTGGTACTGAGGGTGGTGGCTCTGACACCCACTTAGCTAATAAAATGCCTCTGCATTTAAAATGTAGCCAGACAGCGGTGTGAGTATGGAAGGTTTAATCCATACCCTCACCTCAATAAACTTGTTTTAGCCCTGAGTCCTTGCCCTGAGTCAGGGGTTGTGGAACCCTGCGCCCATCAGCTGCAAGCACCCCTGCCCCCGTAACCCCAACTAAGGGACCTCTGGTCTTTTGATCTATATTTTCTGCTGAAGCCATTAGTTTTACCCTTTGTATCTTTCCTCTTGGATTCAGTAAACCCAGTAAAGGTCTCCCATTCTGTGCATCTTACGCCACAGGTTGAAATTTGTCTCCTGCCAGCTGGTGCTGTTTCAGTTGTTCACCTGGCAATGTCTAAAAGCTCTCCCAGCCCCTGTGACCTGCTCCGTTAAACAGTTGTCTCTGGACAGTAAGGACAGGCTTTAATGACATTTGGTTGCTTCCTGCTGTGAGTATCGGGTAAGACTCACTTAGCATATCTGACAAACGATCAGGAAGGGTAGAACCTTTTCTCCAGCACATCTGAGGGGTCTCTAGGTGCTGGATCTCATTAGCCACCTGCAGTAATGAACTGAGCTGTCCTACCTTTTACCATCAGGTTTAAAAGGTCAGGCTGGGAATGACGTCTGTGAGTGGGTTTAGCACACTAAGGAGATGATTGTCACCAAATTGTAAGCATGGTTTTCCAGCAGATATCAATGTATTATTCACCTTCACTGGGTGCTTTGCTGACCCCTCTCCTCCTCCCTCTGCACAGATGCAAAGGGAGGATGGGGTGTGTGAGTGCATGGGTGCTATTTGGGGCACTGGCTCCACCACAGGTGTTTTTCTGATATTGAGTAATTCACATCCTTCCTCCAACCCTTCCCCATTTCAATAGTATCATACATCTGCCTGTCAGACTACAGCAGTACACCAAGATACCTGAATTGCCTTCCAACCTCTATGAGATATTGGGTGTGTTAGACTAACTGAAATATGATGTCTATATGGCTTAAAGCTTCTTGGCTAGTTCTTTGATACCTTTGAATGACACAGAACTGAGCTGTGTAATTGTATCCCCTTAACACTAGTAAGGGGGTAAATCACATTATTCGCAGACTAAAGCCAAATCGCAGCACTGCATCAGCTACTTGGAAGAAGAGCAACTCTATCCCAGCTGAAACCAGCACATACCTTTCTCACTTTTGGACCCCTGAAACTTTTCAGGAGAGGCACAGACAGCTCCACAAATGTCCTAGATGCAGTTTTTGTGTATGTGAATGCCCTTTCCATGGCCACCCCCTACAGTTCACAAACAGGTCAAACCCTCCTGCAATAAGTACATTAGAATGGGGAATGTCTTTCTTTTTTTGCATTGAGCAAACCACAGGCAGCCTTGTTACTGTAAACAGCCTAGCCCAGGCAACAAGAGCAATGAATACAGAGCAGCAGGGGTTCTAGGTAATGCTAGTCATTTGAGGACCCCATGGTGAGCCTGCACAGCCATCCCAGCCATCTTCTTGCTGTCATCTGCCCATACTAGGCAGAGCAAGGCTAGCTCAGGGCTGTACACACATATTGCTGCCAAACAGATAGAGATGTAGGCATAATGTTCTTGTGTACTTCTCTATACAGCTGGCCGGGAGCTTGCTGAGATGCTAAATTGTGTCATTATGTGGATCTTGGATTATATTATACATTATTCTCTTTCCTTTCTGGAAACATATTTTCACTCACATGCAGTTTAAAGACTGATTTTTTTTTCTTTTTATCTTCTGCACGATCTTTGTGTTGATGGGTCTGTTGCTTCTAACTTCAGCGACATTCAAAGTTGTGCAAGTGCTTTGCAAACATGCAAGAAGATGAGTCTCTGCTTGACTGAGATTATAATCTTTGAAGGCAACAGCAAACACTGAGCTTGTGGATAACTCCTGAAAGCAGGTCTGAGACAAGCTGATCACAAACCAAAATTGTTGCTAGGAGCTAAGTGTTAAAATAGTAAATATTTCAACACAAACCATGTTCTTTAATGTCTCTGAAATTGTCATTAATCATGGTTATTTTTCTTTGTGCTTCCTCATGAAGATGTCACAATGTTTCTTAGTGTCTTTTCCTTTGATTTATTAGAGATGGAGATTTGAGCATGTAGACAGTTCAGTAGCTATTTGCTAATGCTATGTCAAGATACAGGATGAAAAACAATTAAGTCCCTCAACACTTTCACAAAATAAGAAAAATCTTATTATGCTGCAAAGAGTTCTGTTTGGAGAAAAACTCATTCTTGCCAGAATCATTTACTGCGAAAAAGCCAACTGGCTTTTGTGGCTCATTCATCTCAGAGAGATGGTGCCCTTCAATCTCTGCAATGCAAAGTGCATATCACATTACCCTAAGCTTGAGGGACAGTTTCCGCACCATGATTTCAGTTGCTGCCCAGCAGCTGCTTGAACCTGGTTCAGTGTCAGTGAGGCAGGTCCAACCAACCCAAGGCAGAGAGACCTTTCCTGACTCTTTTTCCCGGCTTTGTAGTCTGTGAGATTGAGTTTAGCTTTATTCATGTGCATCGTTTCATTTCTGCCGCGGCATTTACAGAGCAACCATACATTTCTTCATTGGGATTTAAGGCTCCACCCATCCTGCACATCAAAACAGGTTTGGAAACTGGTCCTTGGCCTGGAGGTTGAGAAGCAACTTGGATACTTTCCATGGGGCTTGACCTGCATTTCCTCAACACCCCTGGTTGTGCCCCTGTGCCATCATTATTATATCTGGAAAGATTTTTTTCAGCTAAAAATGCCTGGAAAATGTCAGGGTTTTGTCTACTCCTTTTTAATTCTTTCCTTTTTTCTTGTGCCAGGAGGGTGGCTGTTAGGTTTGCAAAACCTGCAGTGTAGTGTGCCAGCATGTGGAGGAATCTGTGGGTGCAGAGCCCGGGTGTGGGTTGGAGGATGAAGCAGAGGAAGCCTGCCTGATGCAGTCACACCCATGCTGTCTGCTGGGAACCAACCCTTGCACGTGGCATTTCCCTAACCTCGCTCAAGCAGGATTTGGGAAAAATTTATCTGGCATATACCAAACCCTGCCTGGAAGCGTGTTAACAGTTAAACAGGCTGGATAATTGGTGGGCCAGTGCTTAAACCTGCCTCCTGGCGCTGTTTGAGCTGGTGGTGTGGATGTTATGATGCCTTTGCTCAGGAATGGGAATGCCAGTGATACCAGGAGTTGACAGGAGTAAGAAAACTACAAAACATCTTTCAATGGCTATTTATTGGGTTCTATTTAAATTGTATTTTTTTTTTTTTTGGGTACTTCATTGTTATCTGTTGGGTCTGATGTTTGTCTTTGAAAATTGCTAATTTTTATTCATTCTGAGCCTCCCTGAATGCTCCATTTTGTGCAAGCACCCTGAGCCTGCAGGCAGCCTCTCCTCTTTGCTCACTCTTAAGAAAATTAACAGTTGGCCAATGACTGTATTTTTTGTTCCCCTCTAGATGTTTCTTTCTGCTACTCTTCAGACACTAGGAAAGTGCTGCAGGGTAAACCCACTACCCTGACTTTATATCACATTAGAAAATAAATGGAGAATATGAATTAAGAAATGCTTTCTTAATAGAAAGAAAGTGGATGGACCTGGCTTTAACAAGCACTTGGCAATAGACTTTTGTGCCTTTTTCCTGGCCCACTGCAATCAGGGGGCTCTTTTAACAGGGCATTTTCCTAGACCATGCAAGCCTCATGCAAAGAGACCTGCTGGCTCAGCCCAGCGCTGCTATATGTTGCGTTAGATCTGCTGGATTTATATTAGCTGATGGTCTCCCCTATTGCCCAAGGCAGAGTATAACCAGGCAGCGTTTCTCATGCACCATTTAGATGATTTAAACATTAGGGAGTGTACATTAGCCTTCTCCTTTTGATGAATTCCTCATCTGCATTCAGGAAAAGAGCCTCATTACCTTAGGACAGGACCATTATTTACCTACTACTTATTTTTCAATATTTTGCTCTCACCAAAGAGCACAATAGTGGTACCTGCAGCAGGAACAGCCTGAGTGCTGCCCTGCTGAGCTGACAAAGCAATCTCAGTGACCATGCTGCAAGGAGGGATGGAGGCTTTGGAGGGGGAACGGGCGATAACTTAAGGAGGATAATGTGATATAGCATGGCACTTAGCCATGATGCAACAGAGATAAGGAGGCTTCTCTGAAAAAAGATTGAACAAATAAGACATTATTAGAAGACCCTCAACCAATGCAGCTGTTGTCATTGTTATGAATCCTAAGATCACTATAACGTTTAAAAGGTTTTTAATTTCTGTTTAGAAACACCTGCCCCCTCTCATGGCACTGAGGGGTAATTTTCCCCTGAAGACAGATACCACATTTTGCTGGACCGGTGACAGTCTAACACTGCATCTACATCTAGTGGCTTTCTCACAGCATTGCTGCTGGCTCCAGCTTGGCTGCCTGGGGAAGCAGGATGCCCGCGTGTGCCAGCTGGGGAGAACTCTGGGCTGCACCAGCTTTCCCCCGGCACATAGGTCGTCACCCAAGTCTGATGAGTGTGCGGCTCTTCACGTATGCAGACACTAACACAAATAGGTGTGGATGTCTCTGTGTGTCTGTGCTGTTACACTGGTGACTTACATCTGATTTTCTTACATGTATCAGTGCTGATACAGTCATTAACAAGGCATCACCTCTGCAGTATTGTTAGTACTCTCAGTGCCTTTATATGTGTGCAGAAAATGTATCTGAAAGGGAAAGAAGACAGAAGGAGGCAGATACAGTGCAGTCTGGCTTAATTCTTCAATTTTATTTTCCACAGAACATTATCACTAAACATCATTAGAAGATCTGGGTCCCACCCCCATCTCTACTCTGCCTCTAGATGCATCACTCTGAACATTTCTTACTTCCCTTCTGACCTCTCTTTTCCACCCTACCCTCCTGTAACCGAAGTACTTACTCCATGGTTCTTTGGGGCTGGTGTCACTTGTTTCTGTACACTTGCATCACACTGGACACTTTCAGGGCCTCAAACATGGATGCAATTTGGTAATTGTTCCTAGAGGTGAATGCACTATGTAGCTATAGATGCCATTGACTGAATCATGCACCCATGGGAGGGGGCACAAACTCCCTTGCCCCAACTAAGGATGTCTCCACCACTGCATTACAATGACTTTCTTCTCATGTAGCCACTTCCTGGTTGCCTGTGTTCCCTGCTTGAGCCTCCTGCTTTCCACAGCAGCCAGATGCATGCAGTTGGCTTCACTCCTTCTCCCTCTGTGACTCAGAAGAGGACCCACATCCATGGCCTGCAGTGCTGCCAGGGAGGTCGGATGCTGCAGCCCCAGAGCAGCTCATCTTCCAGCCACCAGCACTGCAAAACCAGAGCTGGGAATAAACTGCAGGCCCCAGAGCACTGTAAATGAGCTGTCTGAGATGTCTGTCAGCACACCCCATCTGCTTGCCAGAGCTGCAGTAGACGTCTTTGCCTGTTTGGATGGTGGCACAAGCTCTGCAGTGTGTTAAAAAGCCCCTCTTTCTCGAGAGCTTCTTCAGCGATGGGGAACAGGCTTTACTAGAAGCGAAGCTGAAGGAATGCCAGACAGGCAGCAAGATGCAAACGCTTGGCTGAGCAATTTTTGTATCATTGTCAAATCCACGCATTCGAGAAGCAGGAGCCAGACCCTGGAAATCATGAAGCTGACAAAACTCGGCATTTATTTTTAAGGCCATTTGTGCCTTTCTCTTTAGTTCCTGTGCACGTTCAGAGGTTTTCAAGGTTTTTTTTGTGTGTCCACCGGCCGCGACTTGGCTGCTTAATTCAGTTTGTACTTAAACTGTCCATGCCTAATGAGGCAATTCTCCTCTAAGGGTAAACACCAAATTCTCTATATAGGTGATCAAGAAAGCTGCTGCGATTTCTGAAATCCTCATTACATGGAGTTGGTCCCATAAAAGATACAACCCCTCTCCACAAATCTTGCATTTCTTCGGGCTAGGCACCAAAGAAAGGCACACAAAATCTCCCTGTGGAGGTGTGAGTAGCTCCTTCTCTGCACTGACTGCATAGAAAATCCAGCCTTTAGAGGAAATGTTTTTTTTTTCCTAATATTAATCTGCCAGAACTGGGCTATTTAGGAAATGCTCAAAGATTCAGCATAAACCTGCAGAGTGAAAGAGACCAGTAGATTCAGCGGCTGCAGATAATGGCAATAAGTATAGTGTTAAAGATGGCCAGAAAACATAACTGGCATTCCATGTTTCTCTAGAATTTAAGTAAGATGTGGTTTTGAACATTCAGTTGATATTTTGGTAACCTCAGAATTATATGACATGAAATATAGTGTAAAAGACAACTGAATATCATACAAAATTAAAAATTAAATCTAAATTATGAACCCAAAATAATAAAAAGCTAGTATTTGAAAAGAAAGAAGAAATGGCATTGTTAGGCCTTCTTTTCCTGAGAAAAATTTCTCCAAGTTAGCTGGGACCCACAAAACTTTCTCCTTGGACACAAGGTCATTTTACAATGGAAAATTGTTTTATTGAAAAGAAGATCAAGTGTAATTGGTACCAATAAATATAAAATCCTACAGCCATTATGAGGCACAAACAGAAGATACTCATGAAATACAGAATAGCTTCCATAAAAAGCAGCACCTAAGCAGCTGCATTTATCTCCACCAAGCTCTCCTTTTTCCCCTCGTTATTCCTGCAGGGTAGATGTGGAGTGGGTGAATTCAGACAACAGGGAAGATTATGAAGATGGTCCTTAGCCAGACCCAGTGTGAACTATCACCTTCTTTAGCCAGTACAGACAAAATAATGAACTGAGCATATGCAGATTTGAGTGTAAACAATTGCCCAAGTTTTCTAGAAGAGGAATCCCTTTCCAGTTCATCCTCTAAAAGATCAAAAGAGCCCTCAGCAGCCAATGAAACAAGTAAGTGATTATTCAAAACAAGTATGAGTGAGCTCCAAACACTGATCACAGGGGGGAGAAAAGATCAGGTGTCTTTTTTCATGCACTCCTCCCCCTTTCCCTACCTACCCCTGCTCCAAACACACGTGCTCAGCTGTAAATGTCTAACTTCACCCTTTTGTGCATGTATCATATTTGTTTGGAGATGAAAGAGCTTTGAGGAAGTTCTTTGTCAATCAGTGTTATTGATGACGTGGTTGTAAATCTCACTGTCATAGTATTTACTGAGTAAATAAGTACTGTGTGACCTACAGGAATATTTTCCCAGTGAGGAAACTGGTTTGAAAACAAATGACTCATCTTTTTTTCCATTATACCTCAAAGTCATGCACGGGGTTGGGCACTCATTCAAAGATGAACTCAGTCTGTATCTTACAGGATCAGTAATGGGCAGGTTTTCTGGATGTATCACTTAGCATGAAGTCCAACAGGTTTTGCAAAATGAATATATTTGTTGATTGGACTGGAAATAGAAGCAATTTAAGTATTTTTGCTATAATTCCTCTCCTTTTTTTTTTTCAATTATTTTATTGTGTGTATCTGTACATATTCTGGGGCTTGCCTGGCAACAGAACAGTTTCAGCCATTAATTTCCTTTTTTCCATCAGTGTTATCAGTAACCTGCCTCAGTTTCCCCTGCTTTAGAGCCACCCTCCCCACCATTGCTGGTGTGACAACTTGCTCATTTAGAGGCAGCTGCAATCTGTGCAAGTATGACGGGTACCTCTGCCTCAGGCCGCTGTCTAGATGTAGGGCAGGCAGGCTGAGCAGAGCCAGCAGGACAACAGCTTTGCCCATCAAAACTCAGAGCCAGGCTGACTCTCAGCGCAGACAGGTCAGGATCCAGCAGATGTAAGATTTTTCCATCAGCCCCTGCTGAGGTCATTTCCCTTTTCTTGCCCATGTGGTCTTTCACAGTTGTCTTTCTTTTATCACACTGAAGCTCAGGTTGCTGATATGTGCTGCACCTTGCAACCATCTGCAAGCTTGTGCTGTTGCAAAAGGCTGTGGGTGCTTATAAAGTGGAGCTGCACCCCAGCAGCACATAGAGATCTGTGTGCTGAGACTGCCTGGAGTCTCTGATAAGCTTTTTGGTGGAATTCAGGGCATTAGCTTAGAGCTGTGAAGTCCTAATCAGGTCCTGATCCAGTCCTTGACCCAGCTGCTGGGTTGTCTCAGCAGAGATCAGCAGAACCATTCGACATGTTGCTTCATCTGTTCAAAACACAGGAAAGCTGCCTCTAGGGTGATCCCTCTAAAGAGTCGCCATCTTCTGAGCTCCTCTCCCCTCCTCTCATGTACCACCCTTTCCTCACTAACAAACCCCGCAAGTGATAATGCTCTTGGCATGTTTGCATCCCTGTGTTAACGCTGCTACTCAAGAGAGTGAGCTGAGTGTGCCCCCCTCTGCTGCTGTGGGCATCATGGTTTCAACAAGTGATGGAGGCGTCCAGAGCACAGAATGGGTGCCTAGTGATCTTGTTTGAGATTTGGCTGAATAAATGTAGCTATCTTACCTTTTCCACAGAATCACACAACCATTTAAGATGCAGCTCCTCTGATCTAACTCTTGCAGGACTCAAAGTCAGACCCAGCTTCAACATTAGATTGTGTCGCTCAAGATCACATGCCATCAAGGTTTGCATATTTCCAAGAATGGGGATCCTACTAGAGATTTCAACAAGTTTCCCAGATTTTCTGCCTGCTGATAACCACCCACATGTTAACATGTGCCCTTGACTCTTGCACAAGCATTTCTGTGCCCTGCTGGGGTTTTTTCTTACTGTGCTGTGTCTTATGTCAGATGTGAACTTACTTTTCCTTCCTGGGAGCCAGCTGGATCAACACAAGACACAAGGTTTGCTCAACTCTGTTTCTCAGGTAGACTTCCTTCCCCTTCCTTCACCTAACCCTGCCTGGTTTCAATGAACTTCAGCAAGAAGCTGTCCATCAACAGAAGTTATGCCTTTCTTCTTTGGAAAGTATCTAGTGCATTTGGGGTTCCACCAGGAGCAGATAAATATTACCTGTACCTCTGAGAAGATTCAATCACTGCTAAGAGCTCTTTTTACGCATGTATCTTAACAAAGGCAACACCCTGATCCTGCTATTGCCTTAGCAATGATAGATATATAACTGAGGGCTAGATTCAATAAAATCTGAGTTATCCTGAAATCAATTTTTTATATCTTTTGTGACCTTGCATGGGACAAAAATGATTGGTTTTATTGAACTGAAATATACCATGTTCTCTGAAAAGTAATTAAGGTATTACAAAAGGTATATTCAAAACCTAACACAGGACATTTTATAATGCCATGTAATGAAATGATGTAATAGAGAAGTGATTTTGCTACTATTTATCCTATATATTAATAAGTGACAGAACTATTCCATGATTCTATGACAGGTACAAGCAAACAAATTAATTTCATTTATTCAATAAAAACTAATCTGTTCTTTTTTATACCTGTGTTACCTGTGTAACTTATTTTCATAGTTTTTAGCTCTAAGGCTGTACGTTGGAGAAGTCTTCATGCTGAAGATAGACTGTATCCTGGCTAAGCTCTATGTGCATGACGGTCTGTCATCACTTCAGCAAGAAACAGAAGTACAACTTTAAAACAGACTGTGGTATCAGATTTAATGTGGAAAAATGTCATATATTCTATTTTGACAGAAAAAGTAAAAAAAAAAGTATTCTACCACTTCTTTATTAAATATTAAAATAATATTCACAATCTTTATTTGGTTATTCTTAAATTATTAATATATTAATATGAAATTCTACTTATTTTAATTTGTTAGAAAACAATAAGACTGGATTAATGCCAGAAAATCTGCTTCTATGTTATCAAGGATCACAGTTAACCGACTTAACCTTCAAGTCCACAAAGCTATTCATATAGCACTGTAACAACCATTTTGCTTTAAAAATGTCCCATTAACAAACTGATCATTGTTCATTGTTCAGCTGCTGCTGGTCTAGTGGAAGGTGTGTCTGCAAAGAACTGGGGTGCCTGAAGGTGTTTAGCACTGGGGGTCTTCTCTGCCCCACTCATCTCTCCTGCTGCTGTCGAGCCCTGGTCAGGTTGAGTTTAGTTCCCCGTGTGCCATGTATGTTCCTGATGCCATCAGCTTGCTGGAGGCATTGCACAAAACATGGCTGGAGAACACCGCTTCCAGAATGAAATAATTTTTTCTCCTCTTAAAGCCGAGTGGGAAGAACAGCCTGCGTGAATTCCTGGGGGCCAACCAAGGTTTGGACCTGCAGAAGGGGGCCGCATTATATGAGGTATTGACAGCAGGACAAAGAAGGTGATCCTTCCCCTCTGCTCAGCGTGTTATATCCAGTTCTGGGCTCGCCAGTACAAGAGAGACATGGTCCAATGAAGGGCCACAAGGATGATTAAGAGAGCATCTCTCCTATAAGGAAAGGCTGACAGAAGTGGGACTGTTTAGCCTAGAGAAGAGAAGGTTTAGGAGGATCTCATGAATTTCCTTCTCTTTACACACTGATTGAGAAGCTTTATTGATAAGGTCTGACCCATTACTCATGTTTCAGTGGCAAGAGGGACAGGTAGTCCTTTTATCCACATTACTTGTTGCTGATACCCAGAGCAAGAAAGAAAAAAGAAAACATAAAAATCATCTCCTGAGGTACAGATACCTCAAGACTTATTTTCTAGTTGCTTGGGACATCCGTAGTTATGGGATACTTAACCATAGCTTTTTCCTAGAAAAAAATAAGAGGAAGATTATTACCTATCAACAACTTGGTTTCCTCTTTCTGTCTCTCTGTGTGGTAGGCTGGTAGAAATTTCCCAACCAGAATTCCTAAAGTGTGCAGGGAGATGGTCTGGGATACCCTGTTTATAAAATAAAATGCAGATATGTTTTTCTTACCATAACAATTATGACTTTTTAACACTCAAAACAGAAACATTGACAGAAATTACTGTGCTATCTGGTGACCACCCGATCCTGAAAACCTGCCTGAAGGGCCAAGTTCACAATTCTTCATCTAATAGAAGTACGGTTGAGGTTAAGTTTTAGTGGTTTAGGGGTACATGCTGTAACCCTGCAGCAGAGCAGTTAATATTTTTATTAATTACACTAACAATGTGTGAGAGAAAATATTCTTGTAAAAAGAAATATCAACTCACAAACTCCAACAGTTAATCAGGGCTATTTTGAAGGTAAAGGTTGTATACAGTTAAAACAGTTTTACAACAAAATGTATAGTACAACCTCAGGAATTCATTTTTATTGCACAGCTACTTAACTCAGTAAATCACCTAAAAATTATAAGGCAATAAAACTCTAGAAAGAGTCAATTTGTATTTTAACGGACAAAGCCATCAAAATGACTTTACACTGCCAAATACCAGAAAAGTTAAAATTATTTTTTCACTGTTTTGTTCCAAAGATCCATTAGATTCACTGTTGTATTTAAGACTTTCTATGGACATCATAACTTCATTTAAACATTTCAGATTTAAACTATGTTCTGTCAAAGGCGAAGCTAAAAATAGACGTTGCGTATGTTTTGTCTCACAAGGGCGAGCAACAAATAAAAGAAAAGAAAGGTTATTGAGTAAATATAGATTTTTGGATGGGGGAGGAAGTAGAAAGGTTCAGATTTTTGTAAGTGCTTTTATGACAGACTGACACAAACATTAAGACAGTTTGACCTATTGTGTATCCAAACCCCAACAAAAAGTGATTTATGACTTATTTAAACTTGTGGTACTGAGGTGGAAGACATTCATCTCATTCTACAGATGCTTAGAATAAATCGAAACTGATTTGTGGATAGTACATTAAACTTGTTTTGTATAAAATTGAAGAAAAAAAAAACCCCTGCGTTTTCTCAGACTACTCTCCCTAGCAAAATATTAACCAGTAGGAATGGTTAAAGAAAGAGAAGGTCTCCCTTTTTCTGCATGGTAAACTTCAACAGCTGCTTGGCTTGAAATGTTTCCCTGAATATGAATAATTGCTCTGGATGATGGGGTCAAAGTATGAAATAATCATCAGCATGGCACAGCCAAACTTTAGGAGAGATGAATTATCCAAATCCCATTTAAACATGTTTTTAGAAAATCTGATATTACTCTTGTAGCAACAGGGAGCAGGGTAAAGCCAAGGGGAAAGAGAAGCTTTTAACATAAAACCCCATGAAGCTCTGGTTACTATAAATCAGCTCAGATTATAATTTACTATAATTTACTTTTTTTTTAGATGGCAAAGAACTATCTTGTCTAAGCAGGGAAATAGCTTATGGCACTTTATATGTTCCACAAATAACAATATGCAACAATCAGAACAGCATAAAGGTTTGAATTTTTATATTGAATTTTGATCTGCTTTTCTCAAGGTTTCTAAACTGATCGGGACTTCATTGATACCAGAACTTCATCTGCAGTAACTTTCGTCTTTGTGTATCACGGTCATATGATTTGGGGTTTAAAATAGGAGAAACTTGGAGCAGGATCCTGAAGTTCCATGTTACCAGGGATGTATGTAAAAATACACAGTCTTTTCTGTCCACGTGATTTGAAGCATTTTATAGAATCAGGTCTTTAGATCACAAATTTTATGGAATTCATTGATCTTCACCATCTCACTAATCTTTGCCATTTCCATTTTGCAGTACCCAGCCAACAGTATACAAATTTTCAGTTATTCTACTTATTTAATTTGTTTTGTAAGGACACAGTAAGACTTAAAACCAGCAAAACCCAATATTTTGATTTGGGCATCTGCAATTATCACACACTTGAAAGCAGAGAGTTTGGTGCTTAACTTTGTAAAATGCTACAAAATTAACTCAGTGGTGGCTTTAGTTCACCAAGACTGTGCTCAGGAAATTTCTGTTCTACTTTCATAGTTTCTTTCACCTTGGTAATGGATAATGCTTCCGCAGAAGTAATTACTAGGAAAGAGGGACTTTTCTTTTTATTTTATTCTCTTTGGGGACACGAAAATTATATTTCACTCTGTTCAGAAAAGAAATCCTAAAACATCTAAGCTCTTTCTCTGAATATAATCCTGCTAAATTACAACCTCTCATATAATTTCTGTGTTTCTTTAGCAATAGGTATTGTCTTCTGCCCAAATTTAATATTCAGTAAGGCAGAGAAGGGATCTTGTTTTTAATCCAGCATAAATTCCTGGTTAGTTTTATGAGGCTGTCACAGACAGGACACAAGGGGCGAATATAGCTCCAGTGTGTACCGGGACTTAGGGATGAGCAGAACCTCAGGGTAGGCTCAGAGCTGTTTTGAAGACTTTGGGGTTGCTTGTTCTGTTTTCATTTGCAAACTCTCAGTTTCGCTTTGACTCTCAGGCTTAAAAGTTTGATTTGTCCCTGGCTTTGAGTTAGTACATTTTTGAAATCTAACTCTTGAAGGCAAAGAAACATTAAAACTGAACATTTCCTTTCCACCCTATGGGATCAAAAAGGATGAACCCTTATTGAGAAACCAAATAGGGGCTATTTTGGCTGAATGACGATCAAATCTCCCTTTCAGACCCTAATTCTCTTTGTTTTGCTACACCAGGGTGATCTGAGTGTCTGAGATGACATTCACCCGTTCTCTGAAACAATACTTTCTAAAACCATCTTCCATACTGTAGATATTCCTGATAGTACCTTGCATACAACTGAATTGAATTGCATTTTGTGAAACTTGAGATATTTCTCTCTAGTTTTAACTCCTATATAAGAGAAATTTATTCTTATTATTTACTACCTTGACAATTTTGTGTCATTTGCAAACACGCTAGCAATGATTTTGTATCATCCCGGTCCTTTAGATCAAGAATTTATATCTCTTTGGCAACTGTCTAGCTAATGGATACCTCTCCATCAACAATTTATTTTCCAAGAGCTGTCACTGAGCATGCTTTTTGTTTATTTGATATGCATTCTTTTAATTCCAGATATAATGCACACATTTTGGTTACAGTACTATGCTGAAGCAATAAAACTAAAAAATAGTTGCCTTAAAATACAATGCTGTAGTAGTAAAATTATATTGTAAAAATTAGTTGTCTTCTCTTTAACTACCTTCTGCTCCAAAAGAGATAGTATCGTTTCACTGGATGCCTTCTGTAAAGCCATGCGGGCTGTCCTGAATGATATTTTCAGGTTTAATTATTTGCTGATAGAACCCTAGGTAACTAATTCCATGTTTTGATCTTTAGTGGCAGTCTGTTCTTATTTTGGAGTGTCTCTAGTTTTCCAAATTTTCTCAAATTGGACTTCAGTGTTTCAGAGATCCCTTTCAGCTTGTTGCAGAAATTCAGTGCTACAGGAATACAGTTACCCTGGCACACTGAAGGAGAGAGCTGTGGTGATTCTGCCTTAGCTCCTTTTCCCTTGAGCATTAATCCAGAATTTCAATTTTATATTAAGTGCAATGAATCAGTTTCTCTGCAGCTATATCTGAGACAAGTACTGCGCTTTTTATTTTTAGATGCATTAAAATCAATTTGTTGTGATTAGTGTTTCTCATTTTCTGAACTTCCTGCTTTCTCAAGTAACGACAATTAGTTTGCTAAGAATATGCAAGTGTTAGAGAGCAAAGTGCATAAAACTCTGATGTATAGTCAAATTCTGCTTTCATTTATTTTACTCTACAGTCTATATTTTTTTTTATCATGATTTCAAGACTCTGACTCCAGTCATGCACATGTTTGACTCAAGCTGGAGGATCTGACGCAACATTAGCCTCCACACCACTGTTCTTTGAAGAAAAAGAGGATGAGTGGGGTTTTTTGCATGCTCTGTAGGAACCTCCTACACCAGAAATCTCCCTTATCCTGCTGAGGCCTTCCACAGGGAGCTATTTCAGGGGCAGCAGTTTCATTTGGTGCATGCTGAAATGCCTGGTTTGCTTTTCTAAGCTAACCCATGTATATGTACTTAGCACAATTCTATTTAAAAGAGCAGTTATTGACAGATTAAGTTAATCAGCAGCTAATGTTGCACTGATGCACATATGATCCCAGCTCAATCAATGGGTTGTGAGATAGTAAAAAGTCTGTAACCATGCATTGTGTTGACAAAACAGGGCTTTTGTGTTTAAAATATGTTGAGAGCAGAATGTTAGTGTTTGAGTTTATCCTAATCACAGAAACCCCCACTGCTCCCTTGACCACTTTGTCCTTCTCAGACAGGGCAGTATCTGAGTCATCATGTTGTTTTCAAGGCAAGGGTAAACTTTTCCTTGCGTTATACACCTGGGAAGGTGTCTGAATGCATATTCATTTTAACGCTAGGCATCATCTTGCTTATTTAATCTAATCAAATTAATTTTCACTTCTTTTACTTGGGTAGGTTTTTGATGGCTCTTGGGAAACGATGCCTGGATTTACTGTCTGTTCTCCAAACATCTGGTTAACAGTGCACAGATTTTACAAGGCAACAATAATGTTACCAATATAACATTACAAGCCATTTCTGTCTCCTTTTCCTTACCAAAGCAAAAACTTTGCCAAATATTGTTCCTATTTTTCCAATCTCAGCTTGAAAAATGTGTTTCTTCCTATTTATCTTTACTGCCAAAATGAATTCTTAGCTTGAACACTGTAGCCTCTTCCTTATACTTCATGATTACTCATCTGAGTACCATCAAAGTCTTCATGCTCTATACCTCTAACACTATCTTCTGCCTTGAAATGTTGCTATGGCTTCCAGCCTCCACAGAGCTCATTTCTTGTCATCTCAGGTCTTGCTGTACAGTGTTAAGCTTTCAGACGTGATTGCTATTCGCAGCACAGCTTGGGTTGAGAGCCAATCCAGCACTTAGGCAGCTTTCAGATACCTAAACTGCAAGCTGTGAACCACAAATCTCCTTTCCTCACCCATCTTCCCCTCTATTTGAAAGCACCTACTCCTGACGACAAATAAGATGACCATGCAGCACTCAGAGGACTCATTACTCCAGTTTTGCTAGATGTCCCAGAACTGTGCCATCTCAGAAGCCCCATGCCATCTTTGGACCATCTCATAGTGCAGATATTCTCCTACACAATTTCTCTGGAGGCCCCACACTGACAAATTTGGGGGCCCATGGCAAATACTTGGATGAAGGAGACAGGGGATGTGTCCTTTTCTTCGTACCATTAAGTGGCCATCTAACTTTTCTGCCACAACAATACTTCCAGTTGCAGTTTGTGATCCAGCTGCTTGCCTTGGAGAGGGGATGGCTTATGTTTTCCAACACCTGAGATGGCTCACATTAGTACCTACCACTTCCAGATATGTGTCCTAACCACAGCCCTGGGTTAACAACTCTTCTGCTAGCTTGCTCCTCTGCCCTGTGTAATTTGTGCTCTTCACTGGGGACTGATGACAATTTTCACCAGGAAGAGGAGAAAGCATCTTCAACCCTGTTTCCTACACCATAACCAGATACTTATTGAAGTCCCTTTGGAGGTCAGAGAAGTGGGTTTGACCCTGCTTATTTTACCTCCATGCCCAGTTAAAGAGGAGAGACTAAATCTTTCATTCACTAGGCATTGTTTAAGGCATTAAACTTTTATGCAAATACGGGGGCCCATACCTTTCAGAGTGCTGAACAGTCCCCATGCTGTACATGAGGAGAGAGGCATGCTCTCTAGGAGAGGGGCAATCCATATTCCCTTCAGGGGTAAGGTATCACACCACCCAACTTGCTGTTACCTACCTGCTTCCCTGAATCTACACCTTCATCCCAATTTCAACATCAACAAATACTGCTTTGTTTCAACCGATGTGATTTAGAGAGTGGGAAGGATGAATGGCTTTTATTTCACATTAAACTGGCATTTTGTAAAGGGATATGGCTGTATTCCATTTCCATTATCTGGTTTGGCCATTATCTGACATTTCAGATGGAACTGATTTATTGAAATTATATTACCTCAGCACTCAGTGGTTACTCACTGCCTTCATTGGGAAATTGTTCAGATAATCCATTGAGGCATCATTTAAAAGGGCTGTCGAGAATACTCCTGCAACTAAGACAAGCAGCATTGGATCAGCATGGCTAATGGCACCAAATAGGAAGAAAAGTTTAGTTAAAAGGGGCTGAGAAAGTATCAATTTATTTGAGGGGATTATCAGAAACATACTGAAGTGTTCCTGAAACTAATCCTATTGATTCCACCTTATTTAGATTTTCATTATTTTCCCTCTATCAGGCAAGCTGGAAGAATAAAAATGTGTTTCTGATTCAGTTCATTGTTATTACTTCATTTATCTGTATTCTACAGAGTCCCAAATAGAGAAGTTAATATTTTATTTATCTGAAAAATATTCTATATGTATTCTCCCATAACCACCATTTCTACCACTACAACGTGAAAGTTCTATCAGCAGTAGCATTATGAACATATTAACGTCATTTTTAAAAGTGTAGTTGCGACAATAAGGCATGGGTTCAGACTCGATACTCTGCTTCTGAATCAGAAGGCAATTGATTTTTCTAAACACCAGTTTTTTGAAGATACCTGAGAAGGGACGAAATCAAACCAGGAGGAATTTCAGAAGTAGTGTTGCAAAAGAGTCTGTCCTGCAGTAATGCAGAAGATGACTACTAAGCAGAGACATCGGTAAGTACCTAAAATGGGAACCAGCAGTAATGGTTTAGAGTGTCTTCAGTCCTACTCATTGCCATATACTATTGAGATGATTAAGAGCATCTAAATGTATCTTTTCATTTAAAATGTCCTTAAAATCACCTTTTAGTCCTTCTTTATTTTCAAACTCTGTAATGAAAGTGAAATCCACACATTCTAAAAGCTTAACTTTGATGCTCACAACTTGCACAGGGACTGTTGAAGCCTTGGAAGTCTTGCTAAAACACATTCTTTTGCATAAGCATTTCTCAGCCTTTTCAGAGTAAGGTTTAGAGTGCTTGTAGGGTTTTTGCTGTTTGTCTGTTAATTCTTAAAAGAGACCTAGTCTTATACACATTACAGAAATTAAAAACCTCTGTCAGTGATGATAATCACAAACCTATAAAATCTACATGTAGCCTGGGTGAGATTTTTGTGAAAAATAGTGTGAAGCCTACATCAAAATACTGTCTTTGGCTCATTAACAGTATTAGATTCATAATACAATTTGAAATCCTTTTTACAACCCCTCACTTGTCTGAGGGAGGCCACTGTGCATTACATTACACCAGGAAAGAAATGTTGCTGTAGGCCGGCCAAAACTATTCGCTCTGGAAAAACCGGTCAATGGTATGCAGAAGCACCTTAAATGTTTCCTTTTTGGCCTTAAAGTCTGAGAAAAGTAGAGTCAAACAGAGCTCAGGGAAAGATTAGCAGGAAACTCTGTGTCAGTCTGCAGTGAGAAAAGAGAAGGACTTTATAAAGTTCCAAATTGCTGAACTAGGCCAATTACTGTTAATAACACTTCATCAGAAAGTATGTCCTAAAAATGTTTTCTTGTCCCAGAAGAAAAATCACGGTTTTATAAGAATTATACTGAGGTTCGTAATTATATCCATTGATGCTACATATTTATGAAGCAAAATAGTGGCCTTGTTATATACTAGTAAATCTAGACTTTATTGAAATAAAGGCACATCTTGCTGTAAATGAAAAAGTGGCTGCTGGCTCCACCTGTTTCCCCAGCTCCTTATGGAATCTCTCTTGGAGATAACACCTAGGTGTCTCAAGACATGAGCACTGTAGCCACTGCTACAACAGCACTGAAGAGTAAGTATTTTCTAAGCTAGTGTTTAGATACTAGGGGAGACACTGAAAATAATCCAGATCTCACTGAGTCCCATCTGCACTGGAGGCTGACAGTGGCGTGGACAATCAGCCATCTGGTGCTGACTATGCCTGGAGAGGCTGCTGGTGGTAAAGGGCTGTAGGGCTTTAATCTTCAGCGTAAAGAGATCTTACCTATCTTCTATCCAGTTACGTGCCTCCCTTTAAAGTGGAGAGGAGAAGTTCTCCAGTGAGAGAGACTTTGGGGAGCAAAGCAAGGAAAAACCCTGCCAGATAAGACATCTAGGGCAGGTGCAAGTCATGAGCCTGCGAAGCGGAGGTGTAAACAGGGACCTGGGAAACCCTGGGTTAAGAGGATTCAGGAGCTGGGTGCTCTTGTGCTAGGAATCTGGGATTTGTGATGAAGTTAGAAGTTTCCAGCATGGTAGTGGAGGAGCAAACAAAGCTGTGTGATAAAGGGGTTTAAGCCACCATGAGATGAGTTACCCCTAACAAGGAATACCAATGGTAAGCAAAGGGATATATCAGCAAAATATTTATATTCCTTACAATGCCCTTACAATGCTTAAACTTGTCATAAGGGATGAACTGATCCTTACAATGTCCCTTAATTTTCAAAACTTTTTGGTGATATTCCTCTTCATTGACTCTTAGACATAATAGATCCTTCTTGGCTTAGATGGAAGATCTGGTTTTGGGCAAACTAAGGATAAGAACAAATGCTTAGATCACAAATGTCAGGAGAAACCTCTGAAGATCAGCACTGGATTTTCTGCTGTTCAGCATCTTCAGAATTAGCCTGGAATAAAGGCATTGTTAGTGAGGTGAAGGTCTGCAATGGTTAAGATTATTCAGTGGATTCAAAATTAAAGGTGAATACAGAATGCTATAGAAGAAGAATCCCACAATGCTAAATGGCAAAATGACAGATGAAATGCAATGTCCTTAAATGCAAAGGAATTCACATGGGAAAAAATATCAGTAACTATGCATGCATAGTGATTGGATTCTAAATGAGCTGCTACTGCTCAGAAAAGTGAAGTTTTGGAGCTGTTGTGGCTAGTTCTCCTAAGACATCAGCCCAGTGCTTAGCTTTGATCTCAAAGGCACAATGCAAATTAGGCACTATTAGAAAAGAATGAAACAGAGAACCTAATCATTGTGCTTCTCATTTGAATTCTTTATGAATGTCTTGTCATGCCATCTCAGGAACAATATGGCAGAGCTAGTCTCATCTCTGTGCTAGATGACCTTCTCCATTAATTTGCTCTGAACATAACAAATGTCCAAATACCTGGGAGGCTACTGCTTCCCTTGTGCAGAAAGAAATTAACTCCTCCATCACTGTCTCTGGTGGAGGAGAGGAAGCCATCCCACCTTGCCTCTTAGGTGGAAGGCTAAGGCTTGTTCACATTAAGGCAAACTCACAATCCAAAGTAAATAAAGCTTGAGGTGGAAAGTCCACCCAGAGTTTGGGAAGTTCTGTTAACAGCAAGAACAGATTTCCTCAGTGATTTAGTGTGGTATATATACTTCTTCTAGTTTGTTTGTTCTACACCTAAGCAATACAGTTTGTACTGGTAGCTATGCTGGTTGGAGCAAGGAGCAATGACCTTGAAGTCAGTTTTTTTCTCAAAGTACTTTTTGCTCTGGCCAAAGGTGATATCTGTTATGCTCTCTTTGCCACCTTTGGGGACATCCTAGTTTTAGCAATGAGATAGTTTAACCTAGCAGTGAGATAGTTTAACCACCTTGCAACCACAAGCCTCTTATTCTGAAGCTGACAGGTGACTTGAAGTTGGTCACCATAATGATGGCATCTGAATTCCTTGTTTCAGAACCCTGTGATCTCGGTGGCCACCATCCTCTCAGGGAAGAGGGATCTCTTCTCACACCACCAGTGACCTCTCCCCAGACTCGGCATATTCCTCCTTCCTCTGACTGTAAGATGTTTACCGCTGCTCCATAAATCTCATCAAAGCCAGGCAGCGAAACAATTTTTGTTGGGTCCAGGGGTTGCTCTAGAGGAAATCATTAGAGTAAGAACATCTGTAATGGGAGAAATTCTCATGAAAGGGACAGCATATTTTATTATCTTTTCTGCTTCCTCAATTTTAGTAGGCACTTGTAAGTAAATTTCTGCCTACAGAAAAAAGCATCAGTAAAAGTTACAAAATGCTCTTTAAAAAAAACTTCAGAAAGTAAAACCAGAAAGTGTGAAGTATTTTCAAGGTCCAGAATTTCACAGTCAGCAAGAACTGTGCAAGGAGAACAGGACTGGCTAAAATGAAAAATATGGACAGGCACATTTGTGCCGGGTAACCCAAACCCAAAAGACCATATAAAAATGTAAGGCTGCGTGTTTTGTGGGTAAAATAAGATAAAAGTAAAGTAAAAATTCTGAATTGTTCTTTCTTCCAGCCAATCTCAGGAAAACAAGGATAGGCTACAAATTGCCTCCATAATAAATACGGCTCTTACAGGTGATGACCATACTAAGTAATTCCTTTGGTGATAAGGTTGAATGGTAAGGGTTTGGTGTCAAGTTGGAATATGATTTTAGAAAGACTGGAAAATCAGTCATCCATAGCAAGCTTATCTCCCTGTTTTTACATGCAGTTGAAGTGGTAGCAACTCTTACAATTTTATCTTAGGTTTCCTGATATCTGATAGCTTTCTTAAACCTCAAATATGGAAGTCATTGGATTATGAAAAAAAACCCAGGACTCATTAAAAAACAGCAATGTCTAAGACTTATACCTTAAGAGAAAAGCCAGAAAGTATGACCAAAATGCACTCTTAAAAATAGCAGAAAAAGAACAAACAGATTGACACAGCCTCCTGTGTAATAAAAGTCTCTTGGTTAAATTGATCATGCTATTTTCTTGGTGGATGGCTTGACCCTTGAAACTTTGGGGGGCTGGCAAAAGTCCAAAAGGTTAGCTTTTTAAACAAAAATCAAGCTTACCTGACTGAGTAGTAGAAAATCCCAACAGACCAGAACCAGCTTGCATAAAACTGATTCCTTATCTTGTATCGGATGCATGAATTGCATGGCAGAAAATGTATTGCACATGTCAGAACAATGTTCAGGAAAAGCTACTCACTGAAGATCAGGTTTCCTACTGGCAGTTAGGCCAAAAGTAATCTAAGTATCACCAGATCATGGCTGAATTACAGGAAATTCCTCCATAGTAGTAGCATGCATAACCTACTGTTTGCAATGTTTAAAATAATTTCAGTGAACACTGTTCACCTTTGGTCAAAATTCTTGGAAGCCTGTATTATTACAATAGAGGTGATTTGCTTCACCAGGAACACTAAATGACATAAACTGTAATTACTACACCCAGGCTATATTATATGCCTTCTGTTTGGTCTGTGTAGAAGAAAATTGCTCTCCAGAGTGTGAGCCCTAAATGCAAAGAAGGCATGGTGATTTCACTGTCGAGATCTCTTGTACCGGCCAGTGCAGTAAGTATAATATCTCAAAAAGTTCTGCAACCGCATATGACTCTTCCACCTCTTCTTTTGTATCTTGTGACCAGATATATTATGGATACTCTCTGGGTGACACACAAGCTCCTTTTTACAATTTTTGGTGTATTTTCTGATTTTTTCTGAATACCAAAAGCAGGCTGTATAGGATATATTCAAGGTGGGAAAACTAGTCCTTGCCAAATGCTGACTAGGCTTTTCAGAAACATTTTTAAGCCAAACATTAACCACAGTTGTTTATCCAATATAACATAAAATAAAGCATGTACTCACATGCCTGGCAAAATGAAGTCATGGATTGAATTTGAGCCCCTAGGCCACAGGATTTTCCACCCTTGATATCCTTCAAATTTAGTTGGGATTTTGTATCAAGGGCATATTTTAGCAGATGGGAATTAGAAGTCTAAATGTCACTTTAGATGTAAGTTCAATGGCTATGAACTTTAGATGTCTACTCTCTGGATTGCTGTAGACATAAGCAATAAGGTTCCAGTATGTAAATGTAAGTGAAGCTTTGTTTCCATATTTATATGTCTTATTTGAAACTACAAAGATATGAAAAGGCGAAATGGAAGCTAGGTTGTTCCTAGAAGCCAGACCTGACCAGAAAGACAGGATTTAGGTTACTATATGGCCCTATATTCACTAGCTAATACTCATTTTAAGATTACACTTTGGGAAAATATTGGCGGTGTTTGTTTTAATTTTAACCTTTTTTTTTTTTTTTTAGTTTGGTTTTCTTCTTTCTTTTTATTGTCTGCCAGGCAGACTTTGTTTTATTCAATGGGCATGAAATAGGATGGAACAAAGACACCAGAAATTACAATGAGGAACAAACCATTACATTTGCTTGCAGAGCAAAGAAGTACATCCCCCCCAAACCACCATCTTAACTCAAAGTTTATAAGTTGGTGTCGTGGTTTAAACCCAACCACAAAGCTCGTTCTCTCACTTCCCCCCTTTCTTGCCCTCCCCTTGCTCCCGGAGGGACGGAGAGGAGAATCAAAAAGAATGCAACTCCCACGGGTTGAGTTAAGAACAGTTTAGTAACTAAGGTATAACACAAATCACTACTGCTACCACCAATGATAATAATGGTAAAGGAAATAACAAGAGGAAAGAATACAACACCTCAGCACCAGCCGACCGATAACTCACCCCACTCCCCCCAGCCAAGCACCGACCGATACCTCGTCCAACCCTGCAGTCCCTAAGCCCTTCCAGGTAACTCTCCCAGTTACATCCCAGGCATGACGTGCTGTGGTATGGAATACCTCTTTGGTCAGTTTGGGTCAGGTGTCCTGTCTCTGCTTCCTTCCAGCCTCCCCTCCTCCCTGGCAGAGCATGAGGCTCAGAAAGTCCTTGGCCAGACTAAAACATTTGAGTTATCAGCTCTGTTCCCAGGCCTAAAGTCAAAACACAGTGCTGCACCAGCTACTAAGGAGAAAAATGACTGCTACTGCTGAACCCAGGACAGTTGGGATTTATTTTGCATGTTACTCATCAAGACAGATGCAACACACTATGGAATAAAAAAGGATTTCGAGTTGTGAGAAATTTTTATGTATGCTTTCATCTAATTTGATGCAATCAGTCTTCTGTTACCTGAGTTAGGGGGATTGAATGTATCAGTGTGAATGTTCTGCCTATAAGGTCACAGGGACTTGAGCTGTTTTCCTGCAGTGGGTTTGATGGGGGCTGAACAGTTCTTAGGATGCCTCACCCTGTGCATGGTGTTAATGGGAAACTAAAGGGTGTTATCATCTCCCCAAATCAAAAAGGAAAACTTTGGTAACTCTTGGCAATGCTCCAGGATGGTCTTCTTTCAATTAATCTGTGCCATTCTTCAGTCTCATTGCTGGTTCCTGTCGATATTAATATTACGAAGGGAGAAATAGTCTCTCTGTAAAAAGCAAAAGACATTACTGCAACAGAAATATTTAAGGCCAAACTCTGCAATTAATTACTCTTTGTAAGGTTATTACAGATTAGTGCTGATAGATGATATTTGGAAAATAGCTTGGTTAAATAATGCTGGCCTTATTTTCAGTGCTACGGAGTAATTTTCAGCTGCAAGCATTTAATACTTCTGCAAAGGAATGTCCCAGTTCTCCATAGTATCCTTGCACTTGGAGTATCTTTTTTTCTTATATCATACATTTGTTCTTCCAAATTCTCTTTTTGCTTTGAAGTTGGTTATATGGAAAAAATAAAGCTGCTTAATGAAATTTTTATTATGTTGGTGCACTTCACATGGTAAATTTGGGACTGAAAGACAAATCTGATTTGTCACTGTAGCAATCAGGTGTAAAGGCAGTACATTGCTGTGCCTTTAATCCCAGATTTTCAGCAGTCTAAAAGTGGCATGGCTGGTCTTGCCTATAGAAAGACTTTGATTCAAGGACTTGGATTCCAGCATAAAGTGTAGTGCCACGCATACAAATTACAGCACTCACAACGTGTGGCTGTTGAAAAAGAAGAAAGGTAACAGTTGTAAAGGGTAAGGGGGGAGAATTAGTGGGGTTCGATTATTTTTTTTTAATGAGAGAACTATGTAAAACTCTAGTGTTTTCACCATATTTTACAGTGATTAATAAGGCTTTAGTAATATGGATGTCAATTTGGAAAGAAAAGCAGCCAGTATAGATAGAAGCAAACTGTAGTTAAAACTGATTTTCTTTGGATTGAATTAGGGTTTTCTTTTTAAACATACAGGTGGTGTCAAGTTGTTACAATATTTCCAGTGGAATGTGGAAACAGTTTAAATTTTCAATTATTTGACATCATTCATTTAATCATAGAATCATTATTCCCAGGCTTGAAAGGGACCTGAGGGGGTCATCTTATCTATCCCCCTCTCCTCAGAGACATCTCTGTCAAGCCACCTCTAACCATGCAGGCTCCATGAACCTCCACATAGTCAGCGCTTCACAACTGTGATGATTAGAAAAAAAAAAATCCTAATGGTAAACTTGACTTTTTTCCTGCAACTTCAACACAGTATAGATTCACATAATCTAGACTCATAGAACAGTCAGAATTGGAAGTGACATTAAAGCTCATCCAGTTTCAACCACCCTGCCATGGGCAGGGACACCTTCCACTAGACCAGGTTGCTCAAAGCCCCATCCAACCTGGCCTTGAACACTGCCAGGGATGGGACAGCAACAACTTCTCTGGACAACCTGTTCCAGTGTCTTATCACCCTCATAGTGAAGAATTTCTTCCTTATATCTAATCCAAACCTACCCTCTTTCAGTTTACAGCCATTACCCACGTCCTGTAACTATCTGCCCTAGTAAAAAGCCCCTGTCTGGATTTCTTGTGACCCCTTTAGGTACTGGAAGGCTGCTCTAAGGTCTCCCTAGAGCCTTCTTTTCTCCTGGCTGAACAACCCCAACGCCCTCAGCCTGCCTTCCTCGACCTGCTGGTCATGCTCCTTTTGGTGCAGTTCAGGACACTTGCATGGCCAGCTCGTTGTGAGCACAGAGAACAGATTCTTCCCTTCTTTGCAAGTCTCTTGTATCTTCTCTTCTCATTCCAAATAATCCATCTTTTTGCTTAAGATAGAGGTTTCCAGAATTTTGTCATTCTCACTGCCTTTTTCTGGACCATCTCTAAGGAGGGCATACGTCCAGGTGCAGCAGTCAAAATTTAAACACAGTGCTCTGGATGGGGCCTTGACTGACATACATTGAATCTTATGGAGGCCAGACTCCTGCTCAGTCAGGGGCTTGCTTCTCCTGCAATACCACTGTCTCAGCCTGTGAGCTGCTAAAGCCTCTGCTCAGCTTTTGCAGTACTGTTACACAGCAACGTGTTGCCTTACCTGTATTTGTGGAGCTGGTTACTTCTGACTCGGTTCAGGACCTGAAATTTGTCTTCAGGGTTTATAAAAAGACTTCCCAGAATCCGTTACAGGTCCCTGAGGTCAGATGCTCAGTTCACAGGTAACATGATTCCCAAAGCCACAGGGATTTGGAAAACACTTTTTGAAACACACTCATCAAAATTTTGGAGGGGGGCAGGAAGTTGGCAAAGACAAAGCTGTGCAACAGCACATACCTGTGCTTTTGCTTCTATTCAGTTGAAATGCCAAACCCTCCCTGAAATATTACTTGGGTCTAACAGTACCTCCTTGTGCCTTGTGATCTTTCACACATGCTCCAGCACAAGGCATTGTATTTTATCTTACTTGAAGCATGTGTTTACTATAAGGTAACATAGAAAACTATATTAGTGCTAAAATAAGGTAACATGAGCAGTAGTTTGTAGGCTTGTATGGGTAACCATTGTAAGCATATTCTGCCATTACAGCTTTCATTTGGTTAATGTGAAATTGATTATTCTGTAGGAGATGGGAATGACCTGGAGCATTCTGTGAGCAAAACATCAGAAAACCAAGTTGATTGCTATATAGCCAAGATATATAATTTTCCCTTCTTTGCATTGATTTAAAATCATCTTATCATATCCACTTATATTATATAGACTAAGATAATTTTATATTACTCCTTAAGATAATGAAAAAGAGGTCCAGTGCTGATTTTTTAGGTGTGTTCATGTGGTTGTTCTTATCTGTAGATACTACAAAACTATAAAGTTACTTAAGTGAGGTAAGATGTACTGCCCTAATAGCACCCTATTAAAGTAACCATTAATTTTGTGAAGGTATTTTTCTTCTTACTTTTATGGTTGCTTTCATTAAATATCAATACAATAATCGACTGCATATATTTTTTATCATTCTATTGTGTGCATTTTGTATGCTAACTGCATTGCATTGTTCTTTATTTTTTCATTGTACTACATATTCAAAATATGAAATATACGTTATTCTATGTGCTACCAGGAAAACTTTCAGGACAGATTTCTTGAACCTTTTGCATCCTGAATTACGGTCAGATGAACAAAATGAGCTGGAATGAAAGAACAAAGTCTGAACTTGTGCTGTGCTACAAGATAAATACAGGGTTTTTTTTTCAGTGAGTAGAAGACTCAGGAGTCCTGGGGAAATGTGGAAAGTCTCAACCCATATTCAAGTGTCTGTGACTGGCTGTTGTTAGAGAACTGGATGTAAGCGTGCCAGAGTGACAATTGCCAGTATCTGGTGATCTTTTCAAACCACTCTGCAGGAGCTGGCAGCAAGTGCTCTGACAAGTACGTCTCAGGTTTCTCACATAATGTCATTTTTCAAACATGTAGACACAAATAATTTTGGGTAATCTCCTTCCTGAACACAACTGTATGCTGGAGATGTCAGAATTTCTCTTCTCTGCTCCGGAGCTTTTCTTGCCTGCCCAATCTCAAAGCTCAGGTCTTTTCACATCTTCTGAAAATATATAGGTGTCAAAATCAGTACAGCCCATCACACACACTCCCCTGCTCATGCCTTCCTCCGTCTTCACCCTTACTCATTGGGAGCTCATTGGGAACTCATCTTCCCTCTCACTCAGACCTGTAGCACTGGTTTTCTTCCATGTCTTTGGATCCATATGTTTATACTGAGCTTGCCCCTGACTTTCTGTGACTGCATCTGTAAGGTAGATCTTTTCTGTCCATCCAACCAGATAAGATTTTCATTCAGGTTCCTACTATATCTCAATTATTGCAGCATCATAATATCTAATACATTAGTGACATATTTGCTCTTCTATAACCTTCTTCTTTCAGCCAAAAATGAAAGTCTCTATTAGCTGCTTTTTATGTTTTCTAAAGCAATCACTAACTTTGTCCTGTGATGCCTCCATCTGACCTTAACAAGATCCGCTAGAAAGACCATCAGACTTGCCCTGTTGCTCATAAGATGCCTCATGAGTGCTGTCCCAGGCGCAAACAGGTGAGCCAGGATTAACAGCACCAGAGTATCTGCAGCTGCAGTGCTGAGTCCTTGAAGGCCTCAGAACTCATTGGGACAAGCTGGCTTTCTGCCCTGTTTGTAGAGCACATACAGCAGTTGAGTCCAGTCTTGTGGCTGAATTCTTAGGCGTTGTTACAGTACAAAAAATAACTACTATTAACAATTACAGTGTCCCAAGGGAATGATAGCATGAGAGCAGTAAGCAGTCATGCTTTGTGTATACTCTTGCAGTGATGATGTTTACAGTAAATCCACACCTATGTATGTGATGAGCTTTGATTTCCAATGATTCACCCCATCTCTGCTTCTTCCCGGTTATTTGTTGTACTGTTTTATTTCCATTTGACACAGAAATAATACAAGAATTATATTATACTGCTCTAATTTTGTCCACCTGGACCCACACTTGTCAGAAAGTCTGAGTCTAGGTGGTCTTTGCTCCAGTAGTGCCAAATAAACACAACCAGAGGTAGCTGAATTACTGGTGAGGGATAAGGAAGAAAAGATTAAAGAGAACTAAACTTGTATCATCCCAGTGTGCTGAACAGAGCACTGAAGTTGTCAAGACAGTTTAGGTTCAGGTATGATTTAATGTACCCTGCAGAAAGTTACCGGATGACCTGACCTTGAGAATACACCCTCAGACTCTGGTGTTTTCTGGCAGAGAAGCCAATGCTGTTTGGATAAGAAGGGGACTGTAGCAGCAGCAGCAACAGCAACACCTACCTGGGTTTAGTGATAGACCATGTTTCTGGTTTAGAGTCTCTTCAGTAAGCACAAACCCTATAAGAGTTTTTTGGTTGCATTTCCTTTTACTTTAAATTCTCTTTTCATTTTAAACAGAATCTCTTCTCTACTTGGGAGAGTTTTAATGTTTGCAAATATTTTTCATTTTTATAAGGAAAAAGCCACTTGGCTAACACATTTCATGCCAAAAAAGTCACTCCTTTTGTACTGCTTTGGGAGTCCAAGGAAACGCTAGATGTCAGCAAGTGTAGATCATACCAGAGTATAGCATAGTTTATAGTACTGCAATGTAAAGGCAATGATGATCAAAAATATTACCTGTCATATCTACCTTTGAAAATCCTCTCCATAGGCCTACAGTTCATCAAAGGCAGCCTTTTAACTCAAATTCTTGATACGGAGGGGAGTTGTCTGCAGAAAATATATAGAAAATATACAGCTGTAATTCCACAGGGAATGTAATTAAACCAGGAAAGCATAACAAGCTTTTTAAAAAAGAAATGTTATCAGGAAAGACCAAGGATTAGCTGCTGGATAAAAGAAGGTTTTAAAGCACACTTGAAAAAGCAACTAATAATGAACATGCATGGCTATGCGTAGCCCTCACACTTCTGAGCAATGAAAAGGTTTAAAAGTTTAATCGACATTTTAAATAATTCCAGCACTCCTCCATCTATTTTCTGTATTCCTTGTTTGGAGAGCGCCAGGATACAGCATCTCTGCAGCTACGGAGTAGCAGCGCTAAGTCACAGCCTCGTGAGCAGCAGCGGCGCAGTTACCCACACCTCTGATTTGTGAGAGCAGTCTCTGACATAATTTTGGTCTGGATCAACCAGAAATCGTCTAAATTATTTTCAGGGGTGGTTGGGGTGTTATCACAGGCTGGGGGGATGCTACCAAACAGCAGCATGCATGTGCTCGCAGTGCTTCGGAGAGAGCAGAAAGTACAGGCACAGGCTGCTCCGTATCAGTTGGCTTCAGCGCTGGAGCTTGGTCCCAGCATCTTTGTGTTGGGACAGGGCAGAAAGCACTATCATATAACACCACCCAGCTGCTGATCTCCACTGCTTCCAGCCCTGGGTGGCTCTTATGGGACCAGGCACCTCTGAGATAGAAAAAAGCACAAAGTGTGGGTAAGCTGCAGTGGGAAAGTAATTTCACACAAGAGAGATGAAGGGATGGATTTCCAGAAGCACAGAAGGAACAGGAGTTTTCCCTCTTGGTTGAGAAGCTTCTGGGATGGGCTCAAGTCACCTCCTGTAGACACAAGCCACCTGGCAGGTCTGACAGAGCCCAGGAGCAAACCCTGCCATCCGCTAGCATTGGTGCTCAAGCAGCTCAGCGTGCTCTAGCTTTCCTAATTTTCAACGTGATTATTTCACCGCCGAAATGGAAGGACGAAATGCAGAAGAAAGTTAAAAAATTGCAAGCCGTAATTTTCCAGCTAGTGGGAATACATCGTGTCTCCAGAGCTAAAATTGCCCATCTGTTGCAAACCGGCTTGGTTTATGTTTAAACCAGCCGTGGTATTTAGTGACATCTAGGGACTATCTTCCAGTATTGCATTTTCTGGAAACCGGGTATCTCGCTGTCTCTCCGAACAGCAACGAGAGGTTCGAACTCTAAACCATTACTTCCAGCCGTGGTGGTAAATACTGCACTCTGCGGATGGGCACTTCCATCTCTAAGTGGCTGGGAAATGCAGTAGGTCACGATCTGTGGAAATAAGTGCCGATGCACTACTTTGTTTCCAATGGAACATTCCGAGTTACTTAGATACTGCAGATTTTCACCAGGATTGGAATTTTTTGTCATAACTCTGCTTACACCCTTTTCCTCCTGTGAAATTACATGCCACTCACCACTTGTGATTTCTTTTCCAAGCAGTGCCATGGTGGCAATCTGGTGGCAACTTTTTCACTGAGATGAACATGAAAGTAAATCACTTCTCATAAAAAGCTAAAACTCTGTGGCTGATGAATTATTATTTTCTAAAGTGAAATCTGCTATCAGAATTTGGACCTGCAGGGGCATGCTGCTGGGCTAAAAATTCATATCCAAATACTTGCTTACTGTGCATCCCTATGAAGAGTAGCTATTGCCTTCCCCTTCAGTTCAGAAATGAAGACTACAAAATATAATGTTCTTGAGACATTATGTTTACATTTATTCCTGCAGTAAATAATAATCATTATTTGTTATATGAATTAGATGCTATTAACTTGCAAACTGTTGCTACGTTATATACTGCTGGTGCAAGATTGTAAGGACCAATCAGCATTCAACCTATATTAAAACTACACAAGAGTTTAAAAATTCATAATATTTTTAAGAAAGAGTGGTTGTGTTTCTGTGGGCAAAATAAAGACCAGAACCCCCTAAATGTAGCCCCAGTGCTACTGTTTTTTTTTGTTATATGCCTGCAAGGATGTTGTTTAACCTCTTTTTCTCATGCTGCTCCAACACCACTGGTGTCAGGACACATGCGCCATGCAATGCAGCTCAGAGAAGAGCAGGACAGCTACCCGCTCAAACCCTGCACTTCTGCAGACTGAGGCAGTGTGTCCCAGGGCGGTGTTGGTGGCAGCATCTGTCCCTTTGTGTCTGTGGATGGCCAGGCATCCCCCACGAGCAGTGTCCCATCCTGGATGCACTAGATGGCCCAGCCTCTGCTGGGTTTGCCTTGGGCTGTGCTCCCCCTCCACAAGGCACTGTGGTCAGGGAGAGACTTATTTACTAAATACAAATAAGGGGTGGTGCAGGCAGTGTGTGCTAGATCACATTTTAGAGTATCTAAGTTATGAAGTAACTTAAAGCATTATTAAGAAACAATATTCTTGTTGATGCACTTTTTATTTATATGTATTCAACAAGTATAAGTCACAAACATCAGTTTCTTCTTAACCAGCATTTCTCCTCTTTCAATCCCACTTTGGCGAGTTGGGGAAGCTGGTTTTAATTCAGTTTACCTTTTGAGACCCCTGCCATTGGCACTGCAAGGCATCAGCCCCTTAGGAAGCGACTGCTGAGAGGGAGGACCAGGTCTGACCATTGTGTAACCTACAGCCTCGTACTGCACCACCAGCTATTCCTGGTGGCATGGGAGGAGCTACGTTGGGTATTTCAGGACAAGAGGGAAGGGCTAGAACCAAGCTGCTTGTAGTGAGCAGTGGGGGCTCCTGGGGGTCCCAGCTCTGCTTGTTATGGGAGTGCAGCAGCAGCAGGTCATGGGCAGCACAGGAGTTGGGGCCATCAGTCCCTTCCTTAAACACGCTGCTGTGGGAGCCAGTGCAAATAGGGCAAGATATGGCCCAAACTAAGATATGTCTACTAAAGATTCCTCCTTTTCTCCCTCTCATACCCACTCTGGCAAAAGCCAGAGACCTTTGTGCATGCCATTCTGCACAAAGAAAATACTCTGGGGGTTTAGAACAGGATTCTTTCAAACTCGGGATCACAGAACCAGGTGTGCTGTAAAAGCAAACAAGTCCATGCTTGGTGGGCTGAACAGTGGGATGAGCCATTGTGACATTATGGGAACTTGTACTGTCACAGTAACTTGTGTTGCCAGCACCTGTGATTCCTGGTAACTGTTCTGAGTGGAAGTCTGCTAGTTAAATAGAAAGAAGGGCAAGAAGAGGCACAACAGGCCCTTGTATTCTAAAGTTCCAGATTAGGTTCTATGTAAGGGCACTAGATCCCACATCTATCCCCCTTCCCAAACTTAGTGAGGGATCTCAGAGCATCTCAGTGGTTCTCAGCTATCTTAGCCGTGGAAGAGTCTCCTCCAGTACATGATTTGGGTATGTGGTGGGCAGCATTTTCTCTGGCTATCAGAGGAGCTCAGCTGAGATGATAAGTAACTTTGGTACCTCAATCTCCAAACACATGATGTGAATTTCAACCTACATTGCTGGTGTGGCAATCTCAATAACCAGCTCTGCTGACAGTTCATTTCTCAGTAAGAGGTTACATACCAAGAAGTGGTGGTGGGCGACATACTTACTTGTTTATTTGCTTTATTTTTAAACTTGGATGTGTTTTTTAAGTGTTGCCTGTAACACTACACGGCTGGGAGGGATCCCAGTGCCTTTCATTCCTTGAAGTCTTCGGATCTGTAGTTACTCTGCTGGTCTCTGGAAAGCATTTACTACACATGCTTATGACCAGGGAGCCGTTCGTGCTATTGCAAACATATTGCTGACTAAATAACCCTGCTCTGTTTTGAATTTCATATTGCACATCTTCACAGGGATACCCCGGCTTTCAGTGCACGCCGGGCGGACCGTGGTGATGCGGCCTGCTCCTGGACTGCTCAGCTAAGCACCATGGGTCCGGGCAGTTGTGCACCCGTTTATTCTCCTGCTGCCCCACTGACAGCCCCACACAGGGACGTGGCTTCTGCACACTGCTGAGCAAAGCAGCTTGTGCCTGGTTGACCTTGGATGGAGGTGGAAAGGGCATGAGGCTGTCACCACAACTCCACATGCCTTTGTCCTGCTGTTCAGTGGTCACTTGAGGTTCCAGTTCTCCCTTCTGCCATCTGCTTCATACAGGCTTTCCTCATGTTAATTACTAACTTAGTTATTTGCTTATGAATAGGATCAATGTTTTGCCCTGGAAAAATCAAGTGCTCCCCATCTGAGGTTCCTTCAGAGAGAAACCTGTGCCCAGGCTTGACAGAAATAATTGCCTTTGCCCCAGTGTAATGACAAAGAGATAAGCAGTCTCTATGGCCTGGCACTTGAGTGAATCTATAGTCTCCTCCTAATGGCTGGATTAGAGGCTTTGTGTTTCCAGGCTCTGGAGTAGTTTCCATCTCTCAGAGAATACAAATAGTTGCTAAGAACAAACCGTGCTATCACAGTTGTCATATATCTCTTGGTTGAGTTATCAGCAATAACTTATCTGTTTTCCAAGGTTTATTGTTTTGGCACCTTTGGGAAACATATGCGAAGCACAATGAATATAAATTATGTTGCATTTTGACAGCATTTTAAGATTTATGGAGAAACTAAAGAGAAAAAAGAACCACTTTGAATGTAGAACGGATGGGAAAACTATTGATTCAAAAACCACTTGAATGTTCTTGGTCCGGTAAGACAATGTGAGCTTAACTTCACATCCATGGAATAGTGCCAGTGACCTGAAAAGAGTCAGGGATTTTTAAACAGCTTCACAGAAGTAGGTGTTTCTGTTTCCCCAACGCAAGATGAGGACAAGTTGGCTTTCAGTCTTGCCCCTGGCTGCCTGCTCAGCTAAAGGTGTTGTTCTCATCTCTGATGAGAGCACAAGTCTGCATCCTCAGGAAGATACATCATACCATTATACTGTTGCTCCAGTAAATGTCACCTAGAATACCAGGTGGGTGCATTTTGATGAATTAAAATCTGATTACAACTGGAAAATGCCACTGTAATAAAACCTGGACAGTTTGAATCTAATTAAATGGCTTTGGGTTGGATTAATGCCTAGCTTGAGTGAAAGTGGTTTTTTTTAAATATATGCCAATATTTCCACCTTCAAATTAGTAATTGTATTAGTCTGGCTGTAAACTTTCATCGACCCACATTTTAGAGGCCAGCCATTAAACCAAGTTATTAGTCAAGCACTTGGACATAATCCTTAGTTTCTAAAATAATGACAAAGTATTCATAATTCACAAAAAGAAGCCAAATAAAGAGAGGTTGATTAGGAAATTCTTAGAAAAAAAACTAAATTCAAAGAGACTAATGTCTTAACCTGGTGATTATCACAGAAAAACATAGCGAAAAACAAGTCCGTAAGTCAGAAAGGATACAAATTGAGAAGTATATCTATATTAACAGCAAACAGGCACGAAATATTCTTGTGCTAATAAGGCCTTAAACACATAAACTTCAGTTTCCTGTCCTCTTAAAAAATACTGATGATCAACAACTGGAAAAGTGACATTACAGATTTCCAACAGAACAGGCAGAGAAGCACATGCATCACCAAGTATGGAACATCAGGTCCCAGGATAATCACTTCTCCAAAGGCTTTTGTACTGCGTGGAACCAACAGTTTAGAAACACAAGGCTAATACTCCTTTGAAAAGAAATGGTGACTGATGGTTCATTTAATGCACTACACAACCAGGTCTTTGATCATCAGTGCCGGAAGGTGCAAAAGTTTTCATCGCCTATAAAGGACAGTCTGACCAGCAAACATCAAACATCACAGTATGTACTCAATGGCAGTTCTATTGACAAGATTATTCCCATTATTTCCACTATTTTATAATCCTTAGGTATTATAGGAACTAACATCTAGGCTTATCTAGACTCCTCACTGAAGATTGGACCAGATAGTTTTTCAAGTTCCTTTCCAACCTGGGCTGTTCTGTGATTCTATGATGCTATGAAAAGATTGTTTGTTCATTTTTTTTCTTATACTTTAAGGAGTCCAGTTTATATGTACTATTAAATAATGAAATTCCTAAAAAAAAAATAAACATCCTGGTTGTGTGTCATTTTGCAAACTTCTACACAGATGAAACAAACAAGCAGCACTTGGGATTAATAGTTTTTCTTTGGGTCTGAGGTAGAAGAAAATCCGAATTGAAGAAAGGTCAAGAACAGATTGAGAAAGGCTGAGAACAGAACAACTGCTCTGAGTATAATTTATTTATTTGAATGAATTAGACAATTTTGAAAAGAAAGGAGTGATAGAGGGTTTTAGAAGAGCACAGATGAGAAGGTCATTGGTTTCGGTAGAATAAAAAGAGAAAAAGATTTGTGGGAGAGAAAGCTTGATAGGAAGAAGTATTTCTATTGTCTATAAAGCAAGTGGAATTATTAATTTTAGTTTTTAAGTTCAGCCTTTGAAGGGGAGCAGGGCTGATAGCTCAAAGTGTCTGCTTTATGAAATATATTCTCCCAACGCTAACCTGATGTTTATGTACATTAGTGAGGTTATGTTCACCTTGGTATACGCAGCTTGGTTAGTTTTGTCCTCATAGCACCCACCATTCTCTGCTTGATACCTGGATGAAGCATTTCACGTTCAGAAAAGGACCAGTGAACTGTCTATACATTTCTTTGGCTCTGTTGGCAAGGGACAATTACTGTGATGGCTGCAGCGTGGTGTTGACTGGTTTTAACACTTAAAAGGCATCCTTTGGCATATCTGTTAATACTGTAACAATCAAAATGAGAATAAGATATTTAGTGTTTTATCTCAAAGCAAATCCAAGTATTTTCAGGTCAGCATCTCACCTTGTATCAAGGCATTGCAAAGAGGATAAGGGAGGAGCCATGATCTGTCCTTACACATTCATTTTGTTCTTGGAGAAGACAACAATTAATCAAAAAGCAAATCTTAATGTAAGACAACCCCATACATGGTCTCATTTTTTTAGGGGAAAACCATATTTGTAAACCTTTTCATCATCAGTTTTAGCTATAAAAGCTGCATGCCTATTCATGAAACTCCACACAATTTACACATCCCATAGAGACTGGGCACCTGTTCGAATAACCAAATCCTTCTCTTTTTCCACTAAACAGCACTAAGGATCTATGCTGACTTTGCTATAAATGAAAACCATGATGTATAAGACAATTACAGCCTTATATTTGAAGAAGAGTTTCTCAGAGAGGAAAAACCCCAACCAAACACAAGTAGCATTGTTTCAGGTTAGGCTGTACCCTTCTGACACAAACACTGTCCATTTGCTTGTAAATATTACCAGAAAATCCTCCCTGCGATTCAAACACTATGATTATTAAGTACTTGAAGCCTTTTATTTACATATGTCTGCATCAGGCATTTTTTTCAGTCTTTTTCACACCTCTACTTCCACTAAACTGTGGTCTCAATTAATTCTCCTTAATTTAGGCTATGAACTGCATTAAGACACTGTGAGGCCACTATAACTGTCCTACAGTCATGTCTGTTTCCTTATGAGGCCATGGAGTGCTCTTGGATGCCTCAAGCAAAGCTGGATGACTCTGGTTTAGTGCTGAAGTTACAGGGGAAGAAGGGACAGGGGTTGGATTTTTCCTCTCTTCTACATAAAACTTTTCTTTTAAGACTCTTGATTAACTCTGTAGTTGGCAGCAGGCAGTATTTTCCTTCTTTAGACAATTGAAGTAACAGATTTCATGTGACCATGGAGGAACAATGTATGCATAACTGTTTTCCTTCATTACCTCTCTAAAACACGGACTCCTGATGGATTCCTGATGGAATGGAACTTGGAATGGGGAGGAAGGGGAGAAATTTAGATGCACAGGGAGTTCTAAAGACTTTTTATGTTCACTGTAACTTGACCCTCTTCAGGTTAAGCAAAAGAGCTGGTAAAGCTACAATCTAGTGTTGAACATGTCTACATAGCAGCCTGCAAACTTGCAACCTTCATTCAGGCTATGAATCAGATTGCGAAAGCTGATGTTCACATAACTAAACATTCTTCAAGCCAAATGCCATCCCTGGCTGCTGCCTGCCTCAGCTTGCTCTGCTGGAGGGGATATTCATAGCACTGACCCCAGGAGGAGCGTGGAGGGGAAAATACTCCCCAGCAGCTGAGGAATAGCAATGCAATTTCATAGCACAAAATGCAATGTTGGTGCCTTATCCCTTTGGAAGGAGAGAACAATGGGGAATTTCTGTAATAGTGGGTCCATTACCTTCATTCTCTATGGCCTGCATTTCCTCCTACTTATAAAAATGAGCAGAGAATAGAATAGCAGTAGAGCATTACAATAGCTTGACTTCTGGGATGGGAAGATTTGTGTCTCCTTGCCCAGAATCTCACATTCTGGGTACAGTGTAAGCAGTGCCTACAGTGCCTTCTGTGCTCAAATGTGGTCCTGAGGCTTTGGTGTTCCCCTGTGTCTGTTGTTCCTGCATACTCCCAAATGCTGGGATGCTCTTTGTTCAGTTCCTTTGTCCTTGTGAGGGGGCAGGATGCAGAAACTCAGAGCACAGCTGAATGCCTGAACTGTGATTTAAACTGAGGTCATTTGAGTTAGAGCTAGGAAAACAAACTGGCTGAGGCTGTTAATAGGTCTTTTAAATGTTTGTTTATTTACTGCATTCCAGTGGTGTGGCTTACACATTATCAAATCTACTTTTGTCAAAAGCAAGAAGCAAAGAAAACCTTTCTCTTCTGCACCAAGAGTCTGGAAGCCAAGTTTCTGTCTGGAATGATCTTGAAGGGCTGATTTACACACATCCAGAAATACAGGTTTAGGAAGAAGAGGCAGTGTCCCAGTGTCATACATACAAGTGAGGACTGCTACATTGCCTTAAAAAGCAGAAACACAACACACAAAGTCCTCTAGAAGATGTTAATAATAAGTTTTTAATCTGTTCAGTTTGAAGTAGTTCATAAATGAAAAGGAGTGAGGGAGATCCATTACCTTACTAGCTGTCAAGCTTTCCTACCTAAAAACTACTTTCGTAAGGTTTTTGTTAGGGTTTGCATATCCTCACAAGTGTAACTGTTTTTCTCCCCAAAATGCAGTCTTTGGGTAGCAGTATCACACAATTTCATGAGATGGTGTATGTGAACGTAAATTCAGAATTGAATTTTCCCATGCTGAGAAACTTCTAAAATGAAGTGGTTCATCACTTTTCAATAGGAAGATTTGATAGAAAATGGGGAGAGCTGAATTATGGATATGAACATTACTGCATACAATAAGGCAGACAGTCTTCAATAGTTCACCACGGTTCAGCCAGAGGGATCAAATGATCCCAGGACACTGAGAGAACTGGCACATGGAGCTGGAAGTCTGGTAGAAACTGTTATAAATACACCCATCACACTGACTATGGTAGATTTTGACTAGAGAATAATAAACTTACTAGCTATATTTACTGAAAGAAAAACACAAACCAGGCATCGACAGATCTATTTGTCAGTATTCATGAATTCAGAACAATTTTGAAGAAAAACATAAGTAAAGACATGGAAGAAGTGCAACAATACTTACCAAATATGGATAACGCAAGGCTTATCTGGCAGCTTTTGTGATAAACTATTCGTGGGTAAGGGTGATGAACCAGAGACAAACTGTCCAGACTTGTCTAGAACACTTGCGGTAGCCTTTGATTATGTTCTACATGAGAACTGAACTGAGATGGACAAGATGTGTAAAACTGAAAGTGATTGTCAGAACAGAAATACTTACTAGGGAGAAAGTGAGGTGTTGCTTCGAGCTAAAAAGGTTTCTTTTTTTTGACAGAGATTGGTCATGAGATGTTGTTGCTTTAATATTTTAATTGATGGTCTTCCTACAAAATGGGTGCTTACAAAATTTGCTAAAAAAATGGAACACTAAGAAGCATACAAGCATAGAGGGGGGTCAGGATCTGGATAATCTGGAGACTTGGGTTTGTAGAAGTAGGGTGAGAATTAACAGCACAAAGTGGAACTTAGAGCACCAGGGACTGTGGATCAGCTTCAGAAGTAATGTCTTTTAAAGATCAAGCAGTGGACGGTCCACAGTGTTCTGATGACGAAGTATAAACTGACTTCAAAAGTCCAAAGGTGTATTTTCTTTCTTGCCAAACTCTTCTCAAAAATGTGGTTTCGCTGAATAAGCTTGTGTTTCATGATACATTTTACCTGCTATTCGGCTTTCCTTCTTCAGCAGTGTATTTTTCTGTTTCTCAGCTTCCGAGTGTTTTGAAGCTATTCTCATGACAATTACTGGGAAGGAAAACGGAAACCATAAAGAAATAAAAGGAAGAGCTTTTGCCTTTCAAGCTAGCAACAAAACAAGTAACATGCTCAATGAATTTGCCTTTTGGCAGGATTATGGAAAAGGCAGAAGAGAAGGACCTTTTTTAAGAGGTCAGGCATATGTTTGATAGAAAAAGTAGCTCCTACACAGGGTTTCAGGCAGCTCGATGGGGTCACGCATTTTCACTGATGCACAAGAAGAAAACCTCAACACGGACCCGTAACACAGTTATTAAATAAAGACGCCAATGAGCACATTTGACGTGCAGATGGGCCTAACCAGCAGCTTATGCAGGGTGGGAGTGAGGGAGGGGGGGAACGATCTTACCACATTGTCCAGCTCTCATGGAACACAGTTCCTGGACCTCATTTATGGGAAAACTAGTTTCTGGAGGTACCCACAGGCAGTCAGGAGGATTACACTAATCAGTGCAGGTGCAGGGGACAAGATCTGAGGAGCTTATTGAGGAACAAGCTCGGGGAGAATCAAGGCAGTGTGTTTTCTTCTGGTGGGGATTTTTTCAGGGCAACCTGCCAAGCATTTAGGCGGCTAATTATATTGGTAGTTTATTTTTTGAAGTGTGTATAAGTGATCCAGAAAGAGGGAGGTTTGATTCTTCCACTTGACATGTGCCAAATATAATTGGAATGATCACACACTGGTCAATCTGTGAACAAATTGGATTTGCAATTTTGGCAATCACCCGGCTTTTGAAAGGCCCTCTGGAAATCAGGATGGTTTGTTTCATGCAATACTGGCAGTTTGTGCACAAAAAAAGAAGAATAGAAAAATAAGCACTTTCTTGCTAAACAAATAAGATCAAGGATGAAATCTTACTCTTTTGAAGTTGATGGCAGAATTCCCATTGGCCATGATTTCACCCCAAATGTTTCAGCAGTGAACCTTGTAGTGCCTAGGAGATCTGCAGAAAAAAACACTGTGAAAAGTAATCTGATAAAGTTATCTTTTCTCCTTGCAAACATTCCCAACTGTAAACACTGTGCATGGTGAAGCTGACATTGTCCTACTTGTAAAAACCCCATAGTTTATAGAAATTAGGAAGCAAAGGAATTCATTAGCTTCTTTAAGTCAATAACATAACGGCAGGAAAGATGTCTACAAGTACTTAAAACAAAGGCTGAGTACTTTTTCTGTCCTTTCTTTGATATTCTTTTCTTGTCCATCTGTTCCTTTAACTTTAGCAGCCCGTCATTCTGAAAGACTGGTTTAAGGTCAGTTGTTTCTAGTAATTTCTTTGCTTGTACTCCTTACGCGCTCTTCTGGATTGTTTTTATCCTTTCTGCTTTCAAAGTCTATGTGGCTTACTTTTTAAAAGCCTAGAAGAGAAAATCAGAAATAAGTAACGATTTCTTGTTCTGAATTTTGTCTATTTCTCCTTAGAAAAACTAATAAAAGTTACAATTTCCCCAGTATCTTAATTAGAGATGAAAAATCTGCAAGACTAGAAAACTCCATTTTTTATTTTTAAAAACTATTTCATTTAGGCCCTCATTCAGCAAAGAAACTTAATTCTCTGTTAAATGTAAGCATTCATTAAAGTCTAGTGTGACTCAAGCACATTAAATGTATTTCTCAAAAGAAATGGAATATATCTATACATCTTTCACCTATACAGCATAAGACTATGCATTTTAGATTGCTATTGCCACTATCCAGAAACTTCACTCTAGGTTCTCCTACTATCTACTTGGTTCTTTTGACTCCAGTGGGGGCAAGATATATTTCTTTAGTTACTTTTCTTTGTCAGATGTTAGTTATTAGAACTCAGGACAAAATCTGAACTTCAAGAGAGGTCATTTAAACTTTTCTCACTGATAGATATTTGTGACAAAGAGCAAAACCTCAACAATTCCTTAGCCATGCTAAAAATAGCATTTACAAATGGCATGCTCAAAACAAAGAAAATATACAAGTGTTTGCTCAAAGAAAATAAAAGGAATCCAAACCAAAAAATGCTGGTTTAAATGCAACTTATTTATACATTGACAATACAGACAGGAGGATGCAAGATTCCTTCCTAATTCAGACTTTCAATTTCAATGATTGTAAGTTTTTGTCAATGTAATAGTAGATAAAAAATGCTTTCAAAACAGTTTATTAACCCAGCTGGCTAGCAAGAAGCTCTATCTGTCAAAAGCCAAGTTAGCTATTACTCTGCTAGATATCACTGACAACAGCATAGACCAACTGAGAGCAAGGCTCCCACTGAAATGAACTGAGGCATCAGAATCTGGCATTTTTGAATGGCAGCCAAACTATACTCAGTATTTGCTTCTTTCGTAAGACTTTATCTCTTCTGTATATTATTTCCTTGGTAAATTTTATTCCCTAATGTGAAGTACAGACACACAGTTAATGGCTAGGTAAACAAAAATTCAAAAGCAAATTTAAATCTATGGAGCTCATACCAATGTTAGTATTTTAACGTCACATAAATTTGCAGAAAGGACTATCAGGTCATGTAAGCAAATGAATTGTGTTAATTTTCTGCAGTTACAGAATCATCTGAGATGTCAAGATACTCTTTGTACTTCTCTACCCAAGAAAATGTCTGGGCAGCTAAGTGCGGCCCCTGCAATCGTAGTAGTGATGTGACACAGAAATATCTAAGAAGAAAAGTAACAATAATTGCCTTTTTCCGTCTGGTCTGTGTGCTAAATTTTGTATTGAGCTTTAAAGTGTAATTTTCTTTGACTCTGAAAGGAACTGAATTGATATACCAGAAGAGTGTGTGTGTGTGAGGAATTCCATGACAGGGAATGTGAAGAAATCAGACTAAGACTTTCTGCTTAGTTCTCATAGGTTTTGGAAACGACACACATTAGGGAGAGATGCACAAAGGCTGAAAGGAGAACTGCTTCTTTGGGATTACTACGGTCTATTGCTTACATATTTGCTCACTGCTGAACACTTTCTACTTACTTCTCATACCATTATCGTGGCACGCTCACCTTGGCCAGCACTCAGAGCAGCTATTAATAACCCACAGGAGGGAAAGTTTTGCTATCAAACATTACAAACATCCTTTCTTACAACATCACTTTTCTTGACAGGGCTTCCAAGTTTTGACCATGTTTCTGGCTTAGTAGAACACTTTGCAGATTTCTGTGTAATCCCTGTGTGGGGGCCTTGCTAATGTTTGTGCTGTGCTAATTTTATGCGTTTGGCTTTATGGGAAGAGGATAAGGAGAAATAAAAGTATGTTTAATATCACTGGTAACTCAGCAGAACAACAGACATCTCTTCCATTTATCCTTAGTTTATGAGAGCACATGGACTGTTCTTCCTCTTAAAAGACAACTCCCAAAATAAAATGAGGCTGACACACCAATCACAAAATATTTGTGGTTAATTGGTGATGCAAATCTTCTGATACAATCCTTTTTCACTCTCTCTGTTCTACAGCTTCTTCCCAAGCTTTCTCTTCCCATCTTTCCCAACCTCTCATTTTCTCACAAATTCCAGTGTTGTCTGGCAGTGCTACTGCAGCTGCTCTTCACTGAAGCAGACTGGTAAGACCATCTTAGTTGGTGGGATACTTATTTATCCTCTCTATTTATTTGAAATCAGAAGATCTTCTTCCAGGAGTGATATATCCCTTTCTCCTTTCCCTTTGTCCCTCACAAGTTGGGCATTGACTCCTCCTGCTCCATATGCATGATGGAACTGGTATCTGGGCAGTAGTGTCTTCTGTGTCACATAAACATCAAGAAGCCTTGATCAGCTTCTCATGTTGTCCCAATGAAATTAATTTGATTTAGAACATTAAAAATATTAGAAAGAAAACCCAAGAGGTAAGAATATGGTAAACGTGGTTACTTCTGAGCTAATGTAGAGCCCACTGATGTTCTTGCTGACATTGATGTTACCTTTTAATCTGTGATTTGCCTGGGGCTGTGACCACTGTAACTCTATGAATGTTGATACATTAGCACGTAGCTCTGTAAATTAGTGCTTTTCACTTTACCCCAACCTCTTCACGTCTGTTCAGGGAGGCAGCTCATTTATTATGAGAATGTCCTTAGGCATTCAGTATGAAATTCTCTAAAGTTAATTCCTTATGACTTCAAGAGCAATTGGATTAAACCTTTTTAGCATTTAAGCTGTTTTAATCTAGTCTCTGATGCTGGTGTGGTTTTTTTTTTTTTTTTGGGGTTTTTTTTTTTTTTGGTTGGTTGGTTGTTTTTTATTTTTTACATTCCGGCATTTACTAGAGGACTTGTAGGACCACAGTGGAAAAACAGCAAAAAATGAGCCTTTTCTTTCTCTTTTTTTTTCATTTCTGCATGAGAATCTTCTCTTCCGCATTCATCGTTCATGTGCTACTTCTACTTTCCTCGGATGTTTCAAGTTAGATAGGATATGTAGCATCTGTATACTCTCACCAGCAGACAGCACCCAAACTTGCCAAACTAGAAGGTGCATTTGCTTGGTCTGGTCTCCCACGGGCTCTGGACCTAGAAAGCACAAACTAAGGCCATTTTTATGGCCTATTTGCTCTCAGGTTGCTTTAGGGTAAGACAGGCAGATGCTCAGGCAACAGTGCTTTTCTAAATGATATGGACATGTACGCGACAGAACGTTGCAGAGGCTCGCACTCTGCTGTGAAGGAGAGCTGCTGCCCTCACCACTTTTACCCCACCATATTCCCACAGTACAGATGCTTATTTTAAACTTCTTTTTCCTTTCCCATGTTCCTGCTTCTTTTTGATAACATACATATAATTATGAAAATATAAAGGGGTCAAAGGTTTGCTTTTGTAGTGATGGCTGCATGGGACAGCTGGGGTTTACCCAAGATGGCAAGTCTTCTCCAGGATACAGCTTTGATTACTTTGCAGACACATAGCAGCATTACAACTAATTTGCTTTTAGTTTCTTTAACACCATAGAGACCAAAGGAAGTTCGGCATATTACTGTGCTGTCCCCTAAAATAAGTGGCTAGTCCAAAACAGCTCTACACAAGCAGTAAGCTGAACCTTGCTGCTAAGTTACCAACATGGAGAATCTAACAGGTGTGGTTTAGAAATACACTTCCATCTTTTCAAATGTGCCTGTGTTTAGTTCCTTCCATGTATGAACTGTTCGAAACACATGATATTCCTCACATTGCACATGGGGAAGAATAAGCAGCAAGGCTGGCTTAAACAATAGATTGCACCCAGCAAGGGGCAGACTGGTGAGCTGGATGGCCACAAATGCCCAGCTTTTTTCCTTCTGCTTGCTGCTTTGCCATTTTCCCAGCCTGGCAGCTTGGTCCTTGATCACTTCTGTTTGCAAAAAATGTGTGACCAAAACTTCAGTTTCTGGCTTAGAGATGATGCTTTATCTCATGCCCTCTCTGAAGTGAAAGCTGCATATAACACCGCAATTCAGGACTATAAAAGACAAGGTTGTCAGACTTTGGAACAAACTTACCATTTTTACCCAGAGATGAAATCATTTTAATAATAGGGGTTACTTAAATTTCTATGCTGACTTTAGAAAATCACTTTATTCTTAATTAAAGGGGGATCTTTTCTGTGCCAGTTCACTTGACCTCCTTGCTGAGTACACTAACCTGTCATCTACAGGGACAAAATATACTTCTTATAATAGAAAGTAATATTATTTGGTTCCGTTCTGTTTTGGATTCATGTGGTAACATCAGTGAAGGAATTATATCCAGGCACTCAAAATCAGTCCTACATCATATCTGCACCCTGAGTTATATTTGGCTATACATAAGTAATTTGAAAGTCATGGGAAGTGAGCAGACCTTGAGAAAAAATATGGATACTCCAAATGCCGATATCGCTGTTGTAAACTTTTTCATTGCTCTGGTATTTGGAGTACTCTCCACTGTTTAATTTGGGCTATTAACATTCCAAAAGAAAGTAGCAAGAACTCCACCATAAGTTTATCTTTCTTTGACTAATCTTAACATGCACCCAAGTCTCTGTCTAGCTTTCTAAGAACCACGTGGTACAGTTATATTTCAGAACCACATTATCTACGCTGTCTGCTTTGGCCATTTTACTGACACTGCCTAAGTGGCTCCCTGGAAGCACTTACCTCTCTCCAGTGACTACGTAGGGAGTTTGCTCTTCTCATTTTTCTCTTCTGAATCAGGGTAAAAGTAGATCTTTCAGTAGATTAAACCAAATGATGCCAATATGTCCACCAGTGTCAAGTTAGAGTTCTGATCCTTTAAATCTTATTCATGCAAGTAAATCAGTGGTTCTGTTTGTGGAATGGAAGAGAAACTAAGCTATGTTATTAAAGGTCACGGGACCAGGGCTTCAGAATATATCTAGCTTTTCCTGTTCCACTCAGCCTTAAAATTCCCATGCTCAGCCCCTTTCCTGTGTTTTAGCCAATTTCTAATATTCCCAGCACAATATAATCCTGAATTTAAAGCAGGCTTTTACTTTTTTACAGATGTAGCAAAAGAACGGTTATGAAAATAGACATTAGCTAATAATATAATAATGATGGAAAGGGCAAGATGCAATATAATCCAATTGACAAGGTTCAGTCCAAATATTTCTTCACCAAATACTACTTCTAGATACATACACATGCAGAGACACACATAAAAACTGCTACACAGAATGTACCCTTATCTTACCCAGTCCCTCCACTTTATTACCTAGTAATGCAGTAAAGGTTTTTGGCATTAATTTAATAAATAAAATAAATACTTATAAAAAAGATACCCAATATCAGGACTCAGAAGAATATTCTTTCTCTGCAACAACATTTTCAGCTGGCTTCAGTGTCTTTTCCTCTAACATTTATATCTGACACGTCAGTGCATAGGGGGATAGTTTGCATTTTCCTTACACAATTACTAGACTGTTGTACTGTTAGTGGAAGAAAAGTAATGGCAGGTGAAGAAAAAAGGAAAGAAAGAACTATCATCACAAAGTGCACATTTACAGCTTTCTGTATCTCTGATGCACACATTGTGCTGCAGGGATTTCAATTCCTTTTTATTTCAGTAAAGTTTCTTTGCTCTAAACAGCCATGAAATGCATGTACACAAAGCTAAGAGCAACATGTATGAAAATTACAGAAATACTGTAGGATGACAAAACTACCGGGAACTGTAGAAGAAAAGTCTCAAGGGGCTGGAACACGTGAGACATATTTGAAGAAAAATTAAATTTGCCTAATTTTTATAGAAATTATCCTTCAACTTTTTTTTGGTTTTTTTTTTGGGGTGGGGGGTGGTGGGAAGTAAATCTAACCACTTCCTTCCTCAAAGAGTTAAACAATAGACAATTCTTGTGAAAGGGTGTATTTTGTGGAAAATTCCATTCTGCTGAAAAACTGACTTTTGGCAAAAACAAAAACCACAGCTGTGATTCAAAGAATCAGAGAAGACCACATACCAAGAAGAACACATTCCCCTTTCAGCACCCAGAAATTGGGACATTGGCCTCCATACAGTTCTCAATCCTTATGCAAGAATCGCCCCTTGTGTCATCATTTCAGTTAAGCAGGTCTGCACATGGTATGCAGATAGCTGTACGTGTGGGGTGGTGCTTAGATAAAAGGGGCATAAGATCTGTGGACGGTTGGCCTAAGTGCTTATAGCATGCTCAGCTTATAATTGTACAGCCTTTATTCTGAGGAAGCTAAAATTCATGAGCTGGGAAAAATAGATTTGAATAAATACTAATTAACACATTCACCTTTCCCACATAAATAGCAGAAATTCATACTAACATACATTGACTTGTTTCACAAAGCACAGATACTATTGCCATCCCTGTGTGTGCAGTACTTCACTTAAGGTTAGCTTGTTTCAGTACTAAGTCTTGTAATAGATTCTTCACAATCTTTTTATTTACATTTGGCCATCATTTGAGCAGTACTTGGGCAAGTTTCACATACCTTCAGTAAAGGCTCATTGCTTTGTACCTCCTGAAGCATGTATGGGACAAAGACACTTCTAGCTTCCTTGCACTCAGAATATCTGCTTAACCTCATCTGCTAACCTCATCTGCTGAACTAAGGTTCTGTTTAAAATATATTGTCATTTAAAGTTAATTCTGACACAAAACAAAAACATGCAGTATTATTCAAATTCCTTCTAGCAACAGAAAGTAGTGGGACGCCCACAATATTAGTTTACACAGGTATGCAGTGAGAGAAAGGTAACTATAGACAACTTCAGAGTTAAGTACAAGTGCTAGATTTAAAAGGGAAGATGCTGTTTCAGGATGCCAGCTATGATGGGGTTTTATGTTTTCCAAGAAAAGAATGCAAGGGTTGAAAGGACCATACAAAATCCTGTTGTGAAAGAAAGGTGAGTATGTGTCCACTGCCTGAGAGGAAATGAGGAGCCCACTGAATAAGGGAGAAAGGAAAAACTGCAGGCACACAATCTGACAAGCATGAAGGCCGCACCACACAGACTGTGCAGAACATACAAGCAAAGGATAAAGATTTAAGTAAGAGAGAGGAATAAAGATTTCTTGACTTTTTAACCATTTCCTGCATGTATCTCTGCATGAGATGGTTTGAAGAAAGCCAATTCCACATCACTGGCCGCAGGTTCTTAGATGAAGAGACATTTCTTGCAGCGTCAAATACACCAGAGTTTATCTTGCCACATGTGATGATATTCCTGTTACAAAAGGATTAGAGTGTAGACTTCCATGTAGCCCAGATGATCTTCAAAAGCCTTCCACAATTTTCATTCATCGCATTAAAATGTACATTGTTTCCCTAGACTTTCAGGTCACACTGCAGAGGAATGATTCCATTTTCCTTCCTTATTCCAAAAATTACTAAGGGATGTAATATGTATTCAGGACCCAAGGTACAAGGAGGGATTAACCACATTATTAATGCTTTCAATAGACCACTTACTTTTTACTGAGCCATGTAAACAAGTAAAAATACAGATTGCAAAGGATAATTCTATCATGGAAGGTAGAATCCATATTCAGTTCCTCAGACACCAAGAAATATCTGCATAGGAAGAAGACATCTTTGTGGTTCGGTAGAATATGAAGTCCTCTAATTTTCAGCAATGAACAGGACAATTACAGAAATGTAGATCCCTGATGATGCAATTCCAGGAGAAAATACGTAAAAGGTCTCGAGGAAAACCTGAAAATCTTATTTTCTTCCAGGAAATCAGTTGGAAAATTCTTTACCAATTTTTGAAATAAACACTGACGTGTTCCACTGCCCCAAATCTACCGAAGCCAATGGCAATGTTCCTGAAGATTTCAGTGGCTATAAAATGAAGAGGTGACTGCTGATACAGAAGACAGTGATACATAATTAATTTTGTTCTTAAGAGATGTCAGATCAGACTTGTTAAGATGCTTTAACTGCTCAGTTGCCATTGAACTAAGTAGAGGCAGGGAGTGGAATAATACTCTTCTGTAACAGCTGAATCAGATTAGAGGATTTAAGTATTAATGCCATTGTATGAATCCTTATGATCAACTAATACTTCAGATCACTTAAACTGATCATGCTCTTATTTTTAATTCAAGCAATAGTCTCAAACATACAATGATTTTTTTCATCCACAGTTATACATTTGCTGTCTATTGGTATCTATTTTCTTGGTATAGCTTTTGCTACCTGCAGAAAACTTTGAAGAATGAACACAGTGCATCTATGGAAATGATGCATTTATTTAGATCTGTCAGAATTTTAAGGCTTACTACTCTGGTAATTCCATTAACCTTTACTTACCTCCTAGTCTACATTGTTCAGACACCTATTCGGGTTTCCATGACAGCTTGTAAAACCCTTTCATTAAAATCCAGAAAGGTATTCTCCATCTATCATGGAGGTGCACAACTTTCTACAAAAGCAACAGCCTAGGCTTTGCTAAGGAAGAATGTCTTTTTATCTCTGTGACACAAATCCCAGCTGACAGCCCTGTTTACGCTACAGAAAATAATGACTGCTGACAGTCTCAAGGACCACCCAGTGGGTTATTTACATTTGAAACATTTGAAATCAACTCTGTTTAGATAATGTTTCAATTTTGCATCTGGCTTGCCTGCACATGTTGCTTGTACGCTGTATGAAAGTTAGTACATCTCATTGGAGCTGTAATCAATAATGTCTAAGTTGCATACTGTCAACCAGGATCTATTAATATGAAACTGCTGAGTTTCATGTCAAATATTTTGTTCATTTGGATTTTGGAGCCCAGTTGTTAACAGAGAACTCTTCATGTTTAAGAAAACTGGCATTTTTAAAATGCAAGTGAATAATATTTAGGCTTTTTATTCTGACATTACCCCCAGGAGAATATAATTTTTTAACATGATAACATGTAAAAGAAAGATACTCCAGGCTGAGTTCCTTAGTATGTACACTGTTGTTAGGTATGATCAACAATTAATACTGGTAAATTAAGAGCCCTAGATGAAGATAATCCATTTAGCAATGTATGATTTGAACAGATTTAAGAAATAACTTTTCATGAGATCTGTATTTTCTTCAGTTCAGGGAGTTCTCTTTTCAGATCATTATTTTCCATCTCTTTGCTTTGCCAAGACTATTTTTAAACTGATCAAAAGAATAATTTAAAGGCTAGTCTATTGATCTAAAACAATTCTCTGAATATGAAGTTAGTTTGACATGCATTTTTATCCAGCATTTGTCTTAGTACCAAAAAAGGGAACGATGATACAAGCAGATAGCTTGGGCGTGTCAAAACTAGCAACTAAGATTAATATCCTGTATTAATTCCTATTACCTAAGTAGATATAAACTTAAAATTGTTGTTAACTATATCTTTCCCTTTCTTAGATTTTTTCATTCTTCATTCACAGGGGCAGTGACCCATAGTTTCAGTTCATGTTCCAGTCCTGAAACTTTCTGTTAATAGGATTTGAAATTGTGTCTCCTTGCTTAATTTAGTAGGTCATGGAGAAAAAATCATCCTTATTTCTGAAATGAGAGAATAAAGTATTTATATACAGAGTTCATCCTGAAGGATTGCCAACAAAATGACATTAGGATGACAGTTTCAAGGAACAAGTTAATCTTCTCTAGTACGTATTCTAGAAGGCATTTCATGCAACCTACCTCCCTTGACTGACTGCTTTGGAAAACAGACATCTAACTTGGCAGTACTCCTAAACCTACCTGAACAGGTTCCCAAAAGCAGATAGCACAAATACAGATACATTTTCAAAAATAAAAATGCTCTTTGGATGATGTGTTGGTTGGTGCTGAATAACCTTACCCTGCATTTTGTTTTGTAATATTTATCGGTAGTGTGGCAATGAGTGCTACTCTACAGAAGGGGACCTCTGCGTATCAGAAGAAAAAGCCTTGCCACAAACAGAAAATTCTTGACATCATGAAACACTCTAACTTAAGCTGAGGTAATGTTCCAAACCTTGAAAAGGAAAGACAAGGAAATAGCTATAGGCTTTTACTTTTAATATAGCATTTATTTATTTTTTAATATGCTATACAAAGAGCAGTTGTGATTTGGAATCCTCACAAAGAAAGTCTGTTTCCTTTGGTTGACCAGACTCCAAGGGATCTATAGGAAAAGATGCTGGTAGCCTGCACATGAATCTGCAAAGGCCACCAGGGCTGCTTCAGAGCTTCAGTTCTAACTGGCTTCAAACATGTGAGATGTATGGGGTTGTCTTTTCTATGACAGAAGTAACTGACCAGAAGAACACATAGATGGCAATACAGGAAGAAACCCCATACTTAGCATGGACTGATTCAAAGTCAGTATTGTTTCTGCTACAAAGGTGAGCTACTGGAAAGCTACATTCAGAGTATTTATTGCTTCAGAGTGTGATGGCCACGGAGAAAATATTGACTGGATTGTTTTCAGAGGCATATATCAGTAATCTGTTTTATACACAGTTTGAGCAGCAGCCTGGCTCCTAGTAAAGTCAGCAGAGTAATGTAGGTTTCAAGTAAATGTAACACCATGTAGTGTTTAAAGTCTACCTCAAAGCTACCAAAAGAATCCTACTGATGTAAAATCAGATGGAACAGGCCCAAGTATTTTCAGCACTGTCGGAAGGAAACAAGGGGTTAGTATGAAAAGTATGAAAGCAGAGATGCAAAAGAAGTGATCCAAAGCACATCAAATACAATCTTTGGCTGCAAAATCTTAAAGCAGCTTGTCCTGGTTCACATTTGTAAGAATCTGATGGCTGACAAGAAACCAATTAGGGTAAGAGACCAATGTTTTGAATTTCTGGCTTAACTGTGGCCTTAATTTTGACATCAAATATGACAGAAGGAAATTTGGAACATTAAAATACAAGACATACTGAATACCAGGCTGAGAGCAAGTAATAGACTGAGACAGGTTTTAAAAGGTAATAGGCAGACCTAGTTTCCATTAAAAATGACCACCACAGAATGTATAATTCAAATCAAAACCAATATTTTAACAGACCACCTTTGCAGAAGAAAAGTTCATTCTGCCCCAAATGTCTGCAGGTGATAAAACCTTACAGAATAGCACCTATTTAAGTGACTTAATACTTTAGTAATCAAAAACATCTCCCAAGCAGCTGGAACTGTCAATCTGTGACAATACTTTTGCATCCAGGTGCTTTATTTATTTCCTTCAACAGCATTATCTAAATTTATTGTGAGGCATAACTCACATTTAATTGCATGAAAATTAGAGTCTAAAATGATTTTAAACCCTTGGAGACAAGGATTTGACTAGTATTTGCATTTGGAAAATAAAATTAAAATGTCTAAAAGCATAAAAGGCTCTGCAAATATTGTGAAAACAGGATGTTCAGAAACTCGGAATTCTAATGATGCTTGTTGTGAGATCATATATCTCATTTGACAGAACAACAACTTTCATTTACAGGAATGACGTGAGAATTTAGGCTGCCAAAGGTAGTTAAGTAGCCTCTTCTCCCCCTTGACTCACCTATTTGATACAGTAGCTAGCATTACTCAGATGTTTCAAGGGAGGCCACAGGAAGGTCAGGTTTAATTGCCCTGGATGCTGTCAAACATGGTCCTGAAGCATTCAGCAAGTCAGATACTTAAAAGGCCATATATAGCACAGGAGTAATACAAGACTGGAGGAGGACACACAGGTGGAAAAGGAGAAGAGGGAAAATTTGTTTCAAAACTTCTTAACCAGTAAAATTACTTTAACTACATTTATTGGTTTTGTGAATTGAATTCATTGTATTACAGTAGTTTATGGAAACACTTCATATACTTAAAAAGACCTTCAGGCTTGTATTACCACAACAGACAACATCCTCAAATTGAACAATCAAGCAGCTCCTGGTCCTTCAGTTAGGCAGATCTTCCATGTGGTAGACAGCTATGTTCTGCTCCTCTATGCACTGCCTGGCTTGCCTTCTCTGCTTCTCATACAGACCTTTGTATAAAAAAAATTCTCAAGCCGGAAAACAGAAGCATGCATATGTATGCTAGGAGTATTTGACTTTTCCATAACATTAAATGGAATGTGAACTTCGCCAGCTAAAAGGTTCAGGAACCATTGAAGAGAACTCCAAAGCTGATACTACCTACAAGCTTTATAAAGGCAGATGCAAAGACTCAACGATGTAGACGGCAGAATTCCTCTGCAGTCTACAATTACCAGAATTTTTATTTCTACTGCTAGAACACAAATGTAGGTAAAGAATTACAGGATGGATCAAAGATATAGAAGAACACATGGATATCAATCTAGTGTTAGGGTTAGCATGCATTAGTTCATACACTCCTGACATTCAAGGAACTATCTGCACTTAATTTTAGATGAAATTAGATAAAACCTTTTCCAAAGAATGAAGCTTGCTATTTCTTTTTATTTATTTTTCTTACATTAGTTATGGCATGGGAAAAGCCCAAAAGATTTTTTCTACAGTATTTCTAATTCAATTAAGAGCAAGAACCAATTGAAAACTCACAAAAATTTTCCCATGAATGTTCAGACTGAAGATTTGGATAAATTTAGACTCTCAATACAACCTAATTTGATTTCAAAAAGTTCTGGCTAAGTTTCTTAGAAATAGATGCCTATAGGTAAGATGATGTATCTAAATTTAGGTAATAAAGAAAAAAGGTCTACGTTTCAAAAGTTCTGCAGATCTACATATCCACAATAAACCAACATAAACACCTGCAGTTCATCTCCCTCTAGATCAGACAATTCTTTAAAAGATATACTGCAAAGGCTGATAAACAACTATTTTTGTCTTCCTTATGATCCTATTGGCATAAGTTAGAATCATAGAATCATAGAATAGTTAGGGTTGGAAAGGACCTCAAGATCATCTAGTTCCAACCCCCCTGCCATGGGCAGGGACACCTCACACTAAACCATCTCACCCAAGGCTTCATTCAACCTGGCCTTGAACACTGCCAGGGATGGAGCACTCACAACCCCCCTGGGCAACCAATTCCAGTGCCTCACCACCCTAACAGGAAAGAATTTCCTCCTTATATCCAATCTACACTTCCCCTGTTTAAGTTTTAACCCGTTACCCCTTGTCCTGTCGCTACAGTCCCTGACGAAGAGTCCCTCCCCAGCATCCCTATAGGCCCCCTTTCAGATACTGGAAGGCTGTTATGAGGTCTCCACGCAGCCTTCTCTTCTCCAGGCTGAACATCCCCAACTTTCTCAGCCTGTCTTCATACGGGAGGCGCTCCAGTCCCCTGATCATCCTCGTGGCCCTACTCTGGACTTGTTCCAGCAGTTCCATGTCCTTTTTATGTTGAGGACACCAGAACTGCACACAATACTCCAGGTGAAGTCTCACAAGAGCAGAGTAGAGGGGCAGGATCACCTCTTTCAACCTGCTGGTCACACTCCTCTTGATGCAGCCCAGGATACAGTTGGCTTTCTGGGCTGCGAGTGTTAGAGAAAAGGGCAAAATTTTACGATAACTAAATATTAGAAATGATTATATTTGAAAATTTATAAAACAGTAGTGTGGGTTTGGAAATGCTGTAATTTTCCAGTACTGTTTGTAGTTTTGCACCAGAGTTATTCAGTAACCAATGTTAACAATTGTAGGCTAGGTGGCAAGAGCTAACATAATTACATATGGTAAAGGGCATACGGGTGGATTTAAAAGGTATTGTGAAAGTCTATCGAAGTAGAAATTAATGGACACACCAGGGTAGTCAAGTGAGAACAAGACAATGCTGGCATCCACACAATGGTTGGGATATATCCAAAGAACAGAAAGGTGAAGGAGGACAGAGCGAGGAAGACTTCTTACTTCATCTGAGGAAGACTCCTTACTTCATCAATGCGACCACCAGAGGAGGCTGCGCAAGCGCAGAAGAGGCTGATGTCGTAACAGACTGATGTGGCAATCCTTGATACATATGTAGTAGTTAATGATGCAATCCGTGTTAAATATGTATTAGTAACCAAATTTTAGTGTATAAATTGCGAACGCAATGTGACGAGGTCGAAGCCAGATTTGGGCGAGTGCCCCTGGTTTCCCAGCGCTGCAATAAAGCACCTCATATAACCATTCCGGTGGTTATGTGCTTATTCTTATGCTAACACGAGTGCACACTGAAGCCGGCTCATGTTCATTTTCTCATCGATCAACACCCCCAAGTCCTTCTCCGCAGGGCCGCTCTGAATCTCTTCTTTGCCCAATCTGTAGCTGCGCCTGGGATTGCTCCAACCCAGGTGTAGGACCTTGCACTTGTCATGGTTAAACTTCATGAGGTTGGCATCAGCCCCCCTCACAAGCGTGTCAAGGTCCCTCTGGATGGCATCCCTTCCCTCCAGCGTATCAACTGAACCACACAGCTTGGTGTCATCGGCAAACTTGCTGAGGGTGCACTCAATCCCACTGTCCATGTCAGCGATGAAGATGTTAAACAAGACCGGTCCCAACACTGATCCCTGAGGGACACCACTCGTTACTGGTCTCCAGCCAGACATCGAGCCATTGACCACAACTCTTTGCGTGCGGCCATCCAGCCAGTTTTTTATCCACTGAGTGGTCCATCCATCAAATTGATATCTCTGCAATTTAGAGAGAAGGATGTGGTGTGGGACAGTGTCAAACACTTTGCACAAGTCCAGGTAGATGACATCAACTGCTTTACCCTTGTCCATCAGTTCTGTAGCCCCATCATAGAAGGCCACCAAATTGGTCAGGCAGGATTTCCCCTTAGTGAAGCCATGCTGGCTGTCACCAAGCACCTTGTTGTTATTCAAGTTATACATAGAATTCATAGAAATATATGTGATATTCATTTAAGACCATAAAGGTTGACACAATTGGTAAAAATCTGGTTTAGAAATTTGTGTAAGCATGATTAGAGCTGCTGTAGAAATTTATTGAGCTTTTAAAGAAAATAATTTTTCAAGAGATACCAGTACTCAAACTTGAAGAATTTCCTCCTGCCATCCTACTCCCAATTTATTAAGGCAAACAGAATAGAACATCACTAGTCATCATTAGTCAGGCTCAGCTGGTCCTTATTTGAGGATGGACCCAAAATAAGCACCCAGTCCATGTGTGCATGCGTGTACATACAGAAAGAATGAAACAGAACAGCTAATCAAGAAAGACTGTGCTGAGATGTTTTTGTGAAAGGGTTAATAAACAGGAATGTTTGGCCTGTTATGAGAAGGGAGAATGGGATTACATGTTTACTTGTTGTTGAAGAACTGGAGCTATTAGCCACAATGGGAATTTACACCTACACCTAAGAGAAATACTTTTTCAGCAGCAATGGTCTGCAAGGAAAAAAAGAATGGAAGAATATGTTAATACAAAAGTTTTTCTGTTACACTATTTACCAAAGATATTTTTAAAATTCTGATTTAAAATTAAATTACTAGTAAATTAATAGATTTTTGCAAAACAGGTATTACAAAAAGTAGAATCTGATCACACTGTAATTATGGTTATGGCGATATACTTACCACAAATGAACATAAATGGACAAAATCATGCAAGCTGTCAAAGAGATGTTAGGAATAAACTGAATAAGGTTAACTTTTTAAAATTTCAGAAAGCATACATACCATTTTAAATAGTTAATTAAAGCGTGTGCATTAATTAAAATGTATATGTAACAAATATCTGTTGATAACAGTTGCACACTGCTTTTGCCCTAACCACTAGCTGACAAAATGCCTGTAAGAAAGAAAAAAACTTCTTTCTCAGTTTTCCCCCTGCATTTTGTATCTTTGGCCGGTATCAGGGTAAAATGAGTGCTTTGGGTTTTAAGCTAATCCTAACGGTTTAAAGATAAACTTCAAAATGTACCATCTTGCCCTATTACCAAAAGCTGAAAGCTTTTCTTATTTACATAATTTGTTGACAGATGGTTGCCTAAATACTCTGAATATTGAAAATTTTGGAAGCATGGAACTGTCAAGATATTATTGTTTCACCAATACAAACTTGGTGTATTTAGTGATTATGATTGTTTGGGTTTTTTTGTTGTTGTTGTTTTGTTTGTTTGTTTTGTTTTGTTTTTCTTCTGATTTCTTTCAATGGATTCTTCTTGCAAAACTGACAGAACCCATAGTCGGCTAATGTAAATGTTGCTACATCCCAGTATAAACCAGATATAATGTCATTTGAAGTTTTATTCCCTGGAAAGGACACCTTTGAAGAAACTAAGTTGTCATATGAATTGAGACCATATAAAATACTGAAGCAGGAGAACGAGTCTGGATCCAAAAGCTGGAGTGTGTATGCATTAGGATCTTCCCGAGTTGAACTCTTGCTGGGTAGACTTGGTAGATATAATTACCATCAATATATATTCTCTGGTAGTAATTCTCTTTTATTGTGGAAAAAGAAGTTATGTGATGAACAGTGAACAGCCTCACAAGGAAAAACCTGCATGCACTGAAAAAACTCAGATCAGTGGAGAAGATACGTCATCTTAACATGTCTGAGGCTCTAGGAGTGCCTTCCTATAGGTGATAGAGGTTGCTTAGGAATGAGTTCAAACTCTGGTTTGAAAATATGAGTGGGGGAAAACAGCCTAGGGAGACTACAGAAACTGTTAAAAGAGGAAAAACACTATTATCTTCCCTTTATCCTTTTCAAATTTAAGCAATGAAAGCTATCATAAACGGATAGAGATGGTAAGGCTTTAATCATCTTGGATCTACCTCAAAAAAAAACCTTAGTCCTCTAAGCTATTATGAGGAATATCTTTGAGCCCACTAGAAACCAACCAAGCAAGACCCAAACTCATGCTGAGGGTGAGAAAGCTTGCATTCATTTTGTCCTTCAACTGTGACATTTAATCAAGCATCTGGGTTTCTGAAAGGATGAACAGACACAGATAGCAGGGAAGATGCATTCAAATGCTTGAAGCAGACAAATAATTTGATATTTATAAAAGGCCAGAGTTGGTTAAAACTTGTAAACCTGCCATCAGTATGTATACATGTGTTAGTGAATATACGCCGGCAGAAGAAAGAGTCTTGGTAACGCACCTGTAACAATACCGACCTGCCCATCCAGTGAGCCATCAGTAATTTTATGCTGAAGAAAATGCTTAGATGTAAAATACTTAGATATACAAAGGAAAAATGTATTTCTGGGCACCATGAAATTCAAAATTTGAAGCTTACAATATGGTAAGATTTCCTCCAAGAAAGAATTCTACTTTGACTACTTAGGATGGTGAAACATTTAAGGATTATGATTAAGTTACCTGCTGACGTTGAATACAGAGCATACAGTCCTAACTATGACCCTTTGGGAATTACCTCGATCAAAATAAAGCCTATGAAGACTGACAGGAAATTGGGCTGCCATATATAAAATATAGTCCCCAATAAATATGTTAAGTACTTGTATTATATATAAATTACTACTGTCTGATTAACTGCACTTCAGCAATAAAAACAGCTGGTTTATATACTGAAGATAACTGCTTCTAAGAGTATGATGACAAATGTAACTACTCAATGCCACAGCAATACTTTGCCTGTAATCTCTGTTGCTTTCATTAAAGCATTTCCTTTGGGGAAGCCCATGGCTCTGTAACTCATTTTTTCTCTTCTAGTACAGATACCCACTGATTTGGTCCTATAGACATCTATCCTCCCAGCTCCCCAGGAAAACCCAGATGCCAGGCCATAGCTGGTCTACAAACACATTTAATGCTTTGTCCTAGAGGCACCACCTTCTTCAATATCTTCTCTTTCTTCTGTATCTGAGCAGGCATCCTACAGCAAAGGAATACATACACAGACTTTCTTTCATGGAAAACCCTCTCTTACCAGAACACAAGTGTCTTTTGGGTGTCTCTTTATCTCTAGGTTTTTGTTTCTACACCTGCTTCAGGGAATCTTCCTATATAAACTACCGGTTTCTTATGCATCTCTTAAATTTACTGAGTAGCGCAGACTGCCTTTTACTGTAAAATATTTTTAATGTAAAAACACTTTTGGAATTAGCCTGAGCCCACTGATGTGGGTCAATCCAGCCTGTCTCAAAGGCATGTAGGATCATACAGTAGAGTTCTGTATTGGTTTAGGAAGGTTTGGTTTTGACAACCAATAGCTTTTCTTGCAATAGGCTAATCCACTGAATCCTCTCTTTCCTACATTCTATTTAGATGAAGAAAGGAATGTTCCAGGTATGAGATACACTTCCCACTCAATATTTCCTTCTAAAAATGCAGTTTCGATTTAGTAATTAATCAACGCTATCCTGCAATGTCTATAGACTATCCTGAATACTTAGATTAGCTAATCCTCATTTTTCCCCAAATTCAGCTAAGGCAATCCAAGAAACTGAATTTACATAAACAATAAAAAGATTTTACTGTGCAAGTTCATAAATACTGATAGTTTCATGGAAGAAGACACTTGAGATGAATTAAGAAGCTTTCACAACCCTACACAAAGGCAAGGACACTGGTTGAAAAAGCAGCCAGCATTCTGGAAATGAGTAATGAGGTACTACAGCACAATTCCACTAGTGGATGCTTTAGCTTTTACTGCACAACTAAAGTGCAGCAACATGGTATGATAAATGCAGGAGTGATTCTTCATGAATATGAGGCATATTGACTATGCATATGGGACTATCATATTAATTCTGTTTGCTGAGTCTTCATATTGGACAATTTACTGTTTTCTTGCTTCATAAGCAAAAGGTGCAGCCTATGATAGGTAAATACAGAATCTGCCTTCTTACCTCAAATTGGCAGATGCTACAACAGTCTATCTAAAGGCATATATTAACACTTCCACTGCAGCTATGTAAGCCTATATAACTTTTTACAGCTGGTTGGAAAATAACTTCTGAAAAAAATACCTGCAACAGTATGGATCTGTTTGGTGGTGGCATCTGTCTGAAGACAGATCACATACATCTGTCCCCTCTGTGAGGCAAAGAATATGAAAGATTTTCATTGAAAGCTAGTAAATACATTTCACTGTTCTTTCAGTCTCTTCTGTCTTATCTTGAGTTTCTCAAAAACCTGTGGCCCAGTCTGAAAGAAATCCATAAACTTTTGCCAGTGAGTGTAATAGAATGATTTCCTAATGATGTCCTCCTCTCTACGAGGCTAGAGGAAGTATAATATTCTGGGAGGGACTATTCAAGCATTTTACTAAGCAAACTTTCAGAAGTGCTTAAATTCTTCAAAGATAAGGGCAATATAAACAAGCTATCAGAGAAGCTGAACTGCTTAACTGTTACAGAGTTATCTAAAAAAAGGTCTTTATATGCCTAACAAGGACAAATAGTGGGAACAGGACCTACAGTAGTTACTAAGAAATACTGCAATGCCTAAAGTGATTTTTAAAACCAAGTATAACAGTAATTTCTTCTGCTATACCTGTGAACAAAAGATCTGTGTTTACTAAAAGTAACAAACTCCAACTCAGAAATGCTTTGAAGCAAAATTGAGAGCATTTATTAGAGACCATAAATTTTAATTTAATAAATTAGTATTTATGTTTAGTTTGAAACTGTTCACAATTTTTCCCTCATGTGAAAAATAAATCCATATAGCAAGGCAGAATTGAAACAAGACACAAATTGGAGTAGTTTTATACAGCAACTTGCTCAAAACTAAAACTCTGTCATAAATGGATTATCAACTACTGTTTATTTAAGAAATAAATGTAGAGGAAAGTTAAGGTAATTTGATACATTTTAATTTTATGTTAGAATAGTCTTGATCAAGAATCTCATTTTAACAAGATCTGAAAAGTTAAAATATATTTTTCAGTGTAAATACACTACCTGCTTCAACATTTTCTTCTATATGAACTTAGTTGTTACTTATGGCAACATAATTGGCTGGAAAGATGCCAGTTTGTCCTCCTACTCTACCTTCCCACCAATCAAACTGGGAATCTGTTTTGGTTGTGACCATGATTTTGTCTCCAGCTTTGAAAGTCAAGTCACCTGGCTGTTGTCCTTCGAATGAATAAAGTGCTGTCACTTCTACCGGCTTACTCCAAGAGTCACCTGAAATGCCAGAAATTAAATAAAATTACTAAACTACACATACAATAAATCCTTAAATACAATATTCTTAAAGGACAGTAGAAAGCTGTGACAAAGACACCAAAATAATTTTTCTGAGCATATAAACCGCTGGTGAAAAAACCCCTCTATTTCCACTACACGTGAATGGAATATGAATTCCAGCCTATCAGCACAGTCTATTTAATAATGTAGTATTGTATGTAAAATAAAGATCAGCAATTTTTTCTATATGCCTCATATGTCAGAGACAGTGGGAACGGAAGCAGTGGGTTGAAGAAAGCACGAGTACTTTTTGAAAGACTGCTGAAAAGAAGCAGTTTTGGATTTTAGTTTTGGTATGTGTTCTCTGTGACATTTTCTCCACAGAATCTGCAAAACTTAAAACAGGGATTTGATTTTTTTAGCAGTACTCAGGATAGAAGATGGCAAAACACAACATCCACAGCACTTCCCTTATCTTTTCAGGGGGTTTGCAGCATCTATATTCTGGTATACCTTGCATGTTAAACAAAACACACAAAACGTGTTAGCAGAAAGAACTGAGTATGGTTTGATGTATGGGAAGTGACTTGGCTTGCATTGTGGTTCTTTAGACCACATATACATGCGGCTTTTATTCTCTTCCCACCAGTCTCTTACATAACTCTTTCAGTCCTTAGCTGAGGTTGGAATCATGACATGAGTTTTCTCATCTAGTTTTAAAGGGATCTAAATTCTTGGATACCACCATCCAGCCTCCACTCCTGCTGACACATTTTAGCCAGTATCTCAATGTTTATTACTATTGAACTTTTAATCTAATTGAATATCTTTAATTTGCTAATAATTGTTTTTGCTATCAATTCCTTCAACTGTCTGAATTACAAGAGGTAGCTGTGTCTGTTTAATGTTGATGTAGAAAGCAGTTACACCTCTTGGATCAATGCATCTAAAAGTGAAAAATGGAAGGTGCAATGGAAGCGTAGTTAAGAGGAAATAACAAAGATGTTTACACAGTCAAGTGGAGAGATTTCGGGATGTATGGATCATATGGACATGATGGCTGCACAAATGCTGAAGATTGAAGGCTTCTAGCATGACCTGCACCTGCTTGCTGCAAAACTGTGCTGCAAGAGACGAAACCCAAGCTCTTTTTACTCTATACGTTGCAAGTACAGAGCTAGAAAGGATGGTGAGAGAAGCACTGATACAACCTTTTTTTTTTTGTTTGGAAGTCTGTTGTCAACAACTGATACCCACAGAACTTTACTTCTAGTTGCTTTTAGCATTTCAAAAGAAAGAGGAAAAGTCCTTTCCCCCAAGCCTCACAAGTATTAACTGTAGCCAAAACAGGACAGGCAGAGAAGAATAATGGACTGTAAATACGTGCATGAACACCATAGATTCCCCCCCTCCCCAAGCATCTGTCAATATATATATTCATTCCACAGGCCAGTTCTTCACCTTCGTGATCTGCATTTGTAGCAATCATCAAAGATTTATGCAAAATTATTTGGTTGTGTGCTGGGAGAGTGTTGGTTGCAGGGAAGCCAAATCCTGTTTTCTTTGATCACAGTCTCTCCCTCCTCATATCTATATTCACGATCTAAAGTCAGACACCATTATTTCTTTTAATGTGAAAACAAAACCAGATGAGAATATCCATGTCTACCAGGTCCTTATCTCCAGCAGTTACTCCAACAACAACAACACAACAAAATAAATAAAAAAAAAATGAAAGGCAGCAATACAGCTTTTCTAAATATCTTTTTTACTTTCACACTTGAAACCCTGACAGGCTGATTATTCAGCAATTTCATGATCTTCCTCAAAGAATTCAAGCACTTGATGCAGTCAGAATGTGGTTTCATGCAAAGTGCAGTTTGCAGCTAGGTATTTTGATTGAGGAAATCATGACAAAAAAAGGAATGTAAAAGACATTTTGACTTTTTACTACTAGTTTTAAGGCATGAAAACCGCTATGACTTAGTTGCATATAAAAAAAGAAGAGGGGGTGAGTTTTATCTCTGCGCCATATTCAGGCAGCACACATGGTAAAACTGCATTCTGTGAGTTACAATTAAGGCTACAAGTTCTTATACTTTTGAGTTCTTAATCATATGTTTCCATCACCTAAGTATTCAAATAGATAGATAATCACCCAAGGAGAATTAGAGTTATTATATAGCTGCCCAAACTATATTAATAGACTTGGAAAAATTAGATAATTGTCAGCACAAGAGAGTGAAAGTGATGGTGAGAGCTTCTTTTCATTACATTCAATAGAGCAGCCACCACCATGTTAATATGCTGGACTTTCAGCAATGGCAGCAAGTAAGAGTCATGGCTGAACTTGCTTTAATAGCAAGACTATAATTCCTCTCACACAAACTACCAAGTAAACTGACACTGGCCTGGTAAAAGTAGAGAGAAAAATGAAGGGAAACTAGACGTAAGTTAAAGAGTGAAGAGGCAGAACAAAAAAGTGCATGTGACAGATTAAAGTGTCAGAGTGCATTCAACGCACCGAAATATTGCCTCCAATTATTATTTGCAGTGTCATACTAAAAAGATTGGGTTATGCATTTCCCTTCCCACTTTCTGCCTCTGTGTAAACATACAGAAACCTCAAAGCACTACAGCTAATTATGAACATTGAGTTCTGTCCTTGCTCCATTTGCTACTTTGCTACCATTTGAAAGCATTTTCCAGCTTTATTCCTGTCAGCTATTTCATAACAATTACTATTTAATTTTCCCTAGCAGTGATTTCCCATCCCATAGTTCATTTTATTTCTCACAGAGATTCTAATCTCTGTGCTTTACTTCTGTATTTTTGTAGTATAAAATGAGATAAAATACGTATTTATTGCCTCCTGATTGCAGTATCCCATGCCTCATATTTATGTGGATCATCCTGGCATATAGGTATCTTAAATGAATTCACTGTTATGAAATCTACCACATATATTATAAGGGGGAATTATTTCATGTTCCTGTTTCCCCAATTTCAGTTTTACATTAAAGGGTTTTAAATAAAATTGTTACAGTCAACATGAAGATTGCTAAATGCATATACTGAAACGACGTTTGCAGCTCACACAAGATGGTGCTACAGTGCTACACACAGGATAAGATACTGAAATCATTGAGATTTATGAGTATGCACACTGAAATAAAAACAAATGACATTGTGGAAAATCATTAATTAATGGTATCTGAATAAACACAGCACACTTCTACGAACAGTGGTCAAAACAGAAATACAGCCATTTTTGCTGAAGATCAATTAGTGCAACAGCCAGCATACATACTCAATGCTCTAGCATACACGGGTATGGTGTATGCTTGATAACAAACTGCTCTGACCACAATATTCTTTCACAGAATCACAGAATCACAGAATCCCAAGGGTTGGAAGGGACCTAAAAAGATCATCTAGTCCAACCCCCCTGCAAGAGCAGGGTAACCTACAGTACATCACACAGGAACTTGTCCAGGCGGGCCTTGAATATCTCCAGTGTAGGAGACTCCACAACCCCCCTGGGCAACCTGTTCCAGTGCTCTGTCACTCTTACAGTAAAGAAGTTCTTCCTGATGTTAACGTGGAACTTCCTATGTTCCAGTTTACACCCATTGCCCCTTGTCCTATCACTGGATATCACTGAAAAAAGCCTAGCTCCATCATCCTGACACCTACCCTTTACATATTTGTAAACATTGATGAGGTTCATTTTTATTCATCTTTACATACCATAATGATTTGAACCTTTTGCTAAGGACTACTGGTATAGATTAAGGACTTAATGGGGTATAAACTAGATTGAATTTACAGCCTCTTGGCTGCGCTGCAGTACCAGTCCCAGAGTGACTGAAAGAGTGATAAAATTACCTTTAACTAGAGCACATTTAGCACAGAACAAAAACATTCTCTAGAAAGTTGCTACAGAACAGATACATGGGCTGCATTTCTAATAATCGGCTGAAGGGTGCCAGGAGCCTTTTTTTGACTTTGAGACCAACTGGCACAGACTGGCCACATACCCACCAGTACACACTCACCATACAGGGAGGAGAGCCACATCCAAACTACCTACTGCTTCTACACTGGAGTAACTCCTAAATTACATTTGCAAATTATCTGGAAAAGTGCAAGGTGAGAATAGCGCCAAAGAATTTTATGATATCCAGTGATAGGACAAGGGGCAATGGGTGTAAGCTGGAACATAGGAAGTTCCACGTTAACATCAGGAAGAACTTCTTTACTGTAAGAGTGACAGAGCACTGGAACAGGTTGCCCAGGGGGGTTGTGGAGTCTCCTACACTGGAGATATTCAAGGCCCGCCTGGACAAGTTCCTGTGTGATGTACTGTAGGTTACCCTGCTCTTGCAGGGGGTTGGACTAGATGATCTTTTTAGGTCCCTTCCAACCCTTGGGATTCTGTGATTCTGTGAACCACACAGGTAACTGAGTTAATAGTGCATGGGCCTGTGCCTTCACACTCTTTAACTTAGTAGTAGATGTAGCCATTAGTTTCACATTCTAATGTAAACACACAAAATATTAATAAAACCATTGGGTGTTTCTAAGACTTTTCTAGAGAAAAACAGTAATTTTACATCATTTTAGGTTCAGTTTATTATGCTTCCAAAATCTAAATCTGAGTTGGAGGACAGAATAGTACAGTTCAGCTGTGGATCCCAAATTTAATTATACTGGCATAGATGTACATATACCCTAGCCACTGAATGTCTGATCTTGAAGAGCTTGCAGAAGAATTATATAAAAACTGTAAAGTGATGCTTTTAGTCATTGGCATAGCAAACAAACAAATTTCACGTGCGTGAGATTAGTGGTGAGATTGCTAAACATCCACTTTGCAAAATTTACTAATTATCAGCAATTATAGAGTTAGCATGATTTTGTGGGTCATGTGTGCACCTATGTCATGGTTCAACCACAGCTGGGAACTAAGCACTACACAGCTTCTCACTCACTCCCCCACAATGGGATAGGGAAGAAAGAAGGGTAAAATCAAGAAAACTCATGGGCCAAGAGAAGAACAGTTTATAGTGGAAATAAAGATATAATTATAATAATTGTAATGAAAAGGAAGATAAGAAGAGAGAGAAATGAGCCCCAAGAAAAACAAGTAATGCGAATGAAAAACAATTGCTCACCGTCAACCAGCTGATGCCCAGCCTGTTCCCAAGCAGCAGCCCCCTGGCCAGCTTTCCCCTTGTTTATATGCTGAGCATGATGCCACATGGTACGGAATATCCCTCTGGCTAGTTGGTGTCAACTGTTCTGGCTGTGTCTCCTCTCAGCTTCTTGTGCAGCCCCAGCCTGCTCACTGGCAGAGCATGAGAAGCTGTAAAGTCCTTGACTTAATGTAAGCACTGCTCTGCAACAACTAAAACATTGGTGTCTTATCAGCATTATTCTCATTCTAAATCCAAAACACAGCACTGTACAGCTACTAGGAAAAAAATTCACTCTAACCTAGCTGAAACCAGGACAATCCATATGATAGAAATGATAACTGTATTAACTCAAACTAGTACTTCTGGCTTTGGGTTAATCTAAACGATATTAAACAGCTTGCACAAAAGGAGTCCTGGGACTCAACTGCCACTGCCAACAAGCCATCTGATCAAGGTGACTTATGACTGACAGGGTAATCCTGTTGTTGACTGTCCATATATTACAGACTTTCTGCTAAATCTCTCCTTTGGTAAACAGGACTGGTTTCTTTTGAAGCTGAAAGGTCATAACATTGCTTCTACTGGGATGCAACATACCATATGGAAATGTGATTGTCTAGATAGATATATTTTTCCTTGGAAATGAATAGTCTATCATACTCATTTTTTTGTGCAACCTTTAGAATGCATGGCTAGTAGTTTTTGATATTTAAAAAACAGTGTGGATGAGTAACACATTCTAAATACTAAATTCTACTTTCTCTGCATTTTGTAAAGAAATAGAAGTGACTGGAACTGCAATACAAAATGTTAAAAGTCAGATGAGTCTCCAGCATCAGAGATGACAGAAGTTGTACACTGCTGCCATAAAAGCTCCACCAAAAAGTGTCAGCTTACAGAAAAGCTGCAATAGAATTCTCATTGGTTAAATGGAGACACAGAAAATTAAACAACCACATGAGTCCTGTTTGGGCAGCAGAAGTAAGAGAAAACTGACAAACAGACCAAACCACAGAAAACAACTAATGAATCTAGGCAGACACAAACATCTATGCTTTTAAAAACAAATATATCAAGTATCAAAAAGGTTTACTATCACTAATACAGTGTTCAGAGACGTTGAAAGCCTCAAGTATTGCTTGTAGGTTTAGGATGACAGCTGTAACTAGAAGGGATCAGACAGAAATCTTAGTTCTTTACCTGTGATGGGACACTGGGCTTTTGTTTGGAAAGAATTAATACTGAGTTTATAATTAGAGTTCGGGAAAGGATTCAAGGTAGGCTAATGAACTAAGTTAATCACAGTACCCTTCAAATCTCCAAGTAAAAAATGATAGTTGGTGCCAGCAACAATGAAGAGTTTATAGGAGATTTTAATTACTATCCTTAGCAAATGGTCTGGACAACACCACCTGCTAAGATACTATTGTGAATATAAATACTTGGACGATATGGTCTAGGGTGAGGCGTCCCTGCCCATGGCAGGGGGGTTGGAACTAGATGATCTTAAGGTCTTTTCCAACCCAAACCATCCTATAATTCTATCAAATACATACATTGATTATACTAAACTGCCTGAAGGATATTTGTCCCAAATTACCATATTAAAAAGGAAGACTACTATCAAGCTCCAAATGGACATGCTAAAGTGGAAGACAAACATCAGCTTGATTCAACATCTTTAAATGAACCGGCAACACGTTGTTGCAGCAAAGAAGGTGAACAGTGTCCTGAGCTGCATTAAGCAAGAGTCAGTGGAGGAATCTAAAGGATGGGCAAAGTGATAGGGCAGGAAATTAGCTTTGAAGCAACAACTGAATCTAAATAAAAATAAAGGAATATTGAATTTGCAAAGGTCAGACAGAAGGATGTTGTAACAATTGAATCATAACAAGACAAAACCCTGGACAAAAGTGAAGACGGAAAGAAAAGGCAGCATCTTTCAAATGGTATTGAAATGGTAGAGAACAATCTATAAGACTTATTGCTCAGAAAGTGAAATTCCACCTTGATGATCACATGTGCTCTGCAGTGGTTAGGAACAGGCAGTTTCAGATTCTATTTGATCCTTTTTAACTTGAATTCATAATTAATTAACAAAAGAGTACCAGAGTAAGAGAGGAAGAGATAGATCTGGAACAAAGATAGTTATGAATTGTCTGCAGAAAATGTTATTTAGCAAATGAAAATGGACAAAGGAGAGCTAGCTGGGAAATCTTAACAGAAAAATAGAGGGCTGATAAGAATGCTTTCTCATTGAGACACTGGAAATATATATATAAAGGCAATTATAGACATAGGCCAGCAATGGAATTCAGGGAACACAACTATTACTGAAGAAAAGCAAAGGTGACAATTAATCTATTAGGGCAAGGGAGGATGGAATGTGATTTCTAATATGCGGTTATAAAGAGGTCACCAGAGATTTGGAAGTAACATTTACATCAGTGAATGGAGCAGTACCAAGGCCAACTGCTAGTCTGGCCCTGTCCATGCTATTAAATTCTATGTCTCCAAATCACAGTAGTTTCATTCACATCGACTACTGGGGACAGTCTCTGGCACATCAAACTTCCAAAATACTAAGAACAGCCCACTACATTTCCTAGATCAAAATCACACTGGGAACTTGCTAGCAATTTAGTGGAATAAATGATAACATTTCAGTGCCAAAGCACATACTCTGTCAGTTTATTGGCATAGGTAGACCTGATGTCTTGAACCACATGCAAGAGAAACTGTTTTAAAGAGGGTCCAGCATAGTACTGAAAAACTCCAAAACAAAAACATAAAAGAAGATTAGGTTAACAGGATTGTGATCAACTATGAACTTTATAAGACGAAAGAGGATGAGATGCTAACACTGGGAAGAGATATTGCTAGATGAGACTGAAAGCTCCAATGTCGAAAGGAGCAACAAGATATGATGGAAACCTGGAACAGAGAGGTGATAAAACAATGAGAATCTCCTGAATCTGTGAAAACGTGGAAGTTTATAGAAGATATGAGTTGAGAATGAGTAGAACTATCATATTTGTACTAGCATAATCCTGACAGATACCGGGTATGTACTGCTAAGAAACGACAGGAACTGGCTAGGATCTAAAGAATGGTATAGTAACGCAAGACCTCCATGCGGCGAGATTGGGAGTATGTAACTAAATAAAGCACATTCTCTGAGACACAGGTTGGACTATGGTGAGTTGCCACACATTAAACCACCTTTTTGGCCTGTCCTCTTTTTGCCCCCTTTATTCATTTGGAGAGGCTATTTCAGAGCTGTATTCCCCCTGCTGGCAATATTGCTTTATGTCCAGCTTCAAGTAATGCACCACTAAGTTTACATCTATTTTGTTGTTTGTTGACATCGGCCTGTGGCTGAAAACTTGCTTTCTTCACAGTTACCTTTCTTATGCTTTTATAGTCAAACCCCATTTTATTTTTTAACCTATAGCTTAGACCTGGATTTTTGAGGAAATCACTAATTATTACTACATGATAGTTTCCTGCAAGCTGTTCAATCCTTTAATTTTATGGATCTCATGCCTTGTATCACTATTACATTTTGCAACTGCTTTTAACTAAGAGTTTTAAACAAGAATGAATACCAGTTTTAAATTCCAGGTACGTGAATTAACAGCGGTTTTCATCATAATAGTTCTTATGAATCACACTTGAATGACTTGGAACAAAGAATACTTATGAAAAAACAGAAAAAGATACTCTAGGATGTAAAGAAATAAAGGTACAAAAGTACACAATTTTATGTTTATTACTAACTATATGCACACATCCAAGATAAAAAAAAAAAAAAATTTCTTTCACATTTTAGAAAGCAATCTACTGGCCAAAAGCTACATCAGAAAACACAATTCTATTATTGAAATAGAAAATATATGGCTTGCAATGTATGTGACTACCAGTTTGAATATTTCCTCGAATTTAAAAACCTCTTGCATATGTAACTCCTTAAAAAGGACTGGTTCATTTACTTGCTAGAATGTAAACCAAGAAAAAAAAATATTTTAAGTTTTATATAATGATAAAAAAAATATATCAGTGGTGCTCTAAAATATTAAAAAAACACTGCCTTAAAATATCCACTTTATGATCACATGCACTAATAAAAACACAACAGATACAACATCATATTTCATGTGACTTTTGGAAAATAGGCACCTTGGAGATTAAGACTTCAACAGGTATAGTTCAGTGGATCTTCATAATGTTTTATGGATAGGAGAATTTTAATGCAACTAATAGTCCATGCTTCGATGATATTTGAATTCCAACGCTTTACTATTCTTAAGTATATTCTAACAAATATTGTTTAGGTAATGTGAAATTTGCTCAAAGTTGGTGCTCAGACTCACAAAGGTGATGCTGAGCTCCTGTTCATAACTAGGCTGCACAGAAGTTAAGTCAGATTACTGAATTACCTAGGTTACAATGTCATGATTAGCAGAAAAAAATAATACCTGATAAGGTTAGATTTTCTTACTAGGCGACATCAGCTCCCAGGCTTTATCATTCACCATTCCTATCAAGAGGCCTAAACCAGCAGCATTTCTGGAAAGTGACAAGTGGTCGGTGTTTAAAGACTTAAGATGGAAGTGAAGTAAGGTAAGTCAGAGAAAGGATGAAAGGAAGTGCTATATGAGTGTCCTGGGTTCAGCAGTAGCAGGCATTTTTCTCCTTCTTAGTAGCTGGTGCAGTGCTGTGGTTTTGACTTTTGGCCTGGGAACAGCGCTGATAACACCGATGTTTTCAGCTGTTACTCAGTAATGTTTACTCTGACCAAGGACTTTCTGAGTCTCACGTTCTGCCAGGGAGGAGGGGAAGATGGGAGGAAGCAGAGACAGGACACCTGACCCAAACTACCCAGAGGTATTCCATACCACAGCACATCATGCCCAGTATATAAACTGGCAGCAGTTACCCATAAGGGCTAGGTCACTGCTTGGTCAGGCTGGGTATCAGTCGGGGGGTGGTGAGCAGCTGTATTCTCTTCCCTTGTTATTTCCCTTATCATTATTGGTGGTAGCAGCAGTGGTTTGTGTTATACCTTAGTTACTGGACCGTTCGTAGCTCAGCCCATGGGAGTTACACTCTTTCAATTCTCCTTCCCATCCCTTCGGGAGTGGAGGAATTAAGGGGGGGAGTGAGAGTGCGCCTGCATGGTTCTGGGTTGCTGGCTGGGCTTAAACCATGACAATGAGGAAGTGCTATAACAGAAAAATTGGGCAGCAAACTAGAAGATGTCATAGGTTTCTTCTCAAGACAAGATGAAACATCAGCCAGGGGAGTGGGGAAAAGTAAAGCAGCAGTATACTGTAGCATGCTACACAACGGGACTCTCTGAAGAAATTACCTTTTCAGGTCCTGCATAGCAACCAAATATTACCTGTGCTAATAAAGGAAGAAAGAAAGTCTCCATGCAGCTCCCATTCAGAAAGAAAAATAGTAGCCCAACTGTATCTTAAATACTAGAATTAATGAAAATAATTTCAGTTCCTAAATAATACCAGTATACAGATAAGTTCTTTTTCAACCTAATGTACTTTATTTTCCATATTTTTGGATCACACCTCTCAGCCTTTAACCTAAAAAGAAAGGGTTTTATCTCAGCTTTTAGAGCAGAACAGACAAATACCTACTTACAAATTTCATTTTAATTGTTTCTGGACAAATTACAAAGTGTTTGTTCAACCTTAAAAATGAAATCGCAAATGACCTATCCACATTAAATTACTAATTTCCATAATGGCTTTTATTTTGTTTGTTATATGTAGATTCACTTCAAAAAACCCTCAGCATACACAACACAACAACATCAGATCTCACTGAACAGATGTTTGGGAAGGCCTAAATATGCACAGTAGATTTGACATTTTATAGCTACAGGTACTAATCTGCTATAATCAGATATAAACATAAATCTTTCCGTACAGGTACTTGAAGCATGTCATATGCCACCACTGATTCAATTAATCTCCAGTAATGCTCATCTGATCAAAGGTCAGGAGACATGATACTCAGCAAATCATGCTCAGAACAAATAATTTCTTGCCTCAGCTGTTGCTCTGCCACTAAGTATAACTTGCTTTGGGTAAGTAAACAAAACCTCTTGTCTTTCTCTACTTCATGAAAAAAAAACCCAAAACCCTCAACAAAACCAACTCCTTAAGCTTCTCAAAGTATTTAAAGTTAACACTGAAATTCAAAACCAATTCCTTCTTCATAACTAAGAAAACAAGGATGGATTTTTTGGGGGAACTCGAGCTTCAGTGACACTGCAGTAAAGGAGTGCTCCTAAATGCCTGCAGAAATTCCTTTGTGCTATCAGTTACACAAACCTACTCTAAAAGGGAGGTCAGGCACTAGTTGCTTTGCTCTATTCCACAATCACAAGCAAAGAAATGTCCTATATCCAGAAGACCTGATGTCTGTTTTGTTACAGCAGGTGTAGCTTTAAGGCAATTTCAAAATGTTCAGCATACCTTGGATAATACCAAGGAAGGCCTCTATCATTCTAGGAACTACACTCTTTAATACCTCTTGATAATAAAGGTACACCCATCATGGAAAGGAGTGCAATACCAAATGTAAAGCCCTCTTCAACTTCCATGGGAACTGCCTCAGCAAACCCTATTTTCTGAATTAGCTGCAGAGCTAGATGTTATGTATTACTTCAACTAGGTAATTCCTTCAGATTGCCAGTGTTGCAAAGCCCTCCAGCTGATTTCTGGAATAACTTAATAACTATGTTCTACATTAACAAAGAAATGGCGGCTGAAAAAAATTATTCCATGCTGTTAAAGCCAGTAAAAAGCAAAGTTAGCCACAGCTGTTCCATACAAGGAATACCATCCTTAATTTTGCTCCAGAGCCTCAACAGATTCATCATTAGCTGCAAATCTGTTATGCACAGAACAGAGGTATTATACACACTTCTACAACAGACTCACAAAAACAAGAAAAAGGATCAAGTATTTTTTACCTCTTTCACATAAGCAAGAAATGGGCAATTTAGAAGCAGCTTCCAGGTCATCAACTTGTGTCACTAACTGTCAACAGTGTCAAGTCCAGCAAACAAAACCGGTGGCTTCATTGGTGGTTGAAACAGACCTTACTATATTTAACGTTTAAGTTACTGTGCAAATTAAGCTCATTCAGTATGAAACATATTTCACTGTTTTTGAGTTTCTGGCCTAGTAGGGAACATGCTGGCTCATCATCTGCTGATGGAATGCTTTCTATCTTTGTTTCAGCACAGTCAGCTTTTGCATTAAAGAAGTGCCTTTTCTGTTAAGCATCTGTGGATGTATTTGATATTTAGGGTATAAAATCCCCCCACCTCCTGCTTGCAAGAGTCAATTCCATAATAGTGCTTCTGCTGACTACGTTTTGGATTTTTCTGACTTTTCAAAAAGCATTTAAATTTTCATTCAAACTGAAATGGTCAAATAAACTACATCAGTGCCAAGGGCTTTATTATGTTCAAGACTACATTAATGCAAATAATGCCTGTGTTGAAATCATACTGCAAAAGCTAAAATGCAATGCTAAGTATAACCTTCATATTTTGAAAAGAAATAAGCACTGTTTTATTCAGGTCAAACTGACAATATAAGAATGATTTGTGGATCTTTTATTACATTGACAAGTTTCTCCATGTTTCCTCTACATATACTGAGTTAACATCTCAACTTGAATACACTGTCCCTGTATTTTGCTTCTCAAATCTCTGTACTACTAGATTCAAAATTCTGATAATTAGTTACGTGCACATGATTCTTGATGTAAGTCTTAGCTTTTACCTCAGTCTGGGAAAGAAAAAAGAAGCCAGACCAAAACAATCTCATAACTAAAAAACTCTCCAAATGCCAAAAGAAATCCCAAACCAAAAGGACGAAACTCAAATTAATTCTATGTAGTTTCTGCCAGTTTCTTAGGGTAATACTAATTTAAAATTATTTTCAGCCTTTCATGGAAAAAACTTCTCTGCACTGATTAGAAAAAACAGTTAAAAATAGCAAAGTTGTATGAGACAAAGAGGCATCTCATATAGAAATATAAAAAATAATAAAAATAATATCATTGTACAAGGCCTCATTTGAAGTGCTGTTGACAACCCCCTTTACCAATGTTCAAAACTGGACAAGGAGCAGGATGACCAGGAACAGAAAACCTGTTTTCAAGGGGAAATGAAAATGAGCTTCACAGACTAAAACTCAGATGAAAGAGGTTACTACTACCAGATAAAGAAATAAGACAGAAAAGTATTTTAGTGAAAGAGCATGAAACAAAAACGATTTAATCTTGCTAAGAATAAATTTAAATGAAAAGCATAAAGACATGTCAAGTAATTCAAAATTAAAGATTCAGAAACTGCTTTCTGTGAAAAAAAGAAAGGAAAGAAAAAAAAAAGCTGGAATCTCATCTCTCTTTTAATTTATGTGAACACCTGCAATACATAGAAAAATCTTGTTAATGTTAGTTGGGTTAAAGGGCTCAGGGGCTGTTGAAATCTATGCTAGAATTTATTCTTGCCACAATTACTTATTCTCATTGCTGCTACATTACTCTACTGCAAGTACAGCTATTACTCACTCTACCTATACCAGAGTCTTCATCAGCTTCTAAATTCAAAAAGTATTCAACAGATGTTTCCCTTCCTCTGCCAAATAGTGACACAAGCAATCGTCCTTCCACTTACAGTATCCCATGGCACAACCCTGTATCAGCTGATTACAGTGTAAGTTTGCAGGAGAAAGGCAGACACCCCTACTTCATCACAGAACAATTTCTGTAAACTGAGGCTAGAAACAGCACTTATCCATGCACTGATGCCTAAACTGATGAGTGCAAATGTTGCAACTTACAACATTTCAGCCTCATGAGGATGAAGCATCTTGGACTGCCACCATCACCTAACTTGTGTTCATACTATGCTTCCCAGGCGAGCACTGCCAGCCTTCGCTAAATACTCACTGCCTCAGTCTGGCCAAAAAGTACACAGCTATGATAAAGTTCATGAAATGAAACAGCAAACAGTTCTGAAGTTTTCAGGTAAAAATGGTATCAACAGTTGTCCTGGGTTCAGTGGTAGCAGTCATTTTTCTCCTTCTTAGTAGCTGGTGCAGTGCTGTGTTTCTGACTTTCAGCCTGGGAACAAAGCCAATAACACTGATGGTTTTAGTTGTTGCTAAGTAATGTTTACTCTGACCAAGGACTTTCCGAGTCTCATGATCTGCCAGCGAGGAGGGGAAGCCGGGAAGAAGCAGAGACAGGACACCTGACCCAAACTACCCAAAGGGGTATTCCATACCACAGCACGTCATGCCCACTATATAAATTGGGGGCAGTTACCCGGAAGGGCTAGATCATTGCTCGGGTCGGGCTGGGTATCGGTCAGGGGGTGGTGAGCAGTTATATTCTCTTCCCTTGCTATTTCCCTTATCTTTATTATTATTGGTGGTAGCAGCAGTGGTTTGTGTTGTACCTTAGTTACTGGACTGTTCATATCTCAACCCGTAGGAGTTACATTCTTTTGATTCTCCTTCCCATCCCTCCGGGAGAGCGGGGAGGAAGGGGGGAGAGTGAGCGAGAGGCTGCATGGTTCTGAGTTACCAGCTGGGCTTAAACCATGACAACAGTATTCTTCATACTTTCGTGAACATGATGCAATGCTACATATGCTCTAGGTCAAGTGAAATAGTGGATGTGTAGATGCTCCTTCAAAAGCAAAAGCTTATAGTAACTCCATTTGTGGGGGAAAAAAACCAAACCAAATCAAACCCCCAAAAAACAACCCAGACAAAACAACAAAACCCAAACCCAAAACAAACAAACAAAAAAGCCCCAAACAAAATGAACAACAACAACATAAAAAAAAAAAAAAAGAATCCAAACCAAAACCAAAAAACATCCTTTAGTTCAAATACGAGGAAGTTCTGACTTGCAGGTGGGATTCAGCCACTAACTCAAATTCATCTAATGTGCAACAAACATGAAGGCAGATTTTGCCCTAACTCTACCTCCGAACTTCCTCTGCTGCCCCATACCCAGCTGTACCACTAATCCCAAATTCTTCCTCATCCTTCTATTGTAGTTGACAAATAAGAGAACTGGGATGGCTCCTACGACTGGAGTGTTGGAATGGAAGGTTACAGGCTCTTTAGAAGAGACAGGCCCGGCAAGTGGGGAGGGGGAGATGCCCTTTATGTTAGGGATAGGCTGGAGAGTACGGAACTCTGTCTGGGACAGGTGAGCAGTTTACAGAGAGTTTGTGGGTCAGGGTTAAAGGGAAAACAGCCATGGGAGACATTACCGTGGGGATCTGTTACAGACCGCCTGATCAAGGAGAACCTGTGGATGAAGCACTCTACAGACAGATAGGAAAAGCCTCACGCTCGCAGGCCCTTGTTGTCATGGGGGACTTCAACCACCCTGACATCTGTTGGAATGATGGCACTGCACGGCACAAGCAATCCAGGAGGTTCCTCAATTGTGTGGAAGACAACTTCCTTCTGCAAGTAATAGAGGAGCTGACAAGGAGAGGTGCCACGCTTGACCTTGTGCTCACTAACAGGGAAGGGCTTGTTGAGAATGTGATGCTCCAGGGCAGCCTTGGATGCAGTGATCATGAGATGGTCGAATTTGAGATCCTCAGGACAATGAGAAGAGTGTGCAGCAAGCTCACTGGCCTGGGCTTCAAAAGAGCAGACTTTGGCCTCTTCAGAAGCCTGCTTAGTGAGGTTCCATGGGATATAGCCCTGGAGGGCAGGGGGGCCCAAGACTCTTGGTTAATATTCAAGGATCACCTGCTACAAGCTCAGGAGTGTTGCATCCCAACTAGAAGGAAGTGCAGCAGGAGGGCCAGGAGACCTCCTTGGGAGGATAAGGAACTGCTGAGGAAAATTGAAATAAAAAAGAGGCTTATAAAAGGTGGAAGCAAGGACAGGCGGCCTGGGAAGAATAGAGGGATGTTGTCTGGGAAGCTAGGGACCAGGTTAGGAAGGCTAAGGCCCAGTTAGAATTAAACCTGGCTAGGGATGTTAAGGATAACAGGAAGGGATTCTACAGGTATGTAGCAAACAAAAAACAGACTAGGGACAACACAGGCCCCCTCAGGAAGCTTTCGGGAGAACTGGCTACACAGGATTTGGAGAAGGCTGAGGTTCTGAATGACTTCTTTGCCTCAGTCTTCACTGGCAAAGGCTCTGACTGCACCACCCAAGTCTTAGAAGGTAGACGCAGGGACTGTGAGAATGAAGACCTTGGGCCCACTGTAGGAGAGGATCTGGTTCGAGACCATCTTCAAAATCTGAACGTGCACAAGTCCATGGAACTCGATGGAATCCATCCGTGGGTCCTGAAGGAGCTGGCGAATGAAGTTGCTAAGCCACTGGCCATCATATTTGAAAAATCATGGCAGTCAGGTGAAGCTCCCGACGACTGGAAAAAGGGAAATATAACCCCCATTTTCAAGAAGGGGAAAATGGAAGACCCGGGAAATTACAGACCAGTCAGTCTCACCTCTGTGCCTGGTAAAATCATGGAGCAGATTCTCCTGGAAGGCACGCTAAGGCACATGAAAAACAACAAGGTGCTTGGTGACAGCCAGCATGGCTTCACTAAGGGCAAATCCTGCCTGACCAATTTGGTGGCCTTCTGTGATGGGGCTACAGAACGGATGGACAAGAGTAAACCAGTTGATGTCACCTACCTGGCCTTCTGCAAAGCGTTCGACACTGTCCCACACAACATCCTTGTCTCCTAATTGGAGAGATATCAATTTGATGGATGGACCACTTGGTGGATAAAGAACTGGCTGGATGTACTATGTAGAAAACAAGATGTTCTCAAACATGCAGTTTTCAGATGTAGCAAAACTTCTTGTCCCTGCTATTGTGATGGATCTGTAAACATCACCTTATCATTATTGCAAAATTATCTCAGTTTCTTAGATCAGTGTTAGTTTTCATCTCAAGTCGACCAAGCACAGGGCATTTTGCACAGTCTCGATAGAAATCCTGTATACCCATCACTTCCTTGAGGTACCTGAAAATCCTGTTTGGCTTCTACTATTATTAATGAAGCAGAAGCTCTCATACTCCCAAAGACTTTTCCAGATAAATAGATAGGAAAGCAGTTTAAACTTGTCTTTGTCATACTACTTGAATAATAAAGAAAGAAAATACTATCTAATGCAGGACACAGCACTTTAACAACTTTTTAAGCATCTATTTCATAAATATGTCAAAACATTAAGCTGCCTGATTGACAAGGGCTTCAGACAAAAGACTTTAACTCATACCATTTTACATTTATATGTTCACATGAACATTTTCATATTTTAACTGCTGTGAACCACACTTAAAAAATAAGCATAGATTGCACTGAGATTTTCCTGTGATTTAGCTCCAGTTACCTAATTTTTATGCCAAAATGCCATGAAAAAATACTGTTCCCTGTGCCAATATATCTGGCTCATATTTAGCACAACAGTTCTCTGTGTCAGAAAGACACCAGTTTCATCCTAGCATGTCTGACCTCAATCTCTCTGTGCCTTGTTGTATTTTGAGTTAGTTGATTAAATACAGTAATTTATTTGTATCAGTATGACCAGTGAAGTCCTGCATGTTATATATTTTCCTCTCAGCTTGCCACAATATAAGCAACAAGCAGCTTGATTATCTGACTTATTACATTCAAGTTAGTAATAGTATGAACCTAGTAAAAGTGAATCAGGGACAAAAATAGCCTCAAAAATAATTTCCTGGGATTTCCTGGGTTCGGTTAGTATTAAGAAAGAGCTCATAATAGCAAGAAAATTAATACTGTGGGGGACCTCCAGATGGATGTTTTATTTTTCTAAATATAAACATGTCACAAGCCTTGCCATGAAAAACAAAAATAGACCCAAGCTTAGCTAAAACTCTTAAAAACAAACAAACAAACAAAAAAACCAAACAAAAACCCACCAAAAAAAAACCCAAAAACCCAAGGTTTTTTTTTTTTTTTTTTTTTTACTTTTCTGGGAGTTAACTTCTTCACGTTTACTAAATTCCTAGACAGTGTCATGAAGGATTATGACAGATACATCATATATCTTACTTTGTAAAAATTTTCTACAGCAAATATCTATTAGTCACACTGAGCTGTCTTAACTGATTTTACAGTTTATAATCTCCTAGACTTCCTCCTCAAAATATAGTATAGAAGGGACAGATTTCTGCACAGCTTGATGAGGGTTCTTGCTTACAATGTGAAATAGCTCAACTTGATCCTACAGCAAATCTCTGCCTTTCCTGGAAAAAGAAAAGTTCATGAACTGAATAATGAGGAGTGGCTTTTTATCAGTTCTAGATACACAGCATCTAAAGGAATATGCACCTATCTGATTTTATTATTTTATTCAGTTTTCAGTCAGTTACTGAAATAATTATCTTTTATTCACCATAAAAAATGTCTACCCCACCCCATGAAGACATGCAATGGGAGAACCAGTTAACTTCCTTATCTACAAGGAGTGAGTAACAGCTCAGAAATATCACAGGAAAATATGGAAAATTCAACTGAAAGGCTTCCTTTATCAACACTCCATCAGGTGGAGCAGATTTTTCTATTTATCTCCAAGTCATTATACATCCATTACTGAATAGACTTTTAAAGTGTACAGTCTAATGCCTATGAAAATGACTCAGGGCCAACATTTCTGAAATATCAGCCAGTGACAGAAATAAATCATATTTCCATGGATGACTACATTTCCAGTTCAAAAACAAAATGTGTTTTTCCCTTATTGTGAACCATGGAGCCTTCCTTCATCCTTAAAACCAACAGATTTTGGATTCTTTCTCCCTTCCAGGTCTATGCAGATAGCATGGTACAAAAAACATTTTTTAATCTCACTTAAGTAGAAGTTAAAAGTTTTGATTAATTTTTTCAAGTTGGCAAATCAATCTCCAGAATGATGACACTATTTTAAATCATCTTGATTCAGAATATACAGAAAGAAGCAAGACCTACAATATTGTCAATATTCTAGAAAGGCAGGCTTTAAGTATATGTTATCTTACAACAAAGGAAAAGCAAAACTTCAGGTATTACACCAGAGAAAAAGTTAGCCTGAGACCACAGGGATACCCAATTTTTACTGGCTTCCAAACTGATGAGATACTTTACTGTTGTAGTGTTTAATTACCATAAAAATACGTAATTCAAAAGTCACGCATCAAGCGGAGATTTGGGAACACTTATATTTCTCTTATAGTTTAGTTATCAGAATTTTTTTGTCAGTGGGTATTTCTAAATATGGAACTGCACAGCTGGTATAAATAGCCGCATGTTAGATTCCCAGTTAAGTTTGCGTTGTTCTAAAATAGTACTAGTTTTGTTAAAACTAATTTGAGCTGCATGTTAGAAAAACAAAGTGACTGCTTCAACATACATTATGTGCTTGAAACTTTAAAACAGGCTTGCTCTGTTTAGAGTGATGCTCTCTTTCAGCAGCTCGAACTAAAAATGACATCTTTTCACTACACTGTTTTTAAATAAGCTCAGCAGTACACATGATTAGAGGTACTAATTAATTAAGAGATAGCTGGAATGCTGTCCACCTTCCAGGTTATATTTCATCTTTTCCCTGAATTTGATCAGTATTATTCTACAGGATAACAGCTCTAAGAATAACAAGATCATAAGTCAGGTGGAAACTGAACTGCAGAACAAGCATGCATGTAAAATAAGAAATGGGAGATGAAGTCACAAGTAAAAATTATGCTACTGCCCTCAGAGAGCTGCAAAACAGAACAATAACCATGAAAAGCATGGGTTTGAACAAATTGAGTTTACCGCAGCTTCATGGTACCGCCTAATCAAAATAGGTTTCTTCGCTATGGGAGTGGAGAGACACTGTAACAGGTTGCCCAGAGAAGCTGTGGCTGCCCCATCGCTGGCATGTTCAAGGTCAGGTTGGATGGGGTTTTGAGCAACCTGGTCTAGTGGAAGGTGACCCTGCCCATGGCAAGGAGGTTGGAACTAGATGATCTTGAGGTCCCTTCCAACACAAACCCTTCTATGGAACTGTGACACTGTCTCAACCGTTTTAACATAGAGTAGCAATATGTAAGAAAGCTAAAATAAAAAAAAATATTAATAAATAATAAAAAAAGATAAGGACTGGAGTTTTGTCCATGTTCATTATGGCTTTTAGGAGTCCAAATCTTACTGAGCTTACAACTCAGAATTTGCTATTTGTAGCACTATTTAAAACTGGAGAGGAAAGAGAAAATTGCTTATGACAAAGAGCTCATCAGTCTGTTTAGCAACCAAAAGAAAGATCAAGGAAGATCAACAGGTGACTTGATTACAGCATTAGTGTCTCAAAGGGAACAAGAGCAGAACAAAAAAAAAACCAAAAAACCCTGGGTAGGAAAGGACTCTGTAATATAGTGAAGAAAGCCACAACAAACATCACTGTCTAAAAGATGCAGACAAATTGATATGGGAAGGCATGAATTTTCAATAATGAGGTTGGCAAATCACTCAAACTATCACTGAAGGAAGGAGGGAAACCAGTAACATTTCTCATTTGCTTCTGTGTCTTCATCAGTAGGCCTGATACAGCACTTCTTTTAGCATGTAAGAATACAGGTATATGCCTAATGGGGCAGTAACAATCTGTTAATATTTTCATGTTTTTTTCAAAATAGAACACTTCTGCTAAAAAATTATTTTTTTTTTTTGTTAAAGTTTTACTGTAATCAAACTTGGGTGTGATGACTTTATACACAACAATAATCTTAAGAGTTCAATGTTAGCAGATAAATAATTTATTCGGTTCAAAAATCAAAATCAGAGGGCACACATTCTCCCCAAGATAAAATGAAATTTAAAACTATTTAGTTCAATTAACTGTGGATTGGAAGAAAGCCTTCTGAGAGAAATCTAAAGAAAACCTTGAACACAGGCTTTAGGGCACAAGTTCTTACGAGTTTCTTAAGTAAATCATATAACTGCTTAAAAGATGCAAACAGCATCATCAATTTTGCCAAATTAGGACAAAATTATTACTTATACTGTCACAAAAAGAACTGCTTTTGTGTTTACGATGAGCATTTGGACTTACAGTATTGTAGCCATAGGCCTTGCAATAAACATTTTTGAAAGGAAACACATTATTGAGCAAAGGCAGAATGAAGCACTAAGCAAGCACGCATTTGTGAGGCCAGAGAACTCAAGCCCATGATGATTTTCGATAACTGCGAATGAGCAGTGAAAGAACAGTGTTTGGATGGAAAACCTTTTTTTGCATTTTCATCCTCCTTCCTGCCTCATGTCTGTTTCCTGATTGTTTCTGCATCTTGGCAATTTGAAGGGATTTTTTTCCAAATATGTGAACCAGTCCTTCCCTGATTAGCTGAGCTAAAGAAAAAGTGAAAAAATACCTGACTTCCGAGTCTGAGCAATTTGTTTGCTCATGATTTGCTTCTCACCAACTTTCACTTTAACCCAGTTTCTACTTTTACTAGAAGATTGCTACCCATGCTACTACAAGTTCGCTGGGAAATCACATCACTAATGTTTTCAGAATCCTACAGTATTCAGCAAACTGTTAGAAGGATAGAAGATTAAGTCAAGTAACCATTTATCTACATTTTTGGTTACTTGCTGCTCCATGGCAGTACCCCAAGCAGAAATAATTAGAAATCATAACACTAATGAAAAACTACCATGTATGAATAGATATTCCAGTGTGACAAGCTATCAAACTAATGTATCTAAAATAAAATGTTCTAATACAATAAACTTCTCCTGAGTCTACAATGCCCAATTAGTCCACTGAAGAACGACTGGTCATTTATATTACGGACATAGTACAGAAACCTTCCATCCAGATAAAAGTAAAGCTAGATCATGGTAATAAAGCTTGTAATGCCTTGTCGACCCTTTTGTTAGATTGTACAGCATAGAGGGGGCAAGTAATAAAATGAAGCTGCAAATCCCTAATTTTAGTAATGGAGGAGGTATGAACTACCATATTCATAAGCAAATCTAATTTCTTTATCTGAACAGCCACCAGAAAAATCTCTGCTACTGTAGAAACTTCATAGTTCACTGAATCTCAATAACTGTATCAGCTATTGGGTTTTGGTTGGTTGGTTTGTTTCTTTTTCCTCAGAATTGTAAAAGCCTTCTGCAAATTGTTAATTAAAAAAAAAAAAAAATAAATTGTGGTATTTCCAAGTTTCTGGAAACATTTTAAAGCATTATTGAACCTAATTTTACAACTAAATGCATTACCTTAAGTACTATTCAGTTACATGAAAACAATCTACTTGCATCTGAGTTCAGGTATCACACTGTCAGTTAAGAAAAACATGTTTTTCATTTAACATTCTTCTTGCATTTGAAATAGGTTATATTACATTACCTATCTAGATAATACAGCCCACATAAAATAATTAAAAATGTTTCATCCAGAAGTCTAGCTCTTCTTCCATCTAATGAGAAAAATGAATGTTTTAACCTTTCTACTACTTTTGTAACTGTTGCAAAACCAAAGCTTCATAACACTATGCCATCCTCCTCCCTTCACATCCAAAAGCAAGTCCTTACTACTGGCACTTCAGACCAGCTTGTTGCTCAGCATCAAAACCTACCGTGCATCAGCCATTACACATAAAATGTAGCTTCCTAAAGGTTAGTTTCATACACTCTTCTATTAGTTAACTAATATATATATATATATATTTTTTTTTTTTAACTAGGAAGATGCAAAAAAAATGCTGAAGACTTTTTTCTTTTTTTTTTTTTCAGATCACTGCAGAACATCAGTTGCAGCAAGTAATCCTTCAATCAAAATTGGCTAGTATGAACTATAGCTGCTAGGCAGCTCTATTGAAATCATCTGGACTATAAGCATGCAGAAAGAGATTACTGACAGGTGGTATGGCCCTAAGCCTCCTTCTATTCCACCATCCAGCACTAATACACTCTTATGTTACTGCTGTAAAAGGGGCTTCAACTCTATTCCAGCCTCCCATCATCATGCATGTAGGCTATGGTATTGAAAAATTCAGGGTAAATGACTTTAACCTTGTTTTTTCCCTGTGATAAGAACAATTCTCTAGCCTTTAGAAACATACAGTACTTCTGAGTATTCAGTTGGCATTTGAACTGTTTCCTATGGAAATACAGTCTGCAACAGCAAGCAAAATATACCATGCCAAGCTTGTAAAGTAAACAGATTTACCGTGAGACATCATTTCTTGCAGGGAGTAACATTCACACAGATCCTACTGCCCCTTCCACTCCTCAAAAATAAGCTTGTGTATTTCTAGAAACTGTTAGGAATCCTCAGTAGTAGAATCATAGAATAGTTAGGGTTGGAAAGGACCTCAAGATCATCTAGTTCCAACCCCCCTGCCACGGACAGGGACACCTCACACTAAACCATCCCACACAAGGCTTCATCCAACCTGGCCTTGAACACTGCCAGGGATGGAGCACTCACAACCTCCCTGGGCAACCCATTCCAGTGTCTTACCACCCTAACAGGAAAGAATTTCCTCCTTATATCCAATTTAAACTTCCCCTGTTTAAGTTTGAACCCGTTACCCCTTGTCCTGTCACTACAGTCCCTGACGAAGAGTCCCTCCCCAGCATCCCTACAGGACCCCTTCAGGTACTGGAAGGCTGCTATTAGGTCCCCACGCAGCCTTCTCTTCTCCAGGCTGAACAGCCCCAACTTCCTCAGCCTGTCTTCATACTGGAGGTGCTCCAGTCCCCTAATCATCCTCGTGGCCCTCCTCTGGACTTGTTCCAGCAATTCCATATCCTTTTTATGTTGAGGACACCAGAACTGCACACAATACTCCAGGTGAGGTCTCACAAGAGCAGAGTAGAGGGGCAGGATCACCTCCTTCAACCTGTTGGTCACGCTCCTTTTGATGCAGCCCAGGATATGGTTGGCTTTCTGGGCTGCAAGCGCACATTGCCGGCTCATGTTCATTTTCTCATCGACCAGCACCCCCAAGTCCTTTTCTGCAGGGCCGCTCTGAATCTCTTCTCTGCCCAGTCTGTAGCTGTGCCTGGGATTGCTCCGACCCAGGTGTAGGACCTTGCACTTGTCATGGTTGAACTTCATAAGGTTAATGGACTGATCAAGTCTACGTGTTTATTTCAAAGAATCCTGAAAGCCATCAGAGATAGTTCTTGAAGATTTCTACCTTGTCTCTTGCACCTGAGAAAGCACACTCCCTTTAATAGAGCAAATGTGTGTGCAAGATTCTCCTACTGCTTTAGTAACCTCTTCTCAATTGGTCTGAGAAAAGTGAGAAAGTTTAGTTTTAGTGGCCAGGAGACTAATTTTTCTTTGGTTTTGGATGACAGCTGCTGAGTACAGATCACTAGAATCATCATTCTTTTCCTGGTAAAAGTCATAGAGCATAACAGCAAATTTTGATTCTCAGAAAGTCTCTAATCTGGAGAAGTCACATCAACAGCTGAGCTTAAGATCCTGCTATGTTGGTCCCCTCAAGAGATGCACACATCAACAGCATGTATACAGAGAAGGTACGAAGGAGAATGCAAAGACAATGACACATATAATTTATCTTACTTTTTAGTGAAAAATCTCTAATTACATTAACCAAGAAATGAAAAATACAATGATGATTTGACTTTCAGACTACTATTTAAATACTGTGTTAAATCAAAGTACTCTACCTAAAATAGACTTTTCACTGCGATCTATTATCAAGCTTGATTTTAACTCCATTTTCAAAAGTTTGATTTTACTTTCAAGTGGTGCATGCAATATGTGCAACTGGATGTACACATTCACATATATATAAACATATACGCATGTAATATATAATGCCTTGGTCTCGGTTTTGATCATAGCAGAGGCCATTAAAACATTTGTTTATCAAATGGACATTATATTTCATGGTAGAAATAATTTATTTCACTGACTTTAAACAGCTAACAGTCTTTCACCTGTGAAAGATGAGATCCTGGTGGGAGAGAACACTACAGCAGCCAGGTGAACATAAGCACTTTTTATTATAATTCTTTTTTCAAACAGATCACAAATTTCCAGATGATAGGCTCCACACAGTTCAAGAGTACTGTGCAAGTACTACACAGTAAAATTCCTCCATTAGAGCCAAAACTGCCTTAAATTTAAGAGAATCACAACAGAATTAAAAAAAAAAAATAAAAAGCTCTGAACTCAGCACATGAACCTGAAGGAGTATAACTGCAAGAAAATCTGTGTTTATGCCAGCATAATCAGATATGACCTGCGGAAACATTTTTTAATTAAAACAGCAGTTACAGTACCTTGCATAAGGAGTTGGGCACAAGCTTGTTATATCAGTTTTCTTTTTCATTTCAATTAGGCAATAATGTAAAAGTTTTACTGCTTTCAGTTCATCTTTCAAGCTGACTGAATAAAGCAAAAGAACTTACACTGTTCAGAAAAAGAACATTGATATTGGAATATATTCCAGGGAATAAGGTCCACATTTGTGAAATATTTTCAGAAAAGCATACAAGATCTGAATCTCATTTTAACATATGGACAATGAAGAAAAACATGTATGGCCAGATACTATTAGATGTCTTTCAAAGTACTTTTAGGATTTCTCAGATTGCACACTGCATTAGTAAAATATGTGTAATCTTAGTACTTACCCACAGAGGCATAATCATTTGGAAGCTCAGGATAAAGTTTGTTTGCAGTCTTTTTAGCTGAAAAAGTAACAAGTTATATAATGATATATTACAGTATGTTATATTTCATATACTGCTTTTGTAATACATGTTCAATAGTTATAAAATGATTGCAGTTACCTAAGGAGCAGTACCAAAGAAAGAAATAAGCACTTTGCCCTCTATCCTTGTCTGGAGAAATAAACCAAGTTAACAATAGGAGCTGCACATTAAAGGTTCACTTTCAATGATAGCACTTAGGTAGTCAAACTGTTACAGAGCCCAAACTCTGCCTCCTCTGCTCTGCTGTGAGACATCTACCTATTAAAAGATAATGACAACCTAAAAGAGAAACTAAGTTTTCTAGAAACCAGAATTTCTAGGAGTAGGACTAGCAGTTTCTGGTAGGACTGTTGTTTCTACTGAGAAGCTTCATTGTACCATGGGGCTTCTAAGCATGCAATAAACATGAATGGCTCCCTTTGAACACTTCCCTGCTTAAGTAACTACAAACACTAAGTATAGCAAATCAAATAAAATATTTACCTTTAGTGCTCATGGAGCTATCACAACATGCTTTCAATGTACTATAATAATTGCACAATATTCATTAGTTTCAGCGTCTAATTTTATTTAGAAAATAAATTAATGATTATCAAAATGTTTTTAACCTGGTGGTGTTGGTCTAACAGTGGGTTTAGGTGGTTCAGGTCTCAATGATGGTCTAGCAGGTGGGTCATTTACCTAAAATGTAAAAATTTTAATAAAAAAATTGTATCACACCTGGAAATAGACTGCAATTTCAGAGCCTAGAGGTAGGACAAGTCACACTGGAAAAAAAACTCATAAAAATCACTCTTTCTCCACTGAAACTGTGTGAACTCCAGAAGCACACTGAAGAACTAGTGACATACATAACTGTAATGGTTTAACCATGGTTTAACAAAGACGGAAGTAAATTACTGTCTATCTGTAACATCAACATCTACAAGAAAACATCTACAGTCTTAGTATGACCTTGTAAATGTGATGGTTTAAATGGAAGAAAAGAAAAGCAGTCCACATCAAATCTGGTATTAACTTCATTATTATTAAACCCACATGTTATTTGCAGATTAACTTGATTAGGAATAGTTGAACAAACTTTTGTAATCATCACCTCAGATTTGATTACACACTATTGTAAAAAAAAAAGGATATACTTTATTATCCTGGAGGATGCAAAGCAAAACCAACAACATTCTTGTCCACAAGAGCCTACCAGGGCTATACTTGAATGAATGTATTACTCATATGAAGTATCGGCAATGTGTTTAAGCATCCGATAGTGAAGAATGGCACATGAACATCAATATTACTACTGACTAGGAGCAGCTCAGGAGCAGAGAAAGTCTATGTGAAAGAGAGGTGCACAAACCCTTCTTTGTTCCCTTACAGCTTTTCCCGGATTATTTTTTTGCTCTTCATTTTCATATACTTCAGTGAAGGATGCTAGGGTTTCATAAAGATCTTCTGCTTGTGCAGGAAAAGGCACATCACCGAGCAAGATGGCACTAGCACGAATATCCTGGCCATAAAACCTGATACAGAAGAAAATATGCCAGGTATTTGATCATCATTACATTGTCTAGATAAATTAATCTTATGCAAATGTTGCCCCCCTCCTTGTCCCTGCATTTCTTCTACTGATCATATATTGATAAGTGACAGAACAAATTTAATGATGTAAATCTGCAGTAAGTAATTGCAGCAAACCTCAATGTCTACCTACCATCTTACTTCTATCTATTCTTTGTGAGTAATATTTTGTTCCTGGTCTCACAGTATAAATTAACTAGACCTTTTGAAATCCAATCACACAGCAAACTTAATAGAATCATAGAATCATTAGGGTTGGAAAGGACCTCAAGGTCATCAAGTTCCAACCCCCCTGCCATGGGCAGGGACACCTCACACTAAACCATGCCACTCAAGGCTCTGTTCAACCCGGCATTGATCACCGCCAGGGATGGAGCATTCACAACTTCCTTGGGCAACCCATTCCAGTGCCTCACCAATAAACACCACACCACTTTTCCAAAACACTGTAATAGATTCTTTAATGAAAAGAATTCCTGAATGGAATTTTATGAAGACAGCTAGAAGTTACTGACATGCTGTGATTAAAATCAGTGTTAAGTCTTTGCTGATACTACCAGAATCAAAGTTTTCAGAAACACAGAACATAGAAGTGCAAGACAGCCAGAGGTTCTGTGGATTTTAAACTTAATAGGATGCAAAAAAAGAAGCACCATTTCATAAACTGGGCATTTTTCTAAATTCACCTATGCTCTAAGCCAGATATTTTGTTTCTTTCAAGTTGCCTAAAAGAATATTATTATACAGTAAATACCTCAATACCTATCTTCTACAATATGGTGCTGGGTTTAGATGGCAAGGTTTTGGTAAGGGGCAGGGCTGCAACGGTGGCTACTCTGAGAAGCTGCTAGAAGCATCTAATACATATATAATCTCTGAACATCCAGCATCATCTCAACACCCCTTGCAAGATGTCCAAATTGAAGAAACCCTTGTCCCTCAAGATACTCTAAACTCAGCACGGTATGTTGTCACAACAAAGATTTTTCCAGATTGAATGTGTCCTAGTTAATTTTATCACTATGCATTAACTGAATCTTCTAGATTTAAAGAGAACTTACTTGCGATTTGTTTCTTTCCTTTCAATTAAACAGGTGCCTTCCAGAGATACACCTGCAAACAGACCTCGAGATTTGCAGTATGTATAGACAGCCGCAGAACTTCTCAGGGCAACATCCCCTTCTAAGTTTCTAGGAGGAAAAACATTTTATTAACATTCTTCAATATGTCTTTTCAACAAGAACAGCAACAGTGTTTTTTTTTTTAATCCAATAAAAAGACAGCAAAAGTTTCACTTCCCTCTATTCTTATAAACTCTATTGAATATATTAAAGTGGGTCAGACTTGAAATCCATTTTCAGTTCTTATTTTAGACAGGATCCAGTACAACGTAATTTGATTCCTCTGAAGCACAGAACAATGTTGTCTCATGTGAATGTTATACATTAGACCTCCTCTTGCATTCAGAAGTCTGAAATATTAACCCATGTTTTAATCATGTCTCAAAATTATCTGATGATGTTTGTGGTGACTTGGGACCATATCCAATATATACAAATCCTCCCCGATTTTATGGTGCTCAAAACAGCACAAAATATTCCAAGTAAAACCTTATCAGACCTCAACAGAATTGGAAGATTACAATTTTTGTCTGACACAGGACCACATAATATTCTAGGTTTGAACATACTTCAGGCAGTCAGCCAGTCCAAAACAGTTACAACATCAAATTGAGAGCAGGTTGCTCTGGGCTTTGTTTTGAAGACCTTCAAGGATACAGATTCCACTTTGAGCAACATGGATCAGTGCTCAGTTATAATCATAGAATCATAGAATAGTTAGGGTTGGAAAGGACCTTAAGATCTAGTTCCAACTCCCCTGCCATGGGCATGGACACCTCACATTAAACCATGTCACTCAAGGCTCTGTTTAACCCAGCATTGAGCACCACCAGGGATGGAGCATTCACAACTTCCCTGGGCAACCCATTCCACTGTCTCACCACGCTAACAGGAAATAACTTCTTCTTTATATCCAATCTAAACTTCCCCTGTTTAAGTTTTAACCCGTTACCCCTTGTCCTATCACTACAGTACCTAATGGAGAGTCACTCCCCAGCATCCCTATAGGCCCCCTTCAGGTACTGGAAGGCTGCTATGAGGTCCCCACGCAGCCTTCTCTTCTCCAGGCTGAACAGCCCCAACTTTCTCAGCCTGTCTTCATACGGGAGGTGCTCCAGTCCCCTGATCATCCTCGTGGCCCTCCTCTGGACTTGTTCCAACAGTTCCATGTTCTTTTTATGTTGAGGACACCAGAACTGCACACAATACTCCAGGTGAGGTCTCACAAGAGCAGAGTAAAGGGGCAGGATCACCTCCTTCGACCTGCTGGTCACGCTCCTTTTCATGCAGCCCAGGATACGGTTGGCTTTCTGGGCTGCGAGCACACACTGAAGCCGACTGATGTTCATTTTCTCATCAATCAACACCCCCAAGTCCTTCTCCACAGGGCTGTTCTGAATCTCTTCTCTGCCCAACCTGTAGCTGTGCCTGGGATTGCTACAATCCAGGTGCAGGACCTTGTACTTGGCATGGTTAAACTTCATAAGGTTGGCATCAGCCCACCTCACAAGCGTGTCAAGGTCCCTCTGGATGGCATCCCTTCCCTCCACACAGCTTGGTGTCATCAGCTGAGGGCGCACTCAATCCCACTGTTCATGTCACTGACAAAGATGTTGAAGAAGACCGGTCCCAACACTGATCCCTGAGGGACACCACTCGTTACTGGTCTCCAGCTGGACGTTGAGCCTTAGACCACAACTCTTTGTGTGCGGCCATCCAGCCAGTTCTTTATCCACCGAGTGGTCCACCTATCAAATTGATGCCTGTACAATTTAGAGACAAGGACGTCGTGTGGGACAATGTTGAACACTTTGCACAAGTCCAGGTAGGTGACGTCAACTGCTCTACCCCTGTCCATCAGTTCCATAGCCCCATCATAGAAGGCCACCAAATTGGTCAGGCAGGATTTGCCCTTAGTGAAGCCATGCTGGCTGTCACCAAGCACCTTGTTTTTCATGTGCCTTAGCATGCCTTCCAGGAGAATCTGCCCCAAGATTTTGCCAATAATGCAATAATTTTGCTCCAATTTTTCTTGTCATAATCATGTTGATTTTTTTTTTTCTCATATCCGGTCAGAACTTTCCTTGTGTTAAGTTATGACTATCATCTCTCACTGCCTTGACATGCACCTCAGTAAAGAATTGTGCTCTGTCTTCTTGGCGATTCCCTTTTTCTGGAAGACCTCAAGATCTTCTCCAGGTTACATAAGCTGAGCTTCCCCGTCCTCATTATACATGTACTCCATGTGCCTGGCCATCTTGGTAGCCACTCACTGCACAGAATCAAATTTATGAACACCTTTCCTGTACTGCAGGGCTGAAACTGGACAAAATATTCTAGGCTGCCTATGAAATGCCAAGTAAAGGGGAACAATCCTATCCCTTATGCACTGGTTAGAGCTCTACACTGTTCAGGATGCTGTTTTCTGTTCAGTACGCTTTCATGTTCAACTTCCTGTCCACCAGGATGCTGGCACCTTCCCAATACGGCAGCTACCCATCCTGGCAGGCTTGTCTACGTAACTGCAGAAAGTTCATACAACCAAGTGTGCAGAACTTTGCATTTGTCCTTGTTTAACTTCATGAAGTTTCCTGTTGGATCTTCCAGGTCCATCACCCAAAATGGTGGTCATACCCTGAAATGCACCCCCTGATTTGGTGTCATCCACAAACTTGAAGAGAATGTTTTGTATCTGCTCCTCCAGGTAATTGATAAAATATCAAGCAGGAGCAGTCTTGTAAGAGTCTTCTGAGGAATTCCACAGAAGCCTGGCTTCTGAGTACAACATGAATCATTCACCACTGTTCTTAAGCCTGCTTATCTGGTTTTTCACCTGTTTGCTAGTCTGTCCCACCCTGACACCTAAGCCACAATGGCCCTGCTTGGACACAGAGATGTTGCAGAACGCTATACTGAATGCCTTTGAAAGGCAGATGACATTCGCTGCTCACCCCTGATCCACAGATCTCTCTCATCTGTGGAACAGGAATCATCTTATTCTTTTATTTTGTCAGAGAAGATGGAAAAAAAAAAGGTCAGTAAAAAAAATTATCATAAAAAAAAAAAGGCATAAGGAGGCACATGTCCTGTGAGAACAGTCTGAAGCAAGTGGGCTAGGTAAGCCTGGAGAAGAGATGACTTAGGGTGAACTTAGCAGCCTTCAAGTATCTGTGAAGAGGCAATCCAGAATATGAAGTCACCAGCAGTATATGGTGGAAGGATAAAAAGGTATGGACATAAACTGAAGCAACAAATGTTTTGACTGGATGTAAGGAAAAAATTTAACCATGAGGACAGCTGAACAGTCAAGCAGGTTGCCCAGAGAGCCTAAGCAGCCTCCATCTTTGGAAGTTTCCAAGACCCAGCTGGAATAAAGGCCTGAGCAACCTGATCTGAAGTCAAAACAGACCCTGCTTTGAGCAGGAGGGTGGAGTAGAGCTCTCATAAGGTCCCTTTCCAAGTTAAATTATCCTGTGATTACATCATCTTAACCTTCAAAGTGAGCTGGCTTAACCTGCTTTAAGGTTTAAAAGTAATTATTTGGTGTATTTTTATTTACTGTCAGGCAGATCTGTGGTGACAGAAAGCACAGAGCTGTAGTTAACAAAATGATAGCTCAGTCAGGCACGATAATGCCTGTGCTCTTTATTGAGCCTACTCAAGCAGTCTCCTGCAATAAGAGAATAAGTCTTGGAACACTTTTCTTCTACCAATAAATGCCTTTATCAAAAAAAGAAACCAAACCAAACAAACAAAACCCCCACAAACAAAAGAGGGCAACAAGTGACTTAAAAGGTGTCTTGTAGTGTCTTTGAAAGAACACTACAAGAATATATCCAGTCAACATACAGGTTGCCGAGGTTGTTTTGTAACATATCAGAAAAAACCACATTAATGCCTATATATAGATTTAAAAACTATCTTCCTTACTTAACTCTACCCTATATTTAAATCTATTAGGAAAGTATTTCACTCACCTCCCCAGAGGTCCAATTGCCACAGTTAGATTTCCTCCAAGTGTAAGATTACCTCCTTTGGCAAAAGCTTCTACTGCTCTTTCATGATTCAGTATTATTACTAAGTCTGAAACCTATAAAATATCACATAAAAGTAGTATGCTTTTTAAGAAGAAAATTAGAACATCATGGGAGGAGTATCTTCAGTTTTGTAGGAAAGCAGGTGGAAGCCGCAAATGAAAACTAGCACCAGCTTTTTTAAGGCATTTATTCAAGCAAAAATCACTCATTCTCTCAGAGAATTACTTCTTTACTTGTAAAGGATTCATTTGAAACAGTTTTCATAATAAAGTTGATTCTTTTTCTGCAAGGTATTTTTAAATTAAAAATCAAATTTGACTGATTTTTTCCCAAGCATTGATATGGTCAGTATGTGATAAGCAACAGCTGCAACAGAAACCCTGTTTTAATTCAAAATTTCCCAATTAACAAATTTTTATTTTCTATAGCTTTTGCAAGCAGTTATGAAGGCATTTTCAGATGAGAAGGGAGATTAGATTAAGAAAATAATTTTGATCCTTCAATAATGGAATCAATAATAGCAAGACAGATCTCAGTAAACAAAATTACTATTCAAAGAATAAACAGCAAAAAGGATACAGGTTACCCCATTACTGACAAAACTTTATTTTCTTGAGAAAATTAGCTGTTTAATATATGTATATGTGTATATATATACATATCTAAATGCATATTTAGTTTTTTAAGACTTGAATACATGAGATGTAGCCAGTTTCTTCAAGAAACCTAACTAAATAACTGAAAAGCTAACAAAATATTTTTGAGAGGTTCAAATGCAAACTGGAAAAAAAAAAAAAAAGAAAAATCACTATTTCTAGAAGACTTTATTTGACTGAAGCGTGACAGAAAATTACATCAAAGAACTTCTACTAGTATTTAAGCTTATGCCAATTACCATCAGCACTATAAAACTATAACTGTCTTTGATTACAGAGCCTTGGGTGACATGGTCTAGGGTGAGGCATCCTTGCCCACGGCAGAGGGGTTGGAACTAGATGATCTTAAGGTCCTTTTCAACCCTAACTATTCTATGATCCTACGATTCTATGATTTAACAAATTTCAAAAGTCTCCTACAACTCTTCTCAAACTAGGAAGTGTTTTAAAGAAAGAAAAAAATCTTCCAAAAACAAGCATGATCATATAAAGAACAATATCTTATCTGACAGCTCAGTAAACACATTACATGTATTAAAAAATATACCAGCCTGATCAACAAAGTATATTACACTATTGTAGCTTATTGTGTTGGATTATCTTTTCAACAGATACCTTGATTATCCGAGAACTGCCGTGCTTGATCTTTCATCTGATGGACTTGACTGAATGCCAGGTTCAGAAAAAACTTTTGACTTACCCCACATTCCAAACAGTGACAGCAGGGAATACAAGAGGAAATACCAAATTATTTGCAAAACAAAGCTGGCCCAGAAATATCACACAGTGTAAGACAGGCCTTTGTTATTAGCCCCCTGGTAAGCTCCACCCCATCCCAAAGAAAAGATGGCTAACATGAGTACTTTCTCAATCATCCAAGGATGGAAAGAGAATGTCATTCATGATGCTGGTACCTCCTCTAACCCATTAAGAAGCTGAATCCACAGCTAAAGCTAAATTAATCTATATTGAGAAAACCTTCGAGGAAAGCATCTAGATGAGTTTAAAAATTGGTCTTTAATTTGAGGTACCAAGTTGCTTACAGTGACTTCTGAAGTCTGTGATTTCCTTGCTGTTTAAAACCACCCATAATTACCACTACAACTATGCCAACTATAATCTCTCCTACAGGAATAAAATTCAACTTATTTCTACAAGGTTTAAGTTTATATATGACTGATATCGGATGCCGATATTGGATTCTGGGCTCCTAAACCACTTAAGTATTTCTGAATAGCATCTCTTCTCTAGAAGAAATAAATAAGATTGTGCTATCATAATGCCAATAAGGAAACAGTATTTTGTAAGCTGACTAAAATTTCAAATAAAGGGCACAATATTACTCAGAAAAAACACACCATCTCAGAAGTAGTTTCTGTATCAAAATTATTTAAGTATCAGTAATGGTTACATTATCTAAAATATCAGATGGAGATGATTAAAGGAAAAGTTTCATAAATTAATCAAAGCATGTTTCATTGTCATAAAAGCAAAACTAAAAAAACCAACACCCCAAAACCCAACAGCCCCTCCCCCCAACCCTCCTAAATCCCTGAACGCTGTGGCTCAAACTCAGTGTTTTGTAATGCGTTCAGAACCTATAGTCATGAACACTGAAGAAAAATACCTACAAAAAAAAAATCAATAATTTCATATTCACAGCATCCTTTAAAAAGGGCACAGCGATAATGCCTGAGATCACACAGCAAACAAAGAGGATACAATAAAATATTGATCCTTTGCTCATTATGTGAGTGCTGGCTGACTGGCTGTCAAGAGCTGTTTAGCTGTAAAAGACACACTGGGAGCTGGTGTGTACCACGCATGTCCAGCTATGCATGGATTCTTCTGAAAAGCAGAACACCCATAGCAAGAGATCTTGCTGGCAGCATGCTGTTACTTTGATTTTCTGTGGGAATGGCAGAAAAGAAGCTAAACAGAAATAAAAGAGGGCAGGACTGGAGGCTAGGGCGGAAAAGAGGAGGAAAGATGGAAAGGGAACAAGCAAGGGGAAGAGCTGTGAGGAGGAAGAGACAGGAAGCAGAGGCAAAGCGCTGACAGGGCTCAGATCAACAGGATTTCTCTGAACATGCTGAGAGTCCCTTACTTGACCATTTCTGCTGGCTGCAAACTGGCTTGTTTTCTGCAGCATTCCTAGACAGGAGGCACAATCAGTTTTGGTGTTCCCAAAGTCAGTAATCGCAAGTTTGAGTGGGAAATGCATGAAGAACAGTAACATTAGCTAGGCTCCATTTTACTTAGCCTTCAATTCCTTTCACTGTTTCTTGCCAGATGGAGTCCTTACACTCTTTCATAAAGCATTTGATACTGTATTAAGTCTAGGATACTTTTAATTAATTCCAATTGGCTTATATGTGAATACTGAAAGGAAGCTTTCCATAAGGGAAAAATTCAGTCTTTAGAAGTGAGAAATCAAGTAAATAGCTGTTATGTCACTTGTTTTCATTTAAATCTCTTCAAGCAATTGGACTGATAGGATCAAAATCCCTATTTTGTTTGTCTTATATATATATGAATCCTGTAATAGCTTTTTAACATAGAAAAATAGATTCTATTATCTCACTATCATTAGATCTTTGTCAATTTATTTTTATTTCTTGCAAAAAAAGTTACCAACAAGTATTTCAAATGAAAAATTATACCTCAATTCCAATTTCAAATCCACCACCCACGCCAGCAATTCCTATTGCAGAAGGAGCAGACCAGGCTGTCATGCAAAACAAGACAAATTTACAGAATTTTTACCACATGTTACAAGGAATACTAATTTTACTATTACAGTTAAAAACTACTAACAAATTATCTCTTTAAAACTATGTTCAAAAGCACTATAATGGAATCACATAACTATACTGCTTTATCCCACATGAATGAATTTAAGAAACACAAACCCTTGTGATCTAAACAAACCTTTATTACAAATTACTTATCATACAGTTGCCCATAATTGGGTATACTTCATTCTTCTTATGAATTTTAATCTATACGCTTTTATATCTCACCCTTTTCTACAAAGATACTGAAAGCATTTACATCTCGTAAAAAATATGCACGATATTTTGAAAATTGCTTTCAAACCAAACATTGTCACCTACTGGTTTGACTCCTCGCACAGCTTGTGTTTTATGCTATGAAAAAAATTACTGAAGATTTTTTTTATTGTTATTATTCTCTTTTAATTCTCCCATGAAGTACAAAAGGAAAATATCCACTTACTTCCATTAGGAAGACGAGCTAATACAATTCCACTTCCACCTCGAGCAGTCACCAAAAATCCAGCTTTGATAACAGACAAAACTGCAAGGCCTTTGGCCTTAGCTATTACATGAGCTGAAACAGCAAAATAATTTGTTCAAGATCTTGCAAGAACACTTCTAAAAGAAGGGGAAAATAAAACTTTACATTTAACGATTCTGAACACAGAAGAGTCAAATAATCAAAGCAAAAGCTTAAAGAAAACTGCAAGAAGAGCTGAACCAATAATGATGCCTTGTGCTGGGATAATTTTCTTTATAGTAGCTAGCATGAAGCTATGTTTTGGATTTGTGCTGAAACAGTGTCGGTAATACAGGGATGTTTTAGTTATTCTGAAGCAGAGCTTACACACATTTAAGGCCTTGCTGATCCTCACCTCACCCCACCAGAGAGTAGCCTGGCGGTACGCAAGGGATTGTGAAGGGATGCAGCAAGAACAGCTGACCCCAACTGACCCAAGGGATATTCATAGAATCATAGAATAGTTAGGGTTGGAAAGGACCTTAAGATCATCTAGTTCCAACCCCCTGCCATGAGCAGGGACACCTCACACTAAACCATGTCACTCAAGGCCTTGAACACTGCCGGGGGGGAGCATTCACAACTTCCCTGGGCAATCCATTCCAGCGCCTCACCACACTTACAGTAAAGAACTTCTTTTTTATATCCAATCTAAACTTCCCTGTTTATGTTTTAACCCGTTACCCCTTGTCCTGTCACTACAGTCCCTGATGAAGAGTCCCTCCCCAGCATCCCTATAGGCCCCCTTCAGATACTGGAAGGCTGCTACGAGGTCTTCGTGCAGCCTTCTCCAGGCTGAACAGCCCCAACTTTCTCAGCCTATAATTCCAGACTACACTGAGTCATGCTCAACAATAAAAGCTGAGGGAGGAAAAACAAAGGGAGGGACATTTGGAATTACAGCATTTGTCTTCCCAAGCAATTGTTACATGTAATAGAGCTCTGCTTTCCTGGAGATGGCTGAACACTTGCCTGCCAATGGGAAGTGAATGAAGTGAATGAATTCCTTGTTTTGCTTTGCTTGTGTGGCCAGCTTTTGCTTTACCTGTAAAACTGTCTTCATCTCAACCCATGAGTTTTCTCCCTTTTACTCTTTCATTTCTCTCCCCCATCCCACTGGGAGGGACTGAGCAAGTGGCTGGCTGGGGCTAAACCCACATCTTCACAGTCAACCACAAAATTTGTCACAGTTCATGTTAGCCTGCATACTGACCCCTAAACTGCCACAACTGCTTCATCTATCCTGGTTATCTCACACAGAGTTAGTCTGCATACTGCCATAAACACTGTGAAGTACCTCTAGCAAGACAGTTGACATCCACGTCTTCACAGATTTTGGAGGAAAGGAGTCTGAATTTAAATCACAATGACATACAGCAGCCTAATGAGCTTATATCATTAGACATATTGTGGTAAATATAGTGTCATTATCTCGCAAGTCTTATTACAGACCTTCTGGAACATAATAGTTATTAATTTAAAGCCACAACCAGCAATACCAGATGAAGGAGGACACTAGTAGAAACACAGAATAACAACTGCAGAAATAAAGAGGACAGCAGAAAATCAAAGAATATCAAAGGAGAAAGATACCCTGATCTCTCTCTCCTTCAACTGATTTTCTTCTAGCTAATTCTAACAAACACAGATATTCTCAAGAACTAGAGCTAGTCTTCCAGGTTTTCCCTTAAAAACACATTCACAGGGTAAGCACGAGAGACAGTCTCTCCACCCTAGAGGGAAGCTTTCCTCTTCAGATACCCTGTGGTTGTAAACATAGAAAAGATCTTTCCCAGCAAGTAGTGTCTGACTAGAATACAGCAAAATGAATCTGTTCACTTCCAAAATACTTTCATAAGAGGTATGGCATCCCAGATCTTCATTCCTCTCTAAGTTATGGTCAGTGAAAACAGAAGGAACTGGCAAAAAGAGCAGGAGTGCAACACAGGGAAGTGCTGGAGGTTGTAGCTGAATCAGAACATTTTCTTTACTCACGAGGTATGATCTTATCAGGTCCATTTCTAGAAGTTATTTCAGTAAATTCTCGCAATATTTTAGCTGCCTTTTTAGCTTCTGACTTCAGGTTGGAAGGTATAGGGTTATTCACTGTAAAACATGAAAAAAATAAATTGTATCTATGGTCAGTTCAGTGTGGCTCATATAAAGACAAAAGTGTAATTTGCATGAGAAAAGTGATTTTTCACAAATAAAGGGTAAACCAAACAAATGGGAAACAGCAAATACAAGAAATGATCTTCTGCATCAGACCTACATTTTGTTGCTGATGGCTGTAACAGAAGATGCCACTTAGAAAGAACACATAAGCCCAGTTCTTTTCCACTATCTGTTCCCCTTGTAATTCCCCAGTCTACGCTGGTAACAGCAAAGGATAGGAGATACATCCTGTTTTTCCCGTAACTATTCATGTGCTTGTTGCATATGAATTTATCTAATACCTTTCAAACCTGCTGATACTCTTCGCCTCCAGAACTCCTGCAGCAGCAGTCCTGTTCTTCCTGTGACTATTGATGTGCTTGTTGCATATGAATTTGTCTAATACCTTTCAAACCTGCTGATACTCTTCACCTCCAGAACGCCTGCAGCGGCAGTTCACTACCTTATACTTGTGTAAGTATACTTAAATATTTGATTTAAAATAATCTACTAGTTACAGTGAACGCCTGCTAGTTCAAATCTCACTAATTCTGGTGAACAACTACCTTATTCAACAAATCCACTATCTTAACGCTTTTACAGAAAGCTACAGCCCCACAGCCTTCTCCGCTTCTTCAGCCCAGCCTTCATAGTCTCTCCTCAACGTAGTTGCTCCATCACTCTGATCAATCTGCTTTTCTCTGTATCACCACCAACTCTGCTGTCTTTCAAACCGGAAACTGTTGACCAATGACCACCAAAAGGTTATCATCTCTTCAGGGAACTTCTTTTACAGAGCTAAACTTGCAGTATGTTCTCAAAATGAACAAAATTCTGTTTTAGACCTAAACATCTTCTTTAGAAATCTACTTGCTCTTGAAGGGCTTATCAATATTTTCTCTCCAGTGTGACCCAACATAAGCAACTCTGAAGATTTCAGTTCAGGAAAAAGCAGGGATTTGGGATAGATTGTTTGCTTTATAAAGCTAGAGACTAGAGCAGCAAACATAAAAGATCTTGAAATTTACCTCCAAAATCCATGAGATCATAAATTCAACAGAAAAGTGTTGAATCCATTTAGATCTACCAGATCAGCTGTCATTAATCAAGCAGTGAACAGAATCAATTATGATAAGATAGTAATACTCTGCTATAGTATAAATACCACTTTATGTATGAATAGTAACATTTCACCTGTAGACTGTCAAAAAGAGGCCTAAGTGCAGATAAAAAGATACGAGTTAGTCTTGATTCTTCTACGTACTAAACCCTATCCAAACCTTAAATTATTCTTCTTGTCCTGTCTGGACGTAGCAACACCCACAACTTCGAAGTTTACCAGCAGGAAACTGTCCCAGTAATATATTAACATATTGTTAGACCAAAGATGCATCTAGCCTCATGCCTTGTCCCTAAAACCAGCTATCGACAGTATTTCCATTAAATTCCACTGTTCTTAAACTCACAAAAGCACAAAAAAGACTGTGTGTAGAGAACTTTCAGTCAAAAGTGGCCTAGTTTTTTTAATTGGTGTTCCCTGAGCATTAATTCAGCTCTTCACTCTAGGCAACACTCCCACCCAAATCCATGAAGGTGAGGCCTAAATACATTTTGAGATTAAATCAATGACGCTTGGAGAGCAGCAATTCAGCTCAGACTAAGTGAAACACTTGGCAAGTCAGTCAAGATTCTGGACAGGTTCCATTGCTCAGAATAGGAATTACACCTCTATTTTTTAAAATTAGCTATATTCCTCAGTATGTTCTCCAAGCAAGAAGGAAGACTGCCAGAACAAGAAAGGTTTTGACAGCTGAATCTCTGAACTAGCTTCCCCTGCAAAAACTTGAAGCAACACATTTGGCTTTGGTGAAAATGCAGCAGGTATAACATTGGAGAGTATGAAGTGACAGCAGCCATCACAAGGATGTGCAGAAATATCAGCCCCTGGGAAGGAAAGGAAATAAGTGCACAGCATGCCACAGGCTCTAAACTGCATTGCAGTAACAGAGAGGAGACATACTAATTCTATTCCCTAATAATCCCTTCTGTTTTCAGGAAGTTAAGATGATGGCCTGACCTCCATGTGTGAAAGGATAGGGGAAGACAAAGCATTAAACACTGAAGCTTCTGAGGACTTTCGGAAAAACCTATAGGCATATGCAATTTTCTCTTAACTGTTATGACACTAGAATTGTAAATCAGCTTGTAGGAGTTTTGAGCATGGGTTTCCTCTTTGATTGGAAGCCTTCTCCAGGCTGGATCCTGGCTACACAGACACAGGAAAGACAGAGGCCAGTGTAGCCCAAATAAAACATAAACAATTACTTTTGATTTTTTGCTTAACAAACTGGGCTGGAGAAAACATCTCCATTACTTCTACTTTTTAAACTTGACATTGGATTTTCAAGGTCGGAGAGAAAACATTACCAACATTTCATAAGAGAAAAAATAAGATTTCTTCTTTTGTATAGACAAACACCAAGGCAGTCAAAAAGCAAATTGCAATGCCATTCTTCTCAAGAACATATAAAAGCTACACTTTTAGTATATTATCATTATTATCATATAGTATATTATTAGGTGACCTTCTACAATGAGGCTACGGAACTGATGGAGAGCGGTAGAGCAGTTGACGTCATCTACCTGGACTTGTGCAAAGCGTTCGACACTGTCCTGCATGACATCTTTTTCTCTAAATTGGACAGACATCAATTTGATGGGTGGACCACTCAGTGGATAAAGAACTGGCTGGATGGCCGCACGCAAAGAGTTGTGGTCAATGACTCAATGTCCAGCTAGAGATCAGTATCAAGTGGTGTCCCTCAGGGATCGGAGTTGGGACCAACACCTGGGTCAGAGCAATCCCACGCACACATACAGGTTGGGCACAGAAGAGATTCAGAGCAGCCTTGTGGTGAAGGACTTGGAGGTGCTGATCGATGAGAAACTTAACATGAGCCAGCAGTATGTGCTCGCAGCCCAGAAAGCCAACTGTATCCTCAGCTGCATCAAAAGAAGTGTGACCAGCAGGTCGAAGGAGGTGATCCTGCCCCTTTACTCTGCTCTCGTGAGACTTCACTTGGAGTATTGTGTGCAGTTCTGGTGTCCTCAACATAAAAAGGACATGGAACTGTTGGAACAAGTCCAGAGGAGGGCCACGAGGATTATCAGGGGACTGAAGCACCTCCAGTATGAAGACAGGCTGAGAAAGTTAGGGCTGTTCAGCCTGGAGAAGAGGAGGCTGCGTGGAGACCACATAGCAGCCTTACAGTATCTGAAGGGGGCCTTACAAGGATGCTGGGGAGGAACTCTTCATTAGGTACTGTAGTGATAGGACAAGGGGTAATGGGTTAAAATGTAAACAGGGGAAGTTTAGATTGGATATAAAGAAGTTCTTTACTGTAAGGGTGGTGAGGCACTGGAATAGGTTGCCCAAGGAAGCTGTGAATGCTCCTTCCTGCGCGGTGTTCCAGGCCAGGTTGGACAGAGCCCTGAGTGACATGGTTTAGTGTGAGGTGCCCTTGCCCATGGTAGGGGGGTTGGAACTTGATGACCTTCCAACCCTAACGATTCCATGATTCTATGTTTCTATTATAACTCATAATATTGTAACACACAGTGCATATCCACTTGCATAGTCAGATGCACACTTTTGTATGTAGGTTTACACTTAAGATATTTTAGAGGTATAGATGTCTTGAATACACATTTTATGGTACTTAATGTAATTAAGTACATTTCATAGTACTTAATTATTTTTACAGTTCAGTAAGGTTAATGTGGAAGATATGCTTCACTTTTACTGTTGTAGAATGGACAGCTACATGTCTGACAATGCATGATTCCTAGGAGAGTTATCAAGACAATGAATATAAGACATGTATACACTGGAGATAAACAAACAAAAATGCCTAAGATAAAAAAACATTCTGTGGAGCAAAAGCAAGCACTATCCAGCTTCTAGATTACAGAAAAACTTTGTGCTGTTCTTACTCTCCTCTTCCTTATCTTCACATGCATTCCTTCTTCCCCTTTGCTTCTCTATGCCCAATCTCAGAACTTGAAGGAATATCTCCAATGCATTTTTCTTACTACTAAAAAAGGAAGAAAAAGCTCATATTTCAAAAGGATTAAAAGAGAAATCCCTTAGCTAAGTCTATTAAGAAAACATGAGATGTTTACAGACCTAAAAGTCTGAAAGAGTAAAAAAAAAATAAATATTCAGAATTTAGAATTGCTTCAGAAAGATTTGATGGTTACCAGAAAACAGTGTGTGTGCATGTTTACATGCATGTAGGCCTTACTATTTAATTGAAGACCATTCAAAGTTGAACTTCGTGAGCCATCAAAAGTAATACTGTTACCATCTCACTGTTCCTTCAATTCTCAGAGCAGAAGTGGTTTCAAAATTAGGTTTTGGTTGCACCTTGGGGCAGGAGGGAGGATGTCACAATAACCTTTCTCAGTGTACTTTCAAAGTTTCGCAAGACACCTAGGACGACTCCATGATTTTCCTGCCTGGCTTATTTTTTATCCTGATGTTGCTATTTAGGAAGAATTTTTTTACTATGAGGATGGTGTTTTTACAAACAAGTTGCCCAGCAAGGTGGTAGATGCCCCATCGCTGGAAACATTCAAGATTGGGTTGGACGGGGCTCTGAGCAACCATACCTAGTTGAAGATGTCCCTGCTCATCACAGGCAGGTTGGACTAGGTGACCTTTAAAGGTCCCTTCCAACCCAAACTATTCAATGATTTATCTGCACTATGATTCCGAACATTGCACATCCAAATGAAAGCATTGCATATAAAAATAGCATTACTCAAGCAAACCGAAAATTACATATTTTCAAATCCAATATATTTTTTTGTGCCACAAGATGTGGAGTTCCTTTATTACAGGAAATAGGGGAGATGGAGAGAGACGCCTCATCATCTACCTGTGCAATGTAACAGTAAGCATGAGAATAGCCTAACTTCCCATCCTCACAATAATAGCAGAAACTCCACTTTCTCCCTATATTATCTGTTTCCAATATCAATATTGCTTCTGCATCCCTGGGTAATCACAGGAATTCACACTTCCGTTGTCCCTTGCTTCTTCCCTTCCTGACGCAGACTGAAGCAATGCAGGATTATTTTTCTGGACTAAACCAGCAAGCAGATCTGACAACAATATTCAGCCAGTTACTTTGCATGGAGCCAGATCTATGTACTTTGATAAGTGATCTAAGAAACAGGTGATTGTCCTAAAGCACAGAGGTGGGGTAGAGGCATGGAAAAAAGGAGGCTGAATGCCTGCCAATTGAAGAGCTCAGAGCTACACCCTGTAGAGAAGGATTACAAGAAAGATGACTTATGCCCCAATGTTAATTTAGACAACAGAATGTATAAAAATTAAAGCAACTTTAATTGGTAAGCAAGCATGGCACAGAAAGGTTTCAACAACAACTGACAGGATCAGTAAGCCAACTGATTAAACACTTTTGTTGCTGAAAACCAATAGTTACTCCAAGTGGCTACCATATGATTATTTTCACAGTGGCTCGTTTTGAGTTCCTTTATTTATTTCCATAATATTACACAGATACTAAGGAACTGGCAGGATGCCTACAGGAATCTTGAGGAACTGATGAATTGTCTAAAAAAAAAAACCACCCACAAACAACAAGCCAACACCCTGACCTTAATTATATACAACATGATGTTTGATAAAGCCTGGCTGGACTCCCATTTTTGCTACAAACGCTAAAGCCATAGCAAAAGAAATCTAATATTTTTATCACTGAAGAAAGCGGGAGGCTTGGCTCTCCCTCTTGGGCTATGCCACACTCAGTATTTTGTTGACAGAATTAAGCATTAATTGAGGACACAGACAACAATTAACACTTAAAAGGCAAAGGCTAATGGTTAGCTATAAAGCATGGATGAGGCCCCACTTGCACTATTAAATTTTAGATCAGTTTCATAAAGCCTTGTTCAAAACCAAAGAATATTATGCTTTTTCAGTAAAAAGTGGAAAATTGCACAAATATGTCAAAGGCTTCAAAACTACTTATTTAGTTAAAAAAAAAAAAAAAAGTGTGTGGTGGTTTGCACTCTGAAATGGTAGTGTCTGTCCCAAAATACAATAGAAATAAAATCACTAAAGATTATAGTGAAGGTTAGGAACAAAATTTCATTTCTACTTATTTTAATCACTGTATAAACAGCAAACACTGTAAGTGGGATTTCTGTGACATGAAAAATGGATTAAGCTTCTGTTCAACTATTAAATTGTCCTCCTCCCCTCAAGCTTACCTTAAAATTTAAACCATGAAAATCTTTTCTTAAAAACTGATTTAATATTGCAAGTCTATTCAACAGATGTTATAGAAATATCTGCTTTTTAATAAAAATACTGTATGAAATATTTAGAAATAAGCATTAGTTCCATGTTTAATTTACCCTTCAATAACATAAGGAATAATCCTGTAGCACTGTCTTCACTATTAGCTTTTAAATATGCATATATAATTGTCTGGTTTGTATGCAAGTAATGCTCAGGAAAGAGGTAACCAGGAGCAATACGACAATAATATCTATCAGGAGGATATACTGACTGATGGATTTGGAATGCCATGACCAGTGAATGTTCAGCTGGGAGCAAGCTTCATTTGCACTCCTGCTTGTTGTTGAAAGGAGAAGAGATTGAGCATATGTGAGTCAGCAACACGAACCCCGTGGGGGAATATCACACCAAAAGTGATTAACTGCTTAATTTGTAAGGTGATGAGGTAAGTGCGTCAGCATCTAATTTACATTCTGACTAACAGTAATAATGTGTTGGCTGAACATTTGGTGAAATTATCTGAGCAAGGTGTAATAAAGAATAAATAAAGCCTTTTTACTTTAAAGCTGTAACTTATTCTGATATAATCAAAATTCTGCTGAATACAAACAGATGAAATAAAGCATTGTGGTGTTATGAGAACCTGAACATCAAAAATACAGTTTCAAAGAAGACTGATGATAAAGTGGAGACAACGCCTCACATACAGATTTCATACACACACTGCTCATCTATATAGGAGCTTTAAAGTATTCAGTGAGTGGGTCATGGCTTTGGTTTTTTTTTTTTTTAGCTACAAATTAGGTGGTATTTGCTGTTTTCTCTATAAGCTTCAGACAGTAATTCAGTCTTTGCTTTTACTTCACTAAAAAGTTTAGTGAAAGCACAAGAATACATTAAAGCATAGCTGGTTTGCTAATACCCACGGTTAGAGCAGCAACATCAATGCTAAAAAGCTTGTATGAACAGAGACCATTCAAATCTATAATTAAGAACATTCATAAACATGAGAACTAGCATAGTCAAGAAGGGTTACAGGACATCTAATGGGAAAGAAGAACCTGAAAAGCAAGGCAGTGCAGTGATAGAAAAGAGCCTAAACAAGAGATTTCAATTCAGCACTACAATTAAAGAGATTAATGTAATTTTTGTTTCATAAATGTGTAACGTTGTAGCCAGCTCCAGCCTTGGGATTCACCTGGTACTTGGAATTCCTAGAAAAGTGTGCAAGATGTGCATCATAAGCATCTTGCCTAACCAAAGAAAAGTGAGGAGAAATAGAGGAGAGGATGACAAGGAACAAACTACGTTAAACATGTCTCCATCAGTCTCCCACCATTTACTACTTCCAATCCTTGAAGCCAGTGGTAGGCAGCAATGAAGTAACGTCAATGAAATGGCAAGAAAAGTCTGTGGAGTCCAAGGAAATAGTGGCAGAACTTGAAAAGAAATTTTGGGGAAAAGGATGGAATAAAATAAAAACAATAATCACTCCCTTTAGTCGAAACCCAGCAGACTTCTGTTGTCAGAGCCTGAGCATCTTTCCTCTGGTTTTGGAGCCAACAGCAACAAGCAGATACTTCTTTCCCAAGACTCCAAGGAGCATAAAAGAGGAAAACCTCAGAATGCACACTTTGATCGTCCTGCTGGAAAACACTAATTGTAGGGCTAAAAGGAGTCTAGGAAAGCAGTAGCAGAGAATGAGAAAGTAATAATTACTGACAGAAAGGTTCATGCCAATTGTCTATGTTGTACAATTCTACCACAGGCACCTGGAGAACAGCGAGGTAGAAGACAACAGAAAATGCATTAGTGTAAGGCAATGGAAGCAAAGTTGAAAGGCGAAAATGGGGTCTCTCCATACAAGGAAGCCTTACGCTAATGTCATGTATTTCTACCGTGTTCCTCTCATCACTTAGATGCCTGAAATTTTACCAGCTTTCATGCAGTACTTTCTTCAACAGGGTTGGAGTGCGTAGTCAGTGCTGTGTCAGAGCGATGGCAGGGTAAAAGTACTACAGCAGGAACTACATGGCCTTACAGAGTGACAGCTGAGCTGCACTTGCTTTATAACCCTAGAAGTCTTTGCACTGGTGTTTACTGTAACTACTTTTTCCCCCCTTCCCACCCTGTCTAACAAAAAGTTTACTGGATGGTATGACATTAAGCCGGTGCTGGCAGGAAGGTGGTGGGGGAGGGAGAACAGATTTGAAAGTTCTGCAGAACCTTCAGCCTTCAGCATACAGAAAACAAGGAGTTGGAAGCATTTTAAGGTTTACATAAGACAGAAGGAAATATAAGAAATCATATTTTTTAGTCCCAAACGCTACATTGGAAAGAAGTGAAATGGTACTTAGACCTGAAAATTAACACCACACCACCCCAATCCATGTTAAATCTAGCGTGTTTTTCTTTGGTGTACCTGCAATAACCTACTAAAGTTAGCTATTGATGACAGCCTGCACACAGGAAAAACCCCCATGAGCAAAATAAAGTTGCTACTAAATTCAGCCTTCAAGAACTCAAATATTAAAAAGGAATGTCACCAAAAGTCAGCACCTTCTCTAAAAGGAAAATAGACCGACATTTATATTTCTTAAAACCAGCATCTCACAGACATTTCTATCACTACATAAAGCTATTTACAGTATTTTGAAGATTCATTCTTTTTATTGAATTGGGAAGAGGGCTATGAAAAGAAATCATTCTTGAATTTATAAAGCTTACATTTCCAAAGTTACCTCTGTGTATATACTTATGTATTTACAGTAATTTGGGGGGGTGTGGTGTGACAAAAGCCATTTTAAAGATTAGTACTTTTGAAAACTTTTATGGAATCTTGCATTGCATCTGTGTGCTTAATCCATGACAGCTAAGAATTCAGAAAATGACAAGAAACCTAGCCATTTACATTTGGATATTGGTATGCAAATACACAGTATTAAGTCAAATCAAAACCTAAAAAATCACAAGTCTTTATTCAAAAAGGAACTACTTGAAACACAGAAGCCTTTCCACTGATAGAAATGATGCGATGGAGATAAAAAGCAGATTTCTTCCTTTGTTCTCATCTCTGTAAGCCTGTGGGTTTGTTTGATTTTTCTGTTTGGGTTAAGGTTGTGTTGTTTTGTTGTTTTTTTTTTTTTGTTGGTTGATTTGGTGCTTTTTGGCAATATATTACTTTTGAGTTAGGGAAATCAAAATACCTCTGAAGATAATCTGAAGGAAGCCAGTATTATTGGAAGCTTCTAAATGTAGTAACTCTGAATATGGAGATGGAAAGTGCCTCACCCCCAGCCCGCACCAGTACTACATTTTACTATCAGCTGGTATTCTTAGGCAAGTTGCTCTTTGATGCTTTTAGAAGCACCTTTGTGCTTTCTGCTATGAATTTTTTGACTGAGAAAACTTCTCCTTCCTGGTCAAGTCTTTAGGCTGCTGTCCTCTCAGCACAGGGGCTTTGTAAATTCAAGCTTACAGACATACAAACTGAGATGCCAGTCAATGACATATCCGAAAGCAAAGAAGATTTTTTTGAAATACAGTAATTACATAAAATAATACATCCAAAAATAAACTTAGCCTCTGCATGGGCTATCTGAATAAATTAAATTGTATGAAATGTGATAAAAGTATTTATGCTTGTTAGTTATGTTAGTGTGAATATTGCCATGTATAGTGTCCAAAAGCATACAAGATTTTTGGTCGGCCGCTGGTGTAGACAAGCTGCCTTTTTACATTTTGCTACCAATTATATAAGCACTTCTACACCATGGAAGTCCATTATTTTTCATGTAGAATACCCACTTTTTAATGCTAAAGAAACCCTACAACGGACAAAGCCTCCCATGCCCACAGTTTTCCTGTGTGCATATTCTTAATTACTTTTCTCAATAAAGAGGAAAGGACTTATCCAAACACAAAGTGTAAACACAAATACAAAACTTAATGGGGTGTCGATCCTGAATCATAGAATGTTTGGAGCTGGAAGGGAGGTTAAACATCATGTAGCTGCAACCCCCCTACCACCCGCAGGGACACCTTCCACTAGACCTGGTTGCTCCAAGCCCCATACAACCCGGCCTTGAACACTATCAGGGATGGAGCAGCCACAACTACTTTGGGCAGCCTGTGCCAGTATCTCACCACCCTCACAGGAAAGAATTTTTGGCTAATATCTAATCTAAATCTACCAAATTTGGAACTGAAAAAAACCCAACGCCAAATCAAAAACCTGTAACATACAAAGCCACCCACATCATCAAAAGCATTTGATGAGTTGGGTTCCTAGCTGTTACTTAAGTCATCTTGGAGGAAATTCTAGAGATGGTGAATTTCCTCTGATCTCCTAAAAGGATGACTTTCTTATGAGAACTAAAATACATGAGGGTAAAATGATACTGGCATAGCTGAACAAAGCACTTTAAAGAAAAACGCATTCCCTTTGTATATGCAAGACGTTACAACTAGGTAACGCCTCCTAATTTTTAAGGCACTGTGGCATATGAAGACAGTCGCTAACTGCAGGAGGTACAGCTGAATCAGAGGATTTGCTCCAAGAAACACACCAGACATCTGTTCAACTGCATGGGAGGCAGAGCAGTGAACACCTGTAGCTAAAAGTCTTCAAAAACCCTTGTAACTTAGCAATTTCAAGAGTCCAACTGAATTGTAGCCTTTGCACTAGGAAAGAGGATAAACACACGAAGAAGAAATCACTCAGTTTGTACAAAGATAGTCAGAAAACAGCATTTTCAAGGATATAGAGCCAGTGGTATGCTCTACAACAAGCACCAAAGGCAAAGTTACCCTGGGGGCTGTCTGAGACTAACAAGTGAATTCTTCCAATAGTTTGTACTACAAGAATCGCAAGCTTTTGTTCAAAACATGCCACCACACCTATCCACCCTGACACCCAGGCCCTGGGAAACTGTCTAAGTGAAACCCTTGTAGCAAGTCTTTCATATACACTTGTCGTAATATGTTTGATGTGAAAACAGTTGGTACCAAAGGGGTTGGCTGCTGCCCAGCAAGCAAGATACGTAGCACAGCTAAAGCTAAGTCAGAGCTAAGAATTCAGTTCTGCCTGTCTCGCCTTGTGTCAATACGGGAGTTAGCATGATATATGAAATATATATATGGAATAAGGGAGAAACACCAAAGGGAATCCCAACTTATGCTTGCTAACTTCATTTTAATTATGAAGAATACAGTTCAGGGCAATCCAAGCCTGTAAACAAGTACATTAAACTCTGCACAAGAAAGCTCAAAAAGAAAGCCTTGCTTTTCAGAAAAAAAATCCTAAAAAACATCATTTATATCCTCACCAGGGATAGAAGCATAGAGAGAACAAAAATGTAACATATGACAACCCCAATGTGTACTACATGATAGTCCTGTGTGTTACAATAATAAGCTACATTAAAAAAAAATAAAAATTAGCTAAATTAAGAAAATGCAGACTCCAGTTACTTACTGCATAAAACATTCAACACTTTTATCAGCAAAACCATCACTATCATCCTGACCTCCTCATGCCCCCACTTCACAGATGTCCCAATTCTCTATGTGCATGCACCAAATCTAAGAAATTACCAATTCCCACAGTGAATTAATTTCTACAATTAATCACACAGGAAATGTCTAAGTAAAAGGAATAAACATTAAAGAAATGTAAGTGCTTCATATTTTGTTATTCAAGGGTTTGAAGAACCCTCATTCTACCTAAGCTTTTAGATTGTCTTGTTCACAATAGCATTCCTCTCCCACTAAGTCATACTGCCTGTTCTTCATAGTAGCTTTGCATTACAGGCTTGTTTGTAACAATGTAATGGATGTTTAAAAAAAACCCAACCGAAATACAGAGAGCTTATAACATCAGAAATATGAATTCTTAGTGGTGAGAAACCATGATATAAGACAAAGAACAATAGTGAATTCTGTTACAGTTCATTCCAAAGGTATGAATTTGATGTTAACTGAAGAAGGTACAGACTGTGACTCTCTTCCCCTGCTGAGGGCTGAGAATGTTTAAGATAACGATCCTTCCCAGGACTACAAAAAATGAAATACTTCATCTCAGAGCTAGGCATATACCTACACATTACACATACACACAGATACTGGGGCTTAGAAGACCTCCAGAACGGTCTTTCAAAGCATCTGCTTCTATATCCCTGGCAGTGTTCCAGGCCAGGTTGGACGAAGCCCTGGGTGGGATGGTTTAGTGTGAGGTGTCCCTGCCCATGGCGGGGGGGTTGGAACTAGATGATCTTGAGGTCCTTTCCAACCCTAACTATTCTATGATTCTATATACAGCTTCACGACCCACACATGCATAGAAAGTTGTTGAAGGAGAATCTGCTTCCTCTACTACTGACACCTCAAGGCACTGCACCTGATAGAAGTAGGTGTAAAGGCACTCTACGCTGCTCCGGTTGTATAACATGGCAGAGCTACCCGTGAGAATTACACAACTGACTCATCTCACCCTTCCCTCCTTTGCTGAGGCCACATCTGACAACTGAGCAGTGCCACGGCCCCCTTTGGGGTCCACCACCTTGCACTCCTCACACCAGCAAGCAGGCCTGTGAGACAGCATAATGCTGCAGTGCACAGGGAGGGGAGCGATGCATAGAGAGTCAATGTTTCTGATTACCAGTAATTGCACTTCAAAGTAAAATAAGCATTTAAAAAATGCAGTTGTACAACTGCATTTACAAATAAACAGACAAAAAAAAAGTGACATATGCAGGTCAGCATATAAAGTTGCATAAAAGGAAATGTGCTATCTGTTCCACTCAACTGAAAATATAAGCTTTTCAGGTTGTAAGGTTACTTAATCATTGGTTTCATGTGTAAGTCAAAGATTTAGCACAATTTTCAGAACGTGGTATTTTTGTTTAACCTCCAAAGAGCTTCATTTTGACTGAAAACCAAGGTAAACAAGCCATAAAAGCAGCAGAGGAATCCAGTCCTGGCCACACCTCAGCACTACAAAGGCAGCATTGCAGAACACAGCCAGGTTCATGGATAACCCTACAGGAGAAGCCACGTACAAGAAATCCCCAACACTCAACCTTTTCTGGAAAACAAAGCATTTGTGTGTTCTTAACTTCACCAGCAGCTTGGTGAGGCCGACACCAGATTTGACACCTCTGAAATTTCTTCTTGGAGGATGCGCTACATGCCACAACGTTGGGCGAGATGGCAAATCAATGACAAAACTACTTGTTGCTCGCCTGTTTGCTTGATCTGTGGCAAGAGCCTGACCGGAGGCGGCCACGCAAGCTGCCCGCCAGAGGCTGTCTGGCCTATTAGCCAGCCCTTCTGGGTGCCCCCCATAGCTACAGGGGAGGCGAGGGGCTTCACCCCAGTACACTAAGCCTGGCCCGCCGGACCCCCCGGCTGCCCGGGAGGAGAGCGGGGAAACCGCAGTCAGGACGAAGGGAGCTTCCTCCTCAGCGGGGGGAGCCCGGGCAGCAGCCGAGGAGGGCGGAAGCCCCCCGCCAGGGTTCCCTCGCTGAGGAGCCCACCTGCCCCCCACACCGATACTCACTCCTGCCTGGGCCGGAGCACCCCCACTTCCCTTCGCCTCACTCCTCCTCAGCGCCGCGGCACTGGACTGTGCCAACACGGCCCCGCCAAGCCGCGCACCTGCCGCAGGTGAGGCGGGCGGGGCCCAGAAGGCCGCCAACTGCCTGCCTGCCTGCCCGCCAGCGGCTCGGCTCGTCCCGTCCCGTCCCGCCCCGTCCCGTCCCGTCCCGGTCCCGCCCGTGCATGCACGGATACTCGACAGAGTGCCACAATTCACCCCTTTTAATTTTAACTCAAATCAGGCAAAAAGCACAGGCAGCTGTAACGGCCGGTGCCGTAAAGTGCGGCGCAAGCGGCACGACAGTCTGGAAGGTCCCCTCTGCGGGTGGCTGAACGAAGATGGCAGCTGGGGAGACGAAGTCGGTGCTTTTCGTGTGCCTGGGTGAGCGGGGCGAGGGGATAGGAGAGGCGGGTCTGCGCTCTGCCGTGTTTCTCCCGGCCTCCTTCCGCCGCTCTTTGGTCAGTGGTCCAGGGTGGGGGTGTAGGGAGCGCGGTGAGGCGAGGCTCGGCGGACTGCAGGTAGGCCCGGACCGCGGCCCAGGCGTGCAGGACAAGGGTGGCTCTGCGGGTGTCTGCTTTCTCGGGGAGGGTCGGAGCGATAGCCGCGGAGGGAAGCACAGATCAGTATCCATCGTTTTCCCGTGCGTCTTTGTGGTAGTAAAGCAGCAATCAGTAGGAAATAACACGTGGAGTTCAGCATTAATAAAAGCGAAGGTTATGTGTGGGGAAAATTAACGTGAGCTCTGAGTTAAATACTGCTGTACGGAGTGTGGTGAGGAATAGCTTTCTGAAATAGGCTGCTCGGTGCTTTGCTTCTAGAACAGCAGGGTGGGAATACTGCAGCAGTGCCACATGGACATACGGTTCTGAGCATCTGGCACTAAAAAAGGAGCTAAAACAGTGGTAAGAATGACCGAAGTTAGTGGAACAGTCTCTGTAAGAAGAGGGTACATATGGTAGGACTTACATAAGAACGGAACTTGGTGAAGGTGGAAGTCATTCTGAGCTATGGAGCTCTGACCATCATGAAAAAAAAAAAAAGCCTTTTTTTGAAGGATTACGTAAATGAAGAACTAGGATTTTTTTAATGTTTTTATTTACTTTTTTTAAGATGTTCTGTATGTTTTAAGTTGCGACTCATGTCATAAGAGGTCATGAAAAACAGAAGTGTAAATGGGATCAGAAATGTTTTGGATGCTTTCCTGAGGGTTAAGGCAATTGGTTACTCATAAGCAAGATGATCTGCATCTTCAAAATCAACAAATTGCTAACCTGACTACCTGGATTACAGAGCCATGCCGCATTTTATACATGCTTTCTCTAAACATTTGCTTCGGATTCCTCCTGGGGATAACAAGCTAGACAGCTCTTTGCACTGATGTAGGAGGGATTTTAACATTATCTGCTTAGTCGTTATAATCTTATGTATGTGCTGAGAGTTGATCCCTGTGAATCCCTGGCATTTTGACATTTTTATTACAAAACCATTGGTTAATATGTTTGGTTTTTTTTTAGTACCTGCTTTTCTGTTGTAATAGGAGAAGTGCAGATTAATTAAATAGCAGAACAAGAGTTTAGTTTTGTGAAATATGTTCTGATGTTTACCTTAGAGAAAAATCAGCTCCTAATATAATTAAGGGAAAACATTATTTAGTAAGGCATTGTCAGTTGCTTTATCTTTGGGAGCCAGTGGCCTAGACAAACGTTTTTTTGCAGAAAAATATGTAATTAATATGCATCTTTCTTTCCAAACACTATGTTCTAAAGGCAGCAGTAATCACCATCCACATGTGCTGAAAGATGAGCCGGCAAGGAAGAAGCCTGGCTGAGCAGAGCTTTGGCTCACACAGCTTTGGCTGTGTTAGGGAGACGCTGCTGCCTGAGCATTCACACACCATTCAAGGAGCTGTCCTCACAATACCTGGGACTTTAACTGCTAAGACCAGAGCTCCTTCACTGGAGAGTGCCCCTTTCCACTCCTCACTCACATACATACTTACTTTTGGGCGTGATTCTTCCTCCTTTGTGCTTGATCGTAGATTTCCTGCAGCAGAGTCTCATTCATTTGATTCCAGGAAAAAATAATTTAATAATTGAGTGGTACAGAAAAAAAACAAAACACAACAAAACAAAAACCAAACAAAACTGGATACCTCCAGAGATGGACCCTGAACAAAGACATCACTGGGCAATTGTACCGTTGTGATTTATGCACCTGTTCCTCATGTGCCTTTTTGTTGTCCTATGGTTATATTTTGGTCTAGGGTCTTATGTTACTGTTGTCTTCGTACAGATAGGTCGTTAACTGTTCTTACCTTGTTAATTTGAAGCTTCTGCTGACAGTGGTAGCCTCTTTCTGATTTGTGCTGCTTGTGCATCTGCTTGTTGACAGAGCACAAGACACTAAAAAAGTCCTAGGTCTGGGATTAAACGTTACTTAGCAATAGCTAAAACATCAGTATTAACAAGATTCTTCTCATGCTAAAGACAAAACACAGCACTGTACCATCTTCTAGGAAAATTACTAAGAAAGCTAACTCTGTTCCAGCTGAAAGCATGTCTAGGTGAAAGTCCACAGCTTACGGCCTAAGGCTTCAGCAAATTTAGCTGCTCATGCTAAGCAAGTAAAGCTAAACAAACAGCATTCTAAACCCCACAGTATAATAACACTTACTCAGACTATTTAAAACTTACTTATTTAAGGTAAATAATTAATATATCTCAAAAGACTGAACCCAGGACATCAGGAAAAATAGTTTATGACAATTGGAAGAAGGAGTGGGCAACTCAGGATGACTACAAGGATATCATGAGGTTCTGCAGAAAGAAAATGAGAAGGGCCAAATACAACTTAATCTGGCTACTGCCATGAAAGACAATTAAAATGTTCCTATAAATACATTAGCATGAGGTCCAGAAATGAGCTTGTATGATGCTCTGTTACATACGTCAGTCTCTTTCTCTCTGCTGACTTGTCTGCTCTAATGTAATAAACTGCATAGGCATCTTGGACCAGGCTCTGGTGTACTGATCTCCTGCTGTAAGGCAGGTGAACAGTAAGCAGAGTGGGTTTGGCTGGGTCCTCTGAAAACTGATGTTTGTTGTGAACCACTGAGTTTGAGTATTGCCATCAGTGATTCTAGACTGCACAAATAATTTCTAAAATGACAGTTAATTTATAAGGAACCTAGGTCACAGTTACAGAGAGGTTTGAGTTCCTAGTTGGCATGGTTTAAGCCCAGCTGGTAACTCAGAACCATGCAGCCACTCACTCCCCCACTTCCTCCCTCCTGCTCCCAGAGGAATGGGAAGGAAAATCGAAAGAATGTAACTCCCAGGGGTTGAGATAAGAACAGTCCAGTAACTAAGGTATAACACAAATCACTGCTGCTATCACCAATAATAATAAAGATAAGGGAAATAGCAAGGGAAGAGAATATAACTGCTCACCACCCCCTGACCAATACCCAGCCCGACCCGAGCAATGATCTAGCCCTTCCGGGTAACTGCCCCCAATTTATATAGTGGGCATGACGTGCTGTGGTATGGAATACCCCTTTGGGTAGTTTGGGTCAGATGTCCTGTCTCTGCTTCCTCCTGGCTTCCCCTCCTCCCTGGCAGAGCACGAGACTCAGAAAGTCCTTGGTCAGAGTAAACATTACTTAGCAACAACTAAAAACATCGGTGTTATCAGCGCTGTTCCCAGGCTGAAAGTCAAAACCACAGCACTGCACCAGCTACTAAGAAGGAGAAAAATGCCTGCTACTGCTGAACCCAGGACACTAGTTCAGTTGTCACAATCCATTACATGTGTTTAGATACAGCCAAATACATGGGATAAAATGCCGTTTTTTTATAGCTGCAGAATGGAAAGCAGTAGGTTGGATAAGACATTGAAGATGTTACGGAAAACGGCTGCTGTAATGAGGGTTCTATGCAAGTTGACAAAAAGAAATAATGCCTTTTTTTTTTTTTTCCTAAAGAGAATGTTGGATAAATATAAGAAAAATACTTTTCTTCTGTGGAGCACTGGTAAAGGTAGCTGTAGGAATACATGCCTTATTTAGTCTGTGTTTCAGTGATGCAGAAGTACTAGAGATTTTGAAAGTATGGTTGTAAAAGTGATCTTGGTATTGGAAAATACAATTAAGATGTATGCTTAAAAAAGTTTTAATAGTTGTGAGTAGGTGATTATGTGTTGGAAATCTGAATTTGTTACCGGGGAACGTTTAGGTTGCTGGGATAAAGGTTAGTATTCCAGTAGCTGGTAACTCAGTATCATTAATCTTGCTGCAGGGAAAGATTTTAAAAATGTGAACATGAGCAAATTAGCTGATGTTTCGACTACCATGAATCCTGGTATTTACATTGGTTACATTGACTAAGCCTTGATTGGCAAGGGACTTTGAAACCTAGTGCTCCTGTAGACATCCCTATTTAGATCTCTTGAGCCAAAATGGAGTTCTTCTTAGATACATATACATGCATTGGCTAATATTCTACTCCTGAGAGAAATCCCACTGTGTGTTGATAGTGGGGGGGATATATGAAAATCAGTCGTTTTGATAGCCATAAGTGTTTTAGATAAGGAGTGTAAGTATTCAAGCAAATTGACTGTGAATGGAAAAGCCAGGGAATCTCTACTAACATCAGTCTTGAGTGGTTCCTTACAAAGCTAACTGAATGTCGAGTGTGATGTGATAGACTTAACCATAAAGAACTAGGACTCATGATGAACTTCAGACAGGAATCTGAGTACAAAACTGAATAGAATGAGTAGTAAGTTTTAAATGCTTGCTTACAAAGGGAACCTGATGGATCATGCAAATGGCACTGGGAAGCATTATTACAGTCACTCAGATGAACTGTGCATGGAAAGATAAGTAGAGTTAAAAGCAGGTTTTTAAATGTGAAAGGATGAAAGCTAGTAAAACTTCTGTAACACAATAGACAGAAAAATGAGGGAAGAAGAGGAAGACCTTTGCTTTAGGGAGGCTCTGAAAAAGTTAGCTGGATAAGAAACAATGAAGATACAAAAATGATTGAGAGAATAGATTATTAGATCAGCAGTACCTGGAGATGAGTTATGGACGTGAGCATGAGATGGATTCAAGTTGTCTTTCCTGTCAGTAGAAGCAGTGCTTTCATTTCTGTATGGGAATGGGTCAAAGCAGAGACTGGAGTAAGAAGTCTAAAAATCAATCACTGGCTTCAATAGCCATCAGTGGAGTCCTTGTTCCTAGCAAATGAGTGAGAAAACATGACTCCGTATAAGTGATCAACAAATGGGTCCAGTACCGATTCTGTGATTGAAATTTAAGTCTCTTATCTTTGAAGCATATTTGGAGATGCTTGTAGGATTTATTTCAGTGGGCAGACTGTCTGGTACCTTAGGTACTGTCTTTCTATGATTGAAAATGTCACTGCAACTTAAAGAGGTTGAAATATAAAAAACAGAGATGATGGACATTCAGAGAACTTCATACAGTTATCTTCTACATAAAAAGAGCATGAGCACATCAGTCAGAAATACGGCAAAGGAGAAAGGAACACCAGAGGAGGACCGAGAGCAGAGATAGGGTGTAGATAATGTTTAAGGGAAATAAAGCTCAATACCAAGGCTATCCCCCTTCATTCCCCAGTTACAGCTGTCAATCCATAGCTTTGGAAATACTGTGCACCTGTAAGGAACCTTGGCAAAGCCTGGAAAGACAGATGTGGGATGTAAAATGGAATATAAAAATGGACAGAGATTATAGTTGGAAAAGGAGAGTGACTGGAAAACAAAGATTGAGGTTTGCATATGTCAGTGAGAAAAGATAGGGCTTTGCATTAATGATGAGCTGAACGGTAACAGTCACAAGGAGTAGCATGAATAGGCGGAGTTGGTTAGGATGAAAATAATACTGCAGAGCATGAGGAGAAAAGAGGTTCTGTTAAGTCGGCTTTAGGATTTGGGCCATAGTCCGCAAGAATAGATTTGAATGATGACTGCAGTTCCATAATAGTGCTAATAATTCTGGTAATATTTGGAATGTGTCATCATGGAATACATTAATTTTTAAGTCACAAACTAGGTTACATGTTTGTTTCAGAAGTAATGTAACTACAGTTTCTAGTTTTTGCTAGAAGTAGTAGTAAATATATTTAATCAGTCAGTGATTGTGGTGCCATTCATCATGATATTTTTTTTTGCCTGATATCATCAATGATGATATTTTAATAAGTGAGCAGGTTATAGAAGAGTGAAAATTTGAACAAGTCATTCTATCCAGGTAAAGCAGAAGGTTAAACAAATAATGAAGGATTTATTCCAAAAGTGCCATTTTGGAATTCTGGCAGCTGGTTAATGAATTAATAGGGCCAATAGCATTAATCATTGTTTATTACTGAAATTTTGAGTGTAGTAATAAAACTTACTGTTCATGCACAAGTTGTGTGGGATCATTCATACAGAAGAAAAATATTATACAGTGGATGTCCTCAACAGCTGATGTAATAGAAACAGAATTTAATAGGTTAGAAAGAAGACTTAAATGTCACCTGTTTGAAGCAACAGGAGAAAGAGAGAATGGACAAATTAGAAGTAGGGGATTATGATCACAAATCTGATACTCACGAAGGAGTCAAATGTGATTGTAGAAGTTATCTCAGGTTGTTTTCAAAAGACCTAAGTAAATATTTAAGTTTTTTTTTTCTTTTATAAAACAAATTGGTAAAAAGCTTTGCTTGCAGTGTAGTCTGTGGCTTTATTTGCCTGTATTCAAGAAAAATAAATTCGAATTAGAACAAGTGCAGGGCTGGCTTAATTGGACTGATTGGGTAAGGAGTCAGTTAATTTCATGAGGAGATCAAGAGCTTCGTTTGTTTAGTTTAGCACAGCTATGCTGTATCTGTTAAAGGAAAGGTTTTTAACATAGATAGTGATGTTAACAAAGATCAGATGAGCATAGACTTGCAAGAATAAATACTAAGTGGGAATTTGAAGGTTTCAGGCTACCGTGGGAAGGGAGTATTCGTGTATGTTACATGTTCCTTCTGTTTCCTGTTAAGATTATATTGGTTAATGCTTAACTCACTTATTCAATTAAAGAAGTGAGATTAACTTTTTAATATATTACCACATTCTTTAATGTTTTTAAGTGCTACCATGTTTTTTTGCTTATTTTATAAATAAACCCAACTTTTCCTGGTTTATTTTTCTTGTAAGAATGATCTAATTTCTCTGCTTGGAATAAATTACTTCAGACAAAAGAAATAGTATGCTTTCTCCTGGAAGAAGATTTGCTGCCATCAAAATTCCCTTAATGTTTCAGCAAGATCTGTTTCTCAGTGGTTAGCCAGTTCCTTTTGCCCATTTAGTGATTTGATGTTTTCTATAACTTTGACAGCAAATTTCTATTAGTGGGTCACTTCCCATGTTGGGCTTTTTTATAGGTAGTATGATTAATGGCAAGTTATTAAATGCCCAGATCGCAGCAGCTTCTTTCTCTTTAGCACCAAAGTATCTACCTTGATACTTAGTTTGAAAAATACAGGCATGAAAATGAAAATGAGGCCAAGTGCCTGATCTGTTTGTTGTTTTTTTGGTTTTTTTTTTTTTTTTTTTACTGTTTAAGATTTGAAAAGACCTTTATCAGTAGTAGCAGAATGATTTATTGAAAGGTATAGGAATGAGTGTTGCCATTTGTGGTCTTTTATACTTACCTGCTCAAAAGTAAGAGGTGAGCAAAGTCATACATTCTCTATGATGGAAAGTGAAGATTTTTTTTTGCATGATCCATTGTGCATCTGAGTGGCATACCAAATATTATGAATAGTCATCTAGTTACTCAGTTTCTGAAGTATGAAAATGTAGGAGATAAAGTAATAGTTGAATAGACTTTTTGTTGTTGAGATACTTCATTCTTTTTCAAAGATTATGTATTTTTGCATGCATTTTTGAGAGGCCTACCTTAGGTAGTTAACTTATTTACACCTTCAATAGCAGATCATTTCTACTGCAGGTTGTTCAGCCATTTCACTCCATCGGTCTTTTTTGTGCTAGTGGTCTCACCAGAGCAGAGTACAGTGGGGGAATCACCTCCTTTGACCTGCTGGTCACGCTCCTTTTCATGCAGCCCAGGATACAGTTGGCTTTCTGGGCTGCGAGCACACACTGCTGGCTCATGGCCAGTTTTTCATTAACAGGTATCCCCAGTTCCTCCTCCACAGGGCTGCTCTCAATCCCTTCATCCCTCAATCTGTATTGATACTGGAGATGGCTGCAACCCAGGTACAATACTCTGGGCTTCCACCCTTACAGAATCTCTCGGGTTATAATAATGTAAGCAATCTACATTCTTCCTAAGTAACTAAAAATCTTTGATCTGTGCTGACAAATCCACACAATTGTTATTTGGTTTTAATTGTCTTAAATTTCACTTTAATCTGTTTCTACAGGAAACATTTGTCGCTCTCCAATAGCTGAAGCAGTTTTTAGAAAACTTGTAACTGATGAAAAAGTTGAAAATAAGGTAAGCTATTTATTTCTGTTCCTGCCTAAGAAATAACTGTCTCCTAGCCAGTTTAGCAGAAATATAAACAGTGAGAAAGGAAACATAAAAATATAAATCTGTTTTTCTGTAGTGGAGGATAGACAGTGCAGCAACATCTGCCTATGAAATAGGAAGCCCTCCTGACTATCGAGGACAGAGTTGCATGAAGAAGCATGGCATTACCATGAATCATATTGCCAGGCAGGTACTGTACTTTAATTTTCTTTAAATATATGTGTATATTTGTTTTGTTGTTACAGTGGATGACAGACAGCGCTGCTGTTTCAGACTGGAACGTGGGGCGCTCCCCAGATACAAGGGCTTTAAGCTGTCTAAGAAATCATGGCATTGAGACAGCACATAAGGCACGGCAGGTAGAAGAGAGTATATTTTCTTTCTTACTCATACCCATGCTTTGTTTAGTCCTAACCATTACAATCACAGAAGTCATTTGACCAATGCATGGTTAAGGACCAAGTAACAAATACTATGTTTACTTTTTCAAAGGACTCTGAAGTGGCCTAACTCTTAAAGTTGAGGTTAGTGAGTTTCCTGTTATTAAGCTTCAATGGAAGTATAACTAGGGAACATAGGAGCAATTGTGGAAAAATCCTGCCTTCAAGTATTTAGTATTTTGGGAATTTTTATGAAACAAATTTTTTTTAATACTTTTTAAAATGGACCTACTCTAGTAATCCGTGATACTGCTTGGAAACAGGAACTGCATTTTTATTTAGCAGGTCCAAAAAGGAGTAGAATACCTGTTCACCTGTAACAAAAAGCTGCTGCTCTTACATGAAGACCATTTACAAAAAAAAAAAAAGAAAAAAAGGAGTGCTAAATTAGAATGAAGGCACTCAAACCCCAGATTAGTAGCATGGTTGGTGGTAAGTTTAGAGGAATATGTACTCTTGAAGCATTCTTAGCTCAAATGCAGGTTTGTCTTCTAATGAAATCATCTCAGTTTTCATGAACAAAAGAATGTGTATTTACATGCTGCATTCCAGAGAGACTGGAAATAAATGTATCTGCATCTATTTAAATAATTCAGACACTCCAATAAATGCACATAACTTACTTTGATTAACTATTCTCTGGATATAAGATAGTCCTTTAGGGCTTGACCTTTAGTTAGCTTGAGTTTATGCCACTAGCTTTTGTATTGACAAAAAGATCAAATAGTCTTGTTATTACCTCCCTTTTCTGTTCTCTTCAGAATTTTCCTAGACCTCACTGAGGTCATATTTACTTTGTTCACTTTCAAAGACTACATGTTTAGGTTTTTAACTTTCAAAAATAAATTCCCTCAATTAGTCAATTGCCCTCTGCTGACCCCTCCTTATGTTGATCTCCGTTATATAATAAGAAACAGGATTGAGCACAACATTGTTTCACATGTTCAGTGTTTTACTATTGGAATAATTATAAGGGAAGTCTGTTCTGATCTTTTCCTTTTAGAAGTTCTGGATTTACTATTTATCAGTGCTTTATTTATTATTACATGATTGTGTAATGATAAATGATACACAGTATTATTTATCATTACACAAGCTAAATGGTACTGAAACTAATCAGTTGGTGTTTGTCAAAACAGTGTAATTTGTTTGCATTCTTAAAAGACAAGCCTTGGAAACTTGAGAATTATTCTTGGGTATTACTAGGGTGGTTTATAAGTAGTTAAATTAAAGCAAAGCACCCAAAACTAGTTGATCCTCTGCTTTGAAACATATTTATGTAATCTCCTTTGGCAGAGAGGGAATGAAAACACTGTAATGAAGACATTTGCTTAAACATTCTGGCAAATTAAGAGATTCTTAAAGCTGAAGAGCCTAAAATGTTACATATAAAGGGATAGAAAATTAACAAGAATGAGACAATAGAATGAAAGACTAAGAGGATGAAATTTTTTTCTAAAACATTCCAGTACAAGCAGTTTCTTCTATAGAAAATTTCAAGTCCCTGAACTAGAGGTAACTGTTAATTTTGCACTGATGTTAACTGTGTAACTAAAATAATTGTTTTCAAACTTCTGTCAGATGGTCTCTGCTGATTCTCTAATCTGTGGACCTCATACAGTCTCATAGTTCTTCTGGAAAGGGGGGAGACTCAACAGTGTAGAATAGGAGTTTTCAGAGTGGTTAGGTTAGTACAAATGGAAGTGTATTTGTTTCACCATGAGAGACAAATTCAAGGGTAGAATTTTGTATGTGGCTTGTTTCAGAATAGATTAAGAAAGATTAAATACAGGAGCTGCAGGAGTAGAGAGGAGGGATTTATCTTCTGTTGCCTTCGAAATACTGTCATGAGTACCTCATGCAATTATCCTCTTTACTCCTGTGGAAAACTCTTACCCATCCAGCAAAAGGCATTTTCTTTCATGTAATTTTGTGCATAATTATGATAATCATGGATTGTATCTTTAATTCAAAACTGGCATAAATGCGGCAAGAACGATTTATGTAAGAGGGAATGTTAAATTGGTTACATCCTACCATCATATATAGTGATCAAGTGAATTTTAAGTTAAAAGTGAAGTATAACAGTAAATGTATATATTCATATATAAAATAAAGGGTATTTTAACATTTTAGTTGATGGTAGGTTGCTGTATGTTTATGCATTGGTTGAAATGCTTTTAAGTTCTTATTCTTCATGCACAAAATAGACAGGTATTAATTAGTTTCACTCTTATTCATGCGGAGACCAAAATTGATTTCTATATGACTCATACTGTGCATTTGCCTTTAACACAAGCATCCTCTAATCTCCATTTGGTATTTAACACTGTTTCACAACTGGATAAATTTAAGGACTGCTGCCTCTCTTTGTTTTTTAGACAGAGGAAAGATTTCCCTTAAGAAAGGGAAATTTTTAAGAAATAGATTAGAATGATGATGTGGTTTTCCACTGATGGTCTTTAATAATGGTTATATATTTGGGGTTTTTTTTGAATGCAGAGTTATTGTTGTCTGTGTAGTTCCATCCAAACTTGACTACTTGAACTCTCCACTACTCTCTTCAAAATGTACATAAATTTTTATGTCCTCAGTTTCTTCCCCCAAAGTGCTAGTTTTCATAGTTTTGAGGAGTATCTTCAGTTCACTGGAGTTTGCTCAATTAAGCTTTTTGTATCTGACATTACTATGAGGCTTATGACCACAAGCAAGCCAGTAATCTTGTTTTTAGGCCTATGCTAATGCTGGTTCACAGAGAAGTAACTATCAAGTTGTCAAGTACACAGGGAGTGTGGGAAGTGTGGCAGGTATGCTTTTCCCTTTCACTGGTTTTTATTTTATTCCTACGTATGTCTGCACTACACATTTTCATAGGGGCTAGTGTTTAGCCCTGTAGAGTGATCAGAAGCAGCTTGTAGAGGTATTGCTTAGAGTTGCCAGGAAAACAGAGCTATTTCCACTGCAAAAATATTTTCGTAGGTCAAAGGCACTGCATGAATACAGCAAATATTTTTACAGTGAAAATAAACAAGTCTGCATTAGTTTCCACCATTAACCCTTTCTTTTCAAATGTTCCCTCCCCCACACCTCATTCATTCAGTTCTCCTTGTGTGGAATATTTCATTTAATGACTTCAGTCTGGTGGTGATTTCTGTGTCTTTTCTTAGTGCTGTTATGGGAGCTTGATCAGTATCTATCTGCTGTTTGCACAAAAAACAAGTGGGTGTTTTGCCATCTAAAACTTTTCTTAAAATATGTAAATGATTTTTAGAAGTTAAAACTCTGACTTATAGGATAAAGTGTTTTGCCCTTTTGTCTGGTCACTTGCTCACTCACTTGTCTGGCACATCCTTCCCAGAGATGCCTGCCAGAAAAAACCTGTACTGAACAAACTTCCACAGACTATGCATGAAATGCAGTCTTAATGTGAACTCATTACAGATTTTATTCCATTTATGCATCCTCATTATGGACACTTTGTTCAGATATCTTATACTAGCATACTGTGCATTGTAGACATGGTCTGAGAAGGTCTATGCTAGGGCTTAAGCATAAAATAAAATATAATTATACTGGTAAAAATCTGCAGCCATCCCTATTCAATACAGATAACATTAGTACTTAAGTTAGTGGTTTATCTGCAGTGTTTGCCTACCTGACTCTGAACTCGGATCTTGAATTTAGAATTTAGTTAATATTCATGTTTAGGAGTCAGTAGTCCTACTACAGGAAAGAGAAAGAACATGGTATGGTGGTAGGAAGATGTACAATAGATCCCAGGGTTTTTTACATCATACTATAAATTTTGTAAACTTTATATGGCTTAAAAAATACTGCAAATACATTTGTTTTTAAGGGATTGTAACTCATACCGTCATACTTTAGCTTTGAATTTCATTTGGTATCTTTCTGTGTATGTAATGACAAATTTCTAGATCAGAACTATTGCAGCTGATTCCAGGTCACCTTCATTTTTGTTTTCCTATCAAGAAAGTAATTTGTCTACATTTTCACTGTCTCGTTTCCAAAACCAGAAACCTACTTTAGTTTTAGTAATTGGAAAGCATTAGAAATGTCACTTGTATTGGTAAAATAGTTAACTCGGGGTTTTTTGTGGAAAACTTGCAGAAGTGGGTAATTACAGCAGAGTACACTTAAAAGGTCTTAAGTTATTGTAAAAGTTGATGAAGGTACACAGTTTTATTCTTTCCATCTGTGTTTCTTTTAATAAATCGGAACTACAAAATTTGAAAGTACTTTCTTTCCCCTTTTTATAAACCAAACACAGTTTATGGGCTAAAGCACGTATTTTTAATTCTAGGTTACTAAAGATGATTTCCAGACCTTTGATTATATACTCTGTATGGATGAGAGCAATCTAAGGTAATGTATGAAGAAATGAAAGAAATTCATGTGGATTACTTCTAGTGATGCCTTGTAAGTCACTTTGAAGGCAGATGGCACATTTTACTGTTTAGCTTGTCTTGTGGGGTTTTTGGAGGGAGGGGGGTATGGTTTGTTTCTTTGTTTGGTTTAGGGTTTTTGTATGTTTGTGTGGATGATATCCTAATAGATTCTTCACTTCTAATAAATGCAGTGATCTAGAACTCAATGGTTTATTTGTGTGATCCACACCAATTAAGGATGTGGAAATTTAGTATGCTTTGTGCTATACATGTGCAGCTGATGCCTGTGCAGATAAGAATGAGGACGTACTGTCTTGATGAGTGATCTGGCTTTCTAATTGCATGGGATTTAAAAGACACTGGAAATTTGGAATAGAATAAGCTGTGAGATAAGTAAGGTTGTTAGCTGGGGAAATCTTGTTTGTTGCTGTTAGCCATGTTCTAATTAAGTGTGTCTTTGAGACAATTTATGCTTTAGAAAGATTTGGTGAAGTAGCTGCCTAGTGTGAGAATTTGGATATCATTATTTTTACTTAATTACATACATATTGGTGATTGGGGTTAAGGAGCTGAGCTTTAATAAAGTACAAATATCAAAGTGCTTGTAAGGACTGTTACTTGTAAAGTAAGTTTAAAAAACCCCAAGACCCAAATAAAACCCTGTTAGTAGCACATAGACTTTCAGAAGCAGCACTACTTAACAAAGTTTTATTTTGTTGAATCTTCTAGATGTGTGGAATGACCTCTCTTACACAGCCTGCATGAATGAAACACTTTGATTGCAGCGTGTTGGGCAAAGACATGACTATGCTTACTTCTATTTTCACTTGAATTCTTGAATAAAACTTATTCTGTATTAACAATTTATATGATATGAGCTGTAGAGCAGAAGAAATGTCGTAACTATAATAGGGATATTGCTGCTGCTACACTTAAGTTTCACCTTAAACTTGTACCCACTTCAACCATTTTCCCTGGGAAATGTGCGGTTTTGTAGCACTCAAGAGTCTGATTCCAGGTGTTGATGGAGTGACAGAAAAGAAAAATTTGGAACATCCCTTTTCCTTAGTACCATAGCCACTTGGCCCTCTCCTGTTCATTAAGTAGTATGCCAGAAGGTTTGAAGAAAATGGTTAGACATTATTTTAATAATAAAAGACTAGAGAATTTAATGAGAATCTGTAAATTTAAAGCAGTAACTTCTTAGAGGAGTCCTGATTTTATAAGGAAAACCAGTATTTTGGTTTCACTGCTATTCTAGACTTTCTAAAATTATTTTCTTACTCAGAATTAATAATTAGAATTTAATTTCTTAAAACTGATTATGCATATGATTAAGTATTCACAGGGTTTTTCACCTTTTTTAATGTTGGGTAAGTAAAATGAGCTGCTATGGAGATGTGTAATCTTAAAAGAATTTAATATTTCTGTCTGTTTAGCATTGAGAAAATCATAGTACTGAGCTGCTTTAAATCTGAAGATTATGAGAGGTACATTGTAAGTGCATTTGGGTTAATAGACCGCTTTTTATAAGTAGGCGGGGAAAACACCATCTCAAAACAAGTATGTTTTATCAATGGGAGGCAATGTAAAAGAAACAGGATGTGACAACTGATGGAATGTTACAGTATCTCAGAGGAAAGACCCATTCTAGCTCACCAATTTACCATTTTCTGATAACCAAATGCAATAGGATTTGACGGGAGTTACAGAGGTAGTATTGAGAGCAATACTTGCAGCATGCCAATTTAAAACACTGGTTTTGAACAAATGGGAGAAGCTTACTCATACTTTTGGAAAAATACCTAGACAATTTCCATTATTTTTTGTGCAGTAGAAGCTAAAGGTAGATACTGAAAGTACTAATAATTGTTTTGAGGAAGAAGTTGATAAACGTACTGTTACAAAGTTCTGTTAAGTCATAAGTGACTGACTGCTTGCTTATGCTTTGAATTAAGTTTATGTACATGTTCTCCATACTCAATTAAAAGAAAAAAAACCCAAACCCCACAACAAGAAACAAATGAAAACAAACAGCAGTGTAGAAAGTCCACAGAACTGACAGAGTCCAGATGCATATTGTTTTCCTGTGTTCTCTAGAACTGGTCATTGAGCATCTCATGCTGATGCCAAAAGAGTTCTGAAGAAAAATTCACAGGAAAATTTTATTTTCTCTTTTACAGAGATCTGAAAAGGAAAAGCAACCAAGTTAAAGACTGCAAGGCCAAAATTGAGCTGCTTGGGACTTACGATCCACAGAAACAACTTATCATTGAAGATCCATACTATGTATGTATAAAAGAATTCTTCTGGTGGCTTGATTAAAAATTATGTGTATATGGCATATGATCTTTTGAGATCCCACATATTGGCATGTGATATATGATCTGATGCTACACAAAACCAAGTGTAGACGTATTTTTTAAATGACTTAACAAAACAATATGAATTATTGGGATAGGAAAGGAGAGCATGTCTGTGCTTATAACAATTGCTTAAATTTAAATAAGGCAGTGCATCTGTTTTTGATACTGGATGGCTCTCTAGTTGGTCAGCCTCCTTGCAAAGAGGACCTAATCAAGACAGAGGCAAAGACATGGACAGAGATGGTCAAAGAAGTTGAATAACGTCAACTAAGAGCAACCAATTAGATTAAAATTCTTCAGTTTAGAAAAGAGAAGTAGATGAAGGTGCAGGAGGGTTCTGTAAAATCTTGATAGCATGGGAGAAGGTGAGTAAGGAATTGCTGTTCATTACCCAAGAACAGAATATCAAATGGCATATGTGGGAAGTGGGTTCAAAACAGAAAGAGGGTGGGGACTTGGGGTTTTTTTTTTGTTGGTTTTTTTGGGTTTGTTTTTTTTTTTTCCTACCAAGCATTTTGTCAAACTCTGAATCTCAAAGTGGCAGGTTACTGTAAAAGTAAAGAAAAAAAAGAAAAGGCTTGTAAGGGCTCAAAAACTGAATGGAAGAATTCCTTGAAGGGGAAGTTTATCCAGGACAGCTGAGTACAAAGTTATAGTGCTTGGCTGTGGAAACTCCTGAGCTGCAGGTAGTTCAAGTTAGGGAGAAATATGCATAAACTATCACTATGTATTTGTACTGTGTTATTCTCCCCTAATGTCAGTTATTTACCATTGCTGACCATGGGGAAACCAGTTTACAACAACTTTTTGTTTGAACCACTATTGCTGTTCTTACAGGTTTTCTTTTCCTCTGTTCTTTTCTAGGGGAGTGAAAAGGACTTTGAAACTGTTTACGAGCAGTGTGTTAGATGCTGTAAAGTGTTTTTGGAGAAGTCTCATTAATGCTTTGTCATTTTATTTCTGAAAGAAAATAATTAGCTTCTCCTGAAATATGTAAGGTTTACTTGATTGATGTATTTAAATTGTAAAATTATGCCTCACTCGGTTCAAAACTGTTTCAGAATCATTTTATATTTTAGGTTTTCTGTCATTAATTAAAAAGCATAGAAAAGTTTTAATTGGATTAGATGTTCAACCATTTTATCACACATCAATGTTGTAGTAAAGTATGTAATTCAGAATTAATTTATCTCTAAACTCTTCCAGTGCTTTCTCACAAGCACTGCAAAAGTAACATCTTGCTTCTTTATCTGCTATAGTAACTAAATTGAGCTCTTCTTATTGTGCCATTAGTGAGTTAATTCAAATGACTTTCAGTGGGAGTCTGTAAGATAATAGTTCATGTATGATAATGTAGGCGTGTCATCCTAGTGTTGTTAGACAGCCTTTGGACTGATGCTGTTCCATATTGAGCCTACTAGACTAAAAGAACTGCCTGCCCCCAGACAGACGCTGTTCTTAGCACTATTTCAAAGCTTAAGCAACCAAAACCTTTGTGTGTGTCAACAGGATCCTGTGAAAACGGGGTTTTTCATGTCAGTTTAAGTGCTCAGTTATTTAAAGAAAAGGTGATATTTGTTCTAGTACATTTTCTGCTAATTAAGAACACAGTTCAGAAATAGTGATTGATGTTAATAGGACTTCTCCAGCTAGTCTTCCTTTGGTCTTTTGGTCAATTCCTAGTGCGCTGATACAAGCACATGTAATATTGTATTTACTTTAAGGACAGAACAAGTCAGCTTAAAAGCCTAAATGTGAAACATACAGTTTGTATCTCACAGTAGTAAAATACTCAAATCCATGCAATATATTCAGTGAGATTTGCTGTAATCCTAGTTCCTATGTGGGTGTCAGACAGTATTTTCAGATTTACTCAGGAGAATTGATAGTCTGTCAGAAGTGTTCTCTGAGAGCATAGCTCAGCCCAAAGACAGTCCATCTGTAATGTAATGCAAAGTTAACAGAAGGCCAGTAAGTAGAAAGTTCTGCTTTTGGACAAAAATTGAATGCTTTGTTAAAATCCATGTCTTTTTGTCTGAACATCACCTTTCATTTCTGTGTAGAAACACAAGTGTACTGCGATCAGTAAGATCAGTAATGTAACTGATACCAGGAGAATTGTTCTATTTTCAGTAATGACAACATTGGTGTGAACTCGCATTACTACATTGTCTGTAAAATTTGATCTATAAAACTTGCTTTCTTACTTACGGAGCTGTGTTTTTCCCTCTGTCTGCCTTCCTAGCTACTAAAGTAGCCTCTGTATTTGTCAGCCGCTTTCTCCTCTGAGAGAAGGGTGCATTTTGATAGAGGTCCCTGTTACTCCTGAGGAGGAAGGAATCCTGTTATCACTCTGTGCAGCAGCCTGCTCAATGCGGATGATCCATCCTGGGACTCTTGCTGTAGAACAGCTGTTTGTGTTAGTGAGGTTTCTGTTTTGTGCTAAAATTTCTATCAGACATAAAACTTAAGAACCTGCTTACAGAAAGGCAAGTGGTAGGTGGAACACTTAAATACAGAAATCTGGATCTTTGTGCTTTTTTGCATTACCAGTATCTTTGACTTCAAAAGAACAAGCTTGGAGATTTGCAAGTTAATAGATGCTTCACTTCAGGACAAAGAGTAATCGATATATATGATATTTCAGGTGAGATCAAGCACTGACTCTGGAATAAATTATTTTCCATTTCTTTTACAGATGTTTTGATAAAGTAAATGAGGGAGAACGATGAGCAGCTAGGGACAAACCATCTTAAATGTGGTTTTATGCACTGACCTCAGAAGTGGAAGTATTTAGGTGTAATCTAATGTTATTCTCTGGTATAATGACCACTTAAAATACTCCAGTGAAAATAAAGTAATTCAGAAGATTGAGAACATGATGGTTTGTGCTTTCCTATTCATGGATGAGTAGGACCATGATGGAATTGAGCCTATAGTTTCCTACATATTAAACTTAAGATTTAAAAGTCTTAAATCTTTGAGCTGCTAGGGTAGCAGAAGGGAAATGAAAAGGTAATACTGTGTAACTTCACTAGGCTAAGGAATCTCCCTGCAAAGTAACATGAAGTCAAAACTGTTTGTGTTAAATTAAGATTTTAAAAGTTTCGGCCTTAAGGTATATTTTCAGCAAGTAATCTATTGGCTAAATCATTCACCAGCTCTACTAGGAGGAAGAAGCTGATGGATTGATTTTACCCTTAGTGGGTTCCTTTTGGAGAAGGGGAAGGAGAGCACCATGGTATTTTACACTACTTGTAGAATACAAGAATACAGAGCAGGGATTGCCTTCAGGAGGGACACTTGTGCAATACCGTTATTTGGGTTCCAAGAGAAGCAGTGGACTTCGGATTAATACACAAGTTGTGTATCATCCAGATGACTGAGCTCTTACAGGTTTAAAATACCCCTCATGAAAAATGTAATGTTGGATGAGAAACTGCAGAACAGACTCCTCCTTCCCTCTCTTCTCCCCCACAGCTTGTTTTACGTCAGGTAGTAAGGTTATATCCAAGACTAAATACAAAAAAATGTGCTATAGTATAGTTATATCTTCTCTCAAAGCACACAGACCTCTGCTAAATCTGGAAAAGACTTCCATGGGATTGATTTATTTATATTCATCTATTAAATATTAAATAATTTACTTTTTTCCTTTTGCAATTTTTCTAGAAGATTTTTATTGAACTGGATTTCAGATGTCATACAACAGAAAGAAAGATTTGTACTAATTTATAACTCATGTTCAGTCATATGCTGTGATCTGATCTCAGCCTATGGAACCACGGAGAAGCAGAGTTCCACCCACCTATATGTTTACTGCGGGTGAGCAGCCAAGTGAATCCTGTAGCAGTAGATTCCTTTACCTACTAGTTTTTCAGTATGCACATGTTACTCCCATTGAGCAATGAAACTTCAGCATTTAGTGATTACTGAAACCAAGTAACCTCTCCTTTACTAAATACAGCCAAGTTCTAGGCTTGCATTTTGTACTTCTGCCTTTTCTTTCTTCTGAAGAGCTAGATGAAAAAAGCTTCTGAAGTGTGCATTTCCAGTATCCCAGATTCTAGCTGTTTCTCAGAGTGGAGAGGGGTGTGTTTGGTTCTGTTTCTACATTTTGTGGGTTGAATTGAGGGTAAAATGAAAGCTAAATTGACAGTATTAAGATAAGAGTACCAGAAGTTCATCTACAGTTCACAGATAAAATTTTTGTTCCTGTTTATTTTATTATAACAACTGGATTTAATACCTGATTTAAGGAATAAAGGGAAATGTGTATTCAGGTTTCTTGAGTTCACTGACTCCTTAAAACTGTTATGACACTGAAATGATTTATTGGACGTTTACTGATTTTTATTGCCTGGCAATAGCATAAATAAGACTGCAGGTTTCTTTTTCCCTTTTTTTTTTTTTTTATTTTATTTTTTAACATGCAAACAAAACCCTGAAACAATCATTGGTCATAAAAAAGATTATGAGGCTGTAGAGAATTGGAGCAGCCTTGTGGTCTGGACTTGAACACACAGATTGGTCTGTCCTCACAAATCGGTATGGAGTGTTCACATGACCAGACTCCTGAGGTGGGTATACCTTTCTTTCTCATTCTAGGGAAACTCTGTGTACACTCGAATCTCTTACAGAAAGAGGTTTGAGTGTGGATAAATGATAGCAGCTACCAGAAGATAGTTTATCTGGATTCAGTGAACAGAAAGTGAACTGAGAACAACTTAATACCAAACACTTTATTACTTACGCTTATTATTTACAGTATTTACATATTGCACGTTCGCTGGAATGTTTTATACGTTTATTATATAAAGTAAATTAATGGCAGCTTGTGTTTGTGTACAAAATCCATGCTCCACTGTCCCAAAAAATATGTCTGCTTGGAATCACGTTCCTGTTTGTCATGCAATTTGTACTCCTAGGGTACAATGTGACCCCAATGCAAGTCTGTTTTAACCAAACTTTTAAAAAATTGCATAAGCATGAAGGATATCAAGTGACCACAACTACTGTGGAGCAGATCTTTAGTAGTTCTAGATATACAAACGAACATTCCTTGAAATTGTAGAATTAAGCAATAGAACATCAATCTTCTTGGTGAAATATTTGTGTTTACATAATTTTTGGCAGCATTACACATCAGTTGTAAAGTGTGTTCTGTAAAGAATGGAGCATTAAGTACTACTGGCAGTTACGCTACTGTAAAGAATGTCACTGCAAACTGTTGATGACATACAAAACGCATGTTAAAAGAATTATGGGAAGTAGTCTGTCAATCTGCAAAAATAAATCTCTTGTTCACAATGGAATATGTTATAAAGGTAGTAAGTTCTATTTCCCTGTTGGTTTCCAAGGCACTTCTCTTGGTTCTTGGTATTTCTTTTCATGGTAATAACATCTGGTGGATTAAAAGAAAGAAGAAAATTGCCTTTCATCATTTTTATACTTGCATACATGTGTTTTAAGAATGTATTCCCCATACTTAATCAATAGAACTGGAGAATTCAGTAGTAACTTTGGAAAGATCCAGTAGTGCAGTTATGATTTAGCTTAGTTTAGTTCATAGCAGCCTGACTGCTAAATCACTGTTTTGTTTGTTAATCAAGGCTGAAATTTTGGAAAGGGTCCCTTTTTGCACTGGTTCATTTTAGGTAAATAGATTTGGAAAATACAGTTCTACTTATTAAAAATGTGCTTATGGTTATGTTTAGCCTTTTCTAAAAATGCAGCTGTGAAGTCAAAAAGCTTCAAGGATAGTATTAACAGATTGCAAATTTCTATCTTAATGTCTTGGTGTCTTGAAGCTTATGGTACAATGCCCAGTAATATAAATTTGTCAAGGTGGGGCTGGGAGGACCTAGGAATGATTTCATGTTTAATTGGGCCCATTAGTGAAGAAATCTGGATTCATGCAGACAAGAAACAAACAGGACGTTCTACAATTTGATCATATAAATGCAGCCCCTGGGATGTGCAAACACTAAGGCAGCACAGACTGAGGAGGAGTTGCAGGATTTGCTGCCCGTTCTGTTAACTCTTCCCAGAATAGTTTCTTGGAATGAAATCAAAACCATTTTTATGACAGCGATATCAAAATCACTGACAGAAAAGTACAGGTTTCAACCCTTTTCTCCCACATCTTTAAGCTGCCTGAGAAAATGTAGCGTAACTGTCTCTGCTTATACCTATCTAGAAATCCATCCTCCCTCTAGTAACTTCTGAATTTGTTTTCAGCGACCACATCTTCGAGACTTGCAGCAAGTCTACCCAATTTCATGTGGTTTTAAGATAACCTGTTAATGCTATTATTTCAAAGGAAAAAATGCACTATGTCTTACTGGTCAACAGGACCTGCATGGGTTCCATGCTTTTGCATGCCAAGAGATTTCAGCTGAAGCTTGTGTTTCATGGACCCCAAAAGTCCACGTAGGAGATAAAACAGAGCTGTTCTCTGATACTAGAGTTCTGCTGATGTCACTTTTCACAGAAAAAGCTTTCATATTGTCTATCTGACTATATGTAACCGTCAAATCATTTGAATGCAGAGTTGGTTGGACTTGACATAGTCCATTGGAAATTAAGCCATTGGTGCCTACAGAAATAAGTTTTAATAGTATTTAAACATATTTAGTTTTGCAATTTTTAAAAGCTATTAAGAAATGTAATAATGTTACTGAAAAGCCTAATGTAATTTTGTTTTTTTTTTTTTTCTGGCTTTGCAGATAGGACAAATATTTGTTTTTTAATATCCTTCCTTAGAGGGGAAAATGACGTAAATTTTCCTTGTCTTGCATTTTCATCTAGCTTATTTTCTGTATGTGTGCTCCTACTGTACCTTGTTTAAGGTGTGATACTTAAAAGTGATGTTTAAACATGCTTTTGCTTTGATCAGTGTGTGGTGCAACTGACAAGTTAAACACTTGAGAATTTAACAGGTTTTTTTCATTACTAATACTAATGGGAACGTGCAGCTCACTGAGGGTGAAAAATCAGAAGTAGATAGGATGCTCATTTGTCATCCATACTTGCTTTTGTATGGATCAAAAGTTGTGGGTCTTAGATTCTCAGCTAAATTGCCGTTTTCTAAATCCCTGGCATTATCAGAAACCCTTGAAAAGGCCCCAGATTTGTTATCATCGATCGATCCGTTGTTGTACTTTTTTCACATAGTTATGTTATATACGTCAGTCTAGCAAAATTAGACTGGAATTTAGCTGAAGAATGGCAGGTAGTCTTAGTGAAGATCCTGAGTGCTATCTGGCTAAAGTCTCTGGTGGGAACCTCTATCATCAGCTCATGATGATAGAATTAAACTCTAAGATAAAGCTGATCTATAGTAGAGAAGACTTTAGTGGTTTAAATATTAATGTAAGCTTTAAAATACTGTGCCAGTAGGATTTTGTAGCTCAGCTTCCATGTGCTATAAAAAAAGTTCCTTCGCTGGGTGAACATCCAGGTGGAAGTCTCCTTTAATGTCAACAGATCACAGAGATCCGTGCATTGAAGCTGATAAAGCTCATAATTTTACATCTGGTGCTAGCCACGGAGAGACCCCATAGTAAGGAAAATGCAGAATTGCCACTTAAAGTTGGACTATACCACACTAGTAAGAATGTACGCTGTCTGCCTCTTTAGTTCAAAGCAGTAGTTCTCATAAAAGACTTAAATTTGTTACTGTAGGCACTGCTTCCTGTCACCAAGCAGAGGTAATAGAACATGTATGTCATGGGAAGTAATATGTGGTGGATCTAGAAAAGGGTCTGCCTTCACTGAGTAGTATGCAAACCCCACATCTTAATTCTACCTTCACTTTTGTGAAATGAAAGCATCTGACATTTCTTGAGGGCACTTGATACTAGTTTGAATTAGAAGCTGTGTAAGAGAGAAAGCAATTAAGGGCTGTTGGTTCCATTGTTACAAAACACCTGAAGGAAAACATAAGAGCTGAAATATTCTTCTGGTTTAAGAACAGTTTGAATTAATGGCTATATTAAATGGTGTACAGGAATGGGATATTTATTGTGGTATTTCAGTTTTACCTATAGACATTTAAAGTTCTAAGTTTATCTTGTATTTTCGGCTTTTTTAACATACATTACTAGTATGGTCAATACATCCTGAGGAGTTTACAAAGATTGAGTTCCAAAGACAATTTCAGTTATCAGAGTGTTTTTGCTGTTACTGAGTTCCTGCATGGCTTACAGGTGTATAGGTATGTACTGTGACAGTAACAGATGGCTAATTCCTGTTTTCACTTCTTCCTGTTTGATCTTAATAGTTAGTTTCAATGTCTTGAGTGCTTTAAAGCTATGATAGTCCAAAATACATTTAAAGTACAAATAAAAACCAAATCCATCCTTTAATTTTTCTTCCCCCCAAACCAATGGACAGGTATCTGTATCTGAAAAACATGTAATCTTAGTTTGTGTAAGTATCAGAGAGCAATAATTCTTCTGTAGCCCAGCCCAGTCGTAAGCATCCAGTGAAATGAAAATCGCATACTGAGCAAAACAGGAAGTCTAATTTAGACCACTGTGGAGCAGTATCACATAAGATATTTTTGTTAACTAATATTCGAGCATTAGTCTGAGCTTTAGAACTGATACTAAGTAGTAGCCTTATAGCAGAAACCAGAAGTGTTTACCTATTGCCTTACTACAAATGAACTTCGTATACCAGAAAGCCATCTTAAGTATGAAATGGCTTTGAAATCTCTTCTTGCTACGTACAAGTGGTACCATGTTCAAAACTTTGCAACTTCTTGGAAATATTTTGGACTTATGATAACTACATGCTTCATGGTGAGAAAGGTAAATGGAAAAATGCAAAAGAACCTATTCTACAATTCAGTCCATGACATGACAAAAACAAATAAGGCCTGCATTATACTTCTGTGTGAGAGGAGATGTCTTACACACATAAATTGAACTGACGCAGTGGAGAAGCTGTAAGGAGGAATGGTGTTTAATTTTATGAAGACACCCTGAAGACAAGATCTCAAGGCATGTGTTGTAGATAATAGCCTTCCTCTTTACCAGTGGAAGTTACTTATGAGTGCTGATAGTAATGATTTGTGTCTGTGTGGAGAATAACAGAAGTGAGGCTTGCTATTCAAGCTGAAACATGCCTGCTAGTTAAGCCAGGGCATTGTTTGGCAAAATGAGGCAGACTTTTTTTAAAACAGACTCCCAGCTTGAGCTGTGAACTACTTCAGTTACTGTTACTTCATATTACGAGGTTGTGTTTACATGACAAGATGTACAGATAAAACTTTCTAAGGAAAAGGAGAAAAGAATTCCCTAGTCTGATATATCTGCTTATTAGTACTGGCAATAACATTAGTCACTTATCTTTCACAGGTGAGTATCATTATATAATAGCTTATTTGTTCCTTGCTTTCTGGATTTCACAATTGAAAGGTTGAATCACTAGCCTTTCTCCTATTAGATAAAAGGAGTTACCTATTGCTAACTTTTATTTGTCCAAATACTGTATGCAGTTGTTTCCAAAATTCCATCCCTGAACATATGATGTATGATGTATTCACATCCCTAGAAGTGTTCAAGGCCAGGCTAGATAGAGCTTGAGAAACCTGAGCGCGTGGGAGGTGCCCCTGCCCATGGCTGGGGGTTTGAGCTGTATGATCTTGGAAGGTCACTTCCAACACAAACCATTTTGTGATTCTATGAGTAAGAGATTCCTCTCCATGGCTGCAGGCTTCAAATTAACGCAAGTAGTGTAAAAGTTATTGAACGTTAGAAACATTCCACATTGAAGCTGGGCTAGTTTAGGTTTATTTTAGGAAGTCAGGCAGAAAACACTTAAGGAAATGTTGAGGAGTTTAGTGTAAATTCAGGATGCTGAATTACGTCTAATGTATTACCTCTGCCCTTGCCACTAGAAAAGTCTTTTCTTATGTCTAGCTGGAATCCTCTCTTGTTGCAAAGTTAAAAAAAAGTACGTCTTTTTTATCAACACTGGCCAGAAAGAATGGCTTGTAGCTACTTTTTATTAAACTGAATAGCTCCATCGTGTTTTCCTGCAATCATCTTGTCTTTAGATTAAATAATTCCAAATCCTTTTAGCTGTTCTTGTAAATTGAGTTTTCTAGGTCTTTGGTCATCTATGTTGCACTTCTTTAGACTCTCACAAGAAGCACCTATAGGTCTTCAAGTGTGGTGTCCTTAAATGCAGTATTGCAGCAACACTGATTATTTCAGGCGGTTTATAAACAATGATTCTATTCATGAATTCTAGTATGTTGTCTTTTTTCAAGTGTGACATGGTTGTCACACTTAGTATGTGATTTACTACAACCCTTACATTTTCTACAGAACCGTGTCTGCCTATTTACAACATCCCATGTATTTCTGCAGTTGATTACTCCTACATGACTTCATAGTTCTGCTCTTTAAATTTTACCCTGTTTTAGACTATTCAGTCTGAACAGTGTCAGGGTTTAAAAAAAATAAACTAAGATGCTTAACATTTACTGCTTTTTCTCACGGACTCCCTGCAGGATGTGTATTTTGTGACAAAGTATCTTGGTTTGACAGCAGTTGTTACTGGCAAATCCACAGGGGTTATTATTTATCCCTTTGTCAGGGCTCACATTTTTGTATCAGGTAAAGGTTGAGGACAGAATGTAAATTAGTCCTTTTGTATTCTTATGTGTTGGTTTTCTAGAAATACAGATAGTTTGAAAGGGGTTCTTTTTGTTTTTTGGGGGGGTTGTTTGGTTGGCTTTTGGTTTTATTTTGGTGCATGGTGAAATTCCCCAAGTATTTGTAGGAGATAGAGGTACATCTAGGCAAAAAGGGAATAGATAAACCTGTAGATATGAGAGGTGAACACAACGAAAATGCCAAAAAGTCTGAGCAGCTTAAAGTTGGTTTATCAATGCTACTAATAATACATTTTAATGGAATTGCTTGAAAGCAACTGCAGCCTATCTGCATTTTAAAGCTTTCATGTGTATATCTATGTATATATTAAGTCATCCTAAAATGCACACCACAGATCTACAGCTGCACACAGAAAAGGGCTGCTGCAATTGTGTACTGAGTCAACTCTTGAAAAATAAGCTACAGCTGTTATGTTTTGTTCTGTAACAACACATTCACTCTGATAACTGTATGCTGCTATGAGTAATTCCCAGCTGAGGCACATGGACTTCTCTATAAAGACTTCCAGTAGGGGGTACCGTTTGCTTATTGCCAGTATTTGCCAAATTGAGACAGTTACTTCAAGTACTCTGAAAGGGAATACCTTAGCCAAAGCACAAGTGTTATTACACTCCCATAAATTTTCATGTATGTGTAAATTTTCAGTGCTTTGCTATGCAGTAGAGTGTCATTACTGCTATGAGAAAGCTTACCTTTATCCTTCCATGCACATTGGGCTTACTGCCAACCGGGTAAGAAGCCTGGCGCATCTTTTATAGTCTGTCATGAAAAGAGAGCAGAAATAAAATTACTAAAGTAACCAATTTTGCCTTTAAAAATAAAAATTTGTAACTGTTCAAATTATTATTGTTGTAAATGAACACTTTAGTTTGCAACAGTATGGAAATCAGATCCTTAGACTTAGAAATAGTGTGTAAAAATTGCATTACTGAAAGCCATGTCCAGTGGCACATATAACTATGCAACTGACTTCTGCACATGTACTGTCTATAAATAAAGAGCATGAATGTGCTTGGAGGATCTCCAAATGTATGTACCTACGAAAATTTATATATTCTTGTCTATGCTTAAATGTGAGATGTAAACATATAACTGCAGTATTTCCATGCTAGAGGAAGAATAAGTAGTGTGCATCCATCTTTAAAATCTAGCCCTCAGGGAGCAAGTCTATCAACTTAATATTAAGTAATGCAACTCCAATAAATCTTCTTCATGGAAAAACTGTTAAATTAGACAAATAACATCTCCTAGTTACAGGAATGTTGACACTTTTAATGTCTTTGGCCTTTGAATTTCTACACAGAATGAACAGAATTACCTGAAATCAAAATATTTTCAAAAAGTAACATCATACTGTGTATGATGTAGTATAAATGCAGAATTCAAGCAGGTTGTTTACCTCATTTTCCTAGAAGAAAGTTACTTTAAGGGGATGCTAGTCATACAGTCTGGTGACTAATGTTGATTTTCATTAGGCATTATTTCATTAATAAGTATCTACATCTAATGTTTCCTAGATATGCAGTGTTAACAATCCCTCACAGCATGGGTATACTATAATTGCCGTTCATATAAATTATTCTCTGTTATCCAGACATGATGGTGGGTATGTCACCTGCCAGGAGGAAAAGGCAAATTCAGACTGTAAGACCAGCTAGATTTTAGCTTTGAGTAGTGCTGAGTCAAATGATGTTTGTGTTGTGGTCCTTAAGAAAAAGGTAATGTGACCATTTCATGGTTCAAAGCAGACTAGTTATGAACAACTTCCGTCTCCATCCATGTAAACTGAATGTGATCTGGTTAGCCATTATGTGTAAATCCTTATCTTTCCCAGGTACTCCTCATGTGAAGCTTTACAAATAGGGAAAAAGTCTGCAATTCTTACCAAATATGCCTTTAAAATATATTGGGCTGAAATATTTATTAATACTTAAAACTTGGAATCTCTAACGCTTGTTTCTATTCCCAGCTCTGCTACTGACCCAACTGGTTGACCTCAGACAAGTAAAATAAAGTGTGCTTCCATTCTGAAAAGGCTGTACTAAAATAGTATCTGCTTACTAAACAGGTCCACCTCAGTATGAGTCTGAAGTAATATCTACTGGCTGATAAATGTCAATGTTTGATTTTTATTGTTTTTTTAATTCTCTTGTGCTGTCAGCACTGATGAGATCTTCTAACTTGCATTTGCTTATCTGTGTCCATCAGCTAAGCCTTAGCAAGTGACACTTTTCGAATGCACTAAAGGTTGCAAAGATTTGCTGGCAACATCAACTGGTAGATTGGTAGCTGACCAGTCAAAGAATAAAATGTCTATAAAACATATTCAACTTAAATGATCACTGAAAAGGAAATAGCCCCACTTGGATTTCTTATCCTACCTGGAACTTGCAGCACTAGAAATTAAAGGTTTGTGAGAGAGTTTTGTGAGAGGAGTTATGTGTTCTTACAAAAAGCAAACGCCTTTTGAACCACAGTCATGTACATCAGTACTGTGTTTACAGCCATTCTAAGTCGTGTGTCTGCAGTGAAAAAGCTGTGTTTCCATTTTCCTCATGGTAATGCTAATGCTGTTTTGGCAACATTGTAAAGCATACCAGGTACATTTTAGAGCACTCCAAATTCTTCATTGCGCAGAATGTAATGTAACGTATCACTAGTGGTACCTTGTAGAGCTATTAAGTTCTAGTTTCTAGGTTTTTTATGAAGGCCTCTGGCTTTGGGACTTACATGCTGGGATGGTGCAGTCCCTTGTATTGTGGTAAAGCCGATGAAAGTGTTTACTACATTTTGGGCTAAAGTAGAGTGGACCTGAAATAGAAAGAAAAGATATGTTATGAATCAGCAGAACTCACAGGAATAATAGTGCAGCTTATGGTATGTACATGAAATGATGGTTACAAATGCAAAATTAAAAAATGCAAAATTAAAACATACCTGTTAAATGCTTTAAGAACTTGTCTTTCATCCTCAGATCTCTGGGAACTATTTCTGTCAAGACGAAAAAAAAACAACAGTCACTCTGCTGCACTGGAACTGTGCTTGCCAAGCACAGGATGAGGACAGGGAATAAACTGTCCAGCAAACATCACCACTCCATCTTGACAGACGCACAGAGGTCAAAAGTCCTTTGCATACAGTAGGCCAGATTGCAAACATTTGTTTTGCATAAGAAGCCACAGTAAAATGCAATGTGAAATACACTGTGATGATGAAAGAAGTTATATCTGTTAGGTGTGCACTCGTTAATGATGATGACAAGTAAGTAAGAGTCAGATTTTAGCTCTATGGATTACATTATCAAGACTACCCAGATTTGAATTCCACAAGTTTTAGTTCATGGTTGCATATACTGCTAGTAATGAAGACTCAAAGGTATATTCAAGTATATCCACTCTTGTCACAGGTATGTTTGTACAAGCGCTGTCCTGCTGCAGTCATGAAGCTGGATTGATCTACTTACAGGAATCTCCCCCCTCCTCCTTTAGCAGTAAATAAAATTCACAGGAAATGATCCCAAGCAAATTGCTCTCTTCTGGCTCCCTACGTTTGTGGTTTACCGCCACGCGTTTTGCGTTCGGCAGATGGCAAAATGAAACTGGTTTACTGAAATCCATTTTAGCTCTAACCCTTGCTTGTGTCTTCCTGATTTACAGCTATCTTTGACTGCTTTCCGTTATCAAGTGTATGCTGATAGCATAGTGCTGATTGTGTATGACACACTACACGGTGCTTTATTTATTTGACCAAAAATGCCTGAGTAGCCTTTTTTATTCCCCTGGCACCTCTTATCAGATACAAGACAGAGAGCATTTCCATCCAGATCTGAATCACTTGTGAGGTTAGGCACTTCTCGAAAGTCATTCTTCATTTACTTCTAACTTTAGTCAGTGTGAGTAAAATTGACCTTATCATATTTGACCTAATTATGTTGTGAAGAGCATTAAAAACACACATGCTTTACTCAGAAATTTCCCCTGGGACAGGCTTACTGGGAAAGTGATGCCAAAACTGAAATACTCCAAGCAGTAGTTCCTTTTCAGAGTTGCTGGGAATAACTCCATTATAATAACAGAATGAAAAATCCTGCTTAGGAGTCAATAACACCACTACTAAATAATCTGCTCTCAAGTAGGTTTATTATTTACATAGACAACTTGGCACAAACCAGATGTTTCACGCCAATATGCTTATGCAGAGTGACCAAAAACTATGCCCATGTTCCAGGTTGAGACTGAGAGTCCTGCAGATCAGGGTTCCCTGCTCAGCTGGGCCTGCTTAACTTTTCAAAGTTTATAAAACGAAATGTTCTCACTCTGCCTATCTTAAGTGGAACAAAATTGTCTTCTTTTGTATATTCATTAATAAACCTGATGGAGAAGTAACATTTGCATGACAACCACCAACAAATGCAAGTCATGAGGATATTTGAATATGAATGAGAATGAAGAAGAGGTACAATGAAGCTTCCTGAGATCTTATTGATCTCAGGAAAAATAAAGGCAAAATAAACAGCACACTAACAAATGAAAGCCAGTTTGGGCAAAGGTGAGTAGACATCTGCTAGCAAATATTACTAACATCCCTTTCAGTAGGAAGGGTAAGATGAGCAGCAGTAATGCTGTAGGGATTTGAGAGAGACAGTAAATGGTACATTAGAGGTGGCAGTAAGAGAAGCCACATCAACTTTCAGCTAGATGCACAGAAGCACATCACAAAACTGACTGGTAACGATCCATCACTGTGTGGCTTAGTATGACTGTTTCCGGGCTGCTCTGTACAACCATGAACAAGGTCTTACAAACCAACTGGGGCTTCCACTGGAGGTTACAGAAGAGCCATTCCAACGTGTAGGAAGATGACTGAGGGTCCCAAAGTGGTCATAGCTTGCACTAAGACAGAGGAGCATTCTGTTTCCCTTCCTAGTATTTCAAAGGTGCTATCTCTGTAGTACAAAAGGGACTCATAAACAGGGCAAAAAGTTTTAATGAAGCTGAGCTGCAGGAAAGACTTCTAGCTGTGAGATCTATGAGGACATACTATAGTCCTGCAGGGGAAATTCTTACTAGGGTTGTTTCCAAGAAACACTTAAACGAAGCACATTTTAAAAAGTGATAAACTTTCAGGGAAAAGAGTGGTTTCATCCCTTACTTCTTTGGTCTCAGCCCATTTCGATTTTTTCCCCATATTAATAGGTTTTGTTCGAAGCCAGCACACAAGAAGCTGGACTTTCAGTTCAGCACACCATCCAGAGACTAAGAGACTCTGAGATGTGAATGGCGCTTTTCTATCCCAAATTGCCATCTGTGTCTCTTTCTGGTACCAAAGGGAATCTGCAGGTATTTTGAGCAGTGAATTCTTGATATAAAATTAGTAACCTGATGTGACGTCTCATTCACCAAGGCACCCTAGGGAAAAAGATCTCCCAAGTCATAGACTGTGACTTACCAACTCTCTGCTCGTCCTGATATCCTCCGTAGTCGGCCACTTCCCTTCTATCTAAGTTATAGTCGTGCTTAGAGAAGTACTGCATCCCACTGTCCTTCTCCAGGTGGTACCTTTTCAGTTCCTGAATGATCTCCATGATCAAATTTAGGAGACCCTGCCTGTCCTTCAAATCTGAGGAGTCAGTTTTCTCTTTGCAGTACCCTGCTGAGAGCATTAAGAGCACCAGCCCCAGCAGCCCGGGAGACCTCAGTCCACTCATTGCGGTCTGACCCGAAAGGTGCCGGAGCAGACGAGAAAGAAGGATCCGCTGCCGCGGGAGGCCGCCTCTTTCACTGGAAGAGAAAAACGGGGGTGGGTCGGAGGTGGGGACACTCATGGCGGTGAAATCGGAAACGTTACAGGAGGAAAGCGAGGAGGCCGCTTCGCAGCTTACGAAGCGGGGAAGGCTGCGGGCAGTGCAGCGGCCCCGCGGGAGGGCGGGCTGCGCAGCTGAGCAGAGGGCCGCCGAGCGGGCTGCCTCGGCGGGAGCCCCTCGCCCGGCGCGCTGCCGGAGCAACTCCCCAGTTGCGGCGGCGTTGCGGTGCGTCCCGCTCCGCTCCGGGGTGGAGTTGAGGAGCCGGGCGAGGGGCGACAACTTTCCACGAAGTTTCTTGCCGGAGAGCGGCGGCAGCCGCGCACCGAGAGAGTCCCCCGCCCCGCGGGGCGCCGCGCCGGGGCTGCGGGCAGGAACGGCGGGACGGGCGGTGCACGGCTGGCGGTCAGCCGTCCGGGGACAGGGAGCGGCAATGCCGGCCTTCCCTTCGCCCGTCCTTTCTCAAGGGGCGCGGACGGTCCCGGCCACCTCCACAGGGAGCTGCAGCCAGCCGCGGCGGAAGGACCTCATCCCGGGGGCCGCTCGCCTTCGGACGAACAGCTGCCCCCTGGCCAGCCCCAGGCACCAGCTGCCCCGTGCGGCTCGCGGTTAACTCCGGCGGGTTGTCACCGGCGCTGCCCCGCCGGCGCTGCGGGACGGGAGAGGTGGGCACAGAGGCGGGGAGGACGGAGGGCTGCTGGCCCTTCCCGGCTGAGTTACCTGTCTCTCGGTTCCCCGGAGCCAAGGCGTTGTTCCCCCGGGAGCCGCTCCCCGGACGGCAGCAGCCCGCGAGCAGCGCGGAGTCCCAGGTTTTCAGCGGCTGGCCCGCCCGCCCCCCTCACGTCCCTGCGCTTCGTCGTATCCACAAACTACTCCATCGCCGGCAGCCCCGGCGCAGCTGCTTATATAGGCTATAGGATGGACATGAGACGGCAGATAGTATCGACTTGGAAGTGGGTGGAAAACAATAAAAGTCCACTTGGCAACCCCGGGAGCGTCGCTGCTTGCACAAGCCCCCCCTTCCCGCCTCCCCTCCCTCCCTCCCCGGTGCCCCCGTCCCTCCCCCTCGCTCGGCTCTCCCGGGTAGGGCTCAGTCACTCCTTCGCCTCTCTCCGACGTAAAGGAACGGTCCCAAGCGTGTGTGTGTGGAGTGGGAGGGGGGGCGGCGGGAGGATGGGGGGGGGGGGGGGGGGCTGCGCCTCTCCCGAGCCTTTAATTAGAACCGCCTTGAGGAGCCGCTGAAATATTGATGTGCCTGGCGCGGCACCCGGCCGGCGGGTCCCCGGCCCCGCTCCCGCCGTGCCCCCGCGGGGGACCGGTGGCGGGGGCTGGCGGGGAAGACGCCTGTTTACCGGGAACTCCGCGCCCGGCCGCGGCGGGGAAGGGGAGGTGTTGGGGCGCGGGCGCGCCGCCGGGGAAGAGGAAGACTATTTTCTGCTCCCACCGGCCGGGAAGCCCGCGGAGAGGGGGCTGGAGCGGGGTCTGGGCGGGCGGCAGGGAGAAGCGGGCGCACCGCCCTCTCCGCCGATCGATTCTTGGCATGGGCGGTCCCGGGTGGCCGAGCGGCTTCCTGGGCTTGCGGCGCGGCGCTGCCTGGAAGAGCTCCCATCGGGGCCGGGTGTGGTGGGGAGGAGAGAGGAGGCAGCGCCAGCGGCAGCAGAGCCCCGCCGGCCCCTCAGCCGCCGGCTCCCTCTGAAGCGGTGGCAGCCCACGGGAAGGGGAGGTGGTGGCCGTGGTGGGTGAGAGCCCCCCCGGAGCGCAGCGGTGCCCTGTGAGCGAGGGAGCTCCCCCAGCGAACACCAGCGGCCCGACCCCTGCCGCCCTCCCCGCGGAGCCCCTCGGGGCGGAGGGGCTGAAACACGATCCGCCTGAACTCTCCTGTTTACTTTGACTGTGTGGATAAACCTCTCCCTTGGCAGCCGAAACGGGCAAACACGGAGCTGGACCGCGCCGCGGCCGCGCTTCCCGAGCCCCTCCAGCCGGCGGGCTGCGAGCGGGCGGCGCCCGGAGCCCGGCCCCTGGGAAGGCAGCGGCGGTGGCACCGCGGCCCTGCCGAGCACCGCGGGCAGGTAGCGCGCCGCCGGCCCCGCCTCACGCAGGGGCAACAGCGGCCCCCAGCGGCCGGTGCGCAGCCTCGGCACGGCGCTGCCGCCGGGCGGCGCTGGGGGGCGAGGCCGCCGCGAGGGGTGCACGACCCGCGCGAGGGCCGGTTGCGCGGCCGTTAACGGCCAGCGGCCCTCCGCTCCCCGGGGGAGCCGCCGTGTCCTCACGGGCACAGGGCGGGCGGGCTGCAGGACAACGGCGAATAGCGCTTCGCAGCCCTGCACGCCCCCATAGGCTCAACCAGGTTGGGGAAGACCCGTAAGATCATTAAGTCCAACCATTACCCCAGGGCTACCAAGTCCGCCACTAAACCATGTCACTGCAGGCCTCATCACACAGTGTTTGAACGCTTCCAGGGCGGTGACTCCACCACTGCCCTGGGCGGCCTGTTCCAATGCCTGACCACCTTCTGTGTGAAGAAATTTTTCTCAATAGCCGATCTAAACCTGTCTTGGCACAGCTTGAGCCCGTTTCCTCTTGTTCTATCACTTCTTACCTGTGAGGAGAGCCAGGATCCACCTCACTACAACCTCCTTTCATGTAGTTGTAGGGAGCACTAAGGGCTCCCGTGAGCCTTCTCCAGACTAAACAACCCCCAGTTCCCTCGGCTGTGCCTCATAAGAGTTGTGCTCCAGACCCTTCACCCTCTTACTTTATGTAGTTGTATTCTCTGACTACTGCTTTATTATTCTTACCCATATTATCCAATTTCTCTTTCCTTTAAAAATAACGTATAAATGGTATGTATGTGTGTTTTCACAAAAATCTATGCCCATGCTGTCACAATGAAGTTACTAAAGAAAAAGGGACAAATACAGCACAGGATGAAGAAAGACACCCAGAGCAAGAAGGCTCTGTCAGGAGTCCAGAATCCATCCTTCTCTTTGGCTTTGTGGTTTGTTTCCAGTCACCTTAAGGCTCGTGGAGAAACATGTGAATTGAATGAGCAGTTCAACAAATGGGAAAGAGAGGCCCTTTGCATGAAATAGCTTGGTATGGCTGTATTTACAAGTTAGTCATACCAAATATTGACACATTAGGGTCACCGAATGGAGATAGGGAAGGTGCGAAATGAGCCAGGTAGTATACAGCTTGCTGTTCTGTTTCTGTGATTACATTTCAAGTAATCTTTCACCCACAGTAATCTCTTTGGAAAAAGGTAGATACAGCTGCAGAACTGGAAGAGGTGTTCAGGAAGTCGACTGAACACCTGGATGGGTTCTCACCTAGCTTACAGCTACAATTTCTGTGGCATTTTTGGTCACCACCCCATAAGGAAGGAGCAACCTGTGTTTTGAATGCACACCAGTTCTACTTAGAAACATTAGGCTGCATCTTTCCTAGTAAGTTGGGTGTATCTAGACATGCCTGTCATGTTTGGCACAGAGACCAGCTGGCATGGAAAAACTTGTGATTTGTGAATAATACGGTTTATGTTGTTTCCTTCCTTTTGAGGTGATGGTGGGCATTATCAGAAACTGCATTAATCCTTCTTACGAGGTAACTCCACCGTCAGTCTGGGAATGGGCCCAAGAAGCACTGAGGACAAATTAACATCATAGAAAATTTCGTTCCAGTGCTCAGGAATATTCCCTTTACATTTACCAATAGATACATAGACTCAAAGTACAATAGTAATACTGGGATAGGAGGCAGATACATAAACAGCCTGTTGCCTTTTTATGCATGCAGAAACTGAGGCAAGGGTCTATTCTCATTTGTTTACTCTGGATTATATGAAGGTATGAAATAGCTCTCATGGCTTCAGTGGAGTTAACTGAAATTCATACTGTTAGATTTAGGATGGTACTTTGATGTTCCAACAGGTTACTTTTTCTTAAGGACGTTTTCTTAGGGCTCCATCTGAGCTAACCATCTACATGTTAATTACCTAAATGTTACCAAGCTCCTACTCCACATGTATATTGCCAGAACTGTGATCCCTGAGATTTCCACCCACCCTCTGCCTGACTCTTGTGGCTTCTAAAGTCAGTAGGTGCACTGTCTGCCGTGACTGCTCGCAGGTTCTTGGACTTCTTCCCTGGATACTGGGAAGCACCTGACTCATGTCAACACCGAGCAGCCAGGATGGTGAAGAAATCATTCTTCCAGGGTTTACAAGATGTAAGTTTTAATCCCTTCAGGCAGAGATGACAGATAAACACACCTTCAGAGCCAGGACAAAAACTTGCTTGCTTTCCTTGAAAGAAGATGGAGGGGGAGATATGAAACATAGTGTCCAAAAGCAGCATGAACCTGCGAGAGCAGATCATTGGAGGTAATGTTATACAATGAGTATTTTGGCTTGTCCTGGAGGGGTAGATTTCATTTTAAAACACCTGGCGTGACTTTTTGTCGTGTTTTTACAGGATGTCGAGTTAGTGAATTCTTCTGCAATCAAAATTTGTGAGTAGATCAATCTACACTGTAGTTAAAAATGCCCCATCTTTAAAGTAAAATTCATGATCCTCAGAATAAGGGCCTTGTGAAGTAAGCATGCATGAATGAGAAGATCAAATGCAGTATCTGGTGGATAGTTTTAACTGGTATACTGTCTCGTGTTCCCTTGCTGGTTATGAAACAGAGGCACTACATTTGGTATTCGGAGCAAATGCCAGAAAGAATTTCTAGCTTTGTTAAATAACACACATTAGTCACTGTTTTCACCAATTCCGTTCTATTACGCCATGGTGAGACAGTAAAGGAAAGATGTCTTGACTTCTCTTACTTACGTGGTGTACATGAAAACAAGAAAATGTGTTCTCCTCGGTTCTAAGACTGGTGAAATTTTCATGCTAAGAGCCCTACAGTTTCAAGCATGCTCTTGTTTCAGCTGATTATAACAGACATAAGGGTTCCTATCTATATTTAATAAAAGCAAGTGCAACGTTTTCTGAAATGATTGCAGAGCAGAGCTGATTGTCTAAATCGGGCTCATAACCAATACAGGAACTGAGTGTACACTTAGGATAAAATTCCAATGGGCATTCATATAACTAGGCTACAAAAATGCTGCTTCTGTTGCTCTTTACTGAATTCAGAACCTCAAAATGATGTTTTTAAATAAGGTGGGATTTTTTTCCTTAAACATATCAGCTTACAAAAATCTTAAAAAGTCAAGTTGCTCTTTTTGGTTTAAAATCCAGACTTTCCACTTTTCACAGAAGAAAAACAGTGTTTAATCTTCAGGTTACAATCAGTCCCATTAGAGATAAATGTGATGGAATGAGATGGGGCTGGTAATTCCGTTGGGTTGATTGAGTGGGTATCAGTGGGCTGACATGGTATTTGGGCTTCCGAAATACTGACAACACACATGGTTGTGTGATACATGTGTGACAGTTACTTTTCAAATCTATATAGAAAAATATATACATTGCATCCAGCAGATGATACCTTCCAAAATTTATGCTTCAAGTTATGAAAATGCAGAAGATGTTTTCAATATAATGTATTATACATAAGTAGAAAATAATATTTATGCACCTGGCTCAGTCATCTCTGTCAGCCTCCAACTCTCAGAGGCAATGCCCAATGACAGCTGCTGGGGAGAGTAAAGATGAGGCTTTAAGAATTCCTGTGTCACTAAAATCAGCCAGAGAACATATATAACTCAAACAAAAACTTGAACAGATGTTAGGGATATTAAAGCCAATTGAGCATTTTAAGGGCTTTCCCCACTTCCTACCTGAGGCAAATGCCAACAAGATTAAAATCCCATCAATCATTGCTGCAACCAAACCTGAAGAACCTTGATACAGTTCCCAAATGTTTTATCAATATTATGACCAGGGACAGCTTGAAGGCTTGATGTTTGGTGAAAAGTAAAAAAAAAAAAAAAAGCCAAAACCAAACCAAAAAACCCACCACAGAAACCCCAAACCAGATTTCTGGCTATAACTATTCTCTGCATGTAAATTCAAGGCTAAAGACAACTCTGAGTTTGCCAATGCATCAGTTACTGAGCAAGTTTCAGAATTGTCTTCAGTCAAGTTTGCAATGCTGTAGCAGTGTAAAGCTGATGTGGAAATCCTACTGAACCAGCAGGAGACCATTTTTAAGTCTTATCAGAATAGTCTCCCTTTTTTTAGTTGCCTCTCATGGTCTTCAAAGTATCGCCTGAATTCTTCAGAGACCGCCACTCTGAATTATTCCATATTTAGGTTTTCAGAGATACTTTTTTTTGCACAATAAAATTGATGCCCCAGTGAAGCAAGTCAAACCTCTCTTGGCTGTAGGCTACTGTTGCGTATGTGAGGACACTAAGGTAACCCCTAACTTTGAAGCAGTTAACGGATGGTAGGGGGGTTTAATCATGTTCTAAGAAACTGTCTTTCAGTCCATAAGCATCTCTACAGCTACAGTGCAGCAGTGAGCATTCTATATGTGTGTTCACTGTTGACTCCTATCTGTTTGCTTAGAGTTGTATAGCTGCAGCTGCAGAAACTGCCTTTCCCCATCAAAATAAGATTATGAATAAAAACCCTAGCTGATGTCTCATTAGCTGATGAGTGCATTACACTTTCTGGCTCACTCTGATCTCTCTGTGCCAGAAGGAGAATATCTTTAGTGTACATAAGAACTCAACAGTTTCAGAGGCAGAGTAGCTTCCTCTTTCATTCCCAGCCACAGTTCTCAGCTTGAGGAGACAAGTGGATCACATGTGTCTTTTAGAGCCGTTGCTGATAAATGATAACATGTTTTGATAGTATAGCCTAAATTTGAGAATGTTATCTCACAGTATGTTTGCACCACTTCTTAAAAAAATTATGCTGAAAAACAAATGCCATTTCAGGCAACATAAGGATATCCCATCTGACTCACTGTCATCATCTGAATGATAAGCACGAACACTGGGAACTTTAAAGAGCAGGGGTACATCTTTCTTTCTGTGGGTCACCAGTTGGCAGGCATGCTGCCCATTAAGTGAGCAAGCCCCATGACTGTTTGGTGGAGAGCTGAATGGCTTTGTACAGATCAGATATAGAGTGGGCCTATTGGCATGATCATGGTCTAGTGACTGCTTGTAAGCAAGCATACTCTTTGCAAGATCATGTGCCTACAAAAGCAGCTAAGGGAGGTTGGGAGGTTAATCCAATTCTAAGAAACCATGAGCAGCTCTATAGCTACTGTGCAGCAGTAAGCCTGCTATATGTGTGTTCACTGTTCACCAGTGGTTCTCTCCTTTCAGAAACTAGCATTGCAGTCCCAGCTTATGACCAGCTCTGTAATGAAATAAGCTTCCTTCCAGAGTAAAGTTAGAAGGCTTACTCAACAGCAGCAGATGACTGTAAAGACCAGTCTATAAATTTAAAATTTCAGCTCCTAGCCTTTCTTGATTTTGCACTTGAAATGATACAAAGATACAAATGCAGAATATATTTTCAGTATAATGTATTGTACAACCACTAGCCCAGATTTGTGAATGGTGCCTCTTCTTGTGTGGAAGTTTGCTGTCCTTTAGGGGGAGAAAAAACATCCTGAGTCAGCCAGACTGCGGGAAGTTCAGGACCTGGCATACAGAGGCTTCATCTGCGGGGGTAAACTTAATGTGCTCAAGAGCATTGATAGTCTGTGGCACTTAAGCCAGCTGGCACAGGATAGGCCACATCCATTCTGTCCATTCTTCTTAGTGCCTGTGAGAGGACAGCCTTACTCAAACTACTCATTAGGAACAATTCCTGGACTGTCTAGCTTCCCAACAGTACCCTGGAATCGATCGGGACAGTTGTCACAGGCTAACCACACGGCAGGGATTTACCAGTTTCAATAGCTGGGTTCCAGTGCCAGGAGCCCTCCCTGGTAGCATTCAGTTTTGTCTTCTGGTATAGGCACAACTTTCCTATGATGGAAGGGATAGAGGCAGTGGCAAACAGGCCATCTCTCTGGGGACTTTCACCATTTGGTAGAACTGACAGGAGGGTTTTTTGCATCATGGCCTAAATTGGAATAAAATAAGCATCAGAATCTGGGAACTGCAGCAGCTTCTAAAAACAGCTTCAAAACTTGAAATCAGCTTAAAAAGAAGAGTTCTGTGTCTTATGGTTAGCCAGCTGTACAAGGCTTCCACTGGAGGCAGCAAACAATCAATGTAAATTGGGCCGAATCACAGTGAAATCAACTTAGTTACAGAACAGAATAAAAAGATTTTGTCTGTGTAAATGCAAGAGCTTCTAGATCTTGTATGACAATGGACCGAAATTATCAATATCTTTAGTTTTAGCCCAAAAGAAAAGAAAAGGTTAAAAATAAATGTTATATGACCTTTACAAGCTGGTCTTTCTCCTAAGACAGAAAACGACTTTGCCTCACATTACGTTATTTTTAACAAGCTATAACATACTTACTGAATATTTTGCTACTTGCCATTGATCTCTTCAGCCTCTTTCCTGACCTGATTTTTCCCCCAAAATTGCAAGTCTATTTTTTAATAAGTTTTCACACTTAATAGTACCATTTTGAGACCAGTGAAAATGTTCTATTCATTTGAGGGGTTGAATAATATTATTATTATTGCTGTTACTATTATTCTTCATTTTTTTTTATCTTATTCTAAGCTAAAATGTCAGGTTTTTCCAAATTTGTCTCACAGAACATTAATGCCAAATGGTTCTGAAGCTGAAAATTGACTTGGATTTGACATTTATCACAAAGTGGGACCAATCTTCAATTTTTATGGGTTCTTCCATCGCTGATATTGAAGTGTCGTATTAAAAAAAATCACACTGTAGTAGCCTTTTCTGCAATTTTTGCTCTAACTTGTTCCTGTGAAGGAAACGCAGCTAAATGTAAAAGAACCAACAGTAGGTATAGCTATGAGAACACCTTGTGTTGCTGAATTAGTACCAATTTGTTTCATTAAAGATAAAAATCTGAGTGACAATTCAGTATTTATGTAATTCATTTAGATTTTACATTGAGTTTAGCCTGAATAACAGAAGCAGTGCAATTGTTTTCACCTTTCCAGTTGGCACAGTCATCTGTGGAAGTCTTCATGCATTTTTATAATGATTTAGTGATAAATATCACAAGGGAAAGGTTTCTGTCTTAAAATGTTAATTTCCAATTAAAATATTCAACCAAGGGGTTATTTCTCTTTTATGCAAATTTTGTAAAATGTTGTTCTGATATACCAAAGAACTTGTCTCTGTAATTAAAGAAATGCAGATGGGCTTCTGTTGCTGCCATCAGGTATTGCACATAGATATGACTATTTATGCCCATCTTCCTACTTATTTTGCACTCCTAATTTAGCAAAAAGATCACTTTAGTAGTTTCAGTTAAGTCAGGAATTGCAGTCAGATGTTTCTGTTAGAGGCTCTCATAGAGGCAGAATGCTTCCTGGTCAATGCTGCCCAATGCAGCTGTGACCTCTGCAATTACTTTATTTAAACACAGGATTCAGAGGAAAAAATACCCCTTCTTTCAGACAGAGCTATTTGTCTTCTGTTCTTTGTTCATTCCCCACTTGTTAGAGGATCAAGAGGGCAATACTCGAAGGAAAAGGGTTTTGAACAAGTAATAGTGATTAGGAGCTAGATGAAATCTGGAACTTCCATTCTCCGAAAAAGTGCTAGCATTCCAAAACATCTTGCTTTCTATTTGAGACAATCTGAAAATCAAATAAAACCCCTTCCAAAAATATTGATAGTGGAAAATAGATACTGAAAGAATTTCAGAAAATCAGAATATCCTGTGATTTTTCCAAAATTAAACAGTGAACCCTGCTAATACAGAAGTGGGAGCACTCTTGGGAATTCACCTGAATTGGGACTAGTGCGGGGAATATGTGAAACAGGATGTCTTAACAAACCAAGTCTTGAAAGGCCTTCCAGGGTCTTTAAAGCTTGAATATAACTAGATTTCCCAAGGCTACGATGTTCTTGGCTCCTTGATGTCCTGCGACTCCTGACTGTGCCAAGAAACTTGATCTTGAGGTTGGCTGTTCAGTCTGTTAAGTCCCCAGTTGCCTGTAGAGCAGTCTGTTTGGTGCAGCTTACTAGGGAGCTGTGTTGTGGTTTGTCAGTGGTTGATAGAAAGTAAAATATTCCAGCAGAACTTTGTTTTTAACAAAGGAGTGCTCCTCTGATGGAATATTGCCTTGTTTGAAAACATCATACTAGCTTTCTTCATGTAGTAGGAAGACCAAGTTCTCAGTCTGAGAAATGGGGTGAAGGAGTAGAAATTAAAGGAACATGATCCATTTAGGGTGTTTCTTAGTAGCAAATTCTAACTGACGTACTCCCCCTCCCCCCCCCCCCCCCCCCCCAACAGGGTAAAACTTGCTGTGCTCAACAAGCAAGTCCTTGTGTAGGCATGCAGTTACCTGCCAAACAGTGAGGCATGGAAAAGCAACAGAAAAACTTCTGGGTTTTATGTGCATTGCAAAAATAGGTATTTTCATCTTATTCATGGTAATCTACATTCAAGGTGAGATGACCCTGACAGCAGAGCAGCTATCTGTCAGCAGTGTATCCCAGGAGAATGGCAAATGGATCTGACAGTTTTCTGTAGCATACTTTGGAAAAGAAAGAGTATTTCAATACTGATCATACATGTGTCCAGAGTAAATAGATGCTCTGATTAATTGCTCCAGATAATGTGGAAAACAGGTACGTATTTGTGGCTATGAAAGGAAAATTGCTTTGTTCTTTCTTATCTTACCCAAGGGAATACCTACAGAAGATCGAATTTAGGTGATATTTAACTCAATAGAACCACATTAATCTTGGTCCTAGTTCTCTCAGCTGATGAAATATCCATTTACTTTACTCCTCTACAAAAGTTCTTAATGAAGCCAGCCCCAATTAACCATTCAGACATCAACAGATTAATCGTAGCTAATGGAAGAAAACAGACATAAGTTATTGTGTTTGCTTTCCCATTTTAGCAGATTTTTATATTATTCAAGGAAAGAACAACTGACTTGTTCCAGATTCTGTTAGAATGTTTCTTTTGTCACTTCCTACAGTCCTTAAATTGTTTTTATGTTTTTTTTGTGGTACTTCCACTTCCTCCCCCGCACACGTCCTTTCGTAAAAAGAAATATCAAAAGAGTTCATAACATCGAATCATAGAATAGTTGGGGTTGGAAAGGACCTTAAGATCGTCTAGTTCCAAGCCCCCTGCCATGGGCAGGGGCACCTCACACTAAACCATGTCACTCCAGGCTTCATCCAACCTGGCCTTGAACACCTCCAGGGATGGAGCATTCACAACCTCCCTGGGCAAGCCATTCCAGTGCCTCACCACCCTAACAGGAAAGAATTTCCTCCTTATATCCAATCTAAACTTCCCCCTTATATCCAATCTAAACTTCCCCCGTTTAAGTTTGAACCCGTTACCCCTTGTCCTGTCACTACAGTCCCTACTGAATAGTCCCTCCCTGGCACCCTTATAAGCCCCCTTCAGGTACTGGAAGGCTGCTATGAGGTCTCCACGCAGCCTTCTCTTGCATACCAGTAACAGTCTCACTACTGCTGTATCTGGATTTACAGCTGTATGTGATTTGTTAGTAAACTCAAGTGACAATTCATTCTGTAATTTTCCTACAGGATGGCATTGTGTTTTGTATTTGTAGCACATAATTTAACTCCTTAACAGTATATCTTTGCAGTTACTTTTGGCAACAAAAATCTACCTAAAAAACATATCCGTCACACTTTGACAAAATGTCCTGGGTTGAGCAGCAGCAGTCATTTTTCTCCTTCTTAGGAGCTAGTACAGTGCTGTGTTTTGATCTTTTGGCCTGGGAACAGTGCTGATAACACCGATGTTTTCAGTTGCTGCTCGAATGTTTGGTCTGGCCAAGGACTTTTCTGAGCCTCCTGCTCTGCCAGGGAGGAGGGGAGGCTGGGAGGAAGCAGAGACAGGACACCTGACCCAAACTGACCAAAGAGGTATTCCATACCATAGCACATCATGCCCAGGATGTAACTGGGAGTGTCCCAGAAGGGCTAGAGGGACTGCAGGGTTGGACGAGGTATCGGTCGGTGCTCGGCTGGGGGGGAGTGGGGCGAGCTATCAGTCAGCTGGTGCTGAGGTGTTGTATTCTTTCCTCTTGTTATTTCCTTTATCATTATTATTATTGGTGGTAGCAGTAGTAGTACCTTAGTTACTAAACTGTTCTTATCTCAACCCGTGGGAGTTGCATTCTTTTCAGTTCTCCTCTCCGTCCCTCCAGGAGCAGGGGGAAGGCAAGAAGGGGGGAGTGAGTGAACGAGGTTTGTGGTTGGGTTTAAACCATGACATAAAACCTATGTTTTTTTGTAAAGTCTGTGTTGACTGAGATTCAGTAGATTCCCATATTTTAATTCTTTATTTATGAATTTAAAAATAATTTTCTATTCCTTTACCTCTGACCGGAATCAGACTAATCAATTATCATCCATATCACTCCATTTCCTCATCCTGAAGGGTGACAAAAAAAGTAATGAGTGTTTTCAATCTTCTACAGTTTCATTCTCAATGTAATAAATAAATGAAATTAAAATCAGAAGGCCAGATATTTCCTCAGCAAACAATTAAGTGTTACTGGAAACATCTTACCTTCTGTAAGATGCTTATGTGTTTTTGATGTTGTCTAATATCTTTTCTCAGTTACTAGTGAATTAAGAATCTTTCATTTATTCCTATGTGATCCATGTATCTTATCTGCTTTCTTCTAAAGACAGAACAAAAGTATTAATTGAATAATTGTTCCTTTTCTGCACTATTAATAATTTAACAATTCATGTCTAGTTAAAAGGCCCGTTTCATTGCTATGATTCATTTCTTTTTCAGTGCATTAGAATTCCTCACTCTTAGCTGTGCTACAAATGGATTTTTTTTCTGTCATTGTTAGCTTTCCTATAGTTCAGGTGGTTTTAGCTACCTATCATTGTATTTCAGTATTATTAACATGAGTTTTGTAAAGGAAAATTATGCCTCAAAATCTACTGTGCTTTTTTTTTTTTTTTTTTGAAGGAATCAGATTGCATTAGGGAAATCTATCTGATATGGTCAACAAAATCTCTCAAAAGTTTCCTATATAAATAAACCATTCACTGAATTAGAACCAAAGTTATTATATGGGTAAATAGTTACCTAGAATACAGAAAATGGAGATTGGAGTCAGAAGTAAATTTTCATAGTGCAAGAAGGTTATCTATCAGTAGAGGCCTTCAGGGGTCTGTGCCAAGACATATTCATAAGTGAGGCATTCCTTGGAAAATGTGATTGTGTTTGTGGATATTAAGTTATCCAGAAAATTCTGACCATGAAAAATCAAAAAAGAGTCTTAGAAGACTGAATGGTCACTGTAATGGAAATGAAACTCAGTATAGGTACATCCAATGTTAATGAAAATATATGGGGAAAATAATCTGAAGTTATTACTTTAATACTACGCAGAAAGAAGTATGATCTCTGAGCTGACTACTATTCTTTTGGAATGATGTCTTGGAATTAGAATAGATAGTTTTGTTAAAACTGTCATCCTGGTGCTCAAAATCAAGTCAGTATTAAGAACTACTTCAAAAAGAACAGAGCACACAGTATAAACAACTCCTTCCCTCTCCATGGAGTAGGGTAATCTGTCTGCAGCTGTTTTCCCTCCTCCCTCTGCACTGCAGAAATATATGCTAGTACTGGAGGAGGTTCTGAAAACTTTAACAAAGGTGGTCAGATATGTAAAATAGCTTCTATACAGGGGGTGACTGAGTGGGTTAGGACTTTCAACATGGAAATTGTATGAATAAGGGGTATGTGATAGATGAAGTCTGTGAAGTCAAGAGTGCCATGGGTGGAGTAGTGAATAGGAATGATTGTGCTTTGCATTGCAAGGTCTGGGGGCCTTAGAGTCAAAAGAGAAGATAGGAAGCGGTTCTTAACAAAAAGTCTGCTTTATCTGCAAAACGCCCTGACACAGGATGGTCCAAATGGTAAAGGTTTAAATGTATTCAGAGGTGACTAGAAAAATCTATGGAAAAAAATAAAACAAAAGGCTACCTAATTTAAAAAGCTGACACCTCTTTTCTCTGAAGTCTGAATGAGCTCCTAGGGATTTAGAGAGTAATTTTTTCTGATAAATCTATCATTAAATGCATGCACTTCGATGCTATTTCCTATGAGCCCCATTGTCAAAGTCTGGGTGTTGGCCTGTGTGGAATCTTGGTTTCAACAGGCATGACCACTCTTCAGGAATGTTATGGGTGAGAGAAAATTCAGTGTATTTAAAAGAAATTTAATTAAATATATTTAAGAAATGTATTAATTGCAGTCCAGATCTATCAGAATCAAAATTGGCAGTCATGACTGTAGTTTGGTGCTACATTTTAAGTCTATCCAGAGCCTGTGTGCCTTCAGTTACCTCAGAATCAACTACAGACTGTGTCCCTGGCTCTGACTTTTCTCTAAGGTCTGAGGACACCATAAAAAATAGCAATTAATTACTTATAATTTCAGTTCCCATTTTTATAAGTATAACCTTATTTCCAACCTAACCATAGTTTTTAACTGGTTTGATTTATATCAACTGCAGAATTTAGTCAATTCACCTTGCTGGTGTCCAACATCCTTGCTCTGCAAATTTCGTAGAATCTGATAATAAATATGCTTTCTGTCATAATTTATAAGATTACTGTAATCAGAATATCATGCCTAGTGTTGCATTTAACAGAAGTCAGTGAACCAGCTTTTCACTGTAGCTTTTGATAAATCAGTTACCCACATTGCATACAGCCCTCATTTTAACCACACAGGCTTTGAGGGGCCCTGACACAACCCCAAGCAAACCATAACACAACAGCATGGGAACCTGCAGTCATAAACATTTTGGTTGTACAGGAACCAGCCCACTTGTAGGCTTTTGGGGTTTAGCTTCTCATTACTGCTGCCATAATCTGCAATCCCAATCCCTCTCACCTGAATCTTAGTTACAAACCTAGAAAGCAATCAATCTGCCAAAGTGATAGACCTGAATAGAGGACATATGAACAGTGAGGGAAGCTGGATAGTTTGTCTTCCAACAAGAGTCTGAATTTACTTCAAAAGTCTAGGCAGTGCTAGGTAGCCTCCATCAACAAGATCTGTTTGTGATTTATGGGACAGATGTATTGGGAAACCCTCTCATAACTGTAGAAGAGATACTTCAGAGGTCTGCGCATATTCAGTTCCTTTAAGTTCAAAGAGTTCACCAGTCCAAAGCATTCACATATTTCTTGTTTTGTTTCTTCTTTTTTTTTTTTTTTTTTTCTTGACTGAGGCTGGTAATGTCTCCATTTTCAGTGGTTGCTGTTTCTGCACTGGCTGTAATATTCTTTTATTTCTCTTCGCAAGGACACTTCCTCAGATTTTCCATATCTTATTCTTTTGCTATTGTGTTTTGGGAGTATTAAACTACTTAACAGCAACTACTCTACTTATTTATGGGGGGAGGTGGAGAAATGCAGTCATAGGTTATTTATGCTGCTACTCATGACAGCAACAAGTTACTATATATTTAGAAGTAAATTCAGAAAATGTTAACCATAAACTATTTTGTTAACTCCTTCACCCTACTCAACCAAAGATCTTAATTGTACATCACTCATCCCAGTTATTTGTAGGCCTGAGCCCTAGCCCATCTCCAAACCACACTGTTAGCGTAACAGTAGTCCATGATCCCATCATGCACTATAACCTATTCTGAGTTGCTGAAAACCAGCTATTTTTCTTATGTGATACTATGATCATACTTGCTTCAGAGTTAAATATCACTAATGGCTCCAAACCTCCAGCTATTCCTGGAGATCTCGTAAAATCTGTATAATAAACAAACAAATAAATAAATAGCAGCTTCTGTTGAGAAACCTTAATTGGAACCAGAATTAAATCTACTGTAGACCAAAGCCAAAGAGCCACGACCAGTATGATCTCTGACCATCGTTATAATCCTGTAGATGCATATGCTTTGCTCTTCAACCTTGTTACCCTTATAAACCACCTATCCATACTTTCTAGAAAATAAAAACCATTATATGCCTGCTGGTTCCTGGTTTTATCCTAGCCCTGCAAGCTTTGCAGGGTTCAAGTTTAAAGCTAATCAATCTATCCTTCCTGTTCCAAATAGTTTCACTTTACCAGCAATGCTGTGATGACTCACAAGGACTGATTTTGTTAGCTCCCTCAAACAGAGTTCATGTGTTTTTTTCTGAATCTAGCAAATTGACTGCTTGTGTTCCGTAATAAAATGATGCGCATGTGCTTGCAATAAGCCCCAGAGGTTATTTCCTACCTCAGTGAATTAAGGTACAGGCTAGAAGGAGTAGGAGAGCTTTCATACCAATTTTTCAAGTATTTGTAGATTTTAAAAAAGCAGGGCTGCCATTGTGTATGTCCTGATTCTTCCATGGTAACTGAAAAAATGTCTTTTCTTGAGGAAGAAGGGCTTTGTTGTTTTGTTCCCTGGGTGGAATTGCTACATTTGCACTGTTTTGAAGTAATGATCAAGAGCTGTTCAGTGGAGTGATGCCAGCAGTCCTCCTGTGATGGCTGTGGCTCACTGAGATTCAGACAACCTTTGGTTGTCAAACCATGCAATTTGTGGAAGGCAGCTTAGGCAATCCCAGACTTGCTGCAGGAATTCTTGCAGGAATGGAACATCAGAAGTCAAAATGTGGTCTAACATTGACTAAAACTAAAGGCTAGATCTTACTGATTACTCAATATGAATATGATATGAAAAGCATTCTCAGGATCTATTAGAGTATCCATGAACCAGTACTGTATTTTACTTCAGTAAGAAAGAGCAAGTTGTTGATCTTCATGGGATTCTGTGGCATGCTGTGTAGTATTACTATAACATACAGGGCCTGGATGTCTTATGTTTAGTAAAGTCCTTGATGTTTTCAACTGGCTCCTGAGTTTCAAGACTGAGGCACAGTCAGAGACGCAGAGATTCTATCCTCAGGATAATAGGGGAACATAAGCAGCTGCCTGGAAAGTTTTCAGAGATGTTTGTTTAAGTACATGCATTTATTTAGACACTTATATAGAGGAGCTTGTACAACTTCTGAGTATAGAAAGCCTGCAGCATGCAGTAAAAGAGTAACAGAATATGGGTGTTAATAACTTTAAAGAGTTAGGCAGTGAATAGGGTAGATCAACCATGTTAGTTACAAAGTGTGACAGATCTGACTCTATTGACTATGGCACAATTACGTTTTGTGGGTGTTGGAACATTTTGTTGCCTTTATCTCAGCTGAAGTATCAGTGGGCTAACCTTTCTCTCTTGCATGGGCTGCAACAACGTGGACATGGGATAATACTGCAAGCATAACTGGGAAATGAGTTGAGAGACTGATCTGCTTTTGTATGTGCCTATTCCCTGTTAGCATACATGCATACAGCTTTCATGGTAGAAGTTTCCCACCTACTCTTGCTGTCAGGGCCACGGGTGCACCAACAGCAGCATTCTTTTCCCCTCTCTGATGAGTTTGACTACCTGTGGTTAAGGCCAGCTCTGATATAATGCAGGCATATCACGTGGGATCGGACTGCTGTGAAAGGAGTTGTGAAAGAGCTGTGAGAAGCTGTGTTGGAGGCCTCAGCTGGCTTAGGAGCTGCATTTCAGTTCAGGCCCTTGTCCCTGGTAGGTATTGAACGCTTACATTCACCCCAAATACTTTCACCATACCAGAGGTACCTGTAGTAGCTAGAGAAACAGCTGTAAAACATTTACTTGTGTCACGTCCAGCACCCATCTCATTTTGACTTTATGTTTGTTATGCTCCTAAGTGGAATCTTTACTAAAATTATACACTTTTAATATTCAATAAATCAATGATCCTAAGAATTCAATAGATGGGAGTTATAGCTGGGTAGTAATTACACTGGAGCCATCCTCCTCTGTAAGTTCAAGCTTTGCTTCTCCTGTCCTTTGAGAACTCTAAAAAGTTAAGTTTTTACTGTGTCTTATACAAGAACCTCACACCTTTTCTAAAAGCCTAGGCAGTCAGCTGTGGCCAGGAGATTTCATTCCTCCCTAAATCCTCAGGTAAGATAAAAATGCCAACCAGTTTCAATATCATTACAAAGTGTTATAGAGACCAAGTGGCTGATAATACTGTGTTGGAATAAAAGCTCATGCTATCGGAATGAAAGCTGGTACCAACAGGAGTGGGGGTCTCATGGTTCATTCTGTGGCGGTTATGACTAACAAATGCAAATTGAGAGCAAAGATTAAGAACAGTGCTGCAGTTAATGCTGGCAGATAGATACTGAAGAACTTGATCTTGCAAGCATCTTGCAAGCCATGCAGAGCTAGGATGAGTGTTGAAATCACCAAGGCAAAGAATTTTTGTTTCTGGCTAAATGTAGATGTGCGTTTCAAGATCAGGTTCAGGCTAAGGAGAAAAATGATATAGGTATTCCAGACCCAGCCTTCATCCAATTTCTCATGTTTAGCAAGATACAGCAATAATCTTAAGAAGTCAGTTGGGCCTATTCTTAAATTTAATCTCAAAATCAGGGGGCTGAGGGGAACGCAAAAGGGGTGAGAGGAGGGGAAGTAAAAGCACCATTCATAATATGGCTATATCCCCAAATTTCTATAATCTCCTCTCCCCAGTAGTACTACTGACGCCAAACTCAAATCTTAATTTCAGTCTTATTTTCAGCCTAAAATAACCTAGGAATTAACTGTTAAGACTTGATCTGTAACCTTGCCAGGTCCAGACCAAGTCCCAGTTTGCCAGCTAGCATGCCTTGACAGTATAAGGCAGTAAACTCTTCATTTTGCTATAACCACAACCTTTCCTTTATTTTAACTGCATACTAGCAGTGTGGAATAGCGACAGGGTTATCTCCTAGACAATAGTGATTAGAGACTTCTTCCTACAGATCAGACTACTGTGAACAATCATAGAATCATAGAAACCTAGCAGGTTGGAAAGGACCTTAAGATCATCTAGTTCCAAGCCCCCTGCCATGGGCAGGGGCACCTCACACTAAACCATGTCACTCAAGGCTTCATCCAACCTGGCCTTGCACGCTGCCAGGTTCACAACCTCCCTGGGCAAGCCATTCCAGTGCCTCACCACCCAAACAGGAAAGAATTTCCTCCTTATATCCAATCTAAACTTCCCCTGTTTAAGTTTGAACCCATTACCCCTTGTCCTATCACTACAGTACCTAATGGAGAGTCCCTCCCCAGCATCCCTATAGGCCCCCTTCAGGTACTGGAAGGCTGCTATGAGGTCTCCACGCAGCCTTCTCTTCTCCAGGCTGAACAGCCCCAACTTTCTCAGCCTATCTTCATACTGGAGGTGCTCCAGTCCCTTAATCATCCGTGTGGCCCTCCTCTGGACTTGTTCCAACAGATCCATGTCCTTTTTATGTTGAGAACACCAGAACTGCACACAATACTCCAGGTGAAGTCTCACAAGAGCAGAGTAGAGGGGCAGGATCACCTCTTTCGACCTGCTGGTCACGCTCCTTTTGATGCAGCCCAGGATACAGTTGGCTTTCTGGGCTGCGAGCGCACACTGCTGGCTCATGTTCATTCTCTCATTAACCAGCACCCCCAAGTCCTTCTCTGCAGGGCTGCTCTGAATCTCTTCTTTTCCCAATCTGTAGCTGTGCCTGGGATTGCTCCAACCCAGGTGTAGAACCTTGCACTTGTCATGGTTGAACTTCATGAGGTTGGCATCAGCCCACCTCACAAGCATCCCTCTGGATGGCATCCCTTCCCTCCAGCGTATCAACCGGACCACACAGCTTGGTGTCATCGGCAAACTTGCTGAGGGCGCACTCAATCCCACTGTCCATGTCAATGACAAAGATGTTAAACAAGACCGGTCCTAACACCGATCCCTGAGGGACACCACTCATTACTGGTCTCCAGCCGGACATTGAGCCATTGACCACAACTCTTTGCATGCAGCCATCCAGCTAGTTCTTTATCCACCGAGTGGTCCATCCGTCAAATTGATGTCTCTCTAATTTAGAGACAAGGGTATTCTGTGGGACAGTGTCAAACGCTTTGCACAAGTCCAGGTAGATGATATCAACGGCTCTATGCCTGTCCGTTAGTTCTGTCAGCCCATCATGGAAGGCTACCAAATTTGCCGGGCAGGATTTCCCCTTAGTGAAGCCATGCTGGCTGTCACCAAGCACCTTGTTGTTCTTCATGTGCCTTAGCATGCCTTCCAGGAGAATCTGCTCCAAGATTTTGCCAGGCACAGAGGTGAGACTGACTGCTCTGTAATTCCCCGGGTCATCCATTTTCCCCTTCTTGAAAATGGGGGTTATATTTCCCTTTTTCCAGTCGTCAGGAACTTCACCTGACTGCCATGATTTTTCAAATATGATGGCCAGTAGCTTAGCAACTTCATTTGCCAGCTCCTTCAGGACCCGTGGATGGATTTCATCAGGTCCCATGGACTTGTGCATGTTCAGGTTCTTAAGATGGTCTCGAACCAGATCAGTGGTCCCAAGGTCTTCATTCTCACAGTCCCTGCGTCTGCCTTCCAAGACTTGGGTGGTTTGGTCAGAGCATTTGCCAGTGAAGACTGAGGCAAAGAAGTCATTAAGAACCTCAGCCTTCTCCACATCCAGGGTAGCCAGTTCTCCTGATAGCTTCCGGAGAGGGCCCACATTGTCCCTACTCTGTCTTTTATTTGCAATGTGCCTATAGAATCCCTTCCTGTTATCTTTAACATCCTTAGCCAAGTTGAATTCTAACTGAGCCTTGGCTTTCCTAACCTGGTCCCTAGCTTCCTGGACAGCATGCCTGTATTCTTCCCAGGCCACCTGTCCTTGCTTCTACCTTTTATAAGACTTTTAAGCCTCTGATATGTAACCTGTAGTAAGTTTACTTCTGAAGAGCATCATGAGGTTCCCTACCACCTGTGGTCTAGTTAAGAAAAAGCTGTATCCAGCAGGGGTTTTCTTCTATATACATCTTTATTATACATGTATATGTATATATATCTTCATTACAAAGTACATGAGTCTCTTTTTCCTAATAATATGAATAAGTTTTAAAATATTCCATGGTCTGAAAGAAACTTTGTCAGAACTTCTCACATGCATACAACAACAGACTGTTCATCCCCAATTCACCATATAAATGAGGTTGCTTCCCACCTTCAGAATAAAAAGTCAAACCTAATTAAAATAGTGTTTTGTTTTCTGTATCAGACTTTAGCGTTTATTTCTTCACATATGTTTCCTTGTGTTTTCTATTCATGAATGAGTTCTTAAATGACATAACACGCCCAAAAGGACTATGTAATCCAGAATTTGTGCTTACTAAACATACTTATATTCTTTTGTTTGCTCATAAAAAAAAGTTACAAAAATCTCAGAATTCATGGACCAAATAAATGTGGTTGGGTTTTTTTGTGGGCGGGTGGGTTTTTTTGTTTGTGTTTTGTTTGTTTGTTTGGGTTTTTTTTTTTGTTTGTTTGTTTTGGTTTGGTTTGGTTTTGGTTTTGTTTTTATAGGAATTTTGTTGAAATTGTTACTGGATGAAATATCAACATAAAGTGCTGCCTTTCACTTCTCTATGGTAAATTATTCACAAATGTGTATTATGTGCTATGATAAAATACCAAGTTTTAAAATTATTCCTTAATTTACCTAAATTGTGTAATGAAGCCAATTTAGATTTTTTATCAGACTGTTCAAAAACCCCATTGATTTCTGAATAATTGAGAGCTAGAGCTTTAGATTCTGAGATTTAAATTTATGTTAGCAATATATGTTACATTTAAAATGATAACTTACTGGTGGGTTGAACTAACTACAAGGTTTCTTGTAGATCTGATGACAAATTACAATGCTTTATTAGCATTTTTTTTTCTTTTCTGTTTTACAATTACTTCAGTTATAGTGTTTCTCTACCTCCTTTCCCTAAAAATCATCCCAAACAACAGAGTTGTAAAAATGACTTATTTCATACGTAAAATCAGCCCATGATATGGATGAAACATGCTAACAGGTGCTGAAAAGGAAGTTACCTTAAGACTGGTATTCTACCCTCAGTTTCACTGTTAATAAACAGGTAAAACAAAGTTACTACAAATATACATTGATTCTGTACTTAATAATAATTGGATGTATCATTGCACGATTTACTCAAAACTGAATAAATTTAGGAAAAACACAAATGATCATTTAATAAACATAAAGAAGTTAAACTGAGATAACACAGGAAACCTTAATGTAGATATGTTGATATTTTTATTATATAACTTTGGAACAGAAATACGGTAATTTTTCTATAGCTGTTTTTAGGTACCTAAATGTGAATTATTCATTTTTATTAGATCTCCCTTCCTCCTAGAATCTTTAAGTAGAACCATTTTTTTTCACAACAGGGGGATTCATCTTGGGGAGCTGTGAACACAGTTTTTACATTTGACTTAGACCTTCTAAGATACAGCAGGTGCTTATTTATGTCTTTTTGCCTCTTAGCATGATGAAGTTCAGTCACAGTTGGGGGCTCTTTAACTGTCACTTATCTACAAAGAGCCTCTGGTCTTGAGAGCATTTAGTAAAACATATAGCCCTCTTAAGCTCCATAAAAATACCCTTTTCTTGTCAAAGCCTATCAAAATATTTCTTCCAACCTTCAAAAGCCCCTTGGACTTGAGTCGTCTTCTTTAGAAATAAAAACATACTAATGCATCTTTTTAATATTTACCCCAGACTTATCTCAAGAAATACTTGTGCTTTTTCAGTTGTATTCAAATGAGATGAAGGGGTTAACATCATTACAGTCTAAATGTGCAAAGCCCTCTACTGAGAAATAATATCAATCATAGTTAGTCCTCATTTGTAAAACAACTGCATTAACTCTACCAACTGCCCTACCTCTATGCAACCAGTTTTTCTCCCCACATTGAACTTAACAGTTTTTCCTTGTTTAAATTTAAATTCACAGTTGCCCCCAGTTTTGCAGTCAGTAGCATGGTGCCAAAACTGATTTTTTTATATCAGCTTTTCCCACATTATTGTATTTCTTTAGGAAAGACAGAATTTAATGGCCTAAATGCTAAATTAACATGCAGCCTCCCTTTTCCTACATTTTGCTCATTTTGTACATGCTTAAAGCATTTAGATGAAGAGTAGAGAACTCTGAGCAGAAATCTTTTACTTCTGTTCCACCATATGGCTGGGATTGGTGCTGAGCTGGCACAAGGCACCCTGTATAAATAGAAGCCTTTGTAAACATGAGCACAATTTTGTGCCAAGCTCAGCTGAGCTCAGTTCAGTCCTTCTTCCCCTCTGTATAGCAGCACGTAGTTACAGCTTTAATCAAGAAAGCAGAGAACCTGAATTGTGTGCCATATGCAGCCTAAGGGGGGACCATGCAGTCCAGGAGAATACATCTCCATGAGAATATTATTTTAAGGCTGTTTTAGGTGGTGTTGACCAGGCATTTCACACCTCTTCAGAAGTTGTGTTGCCATTCCAGAAGGAGTTGAAGATTAAGAGAGTAAGAGACAGAAAGAGAGAGAGCCTGGAGGATGGACTGTGCTTTCACAGCCTAGTGACCAGGCATCTCTGCTGAGAAGGCAACTCTATTTTAATCCTCCTCATCATTCACTTCCTACATTTTATACTAAACTGTTACCAGTTCAATAAACAGCCTTCCACTTTCCCAGTAGATTGTCCTAGCCACCTGGTAACAGTGTTATGCCTTTTTTTTTTTTCATAAATTTGAAAACATGGATGATTTTTTAAATCCTTCAATGTAGAAAATGTCTATAGGAGATGTGAAGAGCATCCTTTCTTCTTGCAAAGCAACAACTCTTTAAGAACTTCCTGAGTCACTGTAAGGTGCATGTGTCTGTAAGTGCATGTGAGGCCCCTTCAGACTGAAGAACAAAGTGGAGTCTTTCCCAGTCTACATGAGGGGTGTTAGAGTGTGCACGCACATGTGTGCAGTAATCAATCAAATATGGAAGGATCACATTCTCAGTATTTCTCTGGAATAAAACATTAAATCCCTCTTAGCACTGAAATAAGCATGTCAGGGACAATTTAGGCAATAAAGATTTTCAAGGACACATTTTCCTCATATTTTTTCTAATAGTTGCTTTGACTTCGTGTCCTGTATGCTATTTGATTTGTGTCCTATTCTGAGGTGCCCAGCATCCACAAATACTATCAAGAGACTAGATCTAAGTTCAAGTTTCAGGGGTCTAAATGTTAGCTGCAACATGTAACTTTATTATTACCTAAGTGAAGCTTGACTGTGAAAAATGTGCTTTTGTTTAAATGTAAATAATCAACAAAAAGTTATTTTTTTCAGATTCATGTATTTTTTTTTTTCAAGCTACCTTGTCATTATCACAAAGGGAACTTTATTAACTATATATCTACTTCCCTCAATATGTTATGCCTTCTGAAAGATTTCTTTTTCTGCAGGTTTGTTTCTTGTGTAAATTCTCACTGAGGTTCCATCATAAAAAAAGAGAGATATAATCCTGGCAAAGTATATACATCCCTTACATGTCCATGTTTAAAGAAGTCTGACTAGACAGGACTTACACCCTGCAGGCATTCTCCTCCTAATAGAAGACATCTGTTGAATGTGTTACAGGAGCAGCACTTCATAAAGCTAACAGGAGTTTATTTAGCATGAAAAAGAATGGCAGAATCCCCTTGGCAATTCAAAAAGTAAGAATATATTTGGAGTGTTTTCTCCAAATCCCTCACAGTATGTGATCTAATTTTCTTTGGGAAGTAATAGGTTTTAGCTGCCTTTTATTTAAATAAACTGTTTTATTTGGCTTTACACTTTGTAATGGGAGAAAAGAGAAAAAATGTAGATGTGAGAACCATACTTAACACTGAAAGCTTTTTCTATCTGCAATTTAGTTATCTATGGTCCCGAAATATTCCAATCACCTCTGCTATTCTGTGTTACATGGTAGAAATAGTAGGGTAACCCTGTATTGGCAGATGACTAGTCTCTTGCAAGTCTCCTTTCTTTCTTCCCAGATAATTTGTGTTGTGCAGGGTGAAAAATCACCTCTGAAGTTTTAGTTAATTACATTCAGAATAAACTAGGGATTAATTAAACTGGAATCATCAAAGAAGGTAAGAGGGAAGTCCTGCACTGTAACTCATAACTCAGAGACAAAGCGGAAGTGATGATAACTCTCTAATATCACTTTTTGTTCTCTGTATCTTGTGTTCTATTTGCATACCACAGGGGACAGCTGTCTACTGTGCTGTTTGTGAGCTGGTGAAGCTACAAAGTTCTGGAAAATCATCCAAAAATGTTCATCAGTCTGTTATTAAGTGCTGAGACATAGAGCTGAACTATACTGACTTTGTAAATAACCTATTCTGTTATATATAATGAGAACTAATTTGACCAAGCTTAGCTGTCATAGAAGAAGTTTCTCAAATTATCTTACTAAAAATATGTACTTACCTGACTTAGAAAAAACTGTTTAACAAGGCAAGTTAAACATATTTGAAGTACTCAGACTTGAGCTAATCTCTCATAAAAAGGGATTCTGACATTTGGTTTAGTGACACTACTGCTCTCAGAAAACTCAGCATGGATTGAAAAGGGAGAGGGATGTACTACAGCCATCTACAGTGAGCACTTGATGTGGTTTCATTAGGACTGCTACAATGAATGTCACTGTCTTGCAATTAATGGAAAGTGACTGGCATAAACTATGTGGTGACTAGGTAGACCTACCCTGCTTTACAATATGGCAAGCTGCAAATGTAGATGAAAGCAAAGTTTTGACCTCTTACATTGTTGAAAGAGGTTTCACTGTGCTGGTTTGAAACTGCCTACTTATAAGAATATTTGAAATTATTGTCACTATTTTATATCCTTATATAATTTGTTGAGCCTTTATTGAATAGTAATCTAATTTTAGCTTTTTATATTGCATGTGAACATCTGTGACTATTAAAACCATATCTCCTTTTAGAATATGCTAGTATTTGCTCAAATTTTTAATTGTTTTTAATCATTAAATATTCAGAATAATAAATGAGAAACCTCAGTTGTCAAAGGTAACTTACTTCAGTTATAAAATACATAGAAGTATTTATAGCAAACTTGAAAGGCAATATTTAAAAAGGCAAAGGACAGCTTTTAAAATCTCTGCCTTGTTTTAACTTTCCAGAGTTTTCCTTCAGGCTATATTTTGGAAACTGAATGCAAGAATGAGGTTCTGGGATTCATACATTTGTGCACAATATCGGATTAAAGTGTGGAAGCCAAGACTGTAATTGTGCAAAAACACAGAATGGAAGCCTAGGAGCTATCTGACTGTGGTGGGCTGACCTCGACTGGACACCAGGTGCCCCCCAAGCTGCACTATTACTCTCCTCAGCAGGATGGGGGCAGAGGAAGGGGTAAAATGGAAAAAAACTTGTGGGTTAAGACAAAGGCAGTTTAATAAAAGCAAAAGCAAAAGCAAAGGCCATGTTTGTAGAAACAAAGGAAAACAGAAGATTTAGCAGGTGGTGTCCAGCCTCTTCTGGGAAGTAGGGCTTCAGTACATATAGCAGTTGCTCCAGAAGACATAGTAACAACTGTTCCCCCCTTCTCCTTCTTTCCCTTAGCTTTTATTGCTGAACAGATATCATATAGTATGGAATATCCCTTTGGTCATTTTGAGTCAGCTGTCCTGGCTGTGTCTGCTCCCAAGATCTTGCCCACCTTAGCCTGCTGTTGAGAGGTGAATGTTGGAGAGACAGCCTTGTTGCTGTGTGAGCACTGTTCAGCAGAAGCCAGAGCACTGGTGTGCTATTAACACCTTTCTAGATACCAATGCAAAGCACAGCAGTATTATGGCTGCTACAGAGAAAAGTAACTCCACCTCAGCCAGACCCAATACAGTGATAAAGAATGAACCTCATTTAAAACTGTATTTTGTGTCTTTTGAAACATACTTGAGAGTGTAAATTGAATGATGTTTCTAGCTTAAAGGATTCTAGTTTAAATCTGAAAAAAAGGTTCTTGTGACTAAACTTTTTTCAGTTGTATCATTTATAGTCTTCTTAATTTTGAAAGGATTCCGTCTCTAAGGACATCCCTTTTTTCCATTATCTCTTTTTTTCTACCAAACTTCACAGCACTCATACAACTCATCCTTAGGAGTAGCCACAGAAAAGTAATTCAGAAAATGAGAGAACAAAAGAAGCTAGATCACAGTGTAAGAAGTTGCAACTGTTCAGTTTAGCATCACTTCATCTCTGATGTATCTTCAAAGCAAGAGCATCACAGATAATGCAAAGTTATAAAGTACATCTGAATCATCAGAATGAGTGTTTTCTTTTAATGGGCGGCTGGGAGGCCAAGGTACAATGGTCTTGAAGAAGTGCTGAACTTATGTAGGTGGATGCAAGTAATGAGAATTAATCAGAATTAAGGTTCATTATTTTGCTTTTCTCAAGACTGCTGCTTGAATTCTGTCTTCTGAGTAAAAGATTTCAATACTTTCTCTGGGTTAACACTTTGTTAAGATCACATACATTTGGCATTTATAAATTTGTTACAGCTTCCTTGATACCCTAGGAGAGATTAATCAAGCCTTAATTGACATGATTTGCTCATAGCAAACTTGAATCACACTAGTCATTATTTTTCATTAGCGTGATACAAAAACCTTGTAACAAATGGAAGTAGGAGCATAATTCCTTACACTAGATAAGAGGAAAGTACCTTGTTCTGCATATGTCCTTTACTAATAATGTGTTGAAAGCTCATGTATAGCTTCTACTGTTAGGAACATGATAGGGCTATAGAAAGGATAAAGCTTACGAAACCTGAAGTTTTCTTATGATGCATGATTTGTCCAAGACTGTAATTCAGTGTTAGGAATTTTCAATGCTTAAATAAATGGACCAATAATCAAGATGCCTGGTATACAAAGGACCTATGATGCAGTTAAAATTAGAAAGCATGTGCTAATGGAAAATCACAACAGAGCTGTAAATTTAATGGTAAAATTAGTTAACCATGGACAGAAAAAAGTAGGTATTAGAAAAAAAAAAAGAAAAAAAACCCTGATTATAGAAGTCTGAGAAAGGGCATCGATCTGAATTTGCATTGGAAAAATTTTCACAATGAGAACAACCAGGCATTGGAATAATCTCCCCAAGGAAGTGGTGGACACAACTTTTCAGATTTGGCTGGACAGAGTGCTGGGACATCTAGTTTAGGTCATTCTTTGCCTAGAAAGGTTGGATCCTTGAGGTCCCCTTCAAACTGGTATTCTATGATTCTGCAATTCACCAGATTGTCTATGAAGATGTGATGGAGACTGCCAGTAGCATCGTTAAACTCAAGATAAGAAACAGTCACTGACATCCCCTTACCTACTGAGCCAGTCATCTCATTGTGGATGGCTATGAGGCTGGTTATGTCTGATTTCCCCTTGTTGAATACTCCCAATCGCTCTTCTGTCCTTCATATATTTGGAAATGGTTTCTAGAAAGGTTATCTCCATCACCTTATGAGATAGTGAAGTGAGGCTGTCCTGTAATTCTGTTGATCCTCCATCTTGCCTTTCTTGAACACCCCATCAAACAGCAAGCAGTGCAGTTAGAAAGGAATTCTAGTTTGTATTGCAGAGCCTCAATTCTCTGGGCAGCCGTAAGTTATAGGCATACACTTAGTGTATCCCTAGTGACAGAAAATTGTTAAGATCTCTAAAAGAAATGTAAACCTCGATGGTATACTTAAAACAAGCTCTACTAGCCAAGGAAGTGGCTTTTGCCAGTCTGAAGAGGGTACCTGTGTTATCAGCTGCTGATTGTAGACAAGAGTTACCCAGAGAAATTGTATTGAATGCAGGTGCAGGTGGTGCACCCTGCAGCAGGGGCTGGTGGTGGGGTCTACAGGGGCAACCACTGTGAGTCTTCAACCAGTGCACGACAGGGCACAGCCAAGCCCCATAGACGAGGTGGTGGTCTCTGGGGTGACATGTTTATGAAAGAGCAAAGCACCACACAGGCAGAGTAAGAGGGAAAAAGGAGGGCAAGAAACAGCCCTGCAGACACCTAATTCAGTGAAGAAGGAGGGGCAGGAGGTGCTTCAGGCACCAGAGCAAAGATTCCCCTGCAGCTGCTGGGAGAGACCATGGTGATGCAGGCATTTCCCCTGCAGCCCATGGAAGAGCATGGAGACCATGCTATCCATAGAGAGCACCACAGCAGAGCAGGTGGATGTGCCGTGTAGGAACTGCAGCCTGTGGAGATATCATGCTGGAGCAGGTTTACCCTGAAAGATTGGGAAAGGGGAAAAGCATGAGAAGGAAGAAACAACAGAAAGGAGCTGTTATGGGCTGACCACATCACCCACTCCCCATCCACCTGTACAACCTGGAGTTGAGAGAAGGGCATAGAAGAGTTGGGAGTGAAGGAGTAAAATTGAACCAAAGAAAAGTGGGGAGAGGTAAGGTGCCTCAGTTGTTTTTGTTTCTCACCATCCTACTATATTTTTAATTGGCAATAAGTAAAATTAATTTTTTTTTCATGCTGAATCTGTTTTGCCTATGGTGGTAATTAGTAAGTGATCTTCTTGTCTTTGTTTTGACCGATGAGCTGTCCATCTTATTTTCTCCCTCCGTCCCATTGAGGGAGAATGAGAGTGGCTGCATGGGGGTCCGTCTGATGGCCAAAGTAAAATCCACCACAGTCCTTTGTCTTCCGGCAAGATGCAGATGGAAACAAAGTTGCCCACAGAGCAGTCACAGCAGGGAGAAGCTTGTAGGCAAAATTATTTATTCCTTATACTTTCTATAAAATTCCCAAATATCTAATTGTGCAAGATGAGAAGAAAAGCATATTTATGTTAGTTATATTGATTGGAGGAATTCGTGACAATAAATTATTCCAGAGAAAAATATTATATGTCCCTTAATTAGATGTCTTTGAAAAATGGGTATTTCAGTGCTGATACTAAGCAGGAGTTGTGAAAATATTTTACTTACGAGCCTGCAATGCGAGAATTGGCCTAAAAAGATGAACCTGATTTTGTTATGGAAAATATTAGAAAGCACGGGGGAAAAAAGTAGAAATATGACTATTTTATAAACAAGGAAATAGACATACAATTGCACAACTAAATGCAGCAGATCCAGTGTGATTCTGGCTAAACCGCAGTAAGCAATAGTTTTCCCTTCAGTGAGAATTTCATTTCTTAATAGTTGTCAAGGAACTAGAATAACTGTAATTGGAACTAAAATAGTGCACATAAATTCCTCATTTAGCTTTACTGCTTTCAGTAGGATATGCTAGACTCCATATGTTTAAATTTCCAAATTAATTTTCATGCATGAAATTATCATATTCCAACTAAACCTGAAGTGTGTAATTTAATCAGTTAATACATTTTATAGCAAAAAAAAAAAAAAAAGAATTTATCCAGTCTGATATTAAGTGTAATAAAATCAGAATTTCATCCAGTCATTCTTGTGTTAAATCAGGTTTCTTGATTATATCTTGCTCAAAAATGCAATGTATTGTTTTACTTTCTTAAAATTTTGACAGAGATTGGTCCAATTGCTTGTTGTTTGTATAATATATTGTAAAATATACAATGCATTGGAGAAAATTCTGTTTGAGAGCATACAGATAAATAGACACAAAAGATTTTGGTATCAGTAATGCTTCATGTTATAATAATCTGAAGGTTTTTGTATTTTCTCAAGTGTCCTTTCTTTTTATGTTAGGAAATTATTTGTGGGTTCACATAGTTAATAGGAGTCATGGCATTTTTCTATTTTTACACAGAAAGTTTTAACATGAAAACACTGAGAAACTTCTTCCACCCAGGCTTTCCTGCTGGAAGGAGGTACGTAGCAGTTTGTAAGTTTTCCAGCATATATACAATATCGAGGCATGTGATCTTGGCAAAAGGCAACATAATGGACAAAGCCTTACCAAACCTAGATTTATGGGACTATTTACCTTAGATCTATTGTTAATTCTAGTTAAGTTTTATTACTTTCAGTAGGCTGGGGTTTTTTTTTTGCTATCTTTTCATAGGGTTTTTTCGTTTGCAAATGAGTATTATGTATGTCTGTGAGATACCTCCTTGCAATGCATAACTGATCTTTTTATGTCTTTATATGTCTTTGTTCTATCCATCTTCTGTATTTTCTGTCTCCTACCTCACAGGTGCAACCTTTAAAATGTGCTGTTTGGCCTAGTAGCAGACAGCTTCAGATTCACACTGAAAACCAAGACATCTAGGTTAAGCCACTGCCTGTGAGTGGCCAAGAGTGGGTGCATAGGAGATAACATTCCTAAGTATGTCCACCCACAAATATTTTTTACAGAAACTTCATGAGACTAAGCTATATCCACACCATCATTTTAATAGTTAGATGAACGTTTCTTCCAAAATTACAGCTAATTACTTTGAAACTGTTTTTATGTCTTTATTTTCCAGAATTTGCTGTGGCATTGAGTTTTATTGAGTTTTATTTTTTATTGAGAAAATAGCTTTTTTTAAGACTTCAAAGGGATCATCTGTGATCACTTCAGCTATTTTTAAGTATTCGTTGGTGGTTTTCCACTTAAGGAGTGGCTCTGAAATGCTTAAAAGCCCATAGGCATGGTCCTGACAGACAGGAAAGAAGTTTCAGCAAATGTCTATTAACCTCAGTCATTATCTCCCTTCTAATTCCTCTTATGGATTTATCCTTAAGAGGAATTATTAGAGAGCCAATAGAAACTCACCCATCTAAATCCCTTTGGACTTTTAAATTGTATAATGAGCATTTTCATTTCCCATCTTGAGACACTGTGTGGTATCTCTTTACATTCCTCCATTGCGGCCCTTCACCCTTGTCAGAAATGGATGGATGAAATGATATCTTCTGTCTTTCTAGCTTCTAAAGGCATTGTTCAACTCATCTCATTAGCATTTGTGCAGCGGCTGATCAGGACTACTACAAGAAACTTGAAATACTAATACAAATCTCACTGAAGTTAATAGAAATATTTCCATTGACTCCACTGGGTACTACATGGCTCCCAAGCTTCAGAAGGGCAAAGACCTGACAGCCTTCTTAAGAACATTTCTTTTTATATGTTTATCATGTGCTAGAGGCTTTTGTTACCAGACTAGAATGTTTGATATCTGCTCTTCAATGCTACCTTTGAAAATATTGTGTGAGTATAAATAATGACATACTGGAAAGGCTGCTTAGCTAACTATACTGAAAATATAAAACTGCTGAGACATCAGTGCAAAACAGAGTGTGTAGCTTATCTCCTGTATCATTTTATTGCAGAAGCCAGACTGTTAAGGGTGCAATATCTTTCCAAGCTGTTAAATTGTATTATCTCTCAGATAGAATACTATAAACACAGAATCATTGATCATAGTCACAACACAGCTGATATTGTAGTATATACATGTTAATGCTGTAGCTGAAGCCAAAGCCATAAATTTACCTTGATGTTTAGCTGGAAGAAGAAACAGCTCACTCTGAAATTCATAATGCCTCTGAATGAGGAAGTAGTAAGGAGGTAAAAGGTATAAGGAAGAACAGTTTCACAGTAATTTTCTTACTTGTCCTATCTTGACTCAATTGAACCATCTGCTAGGGTTGGGTGTCTTTAGTGCCACAATAGGAAAAGCCCGTATTTAGCATGTAACCCCAGCACAGAGTCCAACACAGAACTCACAGTGCTGGTGTTTGACCTTCAGGAAGTTGCTAAGTGAGGAGAGGAAAAGATCTATTAATGTGTTGCATAGAAGCCTGGCACAAAAGTGCCTGGCTAATGGTTACAACTCGGTTTAGAGGTATGTGTGCACCTTTACAATATGAATAACTGATTCTCTGTCTTTCCCAGCATTTTGAATATCCTACTTCAATTTCCTGGTAGAATATCCTCATTGCTAGGCCATAGGTAAGGCTGAGAAGATGTGAGAATAGAACCATAACCATACTTCCTGAAGAAGTTGTGCCACTGATTGTACAAAAAAAGCAAGCATTTGTAATGTGAGAGACAGTAAAGATATGTGAGCACACATATCTACCGCCCGAAGATAAGGTCTCTCTGCTTGAAGGAGGAAGTCTTGATAACTTCCTGTTTTGCCTACTAGGACACTAGTTTGAAACCTTAAACAGAAAAACTGCTTTTGACCTTTGTTGAGAAATAGATCAAAAGAAAAGTCCAAAGCTATTTAAAACTGCAAATGGACAGAAACCTCCCCAGGGAAAAAGTGTTCTGCCAGCATCTGCTGGCAAGTAAAGATAGCTGCGAGAGTAAGCTAATCTTCATTTGAAATGAAGTTATGTAAGGCTTTGAGGCATTGCTAGCATTCCAATACATTTTGATGCTTGAGATTTTATTTGGAATTGAAGAGCTGTGTTGAGAGATCTCAGTTCAACGTACCTGTGTGACCACATAACCATGCTGCGGCCTGTGACAGGATCAAGTTTAAAATGAGTAAACTAAGAAAATGTGAAGGAGACACAAATTTCTTTTCTTTAGCATGTTAAGAATTTAGTCAGGACCTCCAGATTCTTCTGTTCTTCTGCAAGAGGTGAAACCTTGCTGGGATTGCTGGAAAAGGTGGGCAGTGGAGAAGGGTCATAAGTGCAGCAGAAAGACAAGTGGTGATGACGGTAGCATCATGACTGGGGCAAGAGATAAACCCTTCCAGGTGATTAGCTTTTTTGCCCATTCAAACTTATGAAAGCCTTATAGGTTGGGTTTGTTTTTGTTTGTTTGTTTGTTTTTCTTGGGGGGTTGGTTTGTTTGTTAGTTTGTTATTATTTTGCAAGTGGGAAATATTGTTCATTAGTGAGTAACCAGAGGGTGTTGTTTACTTTATCAAGTTTCTCCAGGGTGCTTCTGGGGGAAGAAATCTCTAGAAATTCTACCTCCAAATGCTCAGAGGACAACATGCATCATTGCATTAACACAAAGGTCAGTGTGCTAGGCAGTACATAAAGGGCAGGGAATAAGACTGAGAAGTTTTTTTGAACAGTTGTAGGAGAAAGAGAAGACATCAACTTGGTTTGAGAGAAGGAAAGGTAAAGTCAATTTCAGGAAGAAGAAAGATGTTACCAATTTCACTGTCTTTAATATCAGGTATGTGATTCATGCTTGATCCAGAGTGATTTTTATCTACTTAGCAGGTAGTTAGGGGAAAAATGAGAAATGAGAGCTTTGAGAAGGGAATTTTCGTTATACAGTGAGTTTTCGTACATGTCTGCCTTTCAATTTTGAAGTCATGCTGGTCTTAGGACATGAACAACTAATTCATTATAGAACTAACTAATGGACTTGCAATGTCAAAATTTTTTTTGTTGTTGTTTATTTTATAATGTTATTTATAATTTTTAAAACCTTAGTATGAAACGTCAAAGTAAAGCAATAATGGCAAGTGTTATTCCTATAACCCGAGTATGAAAAAAATCTGAAAAGCATTAAAAAATACTTGAGCCTTGAAAAACTAAAATAATTCTTTTCACTAAAGCATTAAGTGGAAAATTAGCTCTTTCTATAAGCACTTCTGCTCTCATAACGATGCAACTGCCATTATCAGTTGTAGTTGTGAAGGTATTTGGAATTTGAAATCTATGGCATTCTTTTGTGGTTTACGACATTCAGAAATATATTTCATTTTATCAGTGCTACTCTGTATGAAAATGTGAGTAGCAGAACCCTTGTGTGGCCAGGCAGTGATAGCCTAGCGATCAAAATGGCAGAGTAAAGGAATACCTGATGAAAAGCAAAGCCTGTGGATCTTAATTTGTAATGTAGAAATACTGAACAAGACTATTTTAGCTTTTAATTGTTTAACTTAATTCTATCAGTACTATTTTAGCTTTTGTTTAACTTAATTCTATCAATCACATTTTGTGAAGTAGAATATATTTCCTGAACCTTCTTTTTTTGTAAGATTTCCTGAAGTAATTAAATATCTTGTTTGTACCAGCTTCAGTTTCAACATGAAGTTGCAAACACTTTTTTTCAACTACAGAGCATTTTTCGTCTACTCACTGGATTCCTTTATGATGTAAAAACTTAAGCAATTAAAAATTGTGCCACAAAGACCAGGTGATCAGAATATTTCAATGAAAATAAACACCTAGTATATTTTCAAAGAACTCAGCCCTAGTTACTTATCAAAATCTTGACTTTCATTCTTTGCAAGAGTTAACCATTAGTTTCTGGTTTTCAGTGTGTATTCTCCCGTTACAAAAAAAAGACCAAACAAACACAACCCAAACCCCAAAACAGAACAAAACCCCTCAAAATCACAATTATAATTAAAAATCTATATTGGGGGATCTTATCAAAGGGAAGTAATGAAGAAGAGGGAGGTAGACTGTTCTCACTGGTGCCTGCTGACAGCACAAGAGGGAATGAGCACAAACTGAAACAGATACAGCTGTTCAAACATAAGAAAAAATGGACATAGTCCTGAGTTACCTGCACTTGTTGATACTATTTTGAGCTGGTTGTTGAACTAGACAGTCTCCACAGGTCCCTTTCAGTGTCATCCATTCTGTAATTCAGTGATTTGAATTCTGCCCTGAGTATTTTTATCCTCTTTGGCATATGATTAAAAAATAAAATTAGAGGTGTTAAAAGTAAATGGTATGCCCTGTTGATTGACAGAATACCATTATTCTTGAAACAACAATGATCCTCTATACTTCCCTCAGTCTATCAAACTAATGGTATGCTTAAGGATTTTATAGGTTTATGAGGTTTGGATAAAAGGTCATATAAAACATAGAACGTTATTATACATATTAACACATAAGAAAGTCAGCTACTCTCAATAGATCTTTGTAGATTAGTACTGAAATTTGAGAAGCAGCTACAGAATTAATTATGTAATGCTGCCCACATGATTCTATTTTCATGTGGAGAAAGTGGTGCAGATGTGTTGTAGGTGTATACAATGTCTTAGCAGTGCACCTAGTTTTATTGAGGATGTTTAGCTTTATTAAACAATAGATATCATTTCATTCATTTATCTCAGATAACTTGTGGGCAAAACTTTGAACATCTCTTTTTCATTGTCTTCTATAATTAAGCCATTTCTTACAATTTCTTCAATTTGCTCACAAGTAGGTAGTCCCTAATTTAAGATATTTAGATGTTTGTTTCATGGTCTTTTGAAATCCTTTTCATTAATTGCACATGAACATCTCCCTAGATAGGTGGTCACATATTCTGGCTATGTTCTGGGCATTTCTGCATAGTCTAGAGTGGTGCAGTGCTATAATTTAGGACAGCTCTTTCCCTATATCTCTAATTTGGCGCCATATTTCAGAGAAAGTTTCTGATGTGTGGTACTGATATTCAGACAGCAAGATATTAAGCACCAAGACCTTTGTTGGCTCCTTACTAGAAGCTAGTATTTCTTTTGAGAATTAAAGACAATTCTGAAGTCCATATAAAGGGAAAGAGATACATAGCCTGAGGGACAGGCTGTTAGGTATGCCCCCAATAAGTCAGCTCATTATCAGCAATGGGTAGTTGGACTACCTAACGAAGTACAGGATGTCAGGATGTCTTCACCTTGAACCTATGTGTAGAGTTGTTTTTTGCAGCTATTATGCCAGGAGGCAGTCTGGGGACGCACTAGTAGAACCAATTAAGATATTCACAGTGGTGCCCAGATACATCTTGGATGAGACAAGCTGGGAATTTGAGCCTTTTTGGTGAGTCAAAGGCATCTAGGAAAGTTCTGAAATTTGGTGATGTGATGGTCATAGCCTGTCTTGTTCAGTCAGCTCTCAAATCTGTGTGCAAGGACATTGTGCGTTGACAAGAAACACAATAGCATGCCTTATCTGCTTTTCTCCATCCTCTCCTGACCTGGACTTGCCCAGATTGGCCTCATCCATCCTGTCCCCATTCCAGGTCTTGCTCTCTTTTTGTATCTGTGCCACTCTGATGACCACCTGTACAGTTATTGCTGTGTTCTCACCTCTATCTGATATTTTGCATGTATCTGTAATTTGTTAGTTCCTCTAGCTTCTACCTGTACAGTTTTGGGATATGAAGATCTGGAGTTCTCAAAAAAACCCTGGTCGTATTTATTCTTTCCCCCTTTTCCTCCTACGGTTTTAGCTCAACCTCTCACAAGTCCTATGGCCAGGTTCAAGCCAGTTCTGGAAGCTGAAATATTTCAATTTCATAATTATTATTATTTATATTATCAATGACATAATATTGTGCAGTAGCTGGAATAAATGTCAGACAAAATCTCAACACAGCCCATATGGAAGTTATTTCTTGGAAATTTTAAACCACTGCTTTATCCCTTTCTGATTTGAGGTTTTCTGAGATGCAAAACCTGAATATTTAACAGAGGTTTAAAGAAACTTTTGCCATTATTACCTTCTTTATATACGAAGGACTGGAAATAAGGTTTTTGTAGCTCTGAGTTGGAGACAAGACAGTAGTTAAAATATTGAAGGTCCTAAGTAAGTGAATAGGCAAGGCCAAAATATTGTAGTAGCATGATCAATTGTAGTAGGATAAAAATAGCTGAGTCTTTTCTCCCAGACTTCTCTTAGTCTGAGTCTTTGTGGTGTTACAGAGAAGAGAAAGTTCCTAAGAAACTAATCAATCTAACAATGTTGGATTCCTGTGGCATTCGAAGGAAGGTGAAATTAATGTAAACTGATCACTGCAGAATCCCTTCCTTTTCTGTAGGTATCTTTAAGAAAATTTATGTAAGGGGAAGCTTCTTTGCAAGCACTTTTGACTCTCTTAGAGTGTGCATAGCGCACAATGTGAGATCAAAAGGTCTCATGGTGCTGTAAATATGTGTGTCCTTCCATGCTGTAGTTCAAAATGGCTTGTCTTAGAAGATTTTTTAAACAAGAGTCAGGCAGGAGCGTTCCTTTCTCTCCATCCTGTATGATATGCAAAGAGGGCAGTGCAGGCACTAGTTTAAGGCTTAAATGGTAACTGTCAGATGTTGACCAGTCCATAACATTAATAAGATATATTTTCCTAGTTGTATATTTTTAATATGATAGGTTTCTAATGAGAATGTAAATTCCATATGCACATGAAACCTGGTCTTGTTACAGTGCCTTAAATACAGAAACTCATGCAGAATGAATGAATTTTTTCTACGACTTTACGTTGCCTAACATGATCTTTTATGTTCATCATACATGAAGGAAGAACAAGCCTGTCAGTCATGCAGTATCTCATGCATGATCATAAGTTAATCTGGGATTTTCTAGTGTATTCTTGATCTGTTCTGGAAAAAGCATTCATTTTAGTTTGCCAGGCTGCTTAAACAGGAAGATGCTTATGAAGATTAAACTTTTATGTTAAAGGAATGATTTAATAAGATAAATATATAAAGCTATATGCAATTCTTAAACTTCATCACAATTCCTGTGAGGTGATAAAAGCATCTTGTTGCTTGATGAATGAATTTGAGCTGTATTTTCTGTGATACTGAAAGAGAACTCACACACTATTCGTGAGAGACTCAGAGTAACACAGTTTAGTTGGTATCGTATTTTAACGTTTGTGTCTACTAAAATACAGCTACTCTGCGTTTTTAATTTACTGTGTGTGAAACTGCTTTGCAAGTCTCCCTAACAAGACAACTACCAAAAACATTCAACAAGGAGAAAAAATTCTGTGTTTCAGTCAAAAGAAACATGATCAAGTTTCAGGATAAGAGAATGATTCTAACTCAGGTAAATGCTTAATCTAGTACCCCCTCCTTTGCATATGGCTTTTGTTTTGTTTTGGGTTTCAGAGTTCCCTATGTGCGTGTCATGTACAAAAACTATTTTCATTAACGATATTAAACGTGAACCTATAATTAAACAGCCTATGTTTGTATGGGTATTTAAGTTAGATTTCAGTACTGCTAAGCCAATTAAAAATCATATTGCTTGAAGCATTTGGGTGCTCTCAATAGATCATGTTATATCACACCCCGGAACTCTATGCAAATTAAGAAGAAAGACAAGGACAGGAAATGGAAATTGTGAATGTCAGCATGCAGGTGCTATATATGGTATGTATTTGGACACTAACCTTGTTAAGGATATTGTGGACTCTTGGAATTTCTTTGTGGAAAAGATTTGTGCTTTTTCATATTTGGCTAGATCTCAAGTTGCACTGTATATAATTTAGTCATTCACTTTCCAACAGTAAAGACATGAGCCTATATCACTTGAAAAAAAAATTTGTTGACTTCAGGTCTCTATGTCTATGATTTTGAGAAAAGGATCAAGAGTTCATATTTTTTCCCAGCTCAGTATATCTTAGTATGTATTTCAACAGAACACCTTGAAGGGAATTTAATTTGTATAATTTGCTGTTTCAATTTAGAAAAAAACAATAGGAAATAAAATAGGAGTTGTTCTGGAGATTGCATGAGATAAGGCCAAAAAAGTCAGGGCCAATTTGCTGCAATTTGGAAAATAAAGTGGTGGGAGTTACTATGTAATAAATCCAACAGAGTGTGAGAGAACAAAACTTATTTTGAGTTTTTGCTTCAGAGTTCTGAAAATTAATCCTCATCCTCATTTAGGAGACACTCATGTAATAATATAAAGCCTCTTAGTCCTTGGGGAAATGCCATGGACAGTGCTTCCTGTTACATCAGAGGTTGAGCTGTCTGTACACTGAAATCAATACAGCTAAGAGGATGAGTTGGTATATTCCCCTTTTCAGCTGTGATTCATCATTGCAAGTCATTTTGCTTTCAAAGATTTTTTTTCCCCCTAGTCTTACTGTCCTGAGCAACCAAAAATACATGCTTTAGGAGAACAGCATTTTATCAGATTATTGCTCCATTGAGAAATCAAGACCTGTTTACCTATTTTGTTTTGCAAAAGGTCTACAGAAATTTCAGAAAAAATACAGACAATCAGGATATGTCCCTATTTATTCATTTTTTCAATCACTGCTAACAATGTTATTAGAGAATTCACAATGTAGCAGAGAAATTTGCAGAAATAATGGCCAAAGGATGAATATGAGAAGGAGGCAGATGAAAGCTTGCAGTAAAACCAGTGAGATTGATCTCATCTAACTCTGGACGTGTAAGAACTAGGCTTTCGAGCTAATGTGTAATCAGAAGAGACAATCACCTCACAGGTTGGGGTTTAAACTGTCGATAATTAGTGATAATTAGATAACATTTCTGCTCCAGATGACACCACCAGATACCTACTTTATAATGACCTGTATCACTCTTTTTGTTTCTACTGATTCTGTTAAATGTCCATTGACAATAATGAGAGTTTAACAAACAGCATACCTGCAGACATTTATGTGTAAACACCTGCTTGGGTGTCTTAAATTCTGAATTTAATTCCTTTAAGGTTGGGTGGCAAGTAGAGAGAATCACTGCAGAGACTTCTATTGTCAACAGATCTGTTGTGTGCTGCCATCTACACTCTCAATTCGTTGTAAATGTGAGAAAATGATATTAGCTTAAGTTTCAGCAAAAGAAGTTTAGTCTAATGCACTTTAAACATGTTTGAGACAGGCTAGTGACTACACACAGGGTTGGGTACCTCAGTTCAATATATCTACTCCAATCTATCAAACCATATTAATTCAAACTGGCTTCAAGCAATAATGCTGAGTTAGTGCTGGTTTTTTACCCATCAATCCCCTGATTCAAGTGCCTAAACCAGAACAAGTCCTCCCTGAGTGGGAAGAGAGAGAAATATGTCCATTTAAGTTCATTCTCCTTGTTGCCAGGAGCAAAAGCAAAGCTCTTCTGCTTTGCACTATGTACTTGCTATTTACTGAGCATAAAGGAGGGAGGAAAAGGGAAAACTGATTCATTATCCCAGTGACTAGACAATTTATCTGAACTATGAGAGAATTTATTTTCATCCTTGCTTCACTGTTCTGGTGATTTATTTAAAGAAACATTGATTAAAAGAAATGTAGGTGCCCAAACAGTTTAATCGGCTAAATAAGACAGAGCTTTTGAGGTTCTAATATTTAAATATATGTGCCTAAATTTGAACTAATATGTAGTGCATAGTCTTAGAGACTGGTAAATCTGCAGAGTACAGCACAGGATAGTATCACTGCTCAGATAGGCTTTTTTTCTGTTAACTTTGATAGGCTTTGAATGTCAAAGCAGGAGAGAACAGCATATCAAGCTCGCTGGAAATAAAGTTTTAAGAAAAGGCTGAAATTTCAAAACACAGCATGGAGGAGCGTAACCCAATACTTTGTTCCAGAAGCATCAGAATAGCCATTTTGAAATGTATCCTATACGTATCAAAATGGCAATTGTTAATTAGATTATATATATTTAATATATAGGTATATATATTCCATTTTCAATTATAGAAATATTTCGATTATATAAATGCAAAAAATAGAAAATGAAATGCAGTTGTAGATATTAAATTATTACATTTAATGTCAACATCAGTAACATTATGCCATCCAGAGGGATGTTGACAGGCTTGAGAAGTGGGCCCATGTTGACCTCATGAAGTTCAAGAAAGCCAAGTGCAAGATCCTGCACGTGGTCTGGGGCAGTCACTGGTATCAGTACAAACTGCATGATGAGCGGATTGAGAACAGCCCAATGAAGAAGGTCTTGGGGATCCTGGTAGTTTTTACTCAAGAACAGAGTTATAACTCTGTGGGCTGGATTTATAACAGCAAATAAACAAAAATAGTGCTTGCATTTCATGCTCTGCTCCTGTTCTGTTTTCAGAAAATTCATTTTCTCAAGTTAGGAAAGAGACTTGAATGTGTAAGAATCAATAATTGAGAAAAGTTCATGTACTTTGTGCATGCATTGCTCGACATCTTTCTGAAGTGCAAATGTCTACCATGCTCTTTTATTTTATTTTATTTTTAATAAAGGTTAATTTATAAGCAATGTTAGAGAAATATTTCTTCTGTTTATCCTAAAAAATCATCTGAACATACGTAAAACATGAATTTACCAGTCGCTGTATGCATGTTAAAAAGACGCAAAAAGTCCATATGCTTTAAAAGAAAATTAGATTCATAAAGCTTCTCTTAACTCTCATTACATAGATGAAAATGGAGAACTTCATCTTCTTGCTAACTTTCAATTCCAATACCTTTTTAACTAAAAATTACAAACTTTTGGTTAAATTATTACTTATAGAAAAAGAAATGATTGGTAGGCTCAGATGTAATATGCTGTGTGAATGTATGGGTACTATGAATACAGGGGTACCAAAACCCAAATGCATGGGAACAATTAAAAAGAACTAATCCATTGTATCAGTAAGACAAGAAATTAATTTCATCCTGACAAGAAAGCATCCCTTCAAGAAAGCATCCCTTGGTTTTTCATACAGATTACACAGATAACTAAGCTGTCTTTATTACCACCTCTGGGCTCCCTCCAGTGCTATGTTAGGTTCAATGGCTACATCTGTTTCATGTGGGTTTTGCATAGTTTTCTCATATTCAGCCTAGGGGAAAGGTGTGTATGAAATGTAGTTTTTCATAGCCATAGATTTTTTTAGGGGGCATTTTTCAGATTAAGCTATTACTTTAGTGTTTGTTTTATGTTCATTTTTGGATGCACATCTTACGGTTTACATGACAGAAGCCAGGTTGAAAAATTGATGTGCAAGACAGGGAGGTTCTGAATTCAGTTGAAAGACATTCCCAAAGGGAACATAGGCATCAAAGTCTAGTGAAGTGATTTCTGAAGTAGTAAAGCTCACATCTAGTACTTACACAATTAAGGACCTGTTAGGGCTTAAACTTTTACCATTTATTGTCTTAGATACCTCAAGTTCTGCTATTACCACCATCTCAAGATTCCACCTTTTGAGTTGGCTTGAAACTGCATGCCACTGGCCTTTTTGGCTGCCTGGGCATACTGCCAGCTAATGCTTAACATCTGTCAATCAGCACCTCCCGGTCCTTTTCCTTTAGGCTCCTTTCCAGCCACTCTTCCCCAACCCTGTAGCATTGACTGGGGTTGTTGTGACCCAAGTGCAGGACCCAGCACTAGCCTTGTTAACCTCATACATAGCTGGATTGTCTCTCCTTCAGTATCTGCATCACAGAATCACAGAATGGCTAGGGTTGGAAAGGACCTTGAGGTCTTGAGGTCTAGTTTCAACCCCTCTGCCATGGTCAGGCATGGTCCCCTAGACCATGTCACTCAAGGTTCTGTCCAGCCTGGCCTTGAACACTGCCAGGGATGGAGCATTTACCATTTATCCTCTTCATGAAGATCTTTATTGTTGCTCAGGAGTCTGGATACAACATACTGCAAAATCCAAGCCATCAAATAAGTAATTTCAACTTTTACCAATAAACAGGTTTCAAAATTTAGTCCCTTTGGGCAGAAAACTTCATTGACCTTTTAACAGGCAAGTAAAAGTTTGATTCATTGGTACTTTAGTGAGGTTATACAGCTTAGGATTTTTTTTACCAATAATTTTAACATTAGATAGAAGAAGTGTGAGTAAATAATTTAGTTAACTATGTATTCATTCATGTAACTTTGCATTTGTTGGTAGAAGCAACATCTTTGATAGTATTGGTGTTTCAAGGCACACTAGCAAATAAGTTGATGCATCATTTAGAATTATTTTTGTGGAATATTTAAAAAACTGGGTAAACACAATGATTTTCGTATTTAATAATGTAATCATGGAAATTCTGTCTTACCTGAATGTAGGGCTGAAATTCAGTTGCGTAAGCATTTGCAGCTATCCTAGATACTTGAAGCATTCTGTTTGGTTTCCAGCTGCTGCTGCAGGTAGATGTGGGTCTCTTAACTTCTGTGTCATCTCTGTTGGCTCCATGAGGATGCCTCATAATCTTCAGCACCTCTCTATAGACACCTGAATCATTTCTGAAATACCTGAAAGCTATCCCTCTAAATCTAGTATAATTATCATTTTTATAGTTAGCGGAGAGAAAAATATGCTTGCAAAGAGTGACTCAAGTAACTAAGTCATCTTGGACACCTATTTTATGATGCTATGAATCATTTGATGAAGATGCCTCTTATACTGCATTGCATGTAAAGGGAATGACTGAGACTTAGACATCTAACTTTTTAGACGTGGTTGTTAGGTGAAGTGAATCTGTTCTGTATTCACAACTAACACTATAACTTAGCATCATAATTTAAATTGACTTCTATTTTTAGTTTAAAAACCTCCCAAGATGAGCTTCATTTTTTAACTATTTTTACTTGTTGAATCAATCCTAGACTTAAAACTCAGGGGGAAAAAACCCAAACCAGGATAAATTCTGAGAAAACTATTTTGTAAATGAAAAAATGAAAATGAAACACCGAAAGTAAAATTTATTTGTATAGAAATTGTTCGGGTTTTTACTCCTAAATTTTGTAATTCTAGAAGAGAATTTTTGTTTCTTCTGAGATCTTAGTGCCTCCATGTTTGATACTGTGATGTCAACAAGAGATTCTGAAAAAAACATGGGCAATGCATGGCCACACTCTGACAATGGAAGTCTGCATAGGAATATCAGGTCATGATTTCACAGCAGACTGTGGAAGAATTAGCTCAAACTCAAATATAAAGCCTTCACACTGTTTCTGACCTATGCTACAATGAGTTACCCAAGGAAAGGCAAAAGGAAGAATTGATTTTTGTATGTATCTACATAAGAAACAGGAATCTGCTAAGAAAAAGCCCTACATATCTAGGAGGCAAAGTTATAAAAAAATCTAAAGATTAAAACCTGAAGTGAGTAAAATTTGGATTATGATTTAAAGCATGAGCAAATCATGTACTAAAAAACTTCAGGTAAAGAAAACATGAAAATTCAAGAAAACCTGGTGGCCACTGATGTGCGAGATCAGCACAGAGAACCACAGTGGCCTTCTCAGTCTTTGACTCTCTATAGCCAGAAATTTCATGATGACTGAAACAGAAAAAGAACCAAGCAGGGCCATTGCTGATCCTGGTAGCAGATATTGCTTTCTCTCTGTGGTACTCACTTGCTCATGAGCAAAGATTTATTCCCAATGACAAGAGTTAGGAATGTAAAAGAAAACTATATCTTAGTATTTGTTTAGACCTCTCTGGAGAGTATAATTGTCGTACTCACTACTGTGGTATATTAAAATGGTGATGTTTAAGTTTCTTGTTGATGAAAAGCAACTCTTGTTCGAAGCTGAATGAGCCAGAATTTTAAATGATAGCTAGATTCTGGTACACTTGATGTCTCAAGCAGCTCATGCTAGTTTAATGTAGGATCCTTCCTGTTAGCAGATTCCTTCTTTGCTTGCTTGCTAGCAGGAGAAGTTTCCTTCACTTTAGATTTCCCTGCTTCTGTCTCCTGCCTTTTATTTTTATATTAATTCTTGACAATAACTAGAAGAAAATGAAGCCCCTTCAGAGCCTAAGTATTAAAAACCTGTAGCTTTTTACATGGTCATGCACTCCATCCCTGATGCAGCTAGAAGAGGCCATGTGGCTTCTGTGGGCTCATGAGTCCATGTGGCTTTGTTGTAGCAAGTTACACTGCTAGGCTGATGGAAAACTTCATTAGTAGGAATGATCTGTGGGAAACTTTCTGGAAATTCAGCTTTAAATTTTTTGCTATTATATTCACTGCTGAACTGGAACATGTTTTGTCTGAAAAATGCCATAAAGATGCATAAAGATGTGTAATTCTTTCTTCATTTGCTTCATGTCTACTTAGTTAGGTCAATGCATACTAGACAACTGTTCGTAATATTTTTTGGGTATATGCTTTTCAGGTAAAGATGGTTTTGGGCACTACAAATAGAGACTGCACGTCAGAGGATTGTACTAATACAGCTACCAAAAAAGGACAATTGAGAAGTGACCACAAAACCCACAAAAGTCTTATTTACCCAGCAGATTTATTGAGAGAAAGCACTAAGCAGTAATTTGTTAGCACATGTGAATGGACCTTGTCAAACTTGTCTTGAATAAAAAGTACTTTTATGACATTATATGGACAACCATATGTTTTTATCAACTGAGTTTGAACACAGATTATTTTCCAAACTTCTGTCACTTTAAGTAGGAAAAAGAGATAACATAAATCACAAAATCACTCCTTTGATATTAGGAATGAGACTATGTTTGGAAGCTATGCAAAGCTAAAGTAATAACAAGTCTTCATTAACACTAGGCAATAGCAGATTACTTTATGAAGGCTAGCACATGAGGCATGTGATCTGTTAGCAAGTTTCAGCGATGTTTTCTGAAAGCAAAGGATTACTAAGGGTCAGAAATCTAGTTCCAGTCAAGAACATAAGTAGGTTAACGTAGCATTCAGTATGTGCAGGGCAGGAAAATATTGCTGTTACAATTTCATTCTCCAGATATTTCTAAAAAAAAAAAAAAAAAAAGAAAAGAACTGAAAACAGGTACTATTCATAAGGTTTCTTATTAATGAGGTTTTATTGATCCTTGTCTACATCATTAATAAATTGAACACTACTGGTCCCAATATGGAACACTTCATAACGTTTTCCATTTGGACATTGAATCATTGTCTGCAAGTCTTCATACGTGGCCAATTCCTTATCCACAAAATAGTTCACCCATCAAATCCATCTCTCCTGTTAGAGACAAGTTTTTATGTGGAACCATGCCAAGGGCCTTACGGAAGTCCAGGTAAATGTCATCAGTTGTCTCTAGATGACCCTACTCTGAGTGGGAGGTTGGACTAGGCTATAGAATAATAGAATAATAGAATAGTTGGGTTGGAAAGGACCTTAAAATCATCTAGTTACACCCCCCCTGCCATGGACAGGGACAACTCACACTAAACCATCTCACCCAAGGCTCTGTCCAGCCTGGCCTTGAACACCTCCAGAGATGGAGCTTTCACAGCTTCTCTGGGAAAGCAATTCCAGTGCCTTACCACCCTTACAGTAAAGAATTTCTTCCTTATATCCAATCTAAACTTCCCCTGTTTAAGTTTGAACCCGTTACCCCTTGTCCTGTCACTACAGTCCCTAACGAAGAGTCCCTCCCCAGGACAGTGGGGCCCCTCCAGATACTGGAAGGCTGCTATTAGGTCCCCATGCAGCCTTCTCTTCTCCAGGCTGAACAGCCCCAACTTCCTCAGCCTGTCTTCATACGGGAGGTGCTCCAGTCCCTTAATCATCCTCGTGGCCCTCCTCTGCGCTTGTTCCAACAGTTCCATGTCCTTTTCATGTTGAGGACACCAGAACTGCACACAATACTCCAGGTGAGGTCTCACAACAGCAGAGTAGAGGGGCAGGATCACCTCCTTCGACCTGCTGGTCACGCTGCTTTTGATGCAGCCCAGGATACGGTTGGCTTTCTGGGCTGCGAGCACACACTGAAGCTGGCTCATGTTCATTTTCTCATTGACCAACACCCCCAAGTCCTTCTCTGCAGGGCTGCTCTGAATCTTTTCTGTGCCCAACCTGTATGTGTGCCTGGGATTGCTCCAACCCAGGTGTAGGACCTTGCACTTGGCATGGTAAACTTCATAAGGTTGGCATCAGCCCACCTCACAAGCGTGTCAAGGTCCCTCTGGATGGCATCCCTTCCCTCCAGCGTATCAACTGAACCACACAGCTTGGTATCATTGGCAAACTTGCTGAGGGCGCACTCAATCCCACTGTCCATGTCAACGACAAAGATGTTAAACAAGATCGGTCCCAACACTGAACCCTGAGGGACACCACTTGTTATTGGTCTCCAGCCAGACATTGAGCCATTGACCACAACTCTTTGCGTGCGGCCATCCAGCCAGTTCTTTATCCACTGAGTGGCCCACCTACCAAACTGATCTCTCTCCAATATAGAGACAAGGATGTCGTGTGGGACAGTGTCGAAATTTTTGCACAAGTCCAGGTAGCTGATATCAACTGCTCTACCCCTGTCCAGCAGTTCCGTAGCCCCATCATGGAAGGCCACCAAATTGGTCGGGCAGGATTTACCCTTAGTGGAGCCATGCTGGCTGTCAGCAAGCACGTTGTTGTTTGTCATGTGCCTTAGCATGCCTTCCAGGATAATGTGCTCCAAGATTTTGCCAGGCACAGAGGTGAGACTGACTGGTCTATAATTCCCTGGGTCATCCATTTTCCCCTTCTTGAAAATGGGGGTTATATTTCCCTTTTTCCAGTCGTCAGGAACTTCACCTGACTGCCATGATTTTTCAAATATGATGGCCAGTGGCTTAGCAACTTCATTTGCCAGCTCCTTCAGGACCCGTGGATGGATTTCATCAGGTCCCATGGACTTGTGCATGTTCAGGTTCTTAAGATGGTCTTGAACCAGATCAGTCGTCCCAAGGTCTTCATTCTCACAGTCCCTGTGTCTGCCTTCCAAGACTTGGTTGGTATGGTCAGAGCATTTGCCAGTGAAGACTGAGGCAAAGAAGTCATTAAGAACCTCAGCCTTCTCCAAATCCAGGGTAGCCAGTTCTCCTGATAACTTCCATAGAGGGCCTATGTTATCCCTACTCTGTCTTTTATTTGCAATGTGCCTATAGAATCCCTTCCTGTTATCTTTAACATCCCTAAGCTGAATTCTAACTGAGCCTTAGCTTTCCTGACCTGGTCCTTAGCTTCCCAGACAACAACATGCCTGTATTCTTCCCAGGCCATCTCCAGTGGTAGATGCAAACTTGGTATTTTTGTAATTTTGTGACTCTATGGTCATAGTTTTGGAAAGTGACAAATTAAAGGGGAATATTATTTCAGTGGTGGCTCTCTTTTTGTCCAGGGTAAAATTGTAAAAATGAGTAAACATACATGTGTTTCATCCACAAATTTCTTTGAGTACTGTAAATATTTTTGTTGATTACTATTTGTAGTAGACCGCAGAATATATTAATAAAAAATACTTAGTTCTTTCAACTTTGAATGATTTGATGCAGCCTGGTTAAAGAACTGACAATGTGTCACTTGCTCCCATGTAGTGATAACTAAAGTTATTTGCTGAGTTATCAGTAACAATGCTGTGAATTGGAAAGGCCTAAATGTATATTCTTACCACTTGCCCAATCGATTATCATCACCCATAAGCTGTTATAGAAAAATGGATGTGGTAAATCAGGCAAGATTAGTGTGAAAAGTCTTGCAGTTATTGTATTTTGTTAGGCTTGCTCCAACACAGGGAGCTTTTGTTCTTCAACATGTAGACAACCCTTTGGATTGAGTTTTGAAATTAGAAGGAGAAACCTTGACAACTGAATTTGAGTTACAAATTTTCCAACCAGCTACCTTGTTTCATTAGTGTTTGATTTTCAGGAAGTGGTCCCCTACAATTTGATGTGAACATTAGACATAACTGTCAAAGAATTCTCTCTTTTAATAATCATAGCCAGAGCTGTTATGATTATTTAATGATTATCTCAGCTAGCAAAATGGGGTGCTTTTATTCAGCACTTTGTCCAACAAAATGAAAATCCTACCCTAGGTGTTACTGTTACGTTTTCACAGCATTGGATTTCCATGTGGGTAGTATCCAATATAAAACATAAACTTAACGAACATAAAGAGTGAATAAAATTTTAAATTACCATTTTATTGACCATAAAAAGAAGCATTAAGAGAAGCAATATAAACATGTACAAACAGAATAGCAAAACTGTAGTACTCCTTCAGCAATGCAATATATGTCTTTCCAGCAGGACTTGCAAGTAGACCCTTAGAACTTTTTAAGGTGTGGGGCTACTGGGACTAATAGACACAGATTTGTGTCTCCTAATTTTAGCTGTTCAACTGAGGAGCTCTGCAGTTCAATGAAGAGAGGAAATGACAGGTATTTCCAGAAGGTAATTCACTCAGATCTGTGCTCTCAGATAGATTGAATTACTGAAGACACCTATTTCTTTTCATCATTGAGAATGAAAGTCCTGGGTGATTACATAACTTTACTATCTTAGCTGAGTATCTAAATCTGAAGAATCTAATGTGTTCCCAAATCTGGCTTAGCCGTGCAGCTGAATTTTCACTGGAACTAAATTTGTTCCTCAAATTCTACTAGTGAAGGGTCTGAAACTAATGCAATTGGTGTGGATTTTTACCTGCATCCATTTTTGGGATGCCAGTCTCAGTGAGTCTAGAGAAGGAAGTCACAGCCCCTGACATTTCTCCTGCCAAACTGATCTAAGAAAAGAACAAGGGAATCCTTAAAAAGGGCAAATCAGTTTCCATTCTTTCCAGTGTCTAGAAGTACTGTGCTTTCTCCCAAGGCGTGATGTAACTCCACTCTGTCTCTATTTTCTGCACTGAGAAAAATGCCACAATCTTTCCTGTTGCTGAAGATAGGCAAGAAATATTTTTTCTTGCTGGAAACATAAAAATTAAAAAAAAAAAAAAAATTGCTCATGAATGGCAACTAAATCTTCAAATATTCATTTAATATTTATCCAAGAAAAATCAGTATTCTGTCAGTTGAAATGTCTTCTTCTTTTTTTCCTCTAATCTTTAAACATGTAATTTTGCTTTGTGCTTTGAAAAGACCACTGCTGTAATTTGCTTACATTTAAAATCCAGAAGTGATATCAAACAGAGAAGATACATCTTTATTCATGGCAATTTCAAAGGTATAGAAAAACAAAATCCAAAGAAGAAAATTATTATAATTGCCTTCCTTGTGAACATTTTTTTGCTTTGACCACACACAATCTATTATGAAAAAATATTTTCTTAAAAAATTCTTCACGTGGTTTGACTGGTCCTCCCTCACTTTTGGTTTCCTGTCTTTACAAAATTCTGTCCTTAAGGAAGTGAATCTCTGCAGGAATTATATTGAACCTGCTAACTATGCTGATCTCTAGATTTTACTATTGGCTCTTTCAACACAAAGATGAGGCCTATTGTTCTGCCTGTATCCTGATATTGCCACTACTGTCAGTATGGTAAATTTTAACTGCACAGCAATTCATAAGAAGAATAAAGAACAGAAAAGATTACCTCAATTGCATTTCAGAATTTGCTAGTGCATCATTTGAATGATTCAGTTCTTGTGTTGATTTTAAGCTAATTTTCCAGAAGGCATTCAGCAATTCACTGGTTGAAAGCTAGCTCCTGCATCTATAAATTTCATATGCTTGATCTCCAGCTGTTTCAACAATCCTAAATCACTACCACTCTTGAAAATTTAGACCAGACTTTCACATTTTTAATTCTGTGTCGTGGTTTAAGTGCAGTCAGTAACTCAGACTCACGCAGCCCTCTCGCTCACTCCCCATCTTCTTCCCCACCCCTGCTCCCAGAGGGTTGGGGAGGAGAATTGAAAATAATGTAACTACTACGGGTTGAGATAAGAGCAGTTCAGTAACTAAAGTATAACACAAACAACTGCTGCTACCACCAATAATAATAATGATAAGGGAAACAACAAGAGAATACAATACCACCCACTGATACCCAACCTGGCTGAGCAGTGATCTAGCCCTTCCAGGTAACTCTCAGTTACATCCCGGGCATGACGTGCTGTGTTATGGAATACCTCTTTGGTTAGTTTGGGTCAGGTGTCCTGTCTCTCTTCCTCCTGGCTTCCCCTCCTCCCTGGCAGAGCGTGAGACTCAGAAAGTCCTTGGTCAGACTAAACATTTGAACAGTAACTAAAAACATCGGTGTCATCAGCGCTGTTCCCAGGCCAAAAGTCAAAACCACAGCACTGCACCAACTAAGAAGTAGAAAAAATGACTGCTACTGCTGAACCCAGGACATTCTGTAACTTGTTATTGGTAAAGACAGGTGAGAGCTTGGGGAGTGTGTGATCAGCTGAATAACCAAGAATGTGAATCAACAACAGCATGATTTGCAGATCTCTTTAGTTACCTGAAAACAGAGATAAAGGTACAAAGAAAAATCAATATACAGGTCTAACTCATGTAGTAAATGAAGTAATCTTCAAAGTCAAAATTACAAATTGAAATGCTGTACACTCTTCAACAGCTCTTTCAGAATTTTTAAGTGTTTGGGTTTTCTTCAAATCTTGTGCCAAGCTACATACACTTAAACCCCCCTCCCAAAACCCCAAACAACTTAGCCTTCTGTTGTGCATGAAGACAATGTCAAGGCAGCAGAAAGACACGAGGCCTGATTAGCTAAAAGAGTTGCCTCCTATCAAAAATTATTGAAACTACTATGGAGCCGTGCTCTTCAATAGAATAGTTTTATTCAGGGTGGGGTTTTTTGGGGGAGGGACAGGAGGTTAGTGACACTAATTTTTTCTAGAGGTTTATTAATTCTGATACTGTGACTACAAATATGCAGAACAGTTGGTAAACCATCATTTACCAGGAGCTGAAAAGCTGGTGTAACACAGCTCAAGAAGACTTGAAGATGCTCACAGAATTACATGCAAAACACTTTGTGTGACAAGAGCAATTGTCTTTGTCAATTCTTTCAGCTTTCTAATGTTTTATATAGGTGACCCCTTGTTAGACAAGTTTCATAAATTTCCAGTCTCATCCACATTGAGTCACTCCGAAGTTCTGGTTATAACTGGTAGAAGAGATACAGTGTTAAGTATGCTTTGCCTCTTTGCTAAATATGCCAATTAATCTTCCTGACAGATCTTTATGCTTATTTAGTAAAGAGGGAAATAGATTAAAATACTAAGAAATGTGGCACAGCAGTACCCAGCAGAAAAAGAGCAAAACATGTCAGGAAGGCTTTTTAGGATGACCGGCAATGAAGGAATAGAAAATTTACTGTCTAGCAGAAACCTGCTTTTTATTAGTTCAAAGCAGAATATTCAACTTTGGATCATCTTATAAATAGAATCCTTATGCAAGATCTTGTCTTGGATGGCATTGACAGGCCATTGGCATTCACCCTATGGACCTTGTCCTTCTGTATTGTCAATTCTTATCCAGAATGGATGCAGAATTATGTTGGACAGCTTTCAAGCAGAATGTATATTCTTTTACAAACATCTTGTTTGACTTTTTGAAACTTATCAAAACTTTATGAACACCTTTAGAATTTCCTCAATTTTCTGATTTTTAATCAATATTTTGTTAAAATTCCTTAACCAAAAATCATGCATAATGTTTCATTTATGTTAGTCTTGATTTTCTTGCTGCTGCTTTCAGGAAGAGACCCATTATTTTTCAGGAGTGGATTCTTTCTCAAGATTTGAAAGTAAGTAACTTATTTCTGATTTCCATATACAAGTCCCTGAGGTATCATGGGTACAATATGCATAGAATTCAAATGTTACAAAATGGTAAAAGTACAAATTGTGAACTTTTAAGGAAATAATTGCCTTAAAATTCCCTTATTTTCTTTCGCCTCACCCTGTTGCATTTTATTCACAAACTGAAAAAGAATTTTCACACTAGAGGCCAAATGAAGGCAAGTAGTGGATGAAGAATTAAACCGTCCACCCAGAAGAACAAGTATGCTAATTAGTCCAAGAATCTTCCCTTTACCTCCTGAAGAACACATGAACAAAAATATCAATTCATTCTCAAACTTTAACTGTTGGTGGTATAGTTGCTTTGCTTTCTGCTTCATCTGTTTCAAATCATCTGTAAACTCAGGTCACCTGGGAGGCCAAACAGAAACAGAAGAACATTACTTTTCAGATTTAAACATCTATGGTTTGGTCTTCTTCCACTGAAATCAACTGGAACTTCGGTTTTGACTTGAACAAACTAGCTTCTTTGATGGAAAGCTGTCGTGTGCCTTTCTAGTGTCAGAGGTTATATGAGTTATGACTCAATGGAAACTTGAACTAATGATCTTTCAGATGATAGCATCACATTTGTTTGATTTAGAGACTATGTTCCAGATCCTCAGCTGGGATATGAATCAACAAATGCAGATACAAAACCTTAGACCTGATTCTGCATTTCCAATTTAAAGGACTGAAAGTCTGGTCCTCTCTCAGCTTTCAATAGACATTCTTTAACATGAAACAAAGAAACTAGGTTCACTATCCTTTAGCTTCAAGACACAGATGGAAGAAATAAGAAAGAGCAAATGTATGGTATTTAAGGATCATATTGCTCCATTCATTTCCATGGGTCAAAACTGAATGAGCACTCTGCAATTTACAGCTGAACCAGAAGAAGAAATCACATGGAAGGGGGATTTTGCAATGCACAGCCTCTTCACTAGCAGTCCCAATATTTTATTAACATAGAGATTAAAATTCTACTAAGCTTCAGGTGTAGAAATACTTTGTTCCTCCTATATGTGTTGTATGATACTGAAGGGAACTCTCTGTAGTATGCACCAAATGCCAAAGGCACAAAACATGCCTCTATATAGTAACAGACACACTAAATATTTGTGAGGGTATATTGAGCTAGATGTGGCTCCACCTACCCCAGCCTTTGCCAGCCCATCTTTGACCCATATTGAAAAGTACATATACTTCAAGGCACAGGATCAATTCAGAGCACCCATGTTCAATTTAGTCATATCCATAATGCAGTCTAAAGGTCAAACGTGTAGTCCAAGGTCTTCCTGAAGTATGATGGGAACTTTGTGCTGAAGCTGTAGTTTACATCAAGAGCTGAATTAGATCTTACGATAGCCATCTTTTCTCAAACAGCCGCAGAGCTAGAATCAACATGGCTTTATAGAATGCTACAGATGTAATGGGCATTAAAAATATGGCAGTTAAAAAGATTGCAGAACATCTTTGCTGCAGATTGTTACAAATTGTTACCTACAGCAGCTGACCTGGGAAAAAATATAAAGGCTTTTCTGCACATTTACAAATCTGAAAGGTTCAAGGTTCACCAGACTGTTGCAAAACCGATTGAAGGTCCTTTCAGGAGGTCATTTAATGGGCGTACGCCATGTATGGGATGGATTTAGAAAGATTGATGATCCTCTGTCTGTTGTCTGAGCAGGATGGTTCTGACCTGATAACCAACTAGGTATTTCAATACTAATCTAGTGAGATCAGAAGAGCTCTAGTCTGTGTATGCATGTCCAAAGAAGCCACGGAGTACTTCTATTCAGAGGCTTCGGATGGACCCATCCAGGTGGATTCCTGCGTATGAACCTTCACTAAGAGAAAACAATTGCAGGTCATTAGAAACTAAAACCAAGAAATATACTTGTCAAAGGGACATTTATCCAATGAGTACTTGCATGAGCACATTAGAAAGCAAAGGAGGTTTATTGTCAGAATTAAGTTTGGACTATGTGCTTTATACATTATTTACATTTTGTTAATTCACTGTTGCTTGTGCTCTCTCACAACTTAATATAAATGTTTTGGGGTTGCTTTTATTTGTTTTACTATTTGTACAAAATTATATACTCCTTTAGAATACAAAAGTATAGACTACCTTTGGCCTTCGGAGGAAGGGTTTCATTTTCTCAGGTGCTTGAATGACTACTCATCTGGTTTTGTTTTGTAATTTTACAAAGAACTCATAGATTTTGGACCTGACCCTTCCTGCTGCTGACAAAACTTGGCAGAATTGTTCCAGTGATATAATACAGAAATGCAATGCTGAGTTGTGCCTCTCCCTGTGATGTAATGCACCTACAGTGACCTTATGGAGAGTGACTCATAATATAGATTTGTCATAAACTTAAAGAAAAACAGTACTGTTTTTATCTGAAAGAAAGTAGAAGCAAGTAATTATCCTGCAAGTGCAGCCATCTTCCTGCATCCAGAGGGACAATAAAAATTAGACTGGAAGCTTTGCTTTATCAAGAGAGGAAGCTTCAGTCATTTCATTTCACTTCACGCAGAATCACAGAATCATTAGGGTTGGAAGATCCTGGAGATCATTCAGTCCAACCCCACTGCCAAGGCAGGCCACTTAGAGCAGGTTACACAGGAAAGCATCCAGGTGGGTTTTGAATTTCTCCAGAGAGGAGGATTCCACAGCCTCCCTTTGCAGCCTGCTCCAGTGCTCTGCCACCCTCAACATAAAGAGGTTCTTCCTCATGTTGAGTGAAACTTTCTGTGTCTTAGTTTATGGTTGTTGCTCCTCGTCCTGTCACTGAGCACTGCCAAAAGGAGTCTGGCACCATCCTCCTGGCACTCACCCTTGCGACATTTATATGCATTAATGAGATCCCCTCTCAGTCTTCTTTTCTCTAGACTAAATAGGCCCAGCTCCTGCAATTTCTCCTCATAAGAGAGAAGTATGTGTTTTAATCAGGTTATTTGTGGATTCAACAGAAAAGGATGCTCTCTTGTATGTGCAATGAACTGGAGAATGGGTGTAGTATCAGAGGCAGAGGAATAAAATGAAATATTGGGAGGTAAGGAAGAGGCTATGGAAATAAATATGCCATATTCAGGAAAATAACAGGCAATAACTCTCCCCCTAAAAAACATCCATGGAAATTGGGCAATGTGAAAGCAAAGAAAACATTAATAGCTATATCATTAAAATTTTGAGTGCCTAATATTATTGATTATGGTATTGATTACTGAATGATGAAAGAAAAAATGTCATTCAACTGAAGGCACAGTTAAGAATTGGAATTTCAGAGGGAAAGCTCTGAGTACAATTTCCTTTACATTAATTTCTTTTTGTATGCTTTTTATGGTGGCTTAAAATACCCATATAGAAAAAAAAAGACATAAATATAGATAAAAGTACAGACCAATAAGGATATGTGTGAAAAACTAGATCATAGTATAAATGAAAATAAGGCACATTAGAGGATCTAGAATGTTGATTCTGAAACAAAAAATAATTGCATATTTATTTAAGTGCTGTATTCCATTGAAATCTCTGCTACATGACGGGTAACTGAAAGTATCTCTGATAAGGCTGACTCAACTTGCTATCTCTACTTCCTTAGGCCCCTGCATTATGCTTAATCTTTAATTACATTGGCACATACTGTTTGGATTTTTTTATAAATACTGTGTATCATACACCGTATCTGTGGTTATAATCACACATGTCTAAGAAGCATACAAAAATACTTCCCAGGATATTTCTTAAAAGTCCATTAAAGTAATTTGTAAGCATGATGAGACCAGGAGTCCTCCACAGGTGCACTGCTGCCAATTTCTACTCAGTTTTTGTCAAGGTCTTTGAATTTCATTTATCCTGATGATGATACCAGTCTCCTCTATTTCCATTTCCCTGTCTAGTTTTCCTACATTACCCAAAGTTCTTTATCTTTCCATAGCTGGAACCAACCACAACATGACTATATTCTCATCAGTCTTCTTCACTATAGATATATGCTCTTGAATTGTCTGTTCTAATGGAGCTGAATTGCCTGCAGGTGAAAAGACATAGGAATTTGACATCCATGTAATGGGAAAATTTAATTTCATTGAATACTGAGTATCTCGGGATTTGGTGGGTGAAGCTCTGGAGTTCTGCAGTAGTGGATCACACAAAGGCAAGATTTATCGCTGAGAACTGAAACCTGGTTTTAATGTCCCTGAAGAAGACTTCCCTAGCTGCTGCATATGCGACTATAATTTCTTCAGCTGGGATGGCTTTTCTTTAGATATTTTGATAAACTGACTTGTGGTGAGCATTCTGCATATCCAAACTGTGAGTAGACAGAATGAAATAGAAACAGAAGATAATGCTAGAAGCAATTGTTTCCTGAATTAGTTATCTTTAAAGGGTTATTTTTCATCAGGTCCATTTATTTAACTGATACATCATGAATCCTCACAAACAGCTGTGTGATCTAGTTGTGAGACCTGTGCACAGGGTTAGGAAGGAACAGCTGGTAAGAGAGGAAGGAGAGGAGTATAACATCTGCACACTAGCCCTACTGCTGAAGGAAACTGCATTTAACCATGCTTTGGGACTTCTTAGAGTGGGCAGCTTCCCTAACAATGGACATGCCAATTTACTCATTGCTGAGTTTCCTGAGTTTATTCCATCCCCATCTTTTTCCACTTTATGGTTTCAAGATTCAGGTTATGAATCAGGAGGCACTGCTTGATTAAAATAGACATGAAAGATATTTTATTGCCCAAATTCCCAGTGAAGGAATCCAAGACATTTCCCATTTGCTGAAGAACCACAACTTATAATAATTTTTTTTTTGCTTATTTTGTTTTACATGTTTGTTTCATCATTAAGTCTATTAAAGGATACAATGCAGTCTTGAAGCACTAATGAAGAACCAGATGATGAAATATGCAAGACCACTAATCTGGTATGGTATAATTCTTTCATTTCAACTGACTTAAAAATTGGAAAATTGGACATATCTCACCAATTTTCCACTTATGTTTATAGTTCTAACAAATTGCATTACACTTTTATTCATATTTCACCTCTAATTAATTATGAAAGTAAGCGGTTTTACTGGAAACAGAAGCCTCTTCCGTACATTATCACAGAGGAATTCCCAGATGTAAGCTCTGTGTTCATACTTTTTTCTTTTTTTAGGTAGAAACTCTGTGTTTAGTGAATTAAAGATGGAAGTATTCAATAAAATTTGATGATAATACCAATCTTGGAGGAATCAGAAGCACCCTGAAGGTCTCATAATGATTTTGATAAATTGGAGAGTAGTCTGTAACAGTAAGAGAAAAACCAGTACAAAGAGACTGTCGAGAAGAAAAAAGTCAGATACAAAATAAGTATAAAATATAGCATTTATAAATCCTGCTTTATTAAGAAAGAATCTGGATATTATAAATGAAAGCGAAAGAAAAAGGTCAGGCTTAGACTGGACTTACAAATTAAGTCAAAGATAAGCTTTACTAGTAACAAAATACCTGTACTAGAGATGTTTTTTTTAGGCACCATATCCTCAACCCTATTATTTCTTAAACTAAAGCCTTTCAGGAAGCTCTAATGAAATCTAAAATTAATTGGATTGTAGAAGGGGATCTGAATTGAATGTAAAATATCTACCTTTTATACTGTCAGAAGAAAAAGTATTTATGTTCTAATGAGGATTTCACAGAGAAATCTTTGTGGAAATATTTTTTATTAGATGATTGCTCATCTGTCAGCTAAGTCTTAAAATGAATAAGACTCATATATAATGGTGAGTTAGCCCTGGCTAGCAGCCAAACTCCCATCCAGCTGTTCGCTCACTTCCCATTCTCAGTGGGATAGGTGAAGAAAATAGGATGAGAGAGCTTGTGGGTTGAGGTAAATTCAGGGAGATCACTTACCAGTGACCATCAAAGGCAAAACAGACTTGGCTTGGGGGAAATAATTTGTTGCCAATTAAAACAGATTCAGGTACTTAAAAACACATACTAAACCAACACTTTTCCTGCCCCTCTCTTGACTCCTTTACCACCCTGAGAAGTACAGGGTTGATGGTGAATGGGGGGTTATGGGTGGGCTGGATCCAGTTGAAACCAGCTGTGCCTGGCATGGGGCAGCCCCAGCCTCTCCTCACAGTGGCCCCTGCAGCCCCCCATGGCCAGTGTCTGGACAAACACCCAATACGCGTACATACGTACGTACTCAACAAGCTACCTGCAACTTCTGTAACAAACACTGTAATGAGCTCAGATCAGATTGTCTTGCTACCTTTTTATTCCACACTTTATCTTTTATCTTTTGTAGTTTTTCTGCATAAAAACCTGTAAATATTTTTTGAAAAGATGAGGCCATCTGTAGGCATGTTACTGAATCTACTCAGGAATCATACAGAGAACAGGAGATTCAAGGCAAGGAAATAGTTGAGTGGTTTCAACACATAAAAATTTTCCTCCCAGGAATCGCCAAACATCTTGATGTTCACCTGCCTTCTTTGAGGAAAAAGCCTCAGTGTGGTGGTTAAAATCTTAGGCAAAACATCTCCCTTATAATTTCATCTAACAGGTGCATAATCCTTTTCATCTCTTGCAACTTCAGTATCAGAGGTATATGGCCACACCCTACTAGAAGCAGAGAGAGTAGTTTGACACTGCATCCTTTGAAAATCTCTATATTTTCCAGCTCCATTGTACAAGCATCTGTACATGCCCCATCCCTGGGAAATATACAAGGGAAGGTTGTATGTGGCTCTGAGCAACGTGGTCTAGTGGAAGATGTCCCCATCCATGGCAGGGAGTTTGAAGCTAAATAGGATCATAGTCATAGACAGGTTTGTGTTGTAAGGGACCTTGAAACCACCCTGCCAGAGACACCTTCCACTAGACAGGTTGCTCAAAGCCCCGTCCAACCTGGCCTTGAACAGTGACAGGGATGGGACAGACACAGATACCTTGGGCAGCCTGTTCCGGTGCCTCACCACTCTCACAATAAAAATGTCCTTCACAGGTCACTTCCAATCCAAACCCTTCTATGATTTCATGATTCTATGATTCTGTGATCTTAATTTTTAATAATAATAACAAAATAATTATTTGAAGAAATTAATTCCTTTTTCTTAACTCAAGTTCCTTATGCCTGTTTCTTTAAAGAAAAGGAAGGTGACACAAATGTCTGCTGAGATATGGACCTTAGTCACTAGCATTTATGTTTGTTTCTAGGGGTAACTGATTTAATTTTTACTTGTTCTAACTTCCTTCATTCTTAACTAGATGTGACTGTTCTTTTTCTAGAGAATGTATCTAATCAAGGGGAAGACACACATCCTGGGTACTTCTACGCAATTCACAGTACCAAGTTTGCTGTACAATAACCAGAACTGAGGCAAGGATGTAAGGCCACAACCCTTCAAAGTACTTCATGCTATATTAGCAGGGACTAGCCATCTAGGCATTAAACAGGACATTACAAAGATTGCTCTATTTCCCATTAATTTCATAAGCCTCACACTGAGTTATCTGTGTATCATGTGTATCACTTACAGTCACTTGTCTTAATAAATGATTCATATTTAATGGGAATAATAAGTGTTGCTGCAAGTTTTTAATATGATTTTTTTTCACTTCAATTTCCTTCTCACTGTCCTTTCAAAACACTTAATCTTCCATGCTAATAATTAGCAAATTCTTGTTAGCTGAAGAGGAAATCATATCTTACGGTATTTGCACCAGATAAACCAGATCCATTATAACCCATCTCAGTACTGTATTTTGCAGAACATGGGAAATGAATTCCCAAAGCATAAAACTATGCATTGTTTTTTACCATGTGCCTAAAAAAAATGCCTCTCCTGATCTTCTACTGTAAATATTTTCATTTGTCTTTAGTAGTGCCACTCTAGTCTAAACGGTGAAGGAGAAATTAACTAAAAAAAGCTGTGGAACTCCGTCATAAATAATGCACACTACCTGGGGTGACTTATGCCCTCAGGTATGCGTGTGCTCCTTTTCAACATATGTGTTTTGCATATAAATTGGAGACTTGGGTTTAATTAGTAACGTTTCAATTTAATTGATTCTGAGAGCAGTGACACTGTCCTAAAATTAATCTGCTTGTGAGGGACTTCTAGAATAAAAGTATCACAGAGTAGTTAGGGTTGGAAAGTACCTTAAGATCACCTAGTTCCGACCTCCCTGCCATGGGCAGGGACACCTCACACTAAACTGTGTCACCCAAGCCTCTGTCCAACCTGGCCTTGAACTCTGCCAAGGATGGAGCATTCTCAACTTCCCTGGGCAATAGAAGTGAACTGCACACTCTTATAAATACATATTTAGATCCAGACCTAGTAATCCAGACAATGATACAAATCCAGTTTCAGAATCAATGAAAGTATGATCTAGATCATGTAGGAGTGTCTCTAGAAAGTACAGAAAATTATTGTATATGTACAGCAACTATATTTCATTATATTACACAACCATAGTAATGGGTTGGTCCTACAGTGGACATCAGGTGCCAGAAAGCTGCCCTATCACTCCCCTTCATCAACTGGACAGGAAATAGGAAAAAATTAGAGTTGAGAATTATATACAGTAGGAAATAAAATAATTAAAACCCTCAAGAGCAATTTGGAAAAGTTTGCTGGTTCTGCATCTGCAACATTTTGTCTCCTGAATTTTTTAATCTCCCAAAAGAGTAGACAATGAAAAAGAACCTCAGAAAACTACCATAGACACCAACACTTGGCTGAAAATTATTTCCATAGAAAACACAAGTATTTATTTTTAAATTCAATCTATTTTACCTATAAAGAGAGCAAAGCTAATATGTCAGAATAATTTTCCCCCACACTGAATTTTATATCTACTAACAAATATCTCAGTACTATCTCTTTTATTTTCTGCTACCTCTGCCTGTAAAGCATCTTTAGTGTTTAGATTTACTGTAAGCTTTCAGACAATATTAGTGCCTGAAATCTTTGCTTTGGTAAACAAAACCGTAGAGAAAGGGACGTGTTGGGAAGTGGCATAGTAAATTAAACTATAACTAAGAGTCTAATCACAATTATGTGAAGAAATTATCAGAAGGATTTGAAATGATTCTCCTAATATATTAGTGTTCAGGAATTCAAACCTATAAATTGGCTACTACTTAAGATTATAGACTTCTTATTCTGCACACAAGCAAGTAATTAACTTTACGTTCCCTTCTTATGACTCTCAGGCTCTTGTCCTTTTAATTATAAGAACCAGAGGGTAGCTTTTATGTTACTATTATCTCTATTAAACTTTGAATAAAAGCTGCATTGAAACTTGATATATTACTCATATGTAATAGCCTGCTAGCTTCTTAAAAGGTGTAAAGTGCTATTCTGATAAAGTAGCTAGACATTAGGAAGAATGTACTTGAGTTTCCCTTTTGCACACATACAAACATTCACTTTTTTAAATGCCAGACGGGTCATTTTAAGTAAGCAGTTATTTGGATTATCTATATTAGCATGGTATAGAAGGCCAAGCCAGACTTACTGATTTCTCATGTTTGTTTATTGTTACTGATCATGCTACCATGGGCTCAATTTCTACACTTAAATACCCACACATCCAGTATGACATTACAGATGCATTACAGATGCCATACAGATGTATGGCATTACAGCCATGGCTGTTAAAGGAAAACAAAGGATTCAACAAATGTATTGCAAAGATTCTTTTAAAAAAAATTATGAAATCAAGCAGCTTTGAAGTGATAAAAATTTTCTGCCTTTGTTATTTTCTAAGTCCTTTGATTCCCACAGGTGCGGGGCAAACACAGCATTCCTCAACAGTCTTGGGAGTTGTTTGCACTTCCATTAGAAGGGCCTGGCAGGTGGCAAGTTCCTATTAGATAAATAACACCAGAGGCCAGGACAGCTTTAATCTTTTAACTTTCAGATGGTAAAGACATTGTTCCTGTGTCTTCAAGGCAAAAGACCAAATAACAGTAAGCATAACAATAAGGATTTTGTAGCTTAGTGGCTGGAAAACTTCATCAGAACAGGCAGGTTTTGGGTCCTAGCTCTAGGACAGCTTATTCATTTCAGGTAAAAAACCCCATCATCTGAAAGATTTTTGTTTCAAGGAGCAGTACCCGTGCCCCCTACACTTTAGCCAGCTGTATTCTTCATCAGACCATTGTGTCATGCTACCCTTCCTTTGATCTTCTGCCTTTGTGACTCTTGTGGTTTTCTTTTCAGGGTGGCCCAGTTTCAGCAGAAGAGGCACAAAGGTGGATAGACCTGCCCTCTGTGACCCTTAGAGTGCTCAAATGCCAGCTGTAGGTGGGAGGTGAGCTGTCCCCCCTCCTGCAGGGGCTTAAGGCTACCCTCCTCAGAGGATCCAGCTCCCTGCTGACTCTACATAGAGAGTACCAAACCACAGGCTTGTACTCAGCTCTGGCGAATGAATGGCTAACGTGTACAAATTAACTGCACCGACTTCTGGGGCCTTGTGTGGGGTCTGACACTATGATAGAATGTCTGTAGATATTTCATCTAGATAAACCAATCCTCCCTAAATCACCCACAGCACCATCTTACAAAGATGGTACAAATATAAATATTAATCCTATCTGTACCAAAGGAGTATATAATAAGCTCCTGAGAGGGTGAAAAGGTTACCTAAGGCCTTTTGTTTATTGCTATAACTCATATAAAGAGTACTTAAGTTGGCAATGCTTGTCGAAACCATCCACAAAACCACTAAGTTTACAATAAAGACATGTCTACAGTGCCAGCCACTGTTAGGTGAAGCGGAGTAAGATTATGAAGAACACAGCAAGAAAATGGAGAGTTATGCACCAGCCAAAAGTTCTCCTATACTGAAACTGACCACTTGCAATTTGACAGCTTTGGGGGTTGGAATACTTTCTTGGCTTTAAGGCTGGATTGCAGTCTCTGCAGAGCATTGGTTCTTAGAATTTATGATGCTTGTGGAAATTGCATTGTCTAGTATGGGTGATGAAAATAGGGGAGAGAAAGAAGGTAATACAGGTAACCTTGGGGTTATTTTTTAGCTGATGAGGGAAACCCTTCAGTAAATAATTCAAGACTGTTAGCAGAGGAGGAGCATCGCCAGAATAAAAGTTGTTGTTTTGATAAGGTCCACACTGCTTTTAATACTGCCTGATGGCAAAACATTTTAAATCAAAAAATATAATTTAGATGAGTGTTTACTTGACTGTTACTTGACTGTATTATATTTTCAGGTGGTTGAATTAAATAATTGAAGAAATTCCTGGCTGCATTGGACCTTTTAACATCTCTTAGTTTAAAGGGCAAGATTACTAAATTATTTAACTCACTTTGTAGATTTTGGCATTGGAGTAATAAGGAGCAGAACAAAATCACCACATAGTTCTGCTAATGTATATCATGAAAGGAGAGATTAAAGAAACATAGGAGATATGGGACTATGAGGAAACCTCTGACCAAGAACATAGTTTTAACTTCTCCCTGAATGTCTTTTTAGTCCCAATATATTTCTTTGTTTATTATTTTCACTATATTTTGAAGCAAGAGTAAAAGAACAAAAATGCCTTAGGACTACTTTAGACATACTTTAGATACTGAATTTTAACAAAGCAATAAAATGCTCCCTCCATGCCTAGCTTCCCTAGTACCTTTTGGTGTCTACAATTTTGTGCACTGCCATTTTGTTCAAAAAGATTAGGTCTGTTTAGGACTCACAAAGCAGTTATCACCAGGGCTCTCCCTGAAGGAGATGCACGTGCTCAGAGTCTCTTAGAAGACAGTGATAACATCGACTTCAGAACAATGGGCATGCCAACACCATGGTTATGACCAGTTTATCAAGTGACCTGTGAAGGTGGAAAGGTGCTTCTTTTTATTTGGAATTTGGAGATCTGGATTCTAAGCTACCTTTGGCTCAAACTTCTGGGGCTGAAACCCATGTGGGACCACGATGTCTTGGTTTATCAGGCCAGACTGCGATGCTTGAGCACTCTCCCTATCCTCTGTGCTGAAGCTGACATGGAACTCTGCAATAAATGCAGCCAGAAAATCCTCTGAAAAACATTTCTTAGGAAGTAGGTCTGAATGCCACTACATTTTGCGCAACTATTCCTTATGCAAAAGCCCAAGTGTTCCTAGCAGAGGAAGATGCTAAGAACAGTTTAATGCTCATTCTGTTGCAGAATTAGGAATCACTGTCTCCCTTAAGACCTTAGGTTTGCTAATGTGAGGTTGACCACCTTCAGCAGGTTTATTTCCAGTGTTGCTGATCACCTAGTATCTGCTGTTCCCAGCTTCCTGCTGGGAGAGGAGAGTACAGCTGACTCACAGATGGAGAAAGGCCTCGAGCTCTGCTGTCTCATTTCTGGGTGAATTAGTTAGGTGGTGAAAGTGAAAAGCACACATTGGCATCTCAAACCTTTGCCTGTTACACAAGGCAGCTTAGCTTTTAAAGGAGCAGCTAAGAAGAGGCAAAGCCACATACCTATATGTGCTGGGTTTTGCTGGGATAATTTTCTTTATAGTAGCTAGTATAGGGCTATGCTTTGGATTTGTGCTGGAAACTGTTGATAACTCAGGGATGTTTTAGTTTTTGCTGAGCAGTGCTTATACAGAGTCAATGGTTTTTCTGCACCTCACCCCACCCCACCAGCGAGAAGGTTGGGGTGCGCAAATTGTTGGTGTGCTGTGTTGGTGCTTTAGTTGCCAGCTGGGGTTAAACAGCAACGTGAACTGGTCAGATATTTTCTTCATGTGGTGTTCATGTATCTTTTCTTTAGATTTTCAGTCTTGTAAGTAAAACCATATCAAACTCCATACCCTTACGGCTGAGGTGATAATGTGCAGCTGCCAACAACAGACTGCTACATATATTTTTTTTTTTAATGACTCTAGTTGGAAAAAAGTAATAACCTAGAAAGGTATATAGGATCATCAGCAAGATTTAGATACATCACTCCGAAATCATTTGAAATTCAGGAGACTAAGAAATGAGTTACCTAAATGATTCTCTGGATGTTGGCTCAGGGGCTTACTCTAACTGGGGCAAAATTTCCCATCATTTCAGACTTGCAAATTAGGATTATAGCAGTTTGATTTAGACAAAAATGTTCTATAGTAATTGGATACTTTTCAGACAAAAAAAAAAAAAAAAAAGAATGAAAAACAGAATTTTTTTTTTCTGTTCCAACAGAAATGTTTTTATAAGCTCAACATGGTCTAGATCTGGGTAGCCTTATCCATCTCTAGACATTTAGCTTAGTCTGAAAAGCTTTTATTTTAATAAATCCATTCCTCTGTTGGTTTATCTAAAACTGTGCTGCAGTGTCTGTACGTCCCTTGGCACATGAGTTTGATTAAAATAAATTTAATGGTGTACTACTAGGGTCCTACTCAAAGCAATGTGAGAAGAAGCTTCCTACAGAAGTGACCAAACCAAATAAATTCTAAGGCATTACCCTGCTGAAAGCCACCAGAAAAGCTCCTTATATGACACAACAGTCAACCCCACACCCTGATGAGGAAATTCAGAGACCTAGCTTTTTTAACTTGCACATAATTATGACTTTTGATCATAAGGCCTCTCGTGCTCTTCAGTATCCTCTTCAAGGCTCCTTGATGCTGTAAGAAACACCTGTAAGCAATCAGAGTGCATTGGAGAATATGCTTCTACTTACAAGACTGAAAATCTAAGGAAAAGATACATGAGCATCACATGAAGAAATTATGTGAACATTTCATATTGTCGTAGTTTAACCCCCTCTGACAACTGAAGCACCCACACAGCAGCTCACTCACTCCCTGCAGGTGAGGTAGGGGAGAAAAGTATAGGAAGCCTTCCTAAAATCAAGATCCATGTTGTGCACTGCTTCTTTTCTTCTCATTATGGCATGCCATCAGGAACACTCATCAAGTATTACCTTCATTTAATTAGTCCATCCAGTTTCCTCTTGGTATTATTTCATACCATATGTGTATGTGATCTACGTTAGTCAGCCTGCAGCCTCCGGTACTTGCTGTAGCTGGATGTTTTTACATTTTATCTTTTGCTGCTTTCCACAGAATTAATGGAATCTCTCTCTCTGGTTCTGGTGGCTCATAAACTTTTTATGTTCTGAAAGATTTATGTCCATAAAGGATGTAAGACATTTAGGATAATGTCAGAAGTCTTGTTCAGAAGACAAAAAAAAAAAAAAAAAACCCAGGCATTTTCAAACCATGTTGTTACTCTCATTCTTCTGCAAATAATTAAGCAAATACAATAATGTATTTCACACATGTTTTTTCTTACTGGACAAGAATAACAAAAGGTGCAAACCAGCGCCAGCTCCAACTTCTACTTTCTCAGGTAAACAGTGACTTTGACTTTATGACAAACATGTGCAAGGCATTTGCAACCAGCTTAGGGGAGAGAAGAATGAAGATTGTCATTTGGACCAGATGACCCTGAGAGTGTCTTTTCAACTTCCCACAGAGTGGGTGAGCTTTCTAATTAATCATCTGGGCACCTATAAAAAGGGACCAGAGGAATATTTTCTGTGAATTGCTTACAAATGAGGAAATATGAAATGGTGACAGAGAATGACAACATGAGTTAGAAAACAGATCAAGCTTATTGGAAAATTTCCATTGCAACAGATAAGACTACATTTACATTGAAAATGCAAACATATGCCTATACTGAGATCCTTAGGTCCTATCAGCCTCAGAATCATAGTACAGCAATAACAACTGTATTATGTTATCACATGTCATGAAAAAAGGGAAGAAGCATGTCACAATAGATATTTTTTGAGTACAAGTCATGCTAAAAGAATACAGATTTAGTTCCTATGTAGACAACTCTGGAGGTATAAAATTAACTATGTTAAAGATTTTGACTGCATTAAACATAAACAAAACCTTTCCACATGACCAGCTTTCTTCAGAAGCCCTGGGAACAGCTGTAATGTCACTTCCAGTCCAAACTAAAGAGACATGAATCTTATATTTTCTTCTCTGTCATCACAGTTTCTTAACCACCTAGGGCCTCTTTTTTCAACAGTGGTCGTAGCAATTTGATTTGCTGGAACACACTGAGAAAGACTACGAGCCAGACTGCCTGCTCCCTCAGTTAGGCAGAATTAGCTATAAAAAAAAAAGTGTGAAATAATCAAAACAGCTGAGAAAACACAACACAGTCTCCCTGGTAAAATCATATCTCGCCTTTGGAAGCAAAGAAAGAGTTGTGGCTCTGGAGCTGCTCACTCTGCACAGTACATGGCAGAGAAATGCTTTTCCTTACAGAGGCCCCAACTCTACCACCTTTAAGTAGAGGAGCGAGCATACACACACTCATACTTAAAATAAACATGGTTTAATAAGATTATTTTATTTCAGCAAAATCTCATATAATTCCTTTTAAAGTGACGGAAGACATGAACAATTCTGCACAGAGGAGTGCCCCAAAGTCTCCTTTCTCAAGTGAGAGCCACACAAACATGCAGAGATTTCTTCTTGCCACTCACCTTTCATGTTGAAAATTTTCTCTCCTTCTCTGCAGAAGTCTTAGTTTCAGCAAGACAGATAAGATGTTTTTGTTTTTTGTCATCATGTCTGTGGACTCTCAGCAATCTGCAGACCCCACTGAGGAAAATCTGAACCCTGAATCCTTAGAACCCTGATACTACAAGTTGGCATTATCATCTCCTCCAAACATGGAAATATAATGGACTGTGTGGGCATTTGAAAGTCATCGTTAGTTTGCCAGACTGGGTGTTAAGGTTGCAGTTTACTATCTGCAGAGAAGTTAAACCTTTAAAAATTTGCTAGGAAAACAGAGGCCCTGTGGTCTCTCAGATGTATAAGAGCTTGTCAGGAATTTACGGGTCTTGTCTTTGACCTCACGTTCTTTAAATTATGTTTGTATTCTTCCTTAAATGCTGTGGGGTTTTTATGTTTAGTGTAATTAATTAATTTGCACTTAGTTTCTCTTAACTGAAGCCGAAACACTGATCTGCTGCTCAGTCTGAGCAGGACAGAAATATAGTGATGCATATTTTTCTCCCTATTTAACTGAAAGTGATTTGTAAGAGATTTAGAATTCCATAATGCCAAAGTGACAGAAAGCACATTCAGCTTACCTTTCTAATCCTACCTAGGACTGCAAAGTTATTTGCACCAATGAAGATAAAATGTAATTCTACTGAAATCAGATGAGTTTTTCTCATGCGTGTGGGTTGCTGTAAAGCACAAAGAATGGTGTTGTAGCCTCCAGACAACTACAGATTTAATATTTAATATTTGATAGGATGCAAAATTAAGATTAATAAGAGTAAGAATAGTTACCCTTCACTATTTCCTTAAACAGGTTTAGCTGCTTGAATTCTACACTTGTAGCAGAACTCAATGAGAAAGAGAGATCTGGCAGAGCAATGTTTTCCTCTCCACAAAAATATTTCCAAATATACTTTCTGAGATTTAAAGAGAAATCAGAGAAAAATTATAATCCAAACAGAAGATATGAAGGTAACGAACAATTTTAAACTAAATTACTCCCCTTATCTATGAGACCTTGACTTGTATTATCATCTCACTGTGTCAGTGCAGATCTGTGAAAGCTATTTAGGGGGAAAGAAATTACCAGGTAGTTTGACTGGAAACTGTGTTTCTGGTTTCCTTTCTATGGTAATTTCACAGATAGTGTTTGATAAAAGGATGTTATAAATGTAGGCCTAGGAGTGGAAGGACGGAGTAGAAATCCTTTTTTACAGACCTTTTATGTCCTAGAACTGTGGTTCCAAGAAAACAAGAGCCTTGTTAGCACATAGCATGAGCTAACAATTACAGCCTGGCATGTGCTGACTTTGTGGGAGAGAAGGTGGTAATAGACCTGGAGCCAGAGCAAGGGAGAGGGAAGAGGGAAAAATCTAGTGACATACAGAACAATAACTTTCAGTACTCTCAGGTGTGAGGAAGTGACAAAAGATTGGATTCTGTCGATGCTAGGGCTCAGTATACTAGCAGAAGCCAGGAGACTTCATTTAATGCTTTGTCTGAACATCTAACTGAACAGAAACTTCAAGGCCTAATGCTCTGTGAGTCTTTCAAACTAGCAAGGTTATTGATGCGTATGGAAGCTAATGAAATCTCAAAAATAAATTACCTGGATACTGAAGCAGAGATAGTTATAAAAAATAAAGCCTCTTTTAGAAGCAATTATTGCTGAGAATTTTTAATTGCTATGTTGAGCAACTCTGTGATACGGTAATGTCTAACATATGTTGGCTTGCACAATTAAGACATTTTGCTTGTGTTTCTAGTACCTCAGAAAGTTGACTGGGTCTAAGCAACTGTTTTCTAATTTGATTATGTATGGCAATATTAATGGTCCAGATGTTTATCCAATATATTTAAACTTGTTTATACTTACTCGGGACATATCCAGGATGCAGTGGAAACATAGCAAGTTTAATTAATGTCAAATTTCCATCTTATTTCTTTGTTGACACTCGGCCTGATGTTAGGAGTAATGTACTGTGTTGTTCTTGGAACCCAGTAATACCTAATGTATCTGTTATTTATGTGCTTCTACTTTGTTTTCCCTCACTGTTGTGAGATATAAGCAGGCTAAGTCTTTCAGAGGCATAAGTTCAAATCCATCCATGCAGTTACACCACTTGCAGGAAGTCAAAACCTGTCCCATATTCTCCTCTGAAATACTTTGTTTGGAGTCAAACTGATCTCTGTTTCATATTAGCTTGATTAATAGATATGTAATTATAATATAATTGATAAAGCTTCTATCTCGGAGAAAGTTATACATATGCATTCCACTTCTATAGCTTGTAATTATTCAATAAGCAGTCTTGCAGTCACTGTCATCACTTTATTACAGTATTCTGTGTTCTTTTTGTATGAGATGAATAATTAGAACTGATTTTTTTTTGTCAATTAATTATCATGTAATGTTTTCACAAAAATGTTTTTTCCTACTTGGCCAACTCTATAGATGGTCAGCCATATTAATAAAATTAATTATTTGCAATTTTGCCCGTTAGTTCATGAATGATTTATCTGGAAATAATTGGTCCAGATTCTCAGATGTTTTTAATCAGAAGAGCTCTATTGGAACATGGAGAATTTTACTGATTAAAACCAGGCGAAAATTTGACCCATCTGCTGCTACGATGGCCTTAGTGGTGAACATCGCCCTTGGCTTGGAATTAATTTGTATAAGCTAAGATTGCTTTGCTTTTTAAATTTTGTCAACTTTCTTGACATGAGCACTCTCACAACCTTAGTGATGTTTTAACAGTTTAGCATTCATTTAAGTTGATTTAGTTGCCTAAATCTTGAAAATCTTCTCAACAAGCCATCAGTTGCTCAAGAAAACATACATTTTAAGAAAACCCCACACAAACCATGACGTTTTAAATGTAGCGTAAGGACAATTCCTTTTATATACTGATTCTGACTCTTGGTGTCAATCACAAGTACTATGCTTTCAGTTCCCTCTCTCCTTTCTGTAGGTACTATTGCCATTGCAAGATTCACAATAAAAATAACTTTGTACTGGCCTTCCCATGGCAGCACAGTGCCACATTACAGGTTTGGAAGAAATGTCTTTGTTCCAGATGTCTTTATTCTACCAGTACAAGTACAGTCACTGAGCAGCAGCTCCTGCAAACAGTAGGCAGAGCAGCATCTCAGCATGTGCATTATCTAATGAAGCTGGGTGATAAATTTAACGTGTCATTCAGAAAAGATCACAAAATTCAGATTATGAGGTTTCTGTGTAATGCTCTAACTGGTAAGCCGACTAGCAAATGTAAATGACATCTGAATTTTCTAGATTTCTGTTATATTGTAAAAGCCTTTCTAACAAAAATGAGAAAGTAATTAGTTTAAGAGGAGTTAAAGATTATGTTCAACTAAAACTTTTAGAAGAAAAGGAAATGTTCTCCCTCGTTAAATTCCAAAAAATGTTCGCTCCTGTCCCTTCTATCAGGAACCATAATGGTGAAACCAAATTAAACTGCAACATGAGGACTTTAACAGCATTTGTAAAGTCCCATTTTCCCTTCAGCAGAAAGCACAGTATTCCCGCAAGGAAATGTGTTTGAAAGTGGCAGAATGTATTTATAAATGCATGTCTTCAGTTTTATTAAGGAAGCCAGGAACTAGTTTGTAGAGTTCCATGTGAGGGAGCAGGGGGAGAGGGAAAGAATAGGGTTCCACAGAACTGGGCACCAGAAAACAATATTATTCAGATATAATTCTGTCCTGGGTTCAGCAGTAGCAGTCATTTTTCTCCTTCTTAGTGGCTGGTGCAGTGCTATGTTTTCATTTTTTGGCCTGGGAACAGTGCTGATAACACCGATGTTTTCAGTTGCTGCTCAAATGTTTGGTCTGGCCAAGGACTTTCTGAGCCTCACGCTCTGCCAGGGAGGAGGGGAAGCCGGGAGGAAGCAGAGACAGGACGCCTGACCCAAACTGACCAAAGAGGTATTCCATACCACAGCACGTCATGCCCAGGATGTAACTGGGAGTTACCCGGAAGGGCTGGGAGGACTGCAGGGTTGGAGGAGGTATTGGTTGGTGCTCGGCTGGGGGGAGTGGGGCGAGTTATTGGTCGGCTGGTGTTGAGGTGTTGTATTCTTTCCTCTTGTTATTTCCTTTATCATTATTATCATTGGTGGTAGCAGTAGTGATTTGTGTTATACCTTAGTTACTAAACTGTTCTTATCTCAACCTGTGGGACTTGCATTCTTTTCGATTCTCCTCTCTGTCCCTCCAGGAGCAGGGGGAGGGCAAGAAGAGGGGGGAGTGAGTGAGCGAGGTTTGTGGTTGGGTTTAAACCACGACAAATTCATACCCAAAGTACAAAACTCAATGGCACAAACCCAATTTACACATTCTTTTCCATAAGAGAAGCTTAGCACAAAATATGGGAACCATCCAATTCTTTTTGTTTGAGAGCGACCTGGTAAATCTTGGATTATTTTTTATACAGATGACCAAAGAAAATAAAATGCCCGTACCAAACAGTAAACTAAAATCCTTCCAAAGATGCTCATACATTATTGGAAACATTGTTTCTCTTCTTCAAATTGCTCATATTGTTATGCTAATCCACTGAATTTTGTGCTCTGACATCTAATTTAGTGTTAAAAAATATGAATGTTGGTAATGTCAGCTAGTGCCAGTGTGGTTTTGTTGTTATTGTTCTTTATTTAAAAAATGGTTAGGCAGGTTTGGGGGAAGATATTATTTACTACACAATCTAAGAAATCTGTGGACAGCAGATTTAAATGTACAGACATTATGGAATTTCATAAATGACTGCAAAGTACATTTTGGGTGTTTAGTTGATTTTACTAATCCTCATTGATTACTTGTGCTGTGTGAAAAAGACTATGTTAGTCTAGGTCTAATTGTGTGCAACCCTTCATTTTTACATTGCAGTTATCTGACATGATACAAAATGGATATAAGGGTAAGTGAATTCAAATATATTTGAAGGACCACATCAATTCCTTTTGATATATAATTTAGCTGGCTTGAACTACTGTTTCTTTGAAATTCATGTTTCATGTCTGTGTCCTAAAACATATGAGGTGTAATATTCTACATGTAAACAAGAAGACCTGCTCACATCTGGAATTATCTGATTTAACATTTATGCATCATATTCCGATTGCTTGTTTTCAGTCATATAACTTTTTCTACATTCAGTTCTACACCACTTTTCACTTTTTTTTTTTTTTGTTTGTTTGTTTGTTTTTTGTTTCCGTTAGGTGAATTTCTGTCTTTGTAATGAGATAGAATAGCTAAAGGTTTTGGTGATTACCAATGGGACAATTTATGATTAATTTCTAGTACAGCTCAGTTTGTTAATTTATAAAGGAATTACTGAATTTGTCATTTCTATTACTAACAATTAGTTTAATTATGAATTATGTTGGTACACTGAGCATAGCTTCTATTCATATTGAATAACGGGTAGAATGAAGTGAATAACCATTTTGGTTCTATCTGTAGATGTATTCCTTTTTTCTCTTCAAGGAAGGGGATACTTTCTTTCTCCACTGTGTTAGCGTCTGTTAGGACAACCTTGTTTCAGTAAAAGAATGGTCCACCCCTATATGCAGGAAAATGATTATATGTGTCAGGACTTCAACTTGGGAAAACAGGAAGCTGACAACATTGAAGTGGGGACAGACTATAAAGAAGAAATAGGAAAAACTCTGTCTGGGTATGCAGAGATGGTATTAGGAAAGCCTGACCTTTTCTGCATTTGGAACTAGCAAGGGTTGTCAAGGGCAACGAGAACTTCTACAACTGCATCATAATAAGAGGTGAACAAGAAAAATGTGGGGCCATTGATGAATAAGGCCACCGCAGGTGAAGATAAGGTGATGCTTTCCAAGCCTTAGTGTTCAGGGGACATATCTGTAAACTAGCAAAAGGGAATGTTGCGTCCATCTTCAAAAAGGGCATGAAAATGGGCAACTACTCACTGTTAAAAGCAGTCCTGTCCTGGGAAAATCCAAAACCATATTCCGCAAAAAACATTTATAAGAACACAAATGAGAAGATGATTGGCTGGTTGGGTGATTCGCCAGCATGGATTAATCAAGTGTAAATCCAATTGCCTTCTATGATGAAATAATTTGTAGATCTGCTGATCTGTGGATGAAGAGGGAGAGGTGGATGTTGTCTATTCTGATTTTAGCAAGGTTTTTGACATGATGTCTGACAGTATCCTTGTATCCAAGTGTTCTATTTTTACCTGGGACAGAGTTAATTTTCTTCATAGCAACTAGTATGGAGCTGTGTTTTGGATTTGTTCAGGAAACAGGGTTGATAATACAGGAGTGTTTCAGTTACTGCTGAGCAGTTCTTACACAGAGTCAAAGTCTTTTCTGTTTCTCACCCCACCCCACCAACAAGGAGGCTGGGAGTACACAAAAAGTTGTGAGGGACACAGATGGGACACCTGACCCCAACTGACCCAAGGGATATACCATGCTATATGGGGTCACGCTCAGCATATATAGCTGGCAGAGAAAAAGGAAAGGGGGGTTTGGAGTGATGGTGTTTGTCTTCCCCATTAACCCTTAGGTGTGATGGAGCCCTGCTTTCCTGGAGATGGCTGAACACCTGCCTGACGATGGAAAGCAGTGAATGAATTCCTTGTTTTGTTTTGCCTGTGTGGGTAGCTTTTGCTTTACCCATTAAACCGTCTTCATCTCAACCCATGTTTTCTCACTTTTACCCTTCCAGTTCTCTCCTCCATCCAACCACAGGGAGGAGTGAGCGAGTGGCTTGTGGATCCGAGGTGCTGGCTAGGGTTAAACCATGACACCAATTTGGCATGTTGCAGTCTAAATTAGGGGTGTATTAGATGGGTGAGGTGTCAGGTTCAGATGGTGCTGCGTAATTGTTCATATAAGCTAGAATGTGAACTACCCTTTGTGCTAGACATCACACAGAACACCTTCATTAGAATTATTTTTGGTAGTTTGAAAACAATTTAGGCATTATAAGAAACCTGGCCTTTGTGCTCTTGAGTGTCTATTTTTACAGAGCAAAGAAGCATAAAACTCAAGCAGCATGACAAACACATTCACATTTTATGTCCATTACCTTGTATTTCTGTTGCATCTCTGAATGAGCTAGGTAAATCAGAAAGACCTTCACTGGCAGTAGTTATGTACAGAAGCAAGAACACATCATTATATATTTCAAATAGTTTAATTGTCTCTGACTTTACCATTCATCTTTCATGTTCTGTCAATGTTATTCCCATATTTTGAGGTCCAGAGTTTTAAATTAATCAGTTCAAGCTTTTCTGGTATATTGTAATGCAGTCTGCTCTTTCAGTTTTCTATTTTTAATGGAATTACCTTGAGTCACTTCATGTAGAAATTTCTTCCAACTAAAACCTGATTTTCCTATAAGTACCAATAGAAGCACAATGTTACAGCTGTAGACAGTTTGAGACGCCCTTCAGCTATAGACATAGTTTAGCAAGATTTTCTCTTTCCAGTACTAGATTAATATTTACTTGACTTTCCATTAAGGAGTCAAGATTTTTATTTTTCATGAGTGCTTGTTCAATATCTCTTACTCCTTTCTTACTTTTTAATACCTTGTTTCAGGCATACAGATATATAATTTATATATATATATACACATACACACGCATTTACTGATTTAATAAAATACACTTCCTCATCAGATAACCTCACATGTTTGTCACTTAGCAATTTTTATGAGTATTATCACTGGGAGTTTAACATGAAAGTACCTTATGTTTTAGGGGAATTACATATTTCAGAGCTAGTAATGGTAGGAACTGCCTTGGCAGACAAAGAATCTCATTAGTGAGAGTTCACCAGGTGTTCATGAGGCTATTTTCCTTATGGGACAAAGGGAAAAATAAAAAATTAGGGCTTTTTTTCAACTAACAAATTTGTTGCTTCTTTAATATGAATTGGCAGTGCAGCAGAAGCCAAGTTCACACTTTTTCCTGTAAATAACAGGAGAAAATTTTCTGGAAAGGAAGAAACACCTCTTGTGGAAAATAGGCCTGGTTGTGAACTTCAACCACGAGTCACAGTCAAAGGTCCCCCAAACAATCTTCATTTTTCTGGGTCATTTAATTTTTTTAAAATTTTGAGACTCAGAACCAAAATCGCAGTCAGCTGGCCTAAACCTTCAGGGAGTTTTCACTGTCTCACAGCAACTACTTTTGTAAAGATACTGCCCAGCTTTGAACACCTTTTTGAAAACAGAAATCATGAAAAATCCAGTCATCCAGATAGGTAGCAATTCATACGGAAGATTGAAATTAATCGTAGCAGGTTAAAAACGCATCAACACAACTCAGCCACAGAGTTCCAGTAAGAAATGAGTAGACAAAGACCTTTGATGAAAAAAGGAAGTCTACATCAGGTCATTTTAGACAACTACAGGTAAGCCTAGGAAAATGTGTTATATTTCAGGGTAATATAAACTGCATAAAATAGTTGTATCCAGCTGGTAAACTGATGCTGGAATAAAACCAATGATGCTGCTTTTTTTGGTTTTTTTTTTTTCTTGTTTAAAAAAATTGAGGCTCTTTCATTTTTTGTAATTATCTTGTGGTTTTTGTCTTTTCAATTAAAAATAGTTTTATCTATAAGATGAGGTTTATCAAAACATCTGCAGCAGAGAATAAGAATCACATAATAGTGGACATAAGTGGAAGACCAGAAATCCTCCTCAGAATTCTTACTGGATTTACCTTTCATTTTACTTTGTTTCTGAGGATTTGTGATTGTGACTAGAAAGAATTGTAAGTTTTGTTTGTCACCAAGTGTAATTTAGTCTTAGCTGCATTAACTAATTTCACTCCAGGAGAATTCTGCCCATCTCAGTGGCACAGATCTCAATTTATTTCATTTCACTTTTGGTGAGTGAGAATTCTCCCAATTAATCTATTTCTAGAACTTAAAAGTCAGGGAGGTTTTCATAATAGCACATGCCCCATAAATACTTGATACAGTAGTTTCGAAGTTTTTAACCCATAAATATTTTGGTTTTTAACTTTCCTGTTAGAGATGACGTAGATAGGGATTCCTGTACTACCCATGGGAAACTAAGCTTTCTCTAGTTACCTTCTGTAACTGATTGAGGAGCGCTGACCTCATCGTTACCAATGTAGGATGTTGGGATTCAGTGTTTGGAAGGGTTGGCTGAAATTTTATGTGTTCTGACCAAAGCTACATGTTTATTTATTGGCAAGGACAGTTATATACTCTTCATCTAGCTAGCCATGTGTAATAAATGTGTGTTGCTCTCTGATGGCATTGCTGATATTAAATAGTAGAGGTATTTTAGTCCATTTTAAAACAGTAGTCATTGCAGAAAGTGTTGGTAGATCTTCTAGAAGAATTAAGTCTTATCAAGAGAGTCTAAAGCCTCCTTATTTAGCATACAAATTACAGCACAAAAAAGACACAAACTGTGGGTTTACTCTTCAGCAACAGGTGATATTAAAAAAATAAGTGCAGAAAAGGTACCTGAGAGAATAGTTATCAAAATATTATGGTGGTTGGGTGGTTTTACAGTTGGATTATTCCTAAATTTCTTGGTCAACCTTAGCAAAATAATTGCAGTACTGACAATGTCAAAAGCCAGTGATTATACAAGGTATTAGTGATCAGAATTAACATTACCTGTACATCTTTTTCACTGTGGAAAATTTTACCAAAATGTAGTCATTTCTTTTTACTGTGACTTTGTGAAACTGACTGAACTCTTCTGCTGGTACACCTGTAAATGTGGGAAAAATACAGAAAATATCAAGAGATGTCAAATGTCTGTCTGTAGATCATGGCATTAATAGATGAGTGACCCAATACATACTATGGTACTGGCAATATGTATTACTCTTCTGAAAATTTTATTGTCGTCAGTTTATCAGTATGTTCTCAGGACCTGGTTCTGTGGCATTGCTACGGAGCTGTACTGCATTCTTTCTTTCTTTGATGCATGAATTTGCCACTTTAAAGAATTAACCTGATTTGCCAGATCATTCATTATCTTTTTTCTGAAAAACTCTTTCTAGGAAACTTTCTGAGAAATTCTAAAAAGCACTGGAATTTTAAAATAATAAAAACATATAAAAACTATTAATTTGTAGTTTTGAGGAACAACAAAAACCAAGCACTTCTTAAGACCGAATTTCTTAAAAATACAGGAAAATTTTAGAAAAAATGAAATGATGTATCCTATAAGACACTTTCTGTATAATATGAATGTGACAAGGGGCAATGGGTGTAAACTGGAGCATAGGAAGTTCCACGTTAACATCAGGAAGAACTTCTTTACTGTAAGAGTGACAGAGCACTGGAACAGGTTGCCCAGGGGGGTTGTGGAGTCTCCTACACTGGAGATATTCAAGGCCCGCCTGGACAAGTTCCTGTGTGATGTACTGTAGGTTACCCTGCTCTTGCAGGGGGGTTGGACTAGATGATCTTTTGAGGTCCCTTCCAACCCTTGGGATTCTGTGATTCTGTGATTCTATGTCCAGGCAGTCAACAGTGATGCAACATTATGGATCTGTGCTGCTATGATTTTGGTTAATATGTACAACTGCCAAAGGGAATCACACAGAAGACCTGTTTGAACATGCAAGAGGTGACCAGTTATTAGAGATGATCTGTCTTTAAATTACTTCCACACTTATACTTCACTTTATTCTAAAGGATGTTTCCCTAGCAGCTAAAGAAACGAGTACATTTTTCTAGGTGGTCCCTAATCTTAGACCAGTAAGATCTTGACTTTGATTGTATATTCTTAACACAAATGCATATGTATTCCATGCAGTAATCTGGACCAGCAAATACTGTAATAATTCCTTCAGCGTTTTTGTACACTTTCCTCAGAATATTTAACCTATGCTGAACACGTATACTCTTGAATCCAAGTATTACATTTGCATATAAGTTCAGAGCAGACAATATGACTTTTAGAAATGTTCCTGTACCTGCTTAGTCAGGTAAGCTATTGATATTAAATGTAATGATGTTACAAATGAGGAACGAAGTCCCGATTTTCAAGGAACAGAGGTAAAACTTTGGGTCCTTTGAAGTCCAATGGAATATTTTATTTTACTTCAATGGGACCAGATTTTTTCCCAGTCTCTTGTTCATTGTGGAATCCTTATTGAATCAACAAAGGCTGATATATTACTTTTTTCACATTTAAATCACTTGCTGCATTCTTATCTCTCCCATTCAGGTGATGCTTGCCCAGCTAAGTTTGGATTTCCTTTAGAGAAAGCTGCTGCCTTTAAATAGCTCTCTCTAGACTGGTAGATTCTGTGTCTGGTTAACCATCAGACATTTCTGTGTCTAGTAATTTCTTGTGACACAGACTCTCCTGAAGCACGTCATCTCCTTGGGCACGTGACTGAATTCCTTCATTAATCATGACATTCACATTAGTCAGACACTGAGATCACCTTTGTTAACAGTTAAAAGTCAGCAGAGAAAGTTCCATAGGCCTAATGGAACTTGCATTTAGAACAGTATTGTCTAAAAAAAATCTTCTGATTCTGGATATTATGGATTTCCTGTGTCAGTAAAAAACCCATCCTTTAATATTTAACCACAGTAATATTTAATCACCTCCTTTTAGCTACACTAAAATGCATTTCGTGAGTATATATTAGCTGCTGTTAACAAATATTACAAATTTTCTGTGTTTTAAAGCTAAGCCTGATGTTGAAAAAGTGTAGAAAGTAGAATCATGGAGAAATCATTCTTGTGGATCAGAGAAAATATACATAGGTATCTCCAAAACTTGGGTACACTCATAAAAATATTATCTATTTTGGAATGCATTGTCTCAACTCGTATCAATTGGATATGTCAAAATTAGACTTGCTGTACACTCAACATCTATTTCTGTAATATATCAATTTAGAAAAAATACAGTAACTAGTCATGTCTTACACTAACAGAACCCCTTTTATTGGTGCCAGGAATAACTGTGCATTTTCAGCAAGAAAAAAAAAAAAAGGAATGTTTTTCTATGTAAATAATAGATAAAGAACAACAAAAAAAGCATAATCCAGCTATCTTCTCTCCAGGGAAAAATAAACCTCTATAAGCCCAATTTGTGTAGAAAGATCCATTAGGCAGGAAGTTAGTAAGCCAGAGTCTGTCCTATGACTCTGAGGGGAATAAGTTAATGTTGGGAGTTTGGTGCCTTAAATAAGAAATTACGGAAGGAAGGAAGAAACTTCAGCATTTCATTACTTCTCATTAGCAATTTGCTCTAAAAACACTTTGTCTGGACAAACATTTTTCAATACTAGTGTATAAGCTGGAAGAAGACAGTGTCATAATAAAGCTATTAATATCAAGAGGCCACCTTGCAACTCTCAGCACTTCCACTCTGAATGTGCTCCACAGCCCCAGGGGGCTTGCAGAAGTGTGTCATTTTAATACACACCAGGAAAAAAAATCATCTGTCTGAAGGTTAGATTCTCAATTGGGTTATGTACAAGGAGATTTCTAAGCCTCAGACGACTGTAACCTTATGTGTTCTAAACAGAGGTATGGCATTTCACCACTTTTATTCCACTAAGCATCATGGTCCATGCTGATGCTTTTTTAGGCACAAAGCCTGTCCCCTTCCAGAACAGCAAAATGTGAAAGTAGTGGGGTGCTCTGGATATCCTGACACATTGTGTATGCAAATTCTAGTGCTACCAATCCTAAGAAAATCCATACGGGTAAAGTTTGGATGTCATGTAAGCTTATGTGATTATTTGTGTTTCTGTGTCTGACTGTGAAGTTAATGTGAAAATACAGAATCATAGAGTCATTTATGTTGGAAAAGACCCTTAGGATCATCAACTGTAAAACTAATGCTAGCAAGTCCACCACTAAACTATGTCCCCAAATGTTAAATATCTATGTGCGTTTACAGGCACGCACAATTTCTAATTTATTTTCTACTTAAGACAATGCTAACCTTTCCTCTGATGGTAGTTCTGGCTGACTAAGAACCATATATGCATGAACACTCACATTCACAAGATGGTTTTAACTGCTGTTTTTATGATACTTGTAAGTTTGCTAGTGTCTGTATTTTATAATTCTTCTTGTCTTTGCCTTTCTCTCCTTTCAATCAGGAAATGGAACCTGCAAGAGTATTCCTTGCAGAAAAGTAAAATGGTAATAGGATCAAGAGTTATGAGAGAGAAAACGTTAGAAGATCAGTATACAACAAAAACTCTTTCTTGTAAAGTAGGACAGGCTTCTCTAAGCCAGTAGAAGTCAGAACCCTTAGGTATCTTGAAAATCCCACTTTGTTTGACTCTAACAAGGCTGTTCTCACAGATGGGTTTGATGTGCTGCTGATTGCTTATGAAGATCAGAGGATCACAACAAGGAACATGCTTGGTAGGAAAACTTAGTGAAAATTACCCCGCTTGGATTTCTTGGAAATGCAGTCGCAATGGTACATAAAAGATCAAAGGATTAAGGGTGTGATACGACTCTCATCAAAGTTACATGGGGATGGATCGCTTCTTAAGAACACAATGGCAGTATGTTCATGAGAGGTTCAGTGATGCCTGTATTATAAATGAGTCCTGCAAGGATGACTGTGCACCTTAAGCTTCTGTGACAAACAATCACAAAGTGGTCTTTGACATTTATGGTGGATTGTGCAACTGTTTAATGGATTTATTCACAGCTACTGTACATCATGTTCCTTCAAAAAGGAAAAGAGTAGGCCAGGCTGTAGAGTGGAAGGCTGGTTGTTTAATTTGTTCTGACTGCTGTACCAGGACTACCTGCAAGGAGGGAGACAACTTCTTTCCTGAAAATACCAAGGATGTTTCATAGGAAGGCTGCTCCAGACTGTGACACGGGTTAAGGAGAATCAAAATGGAGAAGAAGAAGTTGTCTCAGCAAATGAACTGTCCTCAGCAAGAGTAGGAGTTGTCTTAGCAAGGGACATTGAAGGGGAGAGCAGGAAGCAGACATACAGTCTGGCCTGAAGAAGAGCAGGTATCAAAACTAATGCTCAAAACCCATAAATGAATCTGGAAAGTGTTTTGTAACCTAGAAAACCACTTGAAGTTGTTAAATTTAAACTGTGGTGGGGAAAATATGTCCTGGACACAGACTGTAGAGTTATTCTGCTTTGTCTGGTGCTTAGTGCCAAGTCTGAAACTTATGCATTGTGCCTTCTGTGTTCCACCAAATGTAGATTATGTCTGTATTTTACCAGGTTATACCCTAGTAATGAAGTCTACATGGTGGTGGTGGGGAAGTTTTCTCTCAAATGTTGATGCAACTACTAGCACTGAATCATCATGATATCCAAAGCTCTACTGGAAGTATGAGCTAAAGGGTAGCCTTGATGTTGTAAGTATTTGGGAACTCAAAGAACTCATTCTGATAGTCATAGAATCATAGAATGTTTTGGGTTGGAAGGGACCTTTAAGATTATCTAATTCCAACCCTACTGCCAAGGGCAGGGACATCTTCTGTTAGACCTGGTTGCTCAAAGCCCCATCCAGCCTGGCCTTGAACACTGCCAGGGATGGGGCAGCCACAGCTTTGCCGGGCAACCTGTTCCAGTGACGGCTGGCAGATCTGAAGAAAGAAATTTTGAATATATTAGGCAGAAACCTTAGGAAAACTTTCCACCCTGCCGTCTAGTCCTTAATCTTCAGTACTTACTACTTTTATGCCAAAAAATTAGCAATTTATTAGTGTAGAGTGAAACTACTATGTACTGTCCCAAATAAGCCACTTCTGTTCCCACTCTGTAGCGTGTATCAATGTTCTGAGATATGTTTCAGTAATATAGGTGTCTTTTTTATTTAACTAGCATAATAGCTCAGATCTGACCTCTTACCATGACTAAGTATCTTTCCACTCCAGCACCTGGAGTCAGAGAACCCCCAGCCATCTCTTACTGTGATTTCTTTGCCACATCAAAGTTATCTCTGAAATCCAGAAATTCCTAGTTTGTTTCAAATAGAACAATCCAGAGTATATACTTATACTCATCCACAGGAGACTTTTACTGTCCTGTCATCAGGAAAACACAAAATGTTTACAAAATATAAGGAAAAATGTTGAAAGCAACCAGTAAAAAAGCAAAACAAAAACCCCAACCAACCAAACAAACCAAAAAAAAAAAAAAAAAAAGACAGAAAAAACAGAACAAGTGCGCTGCAAAAGCATTTGCAGGTAGCTGGTTAAGGAACACATCACCTAAGAAATTCAGGTATTTACAAGGTAGAGGCCACCGTGCATAGCTTGTCCCCAAGGAAGCCAGCTGTCAGTTCTACAGTTGAGTGCCACAGTCTCCACTGTTGGCACTCATGGGGTAACTTAATTTCTGGACAACTGCCCAAAGCACTTGGAGGTGGCTACTTCAAATATGTGTGGTTCAACGAGGTCTATAAGGACCATAATATACAGTGTTTCTATCCTGCTAGCTAGTAAGAAGAGAAATTTGATGGCCATGCATCTTCTCTTTCTTGACTAGTGTTAAACAGAACATAAGCCCTGAGCTCTAGCTGCTCAGTGTCACTTAGGGAAAAGGTTTTTTTGACTTGCTTTGCCATGGCCCGACTCTATTTCTAGTTTGGGAGGAGCCCATACTCCTTTGTGTGGGACTAGCACATTCCTGTCAGCCTTGCATTTAGATCTAGAGTCTTTTTTCCATCATGTACATCTCCCTAAATTGACCTCTATTGTGGATGCCTTTTTACATCTTCCACATGCTCACATTGTTGGATTTTCTACCCACAGTAAACTAACAACTGATGGTAATAACACCTCTCTTGTTCCCTGCTTCATTTTTATAGGCAGTTATTGTCCTAAAAGGATCAAAATACAAGAATATTCTGTATACCCCATGCATACCTTCTATAGCATATTGTTGACCTCAAACTTAGGAAATGCATTTCCACCTTTTGACTCTTTTCATTGGATTCTTTTCAAAGGAAAAAGAGGGAACAAGCAAGCAAAAAAAAAAAAAAAAAGATTTCAGTGTATCTCTGACCCCTTTCCCTGAGCTCCTTCTCCCTCAGTACAACCTCAAAATTATGTCTAGAAAGTGGCAGGAACCAGCTCAACACCACTGCCAAACAATACAGGGGGGATAAGATTGTGCTTAGCACATAAGATCTAGAACAGGGCTTTCCTCAGGCAAAAAGCAAAGGGAAGACATTTGTGGTAAGGATGACTGGCCGGAGGAAACAGTAAAGATGAAGAGAAAACATCAGGGACTAAAATAAAATCACTGGAACAGACTGATTAGAGTTAAAACTGGCTTAAAACCAAAAACAGGGAAGGAAAAGGTGGGTATATTGTTAGGAGAGGAATGGGAATAATTTTACTGAATGGCTGTTGATTTGTAGTCACGCTTTGGAGGATGACAGAAATGCAAATCACAGTTGCAGTACATATAAACAGGAATGATGACAGAAGGCAGGAATATCTGAGAAAGTCAAAACCTCAGTGACATCCAAGACTATACCAGGTGTTTTTCCATATTGCATATATTATTTTTCTGGAATGAATAGCATATAAGGCAATCTCAAAGGATTTCAGGTATCGTGATTTTCTTTTCCTTTGGGCCTATCAGGGAATCTGTCATTTCTCTGTCTCCTTTCCAGCCTGTAAAGTCTCTGGAGAAAAGTCTGACATCTGAATGGGGAGTTGCATTTGCAAGCACTTCACAAATCAGTATCAGCCGTATTCCCATAATAGCCCTGATCAAAGTGTTCACAGGTGCAAGGACATCAAACACCATTGCTTTGTACAGACAATACATCAAGATTTCTCTCCCAGATTTCTAGCAATGGTGGTACAATTTTTAAAGGTATCATATTTGTGAGTTGGCAGGAATTACATCCCACATTTCAGATAAGGACATAACACAGGGTACAGCTGATTTTTAGCAGATATTTGGTTTGCCCATACTTAGACCTGTTGCACCTGTATGCAGCTACATATGCCACATATGTAGCTGTACGCAGGTCATGCAGCTTTAGTGTTCAGTTCAGAAAGCTGGAAACTTCTTAAGTGATAGATCACCTCTTTGCTAGAGGAGGCTTCTCAGTAAATATATTAGTTATGAAGACATGACAACGAGATAATTTTATTAGATCACAAACACACCATAACTCACACACTGAAAGGATATCCTTAAAGTATTTCTGTCTTGGTAAATAAATGCAAGAATACTCTTCTTTGTCTTGCGCTGTGAGATGGATCTTGACTGAAATTCTGATGATGATAAAACAAATATGGTTCTGTCCCTGGTTTCACCAGAGTGAAATTTCCTTGTGTATTCATTACATGATGAAATGCTCATATACAGATGTAACTGTCCCCTTTATCAGCAATAGTATAAATTGAGATTACTTCAGTTTGGCACACACAAACTAAAGTTAACACTTCCATAGGTTTCTCAAGACCCTTCACAGTTGTCTCCTACTGGCAGAAGTTTCAGGGAAACAGATGTCAGCAAGTCAAAGTGGAACAATCCCAGAAAGTCCTTGCAAAGAACTTTTTGCTGTGAATTCTTTGTAAGACAATCAATATACTGACTTCTCTTTTAATAGTGATAAGTACGATATAGCATGAGGGCTAGGAGCCATTCCTTTAAGAGAGAAGGATGACACTGAGTCAAGTATTGTGGTGTGATTGACAACCATCAAGGGGGCTGACTTGTATCTGTGTAGCTATGGACCATGGCAGTCACAATCCAGGAGAAGCTTGTTAAAAAAAAGAAGACAATATTCCCAATATAAACAAAGTACCCCTCAAACAGCTGAGTTTGTGATTAAGAGTGTAACAAATCTGAAAGCTCCAGCAAGAATATTTGTTCCAGGCCATTTAGAGAAATGCAGCTGAACAAAACATGGAATGGTGTAGACTAAAATTTTTTTTCCTGCGATGAGAGCAGGCTGTCCTAGCACTGACTGTACCCTTGCACATCACAAGGTATAATCAAGCAACTATAAGCTATAGCTATTTAATTTACTATTACCTGCGTCAGGAACAATCAGAGTACACTTCCACAAAGGTTAAAAAAGAACGCCCAGGTTTCACTATCTGGATCATCAAAACCAGCCTTAGTTCTCACAAACTACACATCTTATACAGAGCTAGTTATTTTTCTGACTAACTGGGTAGGTAGGTAGGTATTTTTCTGACTAACTAGGTAGGATGATCGCAACTGACAGGAGAACACTATAGAACAAAGGTTATGGAAACTGAATTGGTGCAGCCTACTAAAAGCAGAAGCCCCATACGAACAGCCTCAGATTTCAAACTTGGCAAGTACCTTTTTAGAAGATCACAGTTTCACAGGAAGCTTGGTGATTTTACACAAGAAAACAAGGCAAGTTTTATTAGGCTGGGATAGCTAAATGAAAACAGAGCCAAGTGGTGTTACTGAAAGCCAGAATTACACATGTAACTCAGGAAACCAGTCCAAAGTTGAAACACCTAAACTGGTTAGACGTATGATCTCTCATTGTTCAATTTTAGAAGAATCCTCAGCTTTTATTATTTGTTAACATAAAGCCATCCATCTCCATTAAAATAAAATAGCTCAAGAAACCAAAAGAACTGAACCAGATTTTCTAATATATCTGTTGATTCCTCTGAAAAATTTAGGTTGACATCACAGCACACCTAATCCTAAATTAGGGTTATAAATTACCACACCTAATTTAGGTCTAAACTACCAGTCTCAGTTGTTTCTGTTATAATATTCAATTTTTCATTTTTTTCCCTTATGCACCATGACAGTATTAATGCTGACATAAAATCATTCTTAAAACATTTAAGCTTATATAAGAGCCTTTTTTGGAAAAAATTGAGCTTTGCGTATGGTAGAGAAATGGAGCAATAGTAAAAAAAATTAAATAAAACCAGGAAAAATGAAAATTATCAAGGTCAGTCTGAGCAAATATTGTGCAATCTGTTTACCAAGAGAAAGAAACAAGATATTACCACCATGAAGTAAAAGAAATTACCAAAGCAAAATAAATTAACTCCTTGGATAGACAATAAAATGAAATGATTCGATAACTAGGAATTGAAATGGTCTGTTCTTGAAGAAATAATAAGAAATAAGGAATAATAAGTTCAGGGAACACTTAAAATAATTTTTATTTCTACTTGTGTCAGTGGGAAATTCAGCTGAATGATGTGATCTGTGTTACATCCTGGTAATAACCCACAACAGTTACAAGAACACTAGGTGCAAGGGCAGTCATTACTAATGAAATGAGAGAGCTGTAATCAAGTAGACAAATAGTCATCAGGTAAAACAAGTGTCAAAACAGATCTGGTAAACAGGCAGATGTGTTAATGGAGGCAACACTCGGTGTCATTTGCAAATGCTCAGTTGGAAGGATCTTCAGGTGTAGTGCTGGATACAAAACAAAGCTACATATAAAGAAAATTTTTCAGAAGATAACTAATTCACACCAAGCAAGGCTTCACGGTTAACAGTGACACTGACAGTACTCTGTGTGCCAGAATTTGACTGAAGGGTGGATTGAAGGAGAAGTTGCCATGGCAAGTGAAAGAAAAAAACACAAGAATAAAATACTTTGTGCATTCATTTCGGTGATAGAGTATAACATTAAGGGACATAGATGTCTTACCTGTCACCGAGTGGTAAAAATGTGTATGAGCCTAGGATACCAGACTTATTGAAGAATGTTAGCTATTAAAGTAACACTGGATGCTGTTGTAAATTGATCTGAAACCCTTTGGAAAATGTTGGTCTGAAATAGGAATACACTTATCACCACGTACTTTGAGGCAACTACTAAGATATGCATTCACAGGATGGTGAATTGTGGGGAGATGGATTAACTTCTGAGGGCTTCAGTGTCACACATAATTCTGTTAAGGTGAGTCAGTAAATTGTTAACATCTGTTTTCCACAATAAGAACAGCTCTTCAGATCAGTAATTCAAATGAAATTAACCCCCTTGCAGTGATCCCAGCTGGGGCAACCTTGCCTGGGGGCAGCTCTGCTGAAGATGTCCTGGGGTTCCTGGTGGGCAGCAAGCTGAGCCTGAGCCAGCAGTGAGTCCTGTCAGTAGTGACAGTCAAGAGCATCCTATGCTGTGTATTAGCAGAAGCACAGCCAGCCAACTGAGGAGAGAGACTGTACTTCTCTACTTAGCACTTGCTGCTTCCATCATTGGGGTTTTTCAAGATCTGACTGGATAAAGCCCTGAACAACCTGGCCTGATTTCAGCGCTGACTCTCATGAGGTTCCTTTCACCCTTAGTTATCCTACGATACTACAGTCTAATCAAGGGAAAAGAAAGTTTAATACAATGAGGGACAAAAGGAGAGAATGAGGATGCAAAAGGGTCATCAGCATGCTTTTTCTATGTAATTTCTTTTGAAGGAGAAGGATGATACATGATCAATATGTATATGCAACAGAAAACTAACCCTAAAGACCTCTGGATTTAGAGAGATTTTAAAGGGTTCTAAATATCTTAGGCAAAAGCTTAGCAATCATATTTTCTGATTAAAGTGAAACTGTTCAGAAGTTTGTGATTATGACTTAGGTTGTGGCCTAAGACTCGCAAGGAAAAAGTCACGTTTGTATTGGACTCTTCCATGCCTTGCATTACTTCAGCACTGCTATGAAAAATGTCCAGAGAATCTCACTAGGTAAGTATCACTGCCATGGTATTCCACTTGCGTATAGCTATGGTTTCAGATATCATACTGAGAATTACAGGAAAGTTATAAAAAGTATGTGAATTTATAGAAAAGCTGTATGTTGTACTGTGGAAGGAGAGTCAGCTGAGGATTGTTTAATAAACCAAAAGATACAGCTTTCAGACTTTAAAAACAAGTGACTCTTTCTGATGAGGGAACCTAAATAGATAAATAAATACATAGATAAATGCCCGAGACCTGTGAGGACTATAAACCTGTAATGGATTTCCAAGAAGGAAAAATGTCAGCTTGGTTTTTCAGTCCCAGATAGTGTGCATTCTGTAGTGATCATAACTGAAGACTGTGTCATTTTTTAGACCCACCCGGTAACTCAGTACCATGCAGCCGTTTGCTCATGTCCCATTTCCAACCCTCCCCCGGGTAGGATGGGGAGGAGAATGAAAAGAACGTAAAGCCATGGGCTGAGATAGGAATTCCAATAACTAAAATATAACATAAGACTACTACTACGACTGATAATAATGACAATAAGGGAAACAACAATGGGAGAGAGTATAAAACTAAAAATGGAAAGGAAAAAAACCAAAAAACAGCAGTGATGCACAATAAAATTGCTCACCAACTGATACCCAGCCCACCCTGAGCAGTGATCTGTGCCTTCCAGGTGACTCTCCCCAGTCTATATACTGGGCATGATGTACTGTGGTATGGAATACCCCTTTGGCTAGTTTGGGTCAGGTGTCCTGTCTCTGCTCCCTCCCAGCTTCTGTGCCCCTCCTCACTGGCAGAGCATGGGAGACTGAAAAGTCCTTGGTCAGGGTAAACATTACTCAGCAACAACTAAATCATTGATGTGTTATCAGCATTGTCTCAGACTAAAGTCAAAAACACAGCACCAGTTACTAGGGAGAAAAATCACTGTATCGCAGATGGAACCAGGACAGACTGTTGTGTGATGAGTAGTTATTGATCCAAGCAGCAGCTCACCTGAGTAGGTGAAAGCATGTACTTTACTGCATATATTATTTGGCCTTTAGGAGTGTTCTGTGCTACACAAATCCCTTGATGTAGAATCACCGGTGATGATGCCACCAGCATGCTCTTATGTATATCTTGAAGCAAAGCGGCATGTCTTCACATACACATCCTTTTGCTCAACAGCAGAAATGATGAGTAGAGTTGTTTACTTGCAGGAAAACCCAATAAAGACTTTAATGCTGGTGAACCTCACCATGGACAGGACGTGTGCTATGTGCCATATTCCATGTGTTGTGCCCTGATCAAAGGTCTGTCAGATGTTACATCATCATCGCAGAATCAGAACAGGCATAAGATTTTTGTAACTCAGCATATCTTTTCCAGGATGTTGATAAAACTGTTGACTCTCTTGAAAGTCTCTGTGGCTTTCTTGTTGGGATCCAAAAATAACAAGTATCTCCTGGTACAAAACACCTTACAAAAGAAAGAAAAGTAAGTATCAGACAGCTATTTCTCAGCTAATAGTGAGCAAGAAAAGACCAAAGAGCAGTAAAACAGTTGATTTACAATTTCTTTAGCCCCCTCATAATGGCCTGCCCAGACTTCGGACACCTTATGTGCTCATTCTTGAATAATCAGCCTGCGGTCAGCCCATTACCAGTACCAAGAAAGATTTTTTGTCAGTCTACAGATCAAGATCTTTACTGCTTTTATACTGTGGTGAAGAGAAAAGAAAAATAAGAAGCTCTGGTTCTCTTATAGTTTAATAGGGAAGGATTCAGAGATTTTCTCTTTTTTGCCATTTACATTTTGCAGTAACACTAATCTAATTCGTTCAATGTCAGCACCCCAGCTAGGTGGTTCTAGATGGGTCTGGGGGAGACAGATTTCAACTTCACTTCAGCATACAGTCCTCTTCAGCTGGCATAGGGCTATGTAACAGGCAGAATGCATGTGGAAAGCTGGCCTTAGCTATCCACAAACTCTCAAATGCCCAGAACAACACAGGGAGCTAAGATGCATTAAAGGTAGAGATTACAAACTGACAGATTTATAGTGCCAAATAAAAGCAGTAACATATTGAACTAGAAGAAAAAAAAAAAAATCAAAATGTGAAAGAAAAAGGGAACCCTGTGAAGTCGGATAGGGGTGACCAGTTCTGTATAGCTCTGATGGTGTTCTAAGATGCAGGATGTAGGATCTCCAGGGTCCACTTAAGCTGCTAAAATAATGTAGGAAACTAAAGAGTTACAAAAAGAAATGTTTCGCTTGGGAACAGAGCAAGCAATAAACCTAGCCAGACACAGTGTTTCTGGCTTACGATGTGAAAGAACATACATTAGATCACAAGAACCTATGAACGTGTGAAGCAGGAAGCCCAGATATACTTAGCAGACATAAGTATCATTTCGCCAACACTGACTTTCTTTCTAGCTCCATTGTTTCTTGGTTTGACTATGCCCCAAAGCACAATAGCCCTTTCCCTTATAAGTGATTTAATCGGTGCTGACTCCATATAAACATGCTTTTAATACTGTTATATATCAATTCCTTACATAGGTTATTGACACAGTTTGTAAACAAATACTTTCTTGTGTTCCTTTCCATGCAATAGCATCTTCTAGTATGCTGAGGTAAATAAAACAGAATATGTTATTAACTATTACCTTTATTTTATATATCACTCCAAGCCTTTCAGTCTCTCATCTAATAGAGGGTTTTGCATGACTCATTATTTTTATCATAGACATCCCCTTCCGACTCCACTGTAGTATTATTCATTAATTTGTTTGAAGTGGCTAGGCCAGCGTTCCTGTTTAAGGCATGGCATTGTTCACGATGTTGTCACAGTGTTTCACATGAATCATTATTCCGTGTAGTGCTCAGATCTTTTTTTTTTTCTCCCAAGCAGTTATTCAAGTAGTCTGCAAGAAGCTGCACAAAAAGTGGACTCCGGTCTTAGCAAGGTTAACTTCCTCAGAGGCAAAGTTTCTTTGACAATTTCCAGCGAGCTGGCCTCGTTTTGTAATGTTCTGGATTAATCTTTCTTTTCCTTTTTTTTTTCTTTTTGTTATATAGTTTTCCCCCATCCTTCCTTCTTGTATGACAAAAAGTAACTTTGTGGGTGTATATTAAAAGGCTATGTAAGGCATCTAAGCTTGTGGATCTTGTTCTAGTGATTAGAAATTGACTGGTTTTTCACCTTGGAGGGTCATTATCTCTTACCCTGTGTCTGTTTAGTTCCATAATTGTCTGTTTAGTGGGTTGTTTGAAATGCTTTCTGAAGTCCAAATAAATTAGTTAGATATCCTTTACTGACTGTTTAGCTGAAATATTGCAGCCATTATTGACCATTACAAAACCATATGATTTTAACAAGGTGATTTATAATTCTCATTCCAATGATATTTTCAGGTTTCCTGTTCAGATCGCTGTGCTCATATTTGGTGGTACATTAAAGGTTGATCTAATCCTTCAAATTTGCCATTAAGTTTTTATAACTAAGCAGCTCAGTAATTTAACTGTTAAATTCTTTCAAAACTATCAGATGAAAGTTGGCATGTTTGCCATGGATGCTCTATGCTGTAATATTAATTAATCATTCATGCTCATAGAATGGTTTGGGTTGGAAGGGATCTTCAAAGGTCCTCTAGTCCAACCCGCCCTGGAATGAGCTGGGACATCTTCAACTAGATCAGGTTGCTCAGAGACCCATTCAACCTGGCCTTGAATGTTTCCGGGGTTGGAGCATCTATCACCTCTCTAGGCAACCTGTCCCAGTGTTTCATCTCAACATCTTCAGTGTAAAAAAATTCTTCCTTATAACTAGTCTGGATTTACTCTCTTTTAGTTTTAAAGTATTTTTCTGTGTCCTGTAGCTATAAGCCCTATTAAAAAGTCTGTTCCCATCTTTCTTTATAAGCCCCCTTTAAGTATTGAAAGGCCACAATAAGGGCTTGCTGGGGCTTTCTCTTCTCCAGGCTAAACAACCCCAACTCTCTCAGCCTTTCCTCACAGGAGAGTTGTTCCATCCCCCTGATCATTCTTGTGGCCCTCCTCTGGACTTGATCATGCAGGCCAATGTCCTCCTGAAGACTGCGGTCCCCAGAGCTGGATGAATTACTGCAGGTGGTGTCTCACAAGAGCAGTTCAGAGGGGGAGAATCACCTCCCTCAACCTGCTAGTCATGCTCCTTTTGATGCAGCCCAGGACAGGGTTGACTTTCTGGGCTGTGAGCACATAAATCTGACTTATGTCTGCCTTTTCATCCCCCATCACTCTCAAGTCCTCCACAAGGCTGACCTCAATCCTTTCATTCACCAGCCTGTACTGATACTGGGGATTGCCATGGACTCTTTGAGCTTCATGAGGTTCATATGGGCCCTCTTCTTGAGCTTGTACAGGTCTCCTTAATGACATACTCTCTTTCAGGTGCGTCATCTGCAAATTTGCTGAAGGTATACTAAACCCCACTGTCTATGTCATTCATGAAGATATTAAACAGTTCTTGTCCCAGTACAAACTTCTGAGGGACACCACTCATCGCTGATCTTTAGGATATTGACCACTACTCTCTAGATGTGGCCATTCAGTTTAGGTCCTTAACTGTCTCTTTGGGTGTTTTTGTGTTCATCCTGGCTATTGCTTTCAACAAAGAGAGTCATGATATCAAATCACTAGTTCCTTTCACACCATTTCCTTCTTTTTTTCTGTTTTGTTCTGATTCAAATCTCTTCCCCAAGGTTTTTATGTGATTCATTAATTCATTATGCATTTCTAATTCTACTACTTCTCCCAGAGGAATTATGGATGGCCCTTACCTGATGTTGACAATGCTGCAGTCTCTGGGCTAGAGTGAATCATCTCCTGGCCAGACTGCAAACAAAACTTCTTGCTGAAATACCTTGTACTTCATTTAACTTTTAAAAGGCCTAACTTAAAAGCTTAGAAGCAAAAAAGATTTTATGACTGGAAGGAGGATGCCTAAGGCTGGGTAACCAATCTTTTATATGTTAAAACCAGATTCATATACACATATAAACATTCATGCTCATCAGACTGCATGCAAGCACACAAGAAGAACATGCATGTTTCACTGCAGAGCTTTACCAAGATGACACATACAAATAATTTGACAACTTTGGTTTACTAATAGGTGTGAAGTGAACAAACACCTGGGGATACCAAGGCAAGGACATTTCTGATGGATTTCTAGCTCAACTGTTTGACTTACACCTTTGGACCAAGCAAAACTATAATTACTTTGGAGCTTTCACTTTTGCTATTCTATCACTATTTTCCTATATGACATCTAGTAGAGGCTTTCAAATTCTTTGTAATGTTGCATCATGTATTTTGCCTCTCATAATTTACTAAATGTATTAATTATGTTATAAATTATTACATTCTTCTAAATTTTAATACAGTTCTTCTGCTATTCTTGGTGGAAAAAATCATAAACTGCCACATGTACAGAGTGGAACTGTGAGAGTGTTCTAACTGAATATTCAAACACTTTAACCTTTCCAAAGCTTACGGGTTTTTGCCATAAACCACTGAGTTCTCCATGTTTGTAAATGCCTGAAGGTGTTCTTGCATGGTATAGAGACGTGTCTTTAAACTGCATCAATGGATGTCTTCCCAAAATACACAGAGATGTCTCAACAGATATCTGCCCTGAACACCACTGTGCTCCAATCATCTCCAGCAAGAGCCACATTCACATGGCATTAGAAACAGCTGCAAAGCAGAGACCAAAACCTCAAGCAAGCCAATGCCAGCAGGTGTAATCACTGACTGCATACTTCAGCTACTGCCATCAGAAACCAAACAGGATGGTTAATTTTTACAGAAATTGAAAACTTGAATATTATCAGCTGACAGAAATTTCTATTTTGAATTAAAATGGAAATGATTTGAAATCAACAAAAAAGAGGAAAATTGTTAAGATACTGGAAAGCGACAAAATAGATTCTAATTTATTCAGATTGCAGAGCTTTCGAAGTACAGAAATATTCCTTAATTCAAAGGAAACAGATGAACTCCTAGCTAAAAATGGCAAAAAACTGCCTTGACTTTCATGTCGGAAGGACAGCTATTTTCAACAGTTTTTACAACAAGCTAAAATGAGCAATTTATTTTGTATTTATTTGTCTTCAGACATGTTTCTATTTATGGCCACATCGTATGCTCAATGGAGTCTCAAAATAGTGAGGCTAGGTTCACTGGATGACTCAGTGGATGGGCATGCAGAAGAGGGCAAATGCAGCCTTTCAGGGCAAATGCATAGCTCTAATGGGGGCAGGATGGCAGCAAGTGAGCCGTATTACTCCCCAGTGGGTGTCTGCAGGCTTCTGTGGAAGAAGCCGGTCCTGTCCCAGCATGATGCTTATGAAATAGCCAGTCAATATTTTACTTCCCTGCTGATCTTAAATTAAAAGGCTAAAAGCTACACAAATGGTGGTGAAAAATATTGTCTCTCAGATTTTGTGAGCACCAGAGTAACTTGAAGAACAGTGATGGTTAGGGTGAAATGTTTCCATTAGAGCCACTGGCAGCACACATACAGGAGAGTAGGTTAAAAATGGTGAGAGAAACAACCCTGTGAGCACCAAGGTGAAAGCAGAAGGAGAGGGAGGGAGGCAGTGCTCCAGGCACTGGAGCAGACATTCCCCTGCAGTCCATGGGAAAGATCATTGTGGAGCAGATACTTCCTAACACCTGTGGGGGACCATAGTGGGGTAGACATCCACATCACAGCCCATGGAAGGCCCTACACAGGGGCAGGTGGATATCTCCCAAGGGAGCTGAAGCCCATGGAGACACTGTGGTGAAACAGGTTTACCCTGAAAGGCTGCAGCCTATAAAAGGACCCAAACTGCACCACTGAGATTGTGGAAGAGGTGAGTAAGGTTGCACCTGAGAAGGCATGGATGGAAAGAAGGCATTTTTTCTTTTGTTTTTTTTTTTTTTTTTTTACTCACTACCTAAACCTACTTTAATTGCCAAGAAATTAATTTTTCCTCAAACTGAGTCTGTTTTGCCCGTGATGGTTGAAGTTATCTCCTCATTTTTATCTCAACCCACAAGGTTTTTCATCTTATTTTCCCACATGTCCTGTTAAGGAGAGGGAATGAGAGAGCAGCTGGGTAGCAGCCTGGCAGGCAACCAAGTTCAACCCACCAAAGCTCTCATAAACACTAAATTAACTAATTTATCTTTAAAATATTTGTTTTTTAACTACATCGTTTCCCAGTTCTGAAAATAAAAGGCAACGTTCTTACCTGCATTAAAAAACTTGCATCCTAGAAGTGAATAAGTGCTTGCTAATGGAGACAAAAAGTTATCCCCAGAAGACTGTTAGGGATTTTTTCTAGTCTAAGAACTTTGCATGTCATGTAAATGCAATTGCAGGCCAGTATGTGCCACCCTTTTTCAGGAACTATGTCCAAGAAACTGTCTGGCCTGTTTGAGGCCAACCATTTTCTGGTGAACAAGATAACTCTGTTCTAATGCCAACAAGACTTTAATCAGATTTTATATAACTCTGCTTTTTCCTCTCATAAGAAGGTCTGCCAGAACTTTGCAGTTATCTTATAAACCCAACAGACTTTTAATGCTTCTAAGCATATACTGTAATTGCACCTTAACTTTGATTACTAGGTGAGTTGTTTTAGACACTAGTTTCTTGTGAAGATGCTTCCCAATAACTGTGGAGAGTGAAAATTCCCTGAGTACCTTCCTGTTCTATCTAATTCTCCATCAATTCTCAGAGCTCCATAGAGCTGACCTGCCCAGGTGGCTTCAATTTAGAGAATCTGGCATTAAGGTGAATTAAAAAGACAGTGGGGAAATTGTGAAAGTAGCTTCAGGTGAATACTAAAAGATATTTCATCTGTGAATCGTCACTCCAAAGTCTGTACAGTAAAAGTATGCATAGGTCTAAACAAATAAATTACATGAATTACATTCCATCAAATACCAGCTTCTAAATAGGCCTTTCTTAAAAAGAATCTATTTTTATGCTTATGTTTCTATGAAATTCTTCCTCAAAACCTAGACAAGACAGATTACTTATGAGCTAATACTGTATCTGCTGCCAAGAGTCTATGAGATCCCATAGAAAATGGAAGAAATTACTGCAGTTTTATTAAAAACAAGCAAACAAACAAACCTTAGCATTGCAATGGGAAGATATTGTAGCTCTCACAGCATTGTTTTTCTGCTCTCTGCTGTCCCCAAGGAAAGTATGTATTGAGATGGACGTCATTGATACAGATGCTCAGCAGCTACTTCCGGATATAGTTAAGAACAGACTGTTCTGCAATATATTTTTAATGAATTACCAGGTGCATTTTTGATATAAGACAGTGTTTTCTTACAATTCTATTTTCCTTTGGAAAACTGTTCCAGTTGCTTTTCCTCTACCCTGTGTATTTGATATCATCCTTCTGCAATTAATGGTCTGGATTTGTATTAACTTATTATGCTGTTTATTCTTCTGCTTCAAAAAGAGGAATTTATCCACTGGCAGCAATAACTTCTTCGGAATATAAATATTTACTCTGAAAATACATGGTGAATATTTGCCATCATAGCCTGTGTTATGGTTCATTTATCCTGTGGGTCATGTATTTTTTTTTTTTTTGTCATCTCTGCACAAGCTTTTTCTATTCCAAATTTTCATCTTTGTTAGTATTGCTATTCCGCTCTCTCTCTTCGTTTTTGTTAACGTATTGGGGAAGGGTATTTTTATTTACTAGCTTTAAGACTAGTATTAAATTAGTGATTAATCCCAATTTTGTTATATATTTTAAATAATCCAGTATTGAGCCAGAAAAATATACAAAGAATTCTTTATACAGTAACACTCTTCTGCTGGAAGTATAGGAAATAAATAACTTTCATAATGAAATGGTAAATTAATGGAATGGTAAGGGATTAAGAGTAGGCCATTTTACTGACAGACAGGGAAATACTGATTGTGGCTATATAGTTGCGGCCAGCTGAATTCTGTGCTATTTTAAGGAAGATATCAATGTGACAACTTTAATTATAGAATCAATATTCAGTGATTATTTTACTATCATTTGAAAATCCAGAATTTTCTGACCCTCCTTCCTTCATATCTCGTGGTTGCAATAAGTTAATCAATAAATATGAACTTCCAGGGAGGAATATTTGCTTCCCTTCAGGTCAGCAAGAAACTCTGTTCAATATTACATAGCAGAATCTGGCTGGCTGAGTACAGAGTAGGCATTAGCCAAGTTCCTGCTGTAAATTTGAAGTTCGCTATCTCATTATTCATGAATATCAAACAAAAGAGAAAAGCACGAACCATCTGAACTGTGTTATTTCAGTATCATTTCACTAACTGTAACTAATATGATGCCAACTGTATCATTTCTCTAACTGATTCACTACTGATCATTTCCGTATCATTTCACTAACTTATTAGTCACAGATCCACTAAAAAAAAACCAACAGTTTTGCTGAATCTGTCTTCTGCTAGGTGGAGAGTAAAAATGACCTCTTAGAAACTGAAAACAGGAACACTGTTTACTGCTGAAGAAGGCATAACACTGTAACTTTTGAAAGGGTAAACAAATAAAATAAATAAAAGGCTCATTAGAATGCAGAAGAATGGTAAAATAGACAACCAGACTTGTTACTGGGACTAAATACTTTTCAAGAATTGTGTGTCTTTTGCATGTAGCAACAAGAGTCAATATAGGTTAACACTAATCTCATAAAAATGAGATTAGATATGCTTTGTAGAGAAGATATAGTCAAGCATTACTAGATTATTTCACATGAAGTCTGGAATTAACCAGACAATGGGCAATACAAAGAAGCCAGATGAGATGCTGAAGTAAGTGTGTTAGTGAGTAGACTGCCTGTGCTTCTATGTGTGGGTTTTGTTCATTGCTCAGATCTCTGTTTACACTAAGTAATTTAATGAGAAATGGGAATCAGATTATCTTGGTAACATAGCTATAGCTGCTGAAATTTACATAGAGCTGCTTTAGTTCTGGTTTTCCTGTGATTTGTGTTGTAGTGGCAAGTTCTGTTACAGCACTTCTTGGCTGGGCTTACTCACAGTTACCTCTTCCAGGTTATGATCGGTCATATATTTCATGTGCCTTTATTAGCCATATATGACCCTTCTTTTGCCTTTTGCTTTAGGGAGTTTATGATAGCACTTTTTTTTTTATCAACAACTGTATTGATATTTCAGTAAGCTTGTTTAGTTCTGTCTGTGTGTTTATGTCTTTATAGCTTATCCTTAATCACATCTATATGAAGTTAACTTGTGCTATATTTAACATTTTCATCTTTATGCAGACAGATATTTCCTTGTATAAGCTGACCAGACATTCTGAATATGACATCAGATTAAAAATATTGTGAACAGTGTTTTTGCTAACTGAGGACTCGTTGAAGTTATGTTGTTAGAAATTACTGGTACGCAAAAGAAATATGCAGTCATTTCCCACTGGATTTGTTTCCATAGTGATGAGAAGGTTTTGATGTTGGCAATTCTGTGGCCTTTTCAGATTTGGGTTTTGATCAGTTCCTAAAATCACCTTTTGAAACTAAGTTTTGTATTCTGCTGGGATTATTCTAACAAAGTATAATAGCACAATCTACAATGATATTTTTCAGACTATGATATGGGGGAAATATTAATTTTAATTAACTTGGGAATTTAAAATTAATTGTCTAAATCTAAACTGGTCATTTTAAACTCCTTTTATAGTAAATAAAAAAAAAATCTGCCACTTCTAGAAGAAGCTCTTATTTTCATGCAATAAACATAAAGTATCTTAGGATGAGTTTTACTCAACATCTAGGGATTGGTTTCAGTGCTGTTACTGTGAGGTACTGTTTGTGTTGCCTTCTACCTGACATCTGGACACATGTGGGAAACCGGGAAGTGATACATTGAATTTGACACTCATGTATGATTTTGTGGGGCTTGAACATTGTTTTGATGTGTGATTACTCTTATTTAACCTCAGCTATCTCAAAAAGAAGTTGACCTGTGCATAGATAACTTCAGTGGAGCATTGTGGAGAAAAAAACATTGTGGAGGGCATGCTGGTATAATATGGAGAGATGGTACACGGACCGGGGATGACTTCCAAGGTTACATAACTTCATATTAGAAGTAAAAATGCTTACTTTTCAGCAGTGTGAGTAACTACTCATGAAAGCATCTTGTCACATCTGTTGGAAATGTTTTCTACTAAAAGAGAGTCTTTTTCTAAAAAATAAGTGCAAATTTGGCACCCACTAGCAAACAGTAAAGGAATGATAAAGGGCCAATTCTCACATTAAGAACTCTTGATTATTTTCCCAGCTTTTCCAGCCTGACCATAAAATCTATGCTAGTGAAAGAAAGCCAAAGTCAAATTGGAAGGAAATCACCCTCTGTTCATATTTAAGAGGTATGCTCCTTCGGGGTGAAAAGCAAAAGAGAAAAAATAAGTTTGAGCTCTGAACTGTGAAAGGTTTCTCAAGGCCATGACAAAATGACGATTGTGGGCTATGACAGGTATGTGGGCAACTTGTTTACTTTTGTTTTCTCTCTAGTGTTTATCCTTACTGGTAAATAGACGGTATTTTTGTTCTAAGGAAGTTATTTGGCAACTGTGTGACAGGTCACAACTTCCTGAGTGGCACACAGCATATTGGACAAGAAGGGTAGCAAAATTCTAACTTTCAAGGTACCATATAAGTCCTTTTCTGGACTACTGAAGGAATCACTAGTCCAGAAGCACTCACTGCAACATGTTTTGATGTGAACATCAAGCTTAATGACTATCTGGGTAACTGTGACAATGATCAGACAACCCTCTGGTCAAGCAGCAATGGCACAAGTCTGTCTTCTCTAAGGAAATGGCTCAGTACAAACTTTTATTTTACCTTCCTCTCTGTGTGTTTTTAGAATACCTTTTCTTACATTCCTTCATTCAGGACCTCAGGCATGATAACCTATGGTGGAAATAAATAATCAAACTTACAGTTTGGACAAGGATTATCCCAGTTTCTTTTCTTTGGTAATATTCAATATATTTTTTTGGCTATGTAGACTAGGTAAATTTTCTGGACTTTTTTTCTTATCTGTAGGACTGAATTAATTTCTAAATGGAATTTATGACTGTTATTTCTACCTCTTTCTCTTTTTTGCTTTGTTGTTTGGTTTAGGGAGGGGGTGTGTTTCTTTGTTTTTTAAAGTTTTGACTTTGCCCCTTCAATAGGAGCTTTCCCAGAATACATCAAGTGACTCATTCCCTACCAAGCTCTGGTCTGTGTTGTGATCATTAGAATTTGATTGATTAAAAATCTAGAATTAATTTGTTTTGAGCAAACAAAACAGTCTTGGGGCCAATATGAATTTTTCCTTCTGTGTCCAGCTAAAGTCTGCTCAAAAGGCAAAATATGCCATGTATTTACATGTGCTTTGTTTGTTTGGAAGATTTTGAACTTCACAGCTGTTACTAGCTGGTTTGTTGTAGTACTGTAGTTTGCCTGAACATCAGTAGTGGAATGAATGGAAAGAAAAATGAATGTTTGTCATATAGGCACCATGATGTTAAGATTGATAGGTTGTATTTCCCAATCTGCCTTCTCTATGTGTAGATAAGTGGGGTGGCAAAAAGTCCGCCTGAGTGCCAATTCATTGCGTTGTATTTTGGCATCTCAGTTTCACTCCAAAATTCAGATTTTTTCTTAGTTTAGAAGCTAAGCTGAGCGAGAAATTAAATTAAAGACTGCCAGGGCATCCAGTTGTTCATACCATGGGCTGGAGCAGCATGAATGACATAAGGGAATTCCAGAAACTCATCTGTTTAATTGCACAAGTGGGACCCATCTTGCAACCACTCTTAATCCCTGCGCTTACTCTCCCAGTCACACTGAGGAACTGCTCAGTTCACAATCTAATTCCTGTAATACACATTCAGCAGGACATCCTGTATTAGGGTTTTCTTCCACCTGGCTATATATCCTATTTCTAAAAAGTCCCATGGTGTGAAATTGTTACCCTACATAGTTCCCTCCAGATAAACAGTTATGTTCCTTCTAATAAGCAGAGACAGAGTGATAAGAAAAAGTCTGATAACATCTTGTTCAAACAATTCTTAGGTTTGTCGTCTATTTTCCAACACACAGGGATTTATTCTCTCTAATCCATTGAGAAATGGAGAAGAAAAAAGGGATGTACTTTCTGCACTGCACAAACATCACAGACTAATACCTCATTTCTTCTCCCCACATCAAAACCCAACATGAATCGAACACCACCACCCCCCATTAAACAAAAATAAAAACCCCCAAACCCATCCAAACAAAAACCTAACAAATCCACAAGAAATTTTAGTAGAGCAGGATGGAGTCAGGGAGAAGAGGAAGGAAGAGGAAGGCAGAGGGAATCTGAAAAGGGAGGGAGCTCTTCAGGTGCCTCTGTTGGAGCAAAACCAAAATAATGTTTAAAAATAAAAAAAAAAAAAAAAAAAAGCAGATAGATTAATGGGAAATAGGAAAGAAGAGAAGGAAGGGGAGTTTCCATCAACAAGTAACTGTAGGCAAAAAATTAATCAAGTGCCAAGTTATGTAAAGTATAGGAGAAGGCAAGGAGAAAAGGGTCTCAAGTTCTGCTGGGAGAAGTGTAGATGGGATATTAAGAAAATTTTCTTCACCAAGTAATTCCCTGAAAAGTCTCTATATAACAGCTCTTCATTTTATCATAGCTCAATTGCTTTACCCTGACACGAAGACAACCTTTTTTATAGTTCTCATCAGCATTACCATAATACGTAGGATGAGGTATCTCTTTTGCAAAATATTTTGATCGCGGCATTCATTATGTAATTACTTCAGAATTGCTGGGGCAAGTAAAAAAATAAATTAATCAGAAACTGTGTTTACATAGACCAGATTCCAGTCATATACTCACTTCCCTTGCCTGTGAGACAGGATGAAATAAATGGAAGGCAAGAAGACTCATGAATGAAGATAGTGATGTTTTAATAGGGAAAGCAAAAGGCATGTGTGCAAGCAAAGGAAAAAGAGGAATTCTTCCACTGCTTCCTTTTGTCAGCTGTCCAGCCCCATCATGGAAGGCAAGGCCCCAGCTCCTGTAACATTTACTTGGGAATACAAACATCATAACCATGAGCAACCCCCTTTTTCCTCTTTCCCCTGAGCATGTTGTTGCTGAATGTGACATTGTGAGTTGTAGAATATCCCACTGATCAGTGTGGGTCAGCTGTCCCAGCTGTGCTCCCCTGCAAAGTACTGGCCACCTGATCTGTGTCCTTAATGGCCACACAGTGGTAAACAACCCAAGTACTTTCTGCAGGAAGGAATCTCCATCAGGAATCTTCTAGTTTTCACAGTCTGTTATGAGCCATGACTTGAATAGCTGCAGACTCCACAAAAACACATATGCTGCATTTACAGGGGTTTCTGTGAGATGCTGTTGAAGAAAATATTCCAATGGGACCTTTAAAATAGCCACCTCTCTTTAGAAACCCAGGGCTAAAAGGAGCTGCTTAGAGTTATGGACTTATGAATTTTGAGTGATGCTTTACTCGTCCACATTATGGCATGTTGCTTTTGTTTTAATTAGGCTGAATAATGTGTCTTTTGCTCAAAAGAGAAGTCCAGATCTCATATTTTTGAGAACAGATTGTCAGTTATTTGGCTGTCTAGTATAATTTTGGACTATTGAGCAGTTTTGTCACACACAGAGCGTGCACAGAAACCTTCCCAAGCAACAGAATTTGGGCCCCAATTTAGACTGTTTCTGGTCATTTTGCTGCCTGCATGTTTTCATGGTCAGTAGCACAGAGGATTGAGCACTCAGAATTAAGCAAAATGTGGAATGTTACACAAATCTCAAGCTTCAACACAGACTGGGATGGCAGCAGCGGATCTAGCTCTGGGAAAGATATGATCTCTCATAAATGTTAGGTACTGGTAGCAATTCAAAGCCTAACATGCAAGTTACCTCTTCATTCCTCAGCCTGTTTCTGACTTAAAATACCACAAGTTTTTAACAAAGTGGATCTATTCAACCCCTGGTTGTAATTGTCAGAATATAATTTACTAAGTAAATAAATACTGAAGGCAGCAAATACATCCTTGTCCTTCATTCTCTTGCACACTCTCTACACTCTACAGCTACTCAGATTTTAACTTTATTCTTTCCTTGTATTTATTAAATCATCTCTTTTTTTTTTTCCTCGTCAGTTTAAGAGACTTTAGAGACAAAAGTATTAATAATGATACTATAGAGCCTTTAAGTGAGGTTACTTTGCAAAGGAAGAATGCGACACATTATCCTGATGAAATTCTATGAAGTTCTAATATTTGCCCAGTTGAGAGTAGACACACACTTGAAAGAAGCCTTGTGCAAGGAGATAGAAGACAGCTAATGGAAAAAGAAGAATGAGTACAGGCAGCTTCAGAGTCTTCGCAAGGGCTTTTATAAAGTATTGCTGCTGTTTGGAAAGGTTTTTGATGTGAAATTGAATTAAGGAATCTGCCTCTCATCTTACCTCTCTACCAGTGTCCTAATCTCACCCCACCAATTGTACTCAGTAAATCACAAATGTGCGAGAAGCACTTTAAAGCATTTAACTACTTGGTCACACCAAATGATGTCGCCCTCACTTTATTTTATTACTGTTGTACAAGAACTAAGAAAAGATGTATCTGTAGAATGAAATTCACTGCCTTCAAGGCTTGGCTTCAGCCTGCGTATCAGTGTTTTGTGGGGTTCTCTGAACATGATAGCTCTGGAAAAAGAAAAGGTGTAGCTGTGTTACTGTCCCTGGTGAGATGGTGTGAGAAGAGGCAGTGACACGTTAACTTGTCTTTACCACTTCCAGGAGTTGAGCCTTTTAATTCTGCACACATCTTTGCTTTAGGTTGTTCAGAAGTAACACAGCTATTTCCAGCACTGTACTATACTGTGCTGTATAGCTATAGATATCATCAGTACAGAAAAGAATAATGTCTTACAAGAGCTATTTTTACCTAGAAGGACATTGTCAAATATAGGTACATTTCAGGAACATGGTGCTGGCATGGTGTGCAGTCTACTCCGTTAATAAAATACTGTTGAAACCTAGAGTAAAATACTGCTCACTTTGTTTACTTATTAAACATTTTGATTTCCTACTGCAAAACTGTTTTATAATTAACAGAAAGATTTGCTATGTAAAGGCATGTCCTTCCTCTCTTATGCTTCCTTCCTCTTCTCCCCCACCACCCTCCTTATGTACATTCTGCAGAGAGAAAAGCCAGCCAAACGATGGCAGCTTTCAGAATTTCACAGTTGGCTCGTGGTCGAGTACTCTGTAAGAAAAACATCTGGTGGAGACACCATGGGAACAACATCACATGAAAGGAGAAACTGAGTTTTCCAGGCTGGGTAAGGCTTCTACATCTGACTTTTCAAAAGACTTTTTCCTGAGTATAAATAGGCAAGATTTTCATCAGAGATTTCTCTGACACACAGCAGGGATCTGGGTTTTTCCTTCTCACATCCAATGGCATCCATTTCATTTGCCCTTTAAATATCAAAGTAATTATATTCTGAATTTGTAGAGTATCACTGAATTCTGAAAAGAACCAAACCAAACCAAACTAAAAAAACCCAAATCAAAACAAAACAAGCAAAAAAATAAGTCTGAGGTATGTTTCCAGTAGTAGTAACTTTCCTGGGACCTCTAGTATTTCTAATTGATATCCATATTGGTGTGTTTATAGTGATGTTGCATATTTTCCCAAATGGATCTTTGAACTTATGCAGGACTTTTTATAAGATCAAATAGCGATAAGACAAGGGGGAATGGCTTTAAACTGAAAGAGTGTAGATTTAGACTAGATATTAGGATGGAGCTCTTTCCTGTGGGGCTGGTGAGGCACTGGCACAGGTTTGCCAGAGAAGCTGTGGCTGCCCCATCCCTGGAAGTGCTCAAGGCCAGGTTGGATGGGGCTTTGAGCACTCTGGTATAGTGGAAGGTGCCCATGGCAGGAGGGTTGGAACTAGATAATCTTTAAGATTCCTTCCAACCCAAGCCATTCTGTGATTCTCTGATTCTACATTATGTCTTGAGAGATGGATACACATCTCATTCCAACACATCATCACAATTTTAATGCGATAAAGGATGTTGATTTTATTACATGCTTAACTGTAGTACCAAAGAACCTTGTTTGTGAACTAGACTGTTGTTTTTCCCTGGTGGAGCACACATAAAATACAAAAAGGGTTTGTAGCCTCAGTTTAAGACAGATGTAGGTGGATAGGGGTGAAGACAAGAGTCAAAAGAAAACTGATCACCACAAAACCTGCTATTTTGCACATCAGGAACTTAACTGTATTTTTTGTTGTCTGGCAGATGTGAAAAATCACTGAACATCAAAGATGGAGGTTCTTCAAATAAGGTAACGTTAGAAGGAACTTTTTTTCCTTCTTATGTCAACCAGGAGACTAGATCACAATTTTCTCAGTCTGTTTGTTTCATGCCTCCTGTCTGCTGAAGCAAGCATAAGATTTTGTCTTTGTGGTCATAGTATTTTGCAGTCCTGTCCTATCTTAACTGATCTATCTGCCACTTGCCCACAAGATAATGTCTCCTATTTTCCCCTCACTTCAACTCCATGATGCCAACCTCTCTCCTTAGCTTGCTATATTGTCAAACACATACCATTGTACTTTCTCTTGTAATCCTTCCATACTCAGGAATTACAAATAAGTATGAAACTAATTCATTTGTCAAGACCAGAAAGAAGCTCTCAGGGATTGAGGCAACTGGAAGAAATCTATCAGATGCAACTCGCAAATTACAGGCTTTTTAAACGAAAAGGATGAGTCCCTTCCAACTGAGAAAGAACAAGTGTTATAGCTAAGAGTAACTGGAAGATTGGAGTTGTGTTTGAAATACTAGACAGAATGAAATCCCTCCTTGCATACTCATTCTAACAATGCACACTTTCCCCCAGTATTTTGGGAAACTATTTCTTCTGTTCTCTCCAGAGCTTCACAGTAGAAACTTAATTAACTTATTTGGCAGTTGACTCAGTTAAATCACTGTCACAGTCTCTGCGTTAAACTGCTTACTCAGTTATCTTTCAACATTTTTTTTCCGCAATATATGCTACCTTTTTCATATAGAGTAATAGCAAAAATTTTGACAGATGATTAATAAGACTACTGGAAATTGCATTTTTTACCTTGTAGAGGAAGCCAGCATATAAAAGTATCAGGCACGATCTTTTTTCTGGCCATTCTTAACAACAATTACAGAGCTGGTCTTTGTCTTGAATACTTTTTGTCACACAAAATCTAACAAGGCTAAAAAGGTTGCATCCACCACTAACATCTTTGATCATATGTTTTATTAGTAGATTTTGTATTTAATGTAATTATAAATTAATGGTAACTGTCTTCTAGTCCTAAATCAACAGCAAAGATATAGATATTTTTAACTAAGTGTGGATGAATTAAGTGTAACTAAAAAATAGTAGTTGACTAATAATTTCTTTGGTTTATCCATTGTTACTTGCATGCACAAATTTTTTGTTTCTTCCCAAGTTTTATTGTGCATCTCATCAAAATGTAATTTTCTTGCTTTTGTTGTTCAGTCTGCAGCTCCATATTTTAGGTGCATCTCAGTCCATCATATTCTACAAGGACATCCATGATAGTTTATCAGGTGGGTAAGCCCTCAATGTTGAAAAATAAAGGTAAGGCAGAAGGGGCCAGTGTCTCTTCCTATGTAATGTCTTATATAGCAACCATAATTACATACTAAACAGTCACTGCTACACTGATCTTTTACCTACTGTTGGTGAAACAGACTCCAGAGAAGCACATATCCTTGGTTTAAAGGTATCAAGAAAAAGCATATATATTCCCTTTTATTCACAGTCTATTTTCCTACGGGTATTCTCTTTCAATCAATTGGCTTTGTCTGATATCTCATTTTACTTCATCCTTAAGTAAAGAAATATAAAAACTTTAACTTTTTATGCAGATGGTACACAACACATCTAGAATCTTGATGGTTACTAGCGTTAGAGACTTTGATATCTCCAGACTAGTAAGCTTGCAGAATCAACACGAGACCATTTCATTTTCAAAAATCATTGGTTTTCTTTAATAAGTACACAGAAAACATTTGAAAATGACCTTATCTTCTGGGCATGTGCTAAATATTTTCTAAAATTGCACCTTTTATTTTGGGTGTTCATAAATGTTAATGCCCTTTGGAAACTCTGTGACTCTTGATAATGGCTTGATTTCTGAGGTTATCCCGATTTTTTCTATAGACTTTACTGTTTATAAAGTTCCAGCAGGAATGAATGAAATCAGTAGAATATAGCCAAGTTTATAATCTAAAGCAAATATCATATTGATTTCTGCAAAGCTACTTCTAATTTATAGTACTACAAATTGGAGCACAACTCGAACAGATGGTAATAATTTTTAATGGTGAATACATTTAATGAAAATAAAATAAAAGAAGATTGTGTGACAACAAATCACCTGAGGAAGTTAGGGAGAGTAAATTTATTTCATTGTCTAAGTCTTTTTCTATGTCAAAGTACCTGCTTCCAGACGTATTATATATGTTTGTGGATTTTGTATGCTTTGTTCTTGATAGTAAAATGGAATTGAAAGTTAGAGCTGGACAGAAAATGATTTTCCCATCCCCAAACAATTTTTTTTTTTTTATTTCAAACATTTTTCCCAGACTAAACCAAGATGAAAAATTGGACTGTCAAAAGTGTTTAAGAACTGAAATTAAAAGATAAAAACCAGATTTAGTGTAAGAAACAATAAATAGAGTTTTCAGCCTAGGAAATGAGTATGGCTGGCTATGATGCGAGCTGTTGAGAAGGTAAATAGGCAATTATTAATTGTTTCAAATAAAAAAGTGTTGGGAGCATGAAATGAAGCTTGCAAGCAACACAAAATGCACAGCTCTACTTGAAATGTTTCATTATAAGATGCTGTAGAAGCTGTAAGTTTGCATATTTTCAAAACCAGAAATTATGTTGTGGAAGAAAAGTCATCTGTGCTTATTAAATATTTGGTAGCTACTGGGCAATAAATTCCTGTATTTCAGAAGGTATCCCGAAGAAGCAGAACTGTTTGCGTGTTCTTATACTCTCTCCTAAGGATTTGCTATTCAACACCTTTAATCTGACTCACCACAGACATACTCTCATACTTTTATGTGTATTGTATGTAAAATGCACTACAGAGATGAACATTAAAATGGCAGGGTTTGAAATATTTTTTCTTAGCTGTTATAAGTAAGGAAATAGGAAAAAATATAATATTTTATTGAGAAAATATGGTAACAGCATATCATATTTTAAAAACAACACAAATATTACTAATGGAAATTTGTCAGAATTTTCTCTTGCTGAAAAACTCTATCAGTTTTGGTTAATTGGTGTTTCTAAGGAAAGAAATACTAGCAAGATTATTCTAAATCATTTCTTGGTTTAGATTCTGGAGGAATTGTTCATATTTTAGCAATTAATTTCAATTAAAAAATACTCTTCTTGCCATAATAAAAGCATACTGAAACTAACAATAAACGTTGGCTGAACACCTTCTCTTCATGGCATATTGTATATGGCTGTCTCATGCACCAATGCTGTTAGATTACCCACATAAGAAATCAGAAAACCTATGAACATGTTGGATATATCCTTATTTGGAGGATATAATCTACAGGATCTATACTATTATTAATAAAGCGTACCAGTACAAACCATATAAAATAGAGAGACTCTACAAACAGGGTGAGGAAATCAGTGTCTTCTGTATCAGACTTAACTCATGAGGGGTTCTGTGCCCTTAGCTAAAGTCTGAGAGCAAGTGGGTTAAAAGATTTTAAATTCAATCCACATACTCACATATACAAAACATATGTGTACTTGTCTGCCTATGCATATGTATGCATTATATAGAGTCATAGAAGGGTTTGGGGTGGAAGGGGACCTTAAGATCATCTAGTTCTAACCCCCTGCCATGGGTAGGGACACCTTCCACTAAACCAGGTTTGCTCAAAGCCCTATCCAGCTTGGCCTTGAACACTGCCAGGAATGGGGCAGCTTCTCTGGGCAACCTGTTCTAGTGTCTCACAAGCCTCACAGGAAAGAACTTCTTCCTAACATCTAATCTAAATCTACTGTGTCAGTTTAAAGCCATTCCCCCTTGTCTGATCACTACATGCACTTGTAAAACATGTTCAAATACGTGAAAAATTAAAATCCCTTTTCACAGCAGCAGGTAGTCATGTCTGGCACTGGTTCCCTGACGTAAGTAGACTTATATTCCACTCATTGCAGTTCTTTTTATGGCCAAAGCCCATAATTCCTGTAATGATTTATGAAATCATAGAACTACCCTGATGCTATTTGTGGAAAAGAGCACACCTAATTTAATATATATGTTCTGTCTCCTTTTTCTTTTTTGGATTTGCTGCTGCTAGCAGTACTGTTGCAGCAGTATCTTTAAATTCAACTACTTGAATGTGTACATAGCGGATTTACCATTAACAATCTAGGAATAACATACATGTAGCATATTGTAAAGTGTCAGGTTTTGAGATCTATCAGATTCCAGTTTAACACTAGATGTGGAATCCCTGTTTAGTTTCCACCAGTAATATGTCCCCAGTTCTAGCTGTTAACTGATTTTATACATGACTTGCAACAAACCCTAAAATTATGAGAGATTGCACAGATAACACAAAAGCCTGGGGAGCAGTAACAGTGAATTAAAAATCACTGGAATGGTACTACTTGACTCAGTCCTCTGAGACAAGTAAAATATGTCAAAAATATTAAATATTCCAAACCATATAAATACACCTATATATGAAAATATTATTATTTATAGACATATGTGTATTTATATGTTTTATCCGTAGATATAATAAATATGCATATGCTACAGTGAGAGTTGTAGCATATATACACGGATGGGGAGTTGCATCCTGATTTTGGTTTATGGAAGATGAACAGCAGAATGTGAAGTCTTCTGGGAACACTCTAGATAAATAGGCAAATGCAAGTGCTGAGTATATAAATTGAAGAAATTGAGTAGGATAAAGAAATTTGCATATGAAGCTATTACTAATGCTACCAGTTCTGGAATACAGGAATTTGTTGAAATGATGTGGTTATCTACAAACGGGGTATTATTTATATCATCTCAAATGTACAAAGTATCAAGTGAATCACACATGAAAAGAGGCTCTTTCTCCCCACTGGCTATAAGCAGAACATAGTGTGACTACCTTGCAGGGAGCCGTCTAGGTTGTAATTTTAGTGAGAGAAATCCCACCCCGTCTGTCCTGTTTCTGAAGTGTGTGGTCTTCAGTGAGAAACAAGCTGTTCCTCAATGCAGTGTTCATGGAAGAATGATTAAAAAAAAAAAAATAGAGCTGATGTTATTGTGTGGAGCTCAAATAGTTCAGCCTGTTTTACTTATCAAAGAGCAACACAAAGTGGGGGAGAATAACATTTTGAATGTAGAAATTAAAAAACATAATGAAGCTGTAATGGCTGAAAGTCACAAAACGAGAAGAATTAAGCTGTATATTTTTGGCTGCAAGGATGACTTATTATAGGAAAAACGCATTGGTTGGTGTCTGGGCATTTTTTACCGACACTGCATGATGATATCTCTGAAGATATAAAAAACTCTTCTGGACACAGTCCTGTGCAACCTGCCCTAGGTGAACGTGCTTTAGCAGGGGGGTAGGACTAGATGATCTCCAGAGGTCTCTTCCAACCTCAACCATTCTGTAATTCTGTGATTTGGGGTGTATTAAGATCTGACTCGCTTAAAAAACAAATTAATTCAAAGATGTTTGAAAAGCATTACCACTTCTGTTTGATAGGAGATTGTGTTAGATTTGAAAGTAAAGCTTTCTGATATTATAATTTTGAATCCACCTGTGAAACCAATGTAAATATTATGAAATTATCAATAATAGTGAAAGACAAGTGAGGGAAGTCTTAAAAGAAAAGTCTTCTGTTTTCATGAGTCATTAGATATCATCAGTACCTGCTGCAGTAAGTTTCTTCGGTAGTTTTGCTATTTACTATACACAAAAAGATCAATATTGAGTCAGCTTTAAGGACTACCACCACCAACTGTACAATTGAGAGATGGCATGGGCAACTTCTGAAATGTGAGTGCAGTATTAGGGTATCTTTTTTCATGCATCTGGTCTCATAACATATAGGAATACCATCAGAGAACAGGCAATATTGGGAAACAGATACTGACTTAGAGACTAATGTTATGTCATGAGTTTTGTATGCTAAAAATTCCCCTTCATTATGCAGTAAAGTTAAACATGTTTCCTTAGTAAGCTTTTAATTCTGCAAAACAGTATTAATCAAAAAAGTTGAGCAAAATACCCACTAAATCACAACCCTGTCTTGGAGTTTATACAACAATTTACCAAAATCAGCTAGGATGCCCAAAGTATTCCCCATTTCTCTTCAGGATGTTGTGGGTTTCCAAGCTCTGGACTACATTCTCCCTAACTAGGTAGCTTTCCAAAGGTCACATGTAATTTGTAAGGATTCGGTTATTCAGCCTGTCTTTAAAGCTGGCTGGTAGTTGCAGGGACATAATGCAGTGTTTGGAAAAAACAGAAGAATCCCATCTTCTTCAAGGTGCAGGGGATTACATCTGGGTGGGGATTTACCAGGGGACTATAGCTAAGAGGGCTGCGACCTCTCTATTAATGAATGTGGAGTAACACAAACACAGCACCGCCTGAGGAAGGAGCAGTCTAACGGCACAACCCCTTCCCGCTCCCTCATCATCCCTGTGGCAGTGATACAAACAAATAGCATTTTAGGCAGAAAATGAGCCATGGGCTTGGATAACATTGATTATTTAGTGTATTAGCAGAGGGCAGAGTTTACATGCAGTATCAATTAGAAAATATTTGGCAATGAAAACAAGGCCAAAGCCCTTTCTGTTTTATGGCCAAATCCTTCTCACTTTCCTCACATGAGCAGCTCTAATGAAGTCAGCTGGAGCTCAATGAATTCACTCCGATCCTTTAACCTCTTATAAGCTGTAGCTGAAATTTAAAAGTATTTTAAAAGGAAACTTTTAACCTCTGTCCATAGTTACAAATTTGGCTGCTTCTTTTATCATCCTCTTCTCAGGTCGCCTCTGTCCAAATGCTCTAAAAAAGCCTTCCAGATATTTTCATCTTGTTCTGTTTCTTTAGATACCATAAGTCATATTTATTTCCCTTAATTCTGTTATAGGTTTCTTAGAAATTCAATGTCATAGTTATCAGAGCTGCTCTTCAAACTTTCCCACAATGTAGGAGGATTCGGAATTACCAAAGGCAGTATCAAATTCCATAGTGAAAGATACATTTCAGTCCCACTTCTCTAGGTTAAGCTGTGCCAGCAAAGGCAGTGGAACTGCCTTTTTCAGAGAACTTTTCAAGGGAAAAAGCAGCCACAGCTGAGGTGAAAGAGACAGACCGTGTGATGTCCTTTTGGTCCATGGTGTTAGTGAGAGGCTACAAGTGCTCCTTAACCAGCAAATACCTGGTAGTCATTGCTCAGGGCTCCTTTGTTCTTTGTCTGCCTTGTGAGTAACCAGCCCTCTAAGCACCCTGGGTGTGAATCCCCACAGCAGGGCAGTGCCCCTGGGTTAGGGCAGTTCTCATGCTTCTACCTTGCTGCTATGTCTCCTCTGGGCAGTCTGAGGAGCGTCACTTAGCTCTTGTAACATGCACATCCACCTTTATTAAAGAAAGAAGAGACCAGAGAAGATGACAATGCTGTTTCTTCCCATTATGCAGAGTTCGCAACAACTTGTCATTGGCTGTAATTGTTAATATTAATTGTAAATATCAATACAAATGTAACCTTTCTGTTTACAAGTGATTCAGATGCCTTTGAAAGTATTAATTATTTGGCATTCCTAATCAATATGTTTGGTGACCCTGTATGCTGCCCTGTGATTGAATAAAAAAGAGCTTGTTGGTTTGTTCTTTTGTTTTGGGTTAATTTTTTTTTCAAAACACAATGCAACCATGTCAAACTTTTTCATCAGCAAAAACATTAGCCTGTTCTTGTAAAGAACTGAGTTACTTGGAAACTGTTCAAACCTCACACCTTCCTAAACTTGGCTTGTCCTGTAATAGTTCCCTATGATTTCTTAAATTCCTCACACAAGCCTCTGGATTCACATAAAAAAATGAACAATGAGACAAATTACTTTGTTTAGGGAATGCAGGAGAAAAAAAAAAAGAAAATCTGATTAAGTCTTTCGTATTTTATGTATTCTGTTGTATACAGAGACTGTATGAAAGTTCAGTTGGGCTTTGGATATTAAATTCTGTGTGGTAAAAAAAGTGGCATTTCACTAGAAGACCAGAGATAGCAAAAAATGTTCAAACACCCCTTTATTTACATTGACAAAATCTTTCATTAGGTGTGATTTTTTTTTGAGAAATAATTCAGCTAAGATACTATTTTTTATTTGGGGATGTTTCTTGCTGAAAATAAGTTAGAAAGAAATAAACATTTTACCCATACCAGAATTTCAAGCTTTCTCACAGTCAGGTTGCTTGCTTGAACTATGGGAGCAAACCTTCAAATTGCAGAGAATAGAGGCCTAAACCCAACTGGGTATCTTGAAATTCTGTTTTTAGGAAAACAACCTTTTCAGTTAGTTTTTTTGAAATCCCATTTTCCTTCTGTGTCAGAAATTAAACACTGCCAAATCCTTGCAGTTTTGGAGGATCAGGGCTATTTCCCAGTTCCTCTAGCAGCCTCGTCTCCCACTGAAGTCAGTAACTGAGCTCACATTAATCTCAGAAGTACAAGCCTGGCTCTGTAGACTCTCTGCAAAATGTTTCCAGTAAAAACCCCTAATGGCCTCCTAGCTCCTAAAAACGTTGGATCTTGTCACTGGTGTTTCTGAGGCCCTATCTACCAGCCAGATAATGACCCAAAAGAGAAATCTTCAACAGGATCCGCTACCCAGAGGCAGGGAAGGGAGCAGTCCATGCTCCATGATTATTTGTCTGCTTCTACTGCACCTCATGCAGTGACAGGAGTTGTTGTCTACTTTATTTTACATGCCTGCAAAGCACCAGAGTTTGAGTTTGGCTTGCGATGCTATTTTGCTGTCTGAAATCTTCGCACCATTAAAACAAGGAAATAAGTCTCGCCCATTTTGTCTTATCAGCAACTTTTCTTCCAAAACATCACCATCTGATAAAAATACCTTGTGAAATGTTGTGCATGCAGGCAGCATGGACTGTAAATGTTGAGTTATTCCTTTCTTATCTCAAAGCTGATAGGTAGATTTGGATATATTTCTTAAACATATTGGTTTTACAGCTTTTGAAATTTAACCGCTGTGAAATCTGTCCATTCTTCTGGCAGTCTAAGCTTTTGGAAGGTATCAGTTGTTACATATTGGCTTAAAACAGCCCTGAGTCTTTTTATAGAGGCAATAAATGCTTTTCCAATCTGACAACAAAGTAATTCTTTGGACAGAACTCCATTTTGTTGCATGTATCTGTTATGGCTCCCAGAAATTCATTCAGGCACTCGTTCCTCCTCATTTGCTTAAAATGGCTTCACTTCATTGAGAAGGAGAAAGTTAAACAGAAAAAGAATTAAAGTCTGAATGGTCTTTGTTTACATTAACTCCACTGTAGAGCCCAGTCTCTTGCCAAATTAAGACTGGACTACTTCATGCTGCTGAATTTAGTGCATCTTGGTAGTTCCAATATAAGTAATTAGCTGCAGTAGTCATTGGTCCTTAAAGATCCACTAAAATGGCATAAATCTGGAGTAAATGGCTATCAATTTAAAAAGACTGGGTTTGAAGCTGTACGTTTGAGATCAAAATCAAGTTAATGATTTTATGCATTTCTCATGTTTAATTTGTTTCCCATTTCATTAGTGATGAGCCATGATAATGTTGACTTAAAATATCTGATATGCCCTGATAGATATTTTCAATAGATACAGGTTTACATTCTGTCTGTGCATGCATGTGTATGCAGCTAAAAAAAGGAAGGTGACTGAAAAATATTAGTCTTAATATTTTTGTTTCTTTGTGTGGCTATTTTTTTTTTCCCTAGTAGAAAAGCAATTGTCTTGTTGTTTTTTGAGAGTAGTGTGTGCTAGATTTTGTACGAATTTCTTTTTCTTCTGCTGTATATGTTGCTTTGGATACTTCCTATACTTTAAAATTGCAAAACCTTACAAAAGGAAATCAAGCAAATTACAATAAAACCAAAAATATTCAGGAAAACAGATGGGAGAAGGGTTCTTTAAGCCACGCAACGATTTTCTGAATTATTTCATTTCAGGATAGTGCCGGTAGAAAAGACTGAATACTCGTAAGTCTGCTTCTTATGTCTCTTCATTGTCCCTAATTGTGAGTGAGTGAGCCCCAGGGACACTGGGAATAACAATTCCTGATTTTTATTTTATGGTGGAACAGAAAAAGGAAATAACATTTTGCAGGTGTTGAAAAAATCTGAGCCTGAGGCTAGCTCACTTGCATTCTCAAACAAAGAGGGGATCCCACAGCAAAATATCCCCCAAATTCTCACTACACCAGAGACTATAGAACTAGAACCAGTTAATATTTGGGGGAGAATCTCATTTTCAACATAAGTTGTTAGTTTGAAAAAGCCATAGTAACTTGTTTGAATTGCGATTTGAATCCATTCATTTTATTGCTACCAGCATGTGGATTCTGTTGCAGAGAGGCAATTTTCCCTTTTATACTTGTGGATTAGAGTTGATTTCTGCCCATGCAGGTATATGTAAGACCATTTGCACATACTCTGGGGGCATAAATCACGGTCTGCTTGCACTCTTGCACTGCGGGTGACAGTCGGTCTCAGTGCCATAGATGAGTGTCACTTAGCGTTATGCTGGCTGCAGTGTTGCTAGGTACTTCAAAGCATTTCCAGGAGGAAAGGAAGAGGTTGTCATGCCATATATATTTCCAGAGCACAGAGCAGCTGACTGTAACACTGAAGGTTAAAGGCAGGCTTGCAGGTACATGGAGGAGGCACCATCTCAGACTCCAGATGATCATGGTGGCAGCTGTAGCCAGGAGCCTGGCTTTGGATTGCCTCTAGCAAGAGGGCACAGCCTAAAAAGTAATGAATATCTCCAAGCTCTGGATTTGCTTCTGCCTTCCCTTCTATTGGTCTTGTGGGAGAGCAGAAAGGAACTAGATGAATAGAGGGGAAAGGCACATCCTGGATCTCCTGCAGCCTTCCCTGCTCAGCTGTAGGCAGCTCATGAGTCCTGAAGTGCCTCAGATAATGCTCTAGAAGTAAATTTATCTGAGTAACTCCCGTATGCAATGCTACAGGCTTGGAGAAGAGCGGCTTGGAAAGCTGCCTGTCGGAAAAAGGACCTGGGGTTGTTGGTCAACAACCAGCTGAAAATGAGCCAGCTTGTGCCCAGGTGGCCAAGAAGGCCCATGGCATCCTGGTTTGCATCATGAATAATGGGATCAGCAGGGCTAGGGAAGTGATCGTCCCCTTGTACTTGGCACTGGTGAGGCTGTACCTTGAATACTGTGTTCAGTTTTGGGCCCCTCACTACAAGAATGACATTGAGGTGCTGGAGCGGGTCCAGAGAAGGGCAATGAAGCTGGTGAAGGCTCTACGGGACAAGTCCTCTGAGGAGTGGCTGAGGGAACTTGAGTTGTTTAGCCTGAAGAAAAGGACGTTGTAGGTATTCAAATACCTGGAGGCATTCAAAGGACATGCAGATGTAGTACTTAGGGACATGGTTTAGTGGTGGACTTGGCAGTATAAGGTTTGTGGTTGGACTCAATGGTTTTAAAGGTCCTTTCCTACCTAAATGATTCTGTGATTCTATATTAGTACCTACTCACAGCACAGAAATGGTGGATGCATCCTGAGGGAGACCATTCAGGGTCACAGGGCTCTTCCTTGGCTGAGATGAGCTTTTTACTTTCACAGCTGAGATGTATTTGCACTTTTATGTTTATTTCTTCTCTCACTGACTTTTTCCAGTGCTAAGGCAACCAGCTAACATGACAACAGACGATCTGGATGCAGACCTGAACATCGACAGAAGTGTTAAAATAAGAACACAGGTGTTTCAAGTCCAGCTGGGTATCGCAATTAATGCTACCACTTCTCTACCTAGATTTTGATTTAATGAGCAATTTTTCTCCTCATGTTTTTTGTGTGTTTAGATTCAGAGCTCTCATACTCTGCTTAGTTCTATGTGCTTCAAGTTAGAAGCAAAAATGAATCATTTCAGCACTGCTACTGTCTGATTCTGTTAGCTCTCAGTGAGATCAGTTCTACCTCTCTTTCTTGAATCAAACTAAACAGGAAGCAGGTTTCTTTATTCAGTGAGTCAATTTTGCTGTATTCTTATGTTCCGATTGTAAGATTTTGCTTTGGGTATGCCATAAAATATATATGTAAAACATGAAAAGAACATCTCCTGTTAAAACAATACAGTGTACTGCAGTTAATTAAATCAATGTCAACTTTCCAACTGCATGATCTGAGCTGATCTGTATCAAATTAATTAGACAGCACCCACTGTGATAGACTTTGGCATTTTGTCATTGATTTATTTCCCTGTAGCCTTCCTAAACCTTTAGGGAGATTTAGGGGAGGTATTTCAGAATAATCAGTGAACCCCTCAATATGAGACAGAGTAAGCACAGTAAAATTAGTGTTTAGGTTAGGAATAGCAGCTGATTTATTTAATAAATCAAAGAAACAAGCTAGCCTAGTTGCCTCAAGCATTTACCCTTCAGATGTCATATATCCTTTTCTTGTTTAATTTAATTTTTCTTGTTTCTTTGTGACAGAAATATGAAATTTATAACTGAATGCCTAGGTGGAGAAAGCTGCAATTCAAATGTATAGCACACATGATTCTCTCTATGGAAAACCAGATAAGGAGTTGGGGATATGTAACATTCGGGTCACGGTATTCTTGGCAGCTGGTGGATTTCACAGGATTAGAGGTGTGTCTACCAACCATCCTGTCCCTAATGCACTGGCTCAGTATCAAATTCTGGTAGTCTTACTCCACTCTGCTAGCACATTGCTCCTTCAGTGCATGGGAGCTGCAGACAAGGTAGGTAATCTTGCAAATTATGGCAGTAATTTGCCATACAATTTTTGACATTTAGGCATCCAGCAGGCAAAAGCTTATAGCAAACATTACTTTCAGAGATGCACAGTCCATGAAGTCATAGGAGAGAGATTCTCTGCCTTCAGGATTTCAATGACTTCTGCATCACCTAATGTTCTCCCTCTGGAGTTTTCTCATGTCTGTACTTAGTCACGGACAAAAAACATTTTTGGCCTCTGTAATTCCATCACGGAAACTTTTTAATGTTCTTAGATGTTTGTATAAGAAACCTCTGAGTACATCACCAAGCCTGAGAAACAACTAAGGCAAGATGGGTGCCAGAGAACAAGAGGTCTCTGGAAAGCATTGGGGGTTTAAAAATGACACGGTCTTAATTACTCTGAAGTCTGCATGTTTTCATTTCCTTAATTGGAAGGTGATCCGTGTTACTGAGACCAGCTCCACATTTTAAGATTGTTTGGCTGTAAGCTAAGAGAGATGGTGGTGTGTTATTGTTATGGCTAATTCTGCCCATGTAGTGGAGAACTGGACAGAAATACGCAGAAATAGTATTGGCAGATTTCAAATAACTGATTTGGGCACTTTCTTCCCATAACATGCTTACTCAGATCATCCCTTTGAACTGTTCCCTTCAACTGTGCTGTAGTGTCGAGTAACTATGACCATTTCTGAAAGTCATGGAAATTAAAGGAAGTCGCTCAGCTATTCAGTCTTTGGAAATGCACATGCATTTCCTGCACTGTGTCAGTGTTATGATTTAATTTGATTTTATATGATTTCTTATAGAGAAAACAAAAGTCTTAATTCACAATTAACTATTCCGTCCCTCAAGCAGGAGGTAGATGGATTATTTTCCACCACTATCTTTTTTCCTGGGAGACATCTCTCCAGTTACGAAGATCCAAGTTTTCCAAGAAGACTGAGTTTTTCTATTGGGACAGGACAGAAGTATTAAGCTGTGTTGTGAATCTTTGGATTAACGTCAACAGCATTTAGAAATTTTGAACTATTTTTCTGGATGCTACATACTAAGATTGCCAAAAAAATATTTGACAATTCCAGAGCCAAAATCCACCTTATTACTTTGTAAAATCAAAAAATAACATCTACAATTACGTTAGCTGGATCAGGTTTTAACCTCAAAATCGTTATGAAGAAACCTTATTTTACAATGAATGGAAATGGTATATAAATGCTTGTTCAAGATGCTATGAACATTTTGATGACATTTAAGATCAGCAAACATATTATCATTTGGAGCATCTTATTCCGAGAGTACAATGAATTATATCAGAGTAACATTTATGGTTGGCACGACAGAAATGTTTAGCTGTTTCACAAAGTTCAGAGTTCCATCATGCAGCACAAATAGCAAGTGGGAGCTGCAGTGTGTGGTGTTATTAAACAATGGAGATACCATAATAAATTATGAGGCAGAACTGATCAAGATTTGCCCACTCAGTCTTTTTACTGTGGCTGAAAGCCCTATCTCATGTTTTCTGCTTTTCTGCAAGACTGGGGGGCTTAGACCCCACACATCACCAGCTACAACAGTGCGGACCCTCTGGCTTGGAGAACTGGTAGGGAGAACTTACATCATAGACAAGCTCCTGGAAAAAAACAATCAAAAGGACAAAGTTACCTATGCCCCATAGCAGATGTGTGGCAGATCTACCAACAGAGGGGGCACAATGGGACTGGCAAAGTTGTTTACGATACTTTGCCAAACCTTTGGTTTAACTGCCATCCTCTAGCAGGACAAGGTTAAAATCTGACACTGATATGCTTGTCTCACACATTGAAGAGGCACGGAAAGAGCATAACTCTCTGAAATATTACAGCTGTGTTTATTTTTATTTGCATGAACTTTATTTAGAATTCAGTTTCTTTAGATCGATTTATGTGAAACTAATGAGCTTTTTGCCTTCAGTTAAATATCTCACAGAAGGACCGTGCTCATGGGATAGCATACACTGAACGTCATTTTGTTTCTCAGAGCAATGTAGCACTGCACACTGACAACAAGAAAAAAAGAAAGGATTGTCATTTTCAAGTTTTAAGGTCATAACAGCATTCTGCATAGTTGCACTGTTCAGAAGATGATGTTTTGTAAATCACTGTGGCTTGCCTGCAACACAGCTTACTGCAAATGTTGTATTCACTTCCTTCCCAGCACATGCTTCATGGTTTCTTACCACCCACTGCTCTTGGACAGTTTTGGCTCCTTTTAGTAAGAAGCTATTGCAAACAGTCATTGAATACCCCTGAGTGTTTGCTTACATAAGCAAACCCTTTTCCTGTGACAGTCTTTCTTTGAGACTGACCCTAGTAAGCTGTGCACTGAGGAAAAATACTAGCTCATTCTTCCACGTCCTACCATGTCATGATTTCCTCAGGTTTCCTTTCAAGCACTTTCGTTTTCTTATACTGTACACTTGACACAGATTAATTCTCTTCACCAGTCTTCTGTTATGTCATATGTTGTCATGAGCAATCCCTCTGGAGGGAAATTCCTGCTAAATAGACTTCTGAGTAAGTAGCTGAGTGTGAAAATGTTCTAGATGAAACCATGGGGAAAATATGAGATCTGGGACCCGGATTCCTGATCTGAGTAGATCTTCTATAGTTATCCAGGTGGATGAAGTTGATTTATTTTCTCTTTTAGTTTCCTGAATATCTGCAGGAGACTAGAATACAAATCCCACTATTAGTAAGGGTCCCAGGTGCACCATATAGTCTTTCATCAGGAAAGGATAGCTGCTGTATGACTTTGTTTCATTTATTGGGCTGGGGGCATTGCAGTGTTTCTAGTAGTTCCTGCTGCTTGGATAACTGCGGAGAGATACTGCTCTGGTGCGGGTATACATAAGCATGCTCAGTCCAGGAGTTAATTTAGGTGCCAGAATCATATAAAAAAAAAAAAAAAAGACTTTTTTTACTAGATCACCCTATATATGGTGACTGTGCTTTTTTGATCAGGGCTATCTGCAAAGATTGCAATATAAGCCTTTACATTGCTGTTTGCAATTACTGTTGTTTCCGCTGCCAGTAAAGCTAAATCCAAGGAATAAAGTAAGTTAAAATAATTTGAAAGAGAGTAATTTGAATCTTTAGCAAAAAGATTCTCTCAGAAAAGGGAGACAACTCCACTTTTATGTTGAAGCCTTCATTACATTATAACACGGTGTGCAAAAAAAAGAGTTATGATGAGTCATAGGAATGATTCATTCAGTTCCAGTTCTGGTTACAAGAAAATGTGGATAGCATGTATTTTAGTGTCAGCAGTAGTTTGGATAACAGGACACTTGATTTAAAAAATAGTGATATAGAAACAAGGGGAAAAGGCAGCTGCAATGGCAATATGTTATGCCATTTTTACTTGAGTTTTCTAAGAAAGTGAGATATATGTGATCATGTGCCTTGCAATCTTCTTCCCATTCTTCTTGTTCAGTAAATAGCGGTAAATAAAAACCTGTTCATCATGTCTTTTATTAAAAATATTTTAATGGTTTTAATCTGGCAAAGAAAATTGCTTATATGTAATTAAAAACAAATGGAGATGACATGAGAAGGATAACCACAGAAACAGGAGCAGAAAAGGATGAGGTAAGTTATGACTTTTGCAATTGCATGCAAGCACATTAAATTACACCAAAAAAGCCCCACCCCCACAGCTCCAAAGCAGAGAAATCCTTATAGTTCCATGTCATTCCATTTTGATTTTAAAAGGAGAACAGGGCAAAGCAGAACCCTCTGAAACCTTTGAGCTGACCTTTTTGAAACAGGGTAGAAAGTACCTCTTGATTATTCCTCATAATAGTGCCTTAAGCATGGGAAGGTAGAAATTAGTTGAATTACATTAAGGAGCTGGACATGTTTTGGGAGGTGGATATAAACTGGACATTCATTTATAGGAGACACAGAAAGAACATTGCTCTCTGTTACAGACTTCAGGTCATATTTCATATTTCATATTAAAAACAGTGGAAATTTCTCCGTAGCATGTGTTAGAGCTAAGAGATGAGGCCTCTGACAAGGTCTTCAGCTGAGTTTAAGATAGATGAAGAGGATGTGGAGAACTACTGGCTATAAAGTGAAACATTGCTGGCCATGACAGATAATACTGTGGGAAGCTGACCAAAAAATTAGAATGTCATGACCATTGATGCATTTCACAGGTCTTTGAAGGTTTTATGTGAAAACACAGCCATACTTCACAGGCAGTTGAAGGGGAGTGTTTGGGACCTTCACAGGGCAGACCCCTGCGAGGCCAGCAGTACCTGGAACAAGATACTATTTACATTATATGAAGTATTTTCTACCAGGAATGTGGTAAAACTCATACCAGTGGGTGGAAAGAAGGGAAGTATCTACATTTGGAAGGAGGCTGGGATAGAGAAAGGGACGTACAAGGGTGTGATTGTAAAAGGAAGGGTCAGGAAACATAAGAAGTGATATGTAAGTTGTGATAATTGCCATTCGATATTACCTGCCAGAGAGTGTTGTGATTGATCATTGCAGTCTAAATAAAAGCATTAAACCATGCCTGCTGTTCTGACAATACTATCAGAGCTGAGCCTGCTGCTGTGGTCAGGTGAAAACTCAGAGGAGATTTTCCTATCTGGGAGGGAATATCTGACTGAATGTTCGACTCCACCAGACAGGAGGAAGTTTTATTACACCTGATGCAACTTTGTGCATTATTTGCATTTCTCTGGTACTTTCCTCCTGGAAGTTTAAGTGCAAATTATGCAGTACAGCTAAGTCAAACACAAGTTTTATGATTTGTAGCTAATGGGCTGAAAGAGGAGATTCCTTCTTATATTTGCCACAGTAGTGCAATCTTCAAAGAGTTTTTGACACCATCTCCTATAACATCATCATAGCAAATCAATAAATGTCAGAAGGTAAATGGATGATAAGATGAGCTAGAAGCTGGTTGAACTGTCAGACTCAAAAGGTTGTGATCAGCAACATGAAATCCACCTGGAGACTTCTGATGTACCCCAGCAGTGAATAATAGGGTTAATAGTGTTTAACATCTTCATTAATGACCTGGATGATGGGACAGAGCCCACCCTCAGCAAGTTGCAGATAATTCAAAACTGAAAGGAGTGTCTGGCACATGAGAGGGTTGTGCTGCCATTGACCTGGACAAGTGAGAAAAATGGGCCAATAGGAACCTCATGAAGTTCAGAAAACGGAAGTGCAAAATCATGCACTTGGGTAGGAACAAACCCAGACACTGATACAGGCTGGGCAACAGCCAGCTGGAAGAAAACAGCTTTCCAGGAGTCTAGCTGTCCTGGTGGACGCTAAGCTCAACACGAGCCAGCAATGTGCTGTCGTGGCAAAGAGTGCCAAAAGTCTCCTGGCTGCATTAGGAAGACCATTGCCACCAGGTTGAGAGATATGTTTTCATCTAAGCTTCCTTTCCCATGAAAGGTTGGACACGATGATCTTTCAAGGTCCCTTCCAACCTGGACTAGTCTATGATTCTATGAAACCTAAACACAGGAAATACTTTCTAAATGTAAGAAAATCTCTTTTTCCTGTGAGGGAGTTCAAAGAGTGGAACAGGTTGCCCACCAAACACTTGCTGAGTCTTCACACTTGGAGATACCTGGGTGTGGTCTCTGGCTGACTCTGGTTTTAGGTTGTTGGACAAGATGATCTCAGGAGGTGCTGCCCAACCTCAGTGGTTCTGTGATTCCATGAAAGGATTCTAAGCTGATTCGATGCTTTTGTGTATCTGACCAGTTGACCTGCATGCTTAATCTTTATAAACGTGTGATCATTTGGCTTATACTTGGATGAAGTTTCATGTTAATGTAGTATGAACACACAGGAAGATATGGTTTCACTCATTAAACCCTTCACATGTACAGATGGAAACTTATTCTCAAATGGATGAAGCAATTTTTGGCCAACGGGGCTGGAATGTTTATTATGGTCCAAATATTCCTATGTCAAATATAGGTTTGCCGTCCTTCTGACATCTTTTTACTTTCCATGTGACATATGAGGTGCAAGTATGTTTATGACATTTTATGTAAGCCCTTGGAAGGCCTGAAAAAAAGACCTTCACTCATTGTAAAAGCAACGAATCAGTGCACCAGTAGTATGCAGCTGATGAACAGTACCCAGTAATTTTCTTTTCTTACTTCAAAAATGATTTTATGCTTTCAGAGTTTCAGCAAGTAGAGCAACATCATCTTTTCACCTTTTTCTACTTTCTGGTTCAATTTAGAATAGTTTATGTGCTTAATATAATCTGTGAGTTAAGTTATAGGTGGACTTTTCCTAGTTTCCTTTTCCTAGGTTGCAGGCTACACTGACACATACCAGTGTTACAGATGAAATTGAGGTCACACAGAATTTTATCTGTGGTGGCATTAGGTTCTTTTTAATACACAGCTCACTTGACTGAATGATATTCACCTATTTTCTTCTTGTTGATCATAGAATCATAGAATAGTTAGGGTTGGAAAGGATCTCAAGACAAGTTCCAACCCACCTGCCAGGGGCAGGGGCAACTCACACTAAACCATGCCACACAAGGCTTCGTCCAACCTGGCCTTGAACACCACCAGGGATGGAGCATTCACAGCCTCCCTGGGAAACCCATTCCAGTGTCTCACCACGCTAACAGGAAAGAATTTCCTCCTTATATCCAATCTAAATTTCCCTTAAGTTTTAACCCATTATCCATTTCCCTATCACAACAGTCCCTAATGAATAGTCCCTCTCCAGCATCCCTATAGCCCCACTTCAGATACTGGAAGGCTGCTATGAGGTCTCCACGCAGCCTTCTCTTCTCCAGGCTGAACAGCCCCAACATTCTCAGCCTATCTTCATACGGGAGATGCTCCAGCCCCCTGATTCTGCTCGTGGCCCTCCTCTGGACTTGTTCCAACAGTTCCATGTCCTTTTTATGTTGAGGACACCAGAACTGCACACAATACTCCAGGGGAGGTCTCACAAGAGCAGAGTAGAGGGGCAGGATCACCTCCTTCGAGCTGCTGGTCACGCTTCTTTTGATGCAGCCCAGGATACAGTTGGCTTTCTGGGCTGCGAGCACACACTGAAGCTGGCTCATGTTCATTTTCTCATCAGTTTGGATAGAAGCTGATGGCCTCAGGAAATAGAACTTGGGATTGTGAGAAACTCCCAAATGAATCTGGGAACAGGAAAGATACTAGGTCCTGAATCTTGAACAGTGCCTTGGATTTGAATTGTTTCTAGCCCAAAGTTGGCCTTATCACTTATTTAGAGAAACCTGTGTTGGTCATTGCAAAGCAATGAAGAACTGAAGTTCAGTGATAAACTTTATACATTTTAGGAATATCAGAATAGCTTGTTTTAGCTGGGCGATTTTCTAGTGCTGGATTTATCTTAATATATTAATTTGTTAAAGTTTAGGAATGGCAGTGGCTAATAAATTAAGTGTAACAAAGCCTCTGCCCTTGTAGACAATCTCTCTTGCAAAAATCCATCTGCATAGCTAATTCCCTATCTTCCCATGCAAAATCATGTTGCATTAAATGAAGACACTTGAAAGATTTTAAATTAAATAAATGGTTGAGCAAACAAATTTTGATATCTGAATTCTCTACAGACTTAGTACAGGGTCAAAGATGGATCTGGTAATAACACTTCAGAATTAAAATTAGGTCTTATTAAAATAAGTCTGTGTTCTTGATTTAGGGAACATATTCAAAGAAACTTGCTCTATTATTTGTCATCCAACACTATGTCAAGAATGTACCTATGTCGCAGACTAAAATATCAGAGAAGGGGATACTTGATTGAGACAGCTCTGGCAGGAAGCTGCCTCCAAAAAGACAAGGTTCACCAGCAGTGACTTAAGCAAAAAGACAGTAGAAAAGGGGAGTAAACTTCTTTTATTAAGGCTGAGCAACTAAGATTATTTTCAAAGTGTATAATCTTCTTCACGTGACATAAACTTGGATGTATTCTCCTAACACAGTGACAGACCTGTTTGTCCAGACAGGTCAGAAGATAGTTATCTTACTGTCCTTTTTGGCCAATGCTGCACCTTTTCTTAAGGCCAAAGAACAGAGTAAGTATTGAAAAGATGTTGACCTTGAGGACCTAACCAGCTTTACAAATAGAAGGTGATAAAGATGGTGTTCACAATTTATTAACTGAAAACAAAATAACAAAGAATGTAGTATGTAGCGATCGTATAACAAGTATTATTTTAATTTGCCATCACCAGACGATGACCTGTGTAGTTGGCACCACTGCTTCAGTTACTAAGATTTACAGGTTCTAAGAGTTTACACATATTATGTGTCAGATAAAAAGCCTGGAAAAATGGGAATTGTGTGTTATCTTTGGCTGGAACATTGTCCTGTATGTAAGACACAAGACTGGGACCAAGGCACTGGATTAACTTTCATTCTCTCTTACGTTCATCAAAATAGATAAAGGCAGATTATTTACTCTCTTTGGGCTTCTTTCCTCATTTATGACTTAAGAAAAATTATATCATCAGGAGTGACAGGAGGTTAAACTAATATTGCTAAAGAAGATTGAATTGCAGTATGTAAATACAAAGTATTACTATCATTCCACAAACAAAATCTTCTGGGTTATGAAATATTTTTGCACGCTCCTCTCACATCCTGCCAAGTAGTACTTCATGACATTGTGAGATTTCTAAGGTCAAGCTATATTCTTTTACTCCCCAGTGAGGGGGAGCTAAATGAACATGGGCTTGAAGTAATTTTATGATCTTCTAAGAGCATTTATGGAAAAAGGAAAAAAAATAAAAAATCATAGAAGTCCAAAGAATTATAGGAAAAAAAAATCTGGTAGCCTAGAAACAGTCTACTGACATAAGGTAAATTAAAACTCTGATTTTTAATTTTTTTTTTTTTTTTTATTTAACATAGTGATCCAGATGCAATCCCTCTGCTCAGAAAGTCTCTAGAGCTGGGAGGAATTGGTCTATGCTTGCTCTGTTTCTTTATAACACTCATTCCTTTGTATTAAAAAGTGGGCTTATTGAAGCTTAAAGATTTCACAGAGTCTGGGGAAGGGAAGCACTAAAATCATACCACAAACAAATTTGGGAGGTATCCCATTTAAAAAAAAATGATTAGCAAATCATAGGTTTAAAATAAGGAATCTGGAATAGTTGATAGAGGTATTCAGGTAGTTGGTATACCTTTCCAGCATGAAAGTATAGGAAACTCAACTGCATAATTCATGGTGGTAGCCTGTACCAGAAACAGGGTATTAGACCAGCTCAGTCTTTGGTCTGAGCCAGTGCAACAGTTACATTCTTATGGAGCTGATTGTAGATTTTGTTTTGCTGTTGATGTTCATCTGTTCCAAACAGACACTTTACATTTACAGAAGAAAGAGAATTATTGTCTTTATGTCTTCAGGAATCCATTACACTCTAAGATACCATCTGCTATTCAAGTTTTCTTTATCAGTTCAGGAAGAAACAACAAATTTGACCTCTGGATAACTGCTGTAATGTGGGAGCTACCTGTGGTGGTGCAAGTCACGTAAACTCAAGTTCCATTGATGAAGGAGAATAAACAAAGAACAGAATTAAGAACTTACCCAAATGTAGTTGGAAGCACCAGATAGACCTGCTATCACTTATGTTGTCATCTGGAAAGTTTAGTAGCCACAGTCCTACTCTCTTGCCACTGGTTTGGAGAGACTGTGTGTGGATGCCAGCTCTTCTCTGTAGAAGTCTGCCCTGGTCAGCCATCCTTTGCATAGCACAACTGCAACATCCATTTTACACCTGAGACAGTGTGTGACTGCAACAAGAGTGTTTCACCCATTATGAATCTATTAGATATTTGACCACCAGGTGGCATAAAAACTATGTAAAATATGTCAGAAAAATTGCAGATATGATACAATTACACCTTTTTTAAAAATATGGATATTCAAATGCTTAGTGATACTAGCTGTCAACTTTGAATATTATTTGTATATTTTTAATAAGTAATTAATAGCTTTTAAAATTCTTTAGTTTGCAGTGTTATCCCGTTGGAGACATCCCATATACAATAAGAATTAATTAGTTTTCTTAATCACCTTGTATCATATTATTATGTGTTGTTTGTGTCAAAAATAACTTCACAGATGGAAACAAAGATATTGTATTATCAATTTGCATGTAAACACAACCAACCATTCTAAGAAGCAAGCCAAAAATCAACTATTTTCCATTGTTGAAAACACATTTTATGAAAATTCTTGTAAGCTGTACTGTAACTTCCAAAATAATGATAGAATTTTTTCAGTGTTATGAAAACAGCTCCTATGCTCTTATCATTAGAAAGTGTAGTGAAAACGAATTTTAGGCTCACAGAAAGCCAAGGCAATGTAAGTGTTAACAAACATTATTGATAAGAAAACAGGAGACCTGAGATGGCAGACACAAATTCTAAAATTAATATAGAGACTTTCCTACAGTGAGTTTTTTGACATAATGCCTTGCAGGTTTGTGGGCTTTTTCCCACTTTGCTTTCATGGGCTGGATGCAAGTATCACATACAAATTCCCACAATGACACATATAGACTAGGCACTACTCCATGCTACTGTCTTTGCAAATTACTTTAACTGTTGATTTCTTTGTGCTGCTTACTTTTTCACTTCTTGATCCTCTCCACTGCATTGCTGGAGGTCCTCTAAGCTCCCATTTCATCATTTTGAATACAGTTTTATATAATTCCACAGGGAAGTCAGAACTTTTCTTCTTAATCTTCTTTTCTCCCTTTGGCTACATTACTTACTTTCTCTTCCCTGCTCATACTTTTTAAGCTTTCATTCTTCTCATGGTCTTGTCCCGAATTGCTCTGGCTATTATTTTAGTATCTTATTCACTGCCCTCGATATTTTAATATCTCTTTAATGTTGTTTTCCTTGGGTTTCTGTTCTAAATTACTTTCTCTTTTATTTTCCAATATTATGTTGTCTTTATTTTAGACTATTCTGTCACTTGTGATGTATACTATTATATATATGCAGCATTTCTGTATAATTAACAACTGAATTTCTCACCTTCCCCTATGACTCCCTTCTCATCCTCTGTTCTCTGTCACCATTAAGAACTTGTGACAGATTAGTTTAATCCATCCATGATTCATGCCTGATACAGAGTTGGATTAACGTAAAAAATGTATTATGAAAATTGCTTGCAGCTTTGTAAGCTGAATAAGCTGTTTTGAGGTTGACACCTTCAGTTTAGACCAATAGCAGAGAAAAATATGGTATGTGGTTAACGGTTTACAATAGACACTTCTTCCTAAATGAAGTTAATCCAAATGAAGATATAAAGATGTTCTGAGTAATATATATTGTCTATATTCACTTTCAGTAACAAATGTGTAGACTTTTCTGTGTGCAAGAATCAAAATAATTGCTCTAAACCAGGAAGGCATTGAGATCTCAGCATGTAGTTTCTGTGGGACTCAGAAGGATTTAATGGGGCACCTCAGAAGTTAGTGGAGTACTGGAGTACAAACTTACTGGCACTTGTTAAGACCCAATATTTTGACTAGTAGTTCTAGTGAAGGTAAGCTCCAGCTCCCTTCTTTTATCATCTGTTCTTAGAGGCTAAAGATCATTTCAACTTTCTACCTACCTAAAATTTTGCTAGCAGTATAGAACTCTGATAGCTAAGTAAAACAACACTTCCTGGGAGAAACATAAGAGGAGAAGGTCTACTTAACACACCTAATCTTTTTACTTGTCCATAACTGATTTAGAAGATTCTACCTGGATTCCATTAAAATAGAGCAACAGAAAGCACCATGTCTCCACTGCATGTCCCATTCTGTACTTAGCTCCACTGGAAGCAAGTAAAGAAGAGATACAATCCACTGCTGTAAGGCACCTTTACCATTTCTTTACATCCTATGCAATTTCAAAGGCTTGATGTAATGGTTTGGAATAATTTTTAAAAGAATTCATTCAGGAGATATTTTTTTTTTTCCATAAGCTAACAAGACTGTATTTATTTGTTACGCATAGAGAGCATGCTCCTTTCATGACTTATCTGACGCTAGTAGAGTTCAGTGTCAGGCTTCTCACTTTCAGCTGGATTCTATGGGCAAAGTCATGTCATTTGCTATTAACAATGTAAAGCACTGTGTACCTCTTAGGACACTGTACAAATAATGTTGATTCATTAAGTGTCTGAAAACACACTCAGAAGTGATTCTTCTTTTTATTTGTTTGGCGATTTCCTGCTGCTAGATCTTTGGGATCAATAAAAGTAAATGCTTAGTCAGAGCTAAGCACACAAAAAAAATGACAATCATTTGTTTCGTATTCTAGTTGATGGAAAAGTTCAATGGGGACATTGGATGCACTAAAGGGACTGTCATCAGTTAAAATAGATCTTGTAAGCCCTCAGTACAATATGCAGTCACATTTACATTACTCACTGAAACATTTTACTCATGTCTCAGTATGTCACAGCATAAACCAGGGTGTATAAAAGTATTAAATCAGAAAATCAGTCCTTCAGATTTCCTGAATGCATGTTCCCAGAATTAAAAATATTAAGGAAATTGGAATAGCGAGTTGTAAATTGTTGCAGGGAGTTTGCCTTATTATATTACTACAATGTTCAGGACAGCTCTTCTCAACTGATGCATTACAAATGCATTCATGCTGGAAGATTTAAATCTGGAGGTATATCAAGCAGGTACCTTCTCTTAGCTCTAGATAAGCCACCACTTACACTAGAAGCTGTGGAAGTGTAACAGGGCAATGCTCACTCTGAATGCATTAGCCCAAAGTCAGGTCTGAGTAGCCTCAAAGCAGACCTGCACTAGTGCGCTAGTGCATCTGCATCACTTAGAAAGTCTGGAATACTACAGTGGGACTAGATGGGAAGGCAGTATTGCTTGCTGCCGGCTGAGGTAGCTCCAACTTCCAGGGAATTCAAAAGCTCTAAACACTCGCCCCTCATATTTGCTTCTGCATCTTATATGCTATGCCCAAATCTTTTTCCTCACTCTAAACATGAACTTTTCATTAGACTACATGCTCTTCTGCTATTCTTGTTTTACAGATATTACATATCTATAATTTGCATAAATGATCAGTTGAAAGCACTTTAAAAGTACTTTGGTCAGTTATGATTTCTCCTTGGTCACAGGCCCCCCTCTTCAGTATTCTGTGTCAGCCTTTTTTATCTGCCTGTGTGGTACATCTGGTGAAAGAAAGGACAGAATTTATAAACACTTTTTTTTCTCTTGGATCCTGACAGTGAAGAAGATGAGATATTGAAAGAGTTTTGAAGATAACTGCTTCCTAGTACTGTTTTTTACTTATGTAAAAGCCAGTGTTTAGCACAAAAATTTGTAACCATATTTTATATTTTCTGTGCATCCTTAACAAGTCGTCTCAATGAGTGGTGAACTAGATGATGTAATACAACTTTGATTTATTACAGCTTTGTTTAACAAGTTAATACCTGTCATCTGAGCAGCTATAACTAACTGTCTCCACTTCCAGGTTCTTCAGAGGTCAGCTCACGCCTTCTGACAGCTTAAGCTGCTGCCTGCAACTCACAGCAAGAGGGAGTTGGGTGGGAATCCCTTCCCTGAGCTCAGTTCCATGCTAAGATCGCAGGAGATACGGTGTCTCAGTGGTCTTGAGCGGGTGCTGACACCCATGAAGCTTCTGTATTATAACAGAGGAATGGTGGCTGCGCAACTGTAGTGAGGCTAAGGCCATTTTGCAGCAATGATCCCTTTGCAGAAAAAGATCTTCAAAAGCAAAACCAGTGACAACTGAGAACAGTGCCTGTTGTTAGTGATGAAAGAGAGATCAAAGGAGGGCTCATCAGAGATGGATCTTCATTTACCTTCCTTCTTCCCACTAAAATGGCCAAGATAACCTTCCCCAAATTGGTGTCCCTGTTTACTGTGGGTTTTCCTCTCTAGAAGGAAATAAGGCAAACAAAACCCCTGCAAATTGTCCCCTGCATCTTTGTTGCAGTTACTGATGGTCTATTTTACTCTTACAACTGCTTTCCCCTCCATCAAAATGATTTTGAATTAGGTCCTACACTTCAGTGGCTGTTTCTTTCCATACTGCTAAGAGTGCTCATCTAATTTCCAAGGAAGAGCTAGCTTCTTTCCATAGTTTCTAAACCCAGATATTTTTATACTATGAGGAGCTTTGTTTTCACTGACCTTTAGAAATGATTCCTTCTAATTATATACCAAGATTTGAAACAACCAAGCTGCATCCGTTACTTTGCTTTACATAAATGTGTTAGTATCTACAATACAATTAGAAATGGTAAACTGCACTTTTAGAGAAAAAAAAAAAGCTGCTTTCCTATTCACCTGTTTTTGAAAAGTTCATAAAGCTTTTCACAAGGTAATTTAAGTACCATGATCTAAACACTTTTATTAAGAATATGATAATAATTGAAATTCAAGTAGACATAGAAATATTTACCCCAGTAAAATACGGAAAACATTTTGGACATATTTTAAACAGTCATATAGTTACGTATAACTGTAATGCCAGAAGAGACCATTATGATCAGCCAGTCCAACTTTGATGCAGAACATGTGCCACTACTTTTCACAATATGTGCATGAAATTCGCAATTTTTGTTTGACTTACCACCCTTTTGGCTAGAGAATTTCATGCATAATTGTTTCCTTTTTTCTTTAACATGGCCCCCCTACTTAAATATACAGCAGTGAAAAATCTCTCATCCATTCAACAAACAGTAGTTATACTCTTAACAGTTCCTGTTGAACATCCTGCCTACTGCTGATGGGGAAAAAAGCCCCCCAAAACCCCTCCTATTTTGTGTGTCAGTCATAAATAAATCACTGCTCATTCTTTGTTTTTTCCTTCTTTTTTTTTACCCTTGCATTTACTTTCTTTCGGAGCTGATATTTTAACTGAAGAAACTTTCCCATACGATTGTCACCTTGCATCATAATTGGGCTAAGACAACTTTGCAGCTCAGACTCTTGAAAGCAATGCACTATCCCACCCCTTTCTCAAGCAGCTTCATATGGCCCCTTGCTTCCTTGGGGTTGCATAGGTGACTCTGGAGCTGCATCAAGGAAAGCACTTTTCTGTTCCTTTTGGGCAGCCTTTCATCGATGGCTAAAGGAGGGCAGGATGGTTATAGTGCTGATTGCTGATTGTGGTGCAGGCAGTGACTGCATGCCCAGAATCATGTGCAACTAGGAAAGCTCATGCATGAAAAGAAAATTTGGGCATGGAAAGAGGTGTCTCTGGGATCAGTATTATACAGCAGATAACCGACATAAGAGAGAATAACCACTGAGTGACAGAACAAACGACATCTCTCTTGGGGTGGAATGAACTGCAGTCTTTTTCGCCTTTCTATTAATTGTCAATGATTAGTTTTAATTCCATATCTTATTTTTAGATGCTAAAATTACAGAAAACAAATGCCATCTAAATGTGTGGTCTTTCTAGTAGGTAAGGTAAACAAAAGGCATTGGGATACATTTTAAGAAAATATCTATAACTGTCCAACTGGCAGGGACAGATTATTTGACTGTAAGAGATTTTTATCTTTATTTTAGTTATTTGCTGTAAATTCATTAAGAAATATATTCCCCAGGCAGAGCCTCTGTATTTCAGTTATCTGAAGCATATCTCAAATTCTGTCATTTTTCATGCACTGTTGTCATCATTCGAAAACAATTCATTGTTTTTAAATTTTAACTGTATTTTGAAAATTGGAATTGAAAAATCAGAACATGAAATATTATACAATAATATATGATAAGACTCTGTAAAAGAATGCTACCTTCTGGAAAGCAAACAGTCAAAAAAATTCCCTTCAGAGTCATGTTTGCATCACAAAATACCTGCCTACCTGACCAGAAAATATATTCATAACTTCCAGGTTACAAAATCTTACAATATCACTTTTAAATAATAAACTATGAAATTAAACTATTTACGGTTCTTCTAAAGTGTCTCAGCTGTATTTCATAATTGTAGCTGCAGCTCTTTTAACAATTTATATAGTTTGCTGTTAACAGGTCTGTCAGAATGTAATGACTTCATGGCTAGCTTTTTCTTAACCCCGAATTTAAGTGCAATAGAAGTGGGTTTTTAATTGTTATAATGCAAAAAAGATTCTAACAATTCTTTTTTGAGCAGTCTGGTTATCACATAAATATAAGAGAAGATGTATTTGGCTGGTACACTCAGGAGGAATGTAAAGCTCCCACGCCTGCCTTCAGTAATTGATGAAGTGGGTCAGTGACATTTTACAGGGCTGTGATTGAATTGTACCCTTGAGGATAAATAGCACATAAACCTTTTCCTCTAGCTCTTTGGTAAGTTAATATTGGCAATTCCAATTTAATGCTTATGAATGAAAGTATTGCAGGCTAAGTGAAATAAAATAACAGCCACAGCTATCGTCTTCGGTTGGTGCTCTTTCCCACAAGCACTATTTAATCCAATGAAAAACAGAGACATCATCTGTCAAAGAAATACATGTGACTGGGCTGGGTCTGGGCAGAGGGGAGTATTCTGAAGAACTAGAATTTGTTGTGTAAGTAAAAATGCAGATTTTTTTGAAGTGCCTGTTGTTAGTCCATTTGGGAAATATTCTTGTTGATTTCTTGGTGAGGTAGTACATTGAATGGTTGTGAGGTTTCAGATGCATGTTAGTGTTAACAAATTCTATTAATAATTTAGGAAAAGAAATATTTTATTAATGCCATCTGAAATCAATGCACAAAATAAAAATGAGGCATTCCCAACTGTTTAACTAAGCTATGGGACATGGTTGGAGAAAACAGGTATTTAGTTTTTAAAATATATTGTTCATTTATTTTTAAACATTTCATTTAAGCATAAATGAAATTCTTTCATGTTGTCATTATGAATATTTAATTCTTTCAATGTCACATATAACTTTTATATAAACACAGACATAATTAGATTTTAGATTCAACTGAATGCATCTGGAGTTTACTAACAAATCTGCACGAGTGTGTACAAGCAAGCTGATATTAACAGTTTTTCCAGACTTCATTTTGCAGGAGTGTTTTCCAACATTTGGGCCTTCCTGGGCTTTGTTGACACTAAACTAAACAGGGATATGGCTTAAGCTCAGTCTCTGGTCCTGTGGGTACCTACAGCATTTAATGTTAGTGAAATTCTTGATATAATTTTCGCCTGAGGCAGGCATCATTTTTACAGAGAGCCCTTGGGCTCAGTCTGTGGATAGCCTGGGGCTGTTACTTTGGGCTCTATGGACAGTGCTGCCTTGCTTTGGGAATGTTAAAGTTTTAGACATACGGATGCAAGCCATATCATGTCACTCAAGGTCAGAAAATGGAGTCTGACTATTTTTTTACTAGCAGAGTTGTAAACATACCTCTTAGCTTCTTTAAGAGCTGCAGATTCAATGCTGGCTCCATTTTCTAGGATAACTATGCCCCTGCGGTGTGCCACGAACCCAAGGGTAGCTCCATGGGTTTCTGCTGATGGATGCCATGGTGCAGCTGGTGGCCCAAAAGTTGGTTTGTGAAAAACTGTGAGGTTTAATGTAAAGCTCTGGGGACATGAGGACAACTTCTACTAAAATAATTCAGGCAAAACTCTTTGCGCAATAGAGGATTAGCTCTGTTGTCATTGAAAACACAAAGCTTGAAACTCAGAGAATGGAGTTTCCTCACAAGACAGAACAATCATTTGCTTTTCCTATAGCAAACCACTGTGCTTAGCCTGAATACTGGGGGGCCATGTGGACCACTCCTTTAGAAATGCAAAGGCTTGAATGCAATGATGGGTTTACCAGGACAGGGAAGTGAGAGCAGTCATAGTATATACCTTGTAGGCAGAGGATATGCTTAGTGTCACACATAGATTTGCTGTCACCACAGCGGCTGAATCCAGTCTGGGGAACTTGTGCCTTTCCTGCACATATGGCCATATCTCAGCTCTGGGATCTCATAATCGTGGGATGTATGCTTTCTAAAAGGGATGAACAGTTTTACTGGGAAGCAGTTTAATTAGCGTGAAGAAAACTTTCTTGGCTGGAAAGCTTAAAACTAGATAGTGAAACTGAAATTGTAAGACTGTTTATGAAAAATATATTGTTTCTGTGCCTCTTTGTAAATTCAGTATTTGGGAACACTGTTATTAGATTTACATCTAATGGGTGGGACCAGACACAGCTACCTGGGCCTCCTATCCATGAACATCTGCTATCACCCTTTATGTGATGAGTGTATTAATTCCAGCTAGGGATTTTAGGAAAAATACTGTGGCACTTTTAAATTGGAAAATGCTTATTCCATGTTCATCCATGATTTGCAAGCACAAATCCATTTCTATAAAGCTTACATCCTAGGGATTTTTCAAATTTAGCACAAGAGAATGAGTAGGTACAGAAAGCCCCTCTAGAGAAAACCCATTATCCCAGTGCCTGGTGATGGTATTTGAAGTATAGAAGGATCCATTACCATGTGAGCCTGTAGCTCCCTCTCTCTTCTTCCATTTGAAGAACTTTCACCCCGGCCTATAGTGAAAAATAATGTCAGAACCTTTCGGTTCTGTGTGTGCTGTTTTGTGTGATAAAATTCTTTTTTTTTCAACCAGGAAAGATGAATCTTTGTGATCCTGCTTCAGGAATGAGAGTCCTACCTGCTACCGCTACTCTAGACCCATCACCTGTCTCGGATGCTTCGCAGGGGCAGGAAAGAATGGCTGAAAGCAACTGTTCATTTCAGTAGTTCATTTACCTAAAGACCAAAAATTCTACAAAGAAAGCCCGCCACCTTTTCTCTTAAAACATTGAATGGTGTGGAATCCTGCACTTTATTTTTCCTAGACAGTAGCACTTCCCAAGCCTATATTCATATTCTTTTCAATTTTAAAGGACATTTGAATTTCAGTGATGTCAGTATGAACATCTGCTAGAGTATGATATCAAGAGCATTATTTAAAAACATTCTGAATATGAATTTCATATGAATATGAAACCTGTATTTTCCTAAACCTATTTAATCCCTGTTAGGCAAAGAAATACCTTTGGGAATATCTGAAATATCCCTGTTGTAAGTGTTGGGCTCTCAGTGCTTTTGACAGCCCTCTCAGATGCTTTTCCCAGTAAGGCTGATGGCAATATCCTCACCAAGCTCAACAGTGCAGTTTGAGTGGAGTCAAAGCCTTGATTGATACTAAATGTTTTAGCTAGCATTAAATACTCTAACCTGTAAGGAAAGATTTCATATCTAAGAAGTAGCCCATACAGAACTCCAAGTAAACCTGGGACTGTAGTCTAGCCGGTAATATCCATGGTATGGGGCGAAAATAGATGTCAAATATTCTTTTATTTCCTGTAACCTTTAAGTGACAATTCGTGTTCTTGAAAATCTTACACTATTATGTATTTTAAAAGGAAGGTATAACTTCTAAAACTGTTTAAAATAGGAATTCCCATCATGAAATATATTTATCCAGATTTTAAAATGACAATGCCTGAAAATTAATTACTCATTTCCGGTTATATCTGTAAACTTTCAGGATTCTGAAAAGAAAATTAGTTTAGTAATGTGTCTGCTTATGTTAAAATACAGGACTGAAGTATTTACCTAGACTCCATTTTGCCATGGCAAAACTCACATTGAAATGAACTGGACTTTTCTAAGAGTTAATTTTTCAATCATCTCTATGGAATTTATTTATTTTAATAAAATTAAATCTGATATAAATATGATATGGGACCATATCATATACACAGGTATTTGATGAAACTTTCTGTTTCATCTTCTTCTAGTTTTGATTTTCTTATTTAGAATATGGAATTTAGGAGGAAAACAGCCACAGAAGAAATATCCACATTGTGATAATTTTTACTTAAAAAACAGTATTTATTGACAATTTTCACAAGCTCAGTAATTATAACTAGAGAGAATTTTTTGTATTCATTATTATTATTATTATTAAAAATGTTACCAATTGCAATTACTTCTGCTTTTACTGCAAATAAAATCAAAAGTTATTGTAAAAAAAAGAAATAGTATTGTATTAAAAATCAGTGGGATTTTTTGTATGGCATTGTGTATGCTTAAGGATGAAGGTTAATAACACAGCAAATAGAAAGCGTTTTTTCCTTCACTGTAACCTCGGAGCACCCCACAGGCTCAACCTGGGAACTTCAGAGCCAAAGTGCCACATTACTGAATTAAAGAACCAAAAAGTCTGTTGTGTCCATGAGGGATATAAGCCTGACATAAAGCTTACAGACATAAAGTTTACAGTGAGTCTTCTGTTAGTGAGACTGCCCAAAGTGTAAATTAATGGCTTGTGTTGTACTTCTAATTAATTTTCTTTCTTCCAGATGATCTTAGGGCAAGAAAAATAGCTTACCACATCCAGATCTTATTGATCTGACCTGTAAGTAACAAAAAAATTAGACAGTCTCAAACTACAGGACCTACTTCAGCTTTCAAGGAGCAGTAATAATGATTTGATAAACGTCTGTCTTTTGTCCTGTAAAAGGAATGAATTATCAGTAAAAGTGATAACTGGATAACCTGTACATATGTTCCTATAAGGTTATCATATTCTTTTCCATAGATGATCAAATACTTAAGGAACTGGAGCCTTTACAGTTATTAGGAATGAATTATAGGACGCTATAGGTTCACTTTAGATTATTGGTTGGACTACAGACCAGCTCAGTGGTTAATGAAAATAGTTACTCTTTCTTGGATGTTCTGTGATCTATCTGGAATGAACTGATGGACTCTGTTTTATTTCAGAAGGTGTACCTTCATACCTGAAAGCCAACAGAATTACATAGCTCTCCTTCATCTCTGTGCTTCTCCGCAAGAGATCATGGATTTAGTAGACCTGGAAGCTAAGTGCTTTCTTGCTTTTCACAAGCTTTTCTCTGAAACACCAGTGACTTACAGTGCAAGGCCATGATTGCCTTTATTAGTCTGCTGTGAAGCTGAGAACTTTCGGAGACAAGGGAACTCTTTCCAGATGAAAAAATAATCAAGTATTTGAAGAAAATTGACAGGATGGAATTATATTTTTGGAACATTTGGGCAAATATCTATCAGGAATGGTTTCAAGTCAAAGGCTTGCAACATGTAATTGAGTTTCTCTAGGGCTATGAATTACTTGTGAAGCCTCTACAAAAAAAACCCTAAAAAATGCAACCCCATGTTTCATATATGGAGAGCCAGAAAATTTTTTGGGGTGCATAAATGGAACAAGTTCAGGAGAGCTGATGCTGCCTGACAGCAGGAATGTGGAATAGACGATTTCTTTGTGTCATTTCTAGCGTTTGTTTTCTGTGATTCTGTGATTTCATGAGGTTATCCATTTGTGTCTTTCCATCAGTTCTACCATCAGAATTATATGGAGGTGCATAATCAATGTACGTAAGTGTAAGAACTGTATGTCTGGATGTCTGTATAAACATCAGAACGAGTCCCCAGGGATCACAACAGAGGTGTATATTTGAAAGATATTCACAAGATAACAGCAAAGCATGCTTTAATAAATACATAACAACAAATTAATGCGCTAAAATTTCAACATCCTAACAAGAAGTTGGGTTGCTGGTTGGGAGCCTGTATGCTTGTGAAATTTAGTAGCAATTGTTTCCTGTAGTATCTGTGACACACACTGAGCTACATTACCTATTGTGTGTCCTTTAAATGATGAATGTGTTTGTCCCTCACAATCTCATGAGAGTAATGATTTGTTTACTTTTGTACACTTCCACTGCTAATCCATATTAGAAAGTCTAACCTAGTAAACAAAATAAAATCCAATCAAACAGAGAAGTAATAAGTGCCTAGAAGCCTGAAGCTAGGCTGGCTTACAAGACTGCTTATCTGAACAAATTCTCAATGGTATAACAGTTTGTTAAAAGGCTAACATCATATGCAAAAAATATTAATTTCCTCCAGTTATACATTTAACTCATCCATTTATTCTCCTTCCACATAATAACAGATAACACTTCAATAACACTGTTGCCACATACTGTTAAGGTGGTGTTATAAAATTTAGCATTAAATAAAATCAGTAGTTTGGTGATTTATCAGAGGCTCATTCAATTTTGAAAACTGAAAATTATGATTTAGCCTTGAAAGGAAATGTTTTTTTGTTTTCAAGCATTTGTCATACATCTGCAGACAGCCTGATATGTTGAACTTTATGCAAAGTAAGAGGAGTAGATGCAATGCACTAGTTCCCAAACTGAGTGGAAAGAGAGTTTGATTAGCACTAGATCCTGTGAATCATGTATTCACCCACAGCTTCATAGACTAGGTGTTTGCAACTCTACGTTTAAGCTGGGAATTTAATGAAACAGGATTTAATGAACTCTATAAAGTTTTTTTCTCTATCTGGAATTTATGTTGCTATACATACTTATGGAAATAAAAGGATTTAATTTCCAGTTATTTCTCTTGATATATTGCTTTGTACTGCTTAAATACTAAAAAGTAAAGATTGATACACAAACTCCCAAAATTATGAAAATGCTAATTTATCCCAAAGCAAAGGATATAAGAAGATTCTGTCCCTATGCTTGTTTTCAATGTCTTCAAGTTGAACAGAGACCTGCGCATCTTTTTTTATTTGTTTCACCACGATGGAACTACTGCTAAATATACCAGAAATATAAATTGAATATGAGAGTACCTGCATTTATATATTAGAGTTTTATTACATGATGCCAGCTTTCATACTGCAACATGTCCAAAAGTGATATAACACATCTTGCTATATTAATTTTGTTGTGCTATTTCTATATTACTAATATAATAGCCTTTTATTGATCTTCTAATGGCCCATTTGACTGGTAGTTCAGAAATTGCATTGTTGTCATTATCAAAATAAAGAGAGAGAAACTGTTATTTATACATAGATAGGTATTTATGGAGGAACAGGAAGTTTGTTGCAATATTAAAAGTGTTTTTCAATATTTTGTTAAAGACATAACTCAAAGCTTTCCAATTTTTAGTTAGAACACTTTTAAACATGTGACAATATTTTCTCAGAGCTAGAAAAAGTACATTTAAAGCTACACCAAAGTTAACAGGAAACTGGAGAATTGGAACTGAAAAATGTTGGTAAATTAATAACAACTACTCCATTTGGTTTGGTTATAGGAAAGAGTAAGAAGAGCAAGAAATCAGATCAGATGCATTCCACGTAGACTGCAGATTCAGTAGACTTGGTGAAAAGTATGGATTATGTGCATTTCTCATGATCCAGTTTCCTGACAACCAGTTTATTCTGTATACAGTATGACACCACTACAGATACACACAACCTCAGAGAATAACCTCAGATATAACTTGGGATGTGCTGGCTATGAGAAGGAATTCAATTCCACTCTATATACAGGATAAATGTTCAAACCTGAGTTCATTTTAAAAGCCGGATTTGTTTACCCCTTGTGGCGTCAGGGCTGTTCTTATGTCAGTCTTTACAGAAATAGCTCAATATATACACTGTAAATCTACATTTTCCCTGGGTTTAAACTAATGAAAATATGTATCTAGTGAATATGGCTCAACCATATATAAGTGCATAGAAAAGCAAAATGCTATTAAATATGTATACTACTGACTTCATTATAGGAGTTAAGAGGAAACTTGAGAAAACTAGGATTTTTTGGTATGTTTTTCTTCTCCTTAATCTAATCAGACAACATGAAAAGCCCAAGAGGTATATAAATTCAGCAACTAGTCATATTAAACCTGTGTTTACTTAGATGATTTGTATGTGATAAATAAGTAATTACCCAAAGGACATTAAAAAATGGAATATATGAGACTGCATGTGAGCAAACCAACACAAGGCAAAGAGCTCGACTGGTGCATATTTAATAAGAAGAATTCCCTATGCTTTTATATCCTCTTCCATTCTATAGAAGTCCTTATATTACCTTTATCACCATAGTAACTCAGCACTTTGCAGTCTGCTTCTATTCATCATATTATTTTATCAATTTAGCAAAGAATAAAGTGCTTCCTTGATCATCCACTACTTGGTACTCTGCCTTGTGGGTATCCTGCAGAGAACTATTGTGAATAATGTAATAATTTAGCAGTCTTCTGTAGATTGAGAAGTGATCACTGATTTATACTACTGTACAATCAATTTCTCAATTATTTCATCATAATATTTAAAATGCAACTAATCATGAGAGCTTAACATCTTTTAAACACTTGATAAAAATTTCCGCAGCCTTCTGAGTTTTGAGTATCAATTATTATGGTCATAAACCTTGCACAGGTTGAAGACTGGTGCTAAGCTGTCTCTGTCAAAAATCTGCATCCAGAAAAGACAATAATTATTTAAGTTTATTGGAAGGTAATTTTTTTTATATTCTTCTATTAAATACCTCTAAAAGGACGGAAGTTGCCAAGAAAAGGTGTTTCGTAGCCCCATTTTGCTATATTATTAAAATATGAACAGCCATAACAGACTAGAAAGAATAAGTATTTTTATTTGCGTCTATATCTAATAATTTCCCTTTGAGCTAAAGCATATGAAATTAGATAAATGTGTAGTTACTAACATGCATCACCAACTGATGCACATATATAAGCTAAAAGGCCAGGTTGGATGAAGCCTTGTGTGGGATGGTTTAGTGTGAGGTGGCCCTGCCCGTGGCAGGGGGGTTGGAACTAGATGATCTTGAGGTCCTTTCCAACCCTAACTATTCTATGATTCTATAAAGGAAAGAAAATTTGTAGTTACTTACTTCCATACAGACAAAATTATAAAGAACATATCAGTGAGTAAAACCAGTTTAATAGATGGGAATAAAAATATAGGATATTTTCCTTTTATTTATTTATTTTTTTCCAATATACCACCTCCATAGCTTCTAAATATGCATTAAGCTTACTTTTATTTATTCATACTAAGGCAGTGTGCCTAGAGGCTTTGTCAAAAAGCTTGAATTTATCTGCATGAATACATATGTTCCAACTTTGAAACAAAGCTGACATTTCTGGGGTTTGATCGTTTAGTTGCAGACTGTGCATACATGTGTCATAGCTTTTATCTAACATTGCAAACCATTCATCTCTGTTACAATGCTTCAGTTTTGTGCTCACTGATTAACCATAAGATATGACAGATATTCTGGATAAACCAGACAAACATTTTATTTAATTTAAAGTAACGTATTAGTTTCAGGCTATTAAAATTACTGTCATGACGTGCAGTTTCACTCCACTAATTTCAGCTGTGACCTGTTCTTTCTCAAAGGAGAAAACAAAGTACAAATAAAAGAGTACAAAATTCATCCCAAGGTGCTTCAGCCAAGAACTGCAGTTAACATACAGCTCATGAGAGTGACTATGTGTGTTAACTAGTAGGGTAGTTGGGACCAGATCCTTTGGTTAATGCAGCCTGATAGAACTTCAGGACCTGACTTGCAGATTTTAAAACATGAGATGAGGAGTAACTGTATCAAGCCAAGGCATTCAAACTACTCTTAAATACTTACTGCGATATTTCCTGCAAATAAAGAGTTAAAGACTCCTGGTCTAAATAGATGAACCTAACATTTACAGAGGCTATTTATCCAACACTGTAGACTCAGTGATTCTTTTTTGTGCCTTGCCTCAGATGCATTTAGATGCTTTCTCTATTGTAGGGAGTTTTCCTAGCAAGGTTTTTCCACTAAGATTACTGATTTCCCTTTTCATACTCCTCTGATTACTCTATCCTTACTCACTTCACAGCTGAGCATGATTAAACACCAATGAAGAAAAGGAAAGATTACCCTACCAGATTCTTGTGAAACATTCATATTTATTTTTAATCTACAGGGAGAGCTTATTTAGCTAAAAGAATGAAAAGACAGAAACAAAACCAAATTATATACATGTAAACTTCCCTTTAACATATCCAGTGCCCTTTATTTATTGGTTAGTCCTGTGCTGGCCCCCTTTGAGCTTACCTCCACAAGTCTGCTCTTGCTGTAGAAGTTGTGGTTCTATTTTACCACAATGGCAATGTTTGCTGTGGGCTCAGGAGCTACAGGGCTAACAGTGATAAAGCAACAGTGGTCCCAGGTCTTGTGAGCTACACAGGCTCACAGCCCTTAAACCTCTCTAGAGTTTCTGCCTCATTCTGGGTGCCACACTGAATGCAGAATAGCTCTTCTGCTCCTACTAGCAAATGAAAAAATTACACTTTCAGACTGTGACTGGGCAATAAAGAAGCTAAAAAGTTACAGATATATTGTCTTAAAAGAAAACTTTCCCAAGTAGAGCCAGAAGAGCTTCCTTTCAGAGGTATGTTAATGTGAAATGCAATTATTTATAATTTTTGCACAGAATGCACTTTTAAAAAAACCCAAGACTTAGCTGCTTGTTTCAGGAAGTGAGTCAGTTTTGCTCTGCTTTGATTATTTGGCAAGCGCATATCCCCTTGCTATTACGTACATTTTAGTCCATCACAGGGACTTGAATATGATTATGTTTGGCCCAGTAAGTTTACGTCTTTTAGAACGGTAGCATTGCTTCACTTGAACAGTTATTAGGGCTGCAGACATACAACTACGATTGCTAAATGGGATAATGCAAAATGAATGAAGTGAAAGAACCCCTGGAGGCTTCTTGATGTTTACTCTTTCAAGTAATGCACTCTTCTAAGTCTGTCAGCTCTTCACAACAGAGAATTATTTAGGGAACTGTGTGAACAGTGTTGCTTCACAAGTCTTACAGCCATCTAGAATATGAAGTGTCGTACATTATACAATACAAGTCATAAATAGACATTTCCCTGTTTTCTGCAAGCCATTCTCACTACAATGACTTGTCTCATTACAGCAGTCTAAATGGAAAAGCAAAGACATAAAGTAGCAGCATACTGTTGTGATGTATACACAATTTGCAAACTCTATTTACTGTCATAAATAAAGCTGAACTACTAGGCTGATTATCACTTATAGTCTTCTGAGGATAACTAAGACTGTGACATTTCATTCTTACCCACTGTCTTTTAATAGGTCATCCACAGTAATGCTGTTGCTAATGCTGCTAGACGTTTCAACGATGAATATAAATTCATGCAAAAATAATTAGCTTTAGGGTATTATATGTGTGACTTATAAAACAGATTATAACATAGGGATGTGCAATCTGTGTGACACCATTGGGAAGAACTTGTCAGGCACCATTCTTCTGTAGTTTTTACATATATACTTTAAAGATGCCTGTACAGTATAACAGAATAGAAATAAATATTTGAAGTGAAATATAATATATATGATTTAATAATAATAAAGCTAATCTTCCTTTTAATAGTCCCTCCAACATCAAGGAAGATCAAGACACATTTTCTAGAACTGTTCTAACCACCCTGAGGCTGGATGAAACAAGAAGTAGCCATCATCGGCACCCTTGAACAGGGAACAACTTCTTGATGTGCAGTAATAGGAGAAAGCAATAGGCAGTCATGGATCAACCTGTGACCTTCTGGGGTGTAACGAGATGACAGGAGAACTATGCATGTATGAGCCATGACATAGTAAACCAAGCCAATAGCATTTACCAGGGTACAGAGTGGCAGCTGTGCCCCTAATCTCTGGACTAGCAGAAAGCAAAACTTTTGATGGTTACAGTCAAACAGTCCTACAACTCCAATTTAATGTTGACTAACCTTGCTCTAAGGAGATCAGCCTGGATGATCCTGTGAGTTCCCCTTCAAACTAAGATTTTTAGTGATTCTATGATTTTTGGGTTCACACAGACTGCTTGTAACTCTAACATTTACAGCTGGCACCAATGATAGATGAAAATAATCCGGTCTTGTCCATGTCTCTTCTACTAGGTCAGACAAAGGAGTAATAGGAGGCTAAGGTGACAACTTTTTGCTGGAGGATGGAAGTAAGGGCAAAGTCCTGTAACACAAGTTTTACCTTTGAACCTAATTTAACTGATTCCAGAATTATTTCAGGTTCATAGTAATGAATCTGACCTAGAGTCTTAAAGCTCTGTTTCATGAATATGAGTGCTCCCATTTTCTCCTGAACTGTGGCATGGAAGGGACAAAATATACCATAACTAGCTTCCCCCTCTTCTCTGAAGACTCCAACACACTTGTTTTGAAAAAATTGGATTCAGAGACCTGGATATCAATAGCACAGTGTCCAATAGTACAGATTACTATTTCCCTACTCTTGTTTGGCTGTTGTTGCTGTAATTCTCTCATTTCATTTTATCTTATTCCACAGATGTGTCTTAGAACAAAATGACAGTATACTTACATGCTCTGGGTGACAAAGCTCCATAGTGAATAAGTAATTTTGCTAGTCTATGTTTAGCGTTGTTGTGGTTATTTTTTTTTATTCCTATCTCATCATTTTGTTCCAGACAATGATGTATAAAGTTGCAAAGACTGATGTGTTCCTTGACTGTCCCCAAAAAAAACCCAATCAAATAGATATCCAGTTGAATGATGAAAAATTAAAAGAAATATGCAACGAGCATTCATAGTAAATGTTACCTGAGTCTTCCTATATTCAGAGATAGAAGCCATTCCCTGGTGAAAAATCCTGTTAGTGTCTAGATTTGTCACTGCTGACAAGTCTGAGGGGAATGAGGGTGCTTCAATTCAAAGGTGCAGAGGAAACCATAATCTAAATATTTTGCTTTCCTCTCTCCAAAGGAAAACCAGAAAACTCAAATTACAAGCCTGCTTTCCCATGGATGGAAAGTGAAGTGTACACTCTTCCTTCATCTGCTGAATTATTCCTCATTCTCTCGTATTTTTATCTCCTTTGATGAAAAGGATTCCTGTATTCTTTTCTTCTCTTGTTCTTTACATATTTCACTTTCATAGGTCTATTTTACGTTTCCCAACCTGCTTCTTGTTTATCTAGGCAACTTACATGAACCTCCTTTTATAAGGTTAATTTTTTTAATGTCTTAATATTTAATACACTAGACTCACAACGACCCCGGGAAGGGAGAAATCACTATAAATTCCTTCTTATTAATATAAACTTGGGCATAGGTCTCACAAAAAAACAAAGGTGAGGTGCCTGAAGTGGAAGTTAATATGTAAGTCAGTGAAGAGATAACAAGATTTCTCCTTCCAGAGGAGGCTTTAACCATTAAATAACAGTTTATTCCGCAGGGATCTGAGTGAAAAAGGAGGTACAATCCACACCTCCTCTGGAAGTTCTGCGGATGTTTAGAAAATAATGTCTCAGTATCGTGAAAAGCCCGACTGAGTCGTCTATGCTTAAGCATGTAATGCTTAAAGCTTGTTGTGTATGGTGCTCAGGCACCTCACTTCAGTGGCAATTCCTTTTATGAGATGGGACAGCTCCATTACATGCGGCATTTTCAGTGCATGGGACCCTGGTCTGGTCCCTTTCTTTGCATAATCCTGTGGGTAACTTCTCACATCTTCTTTCAGCTTCCTATGGCTCTTGATGCCCATCAATAGTGTGGTGGGACTAGCTTGTTCTTTATCCAGCTTCTAACTCAAAGTCTAGACCACCAATTCAACAGTGTTAGAATAACAATAAATAATCTAATAAAAACAAATAGAATAATCACAGAATCTACTAGCTGTATCTGTTCTTGTTCTCAAGACGTTGTCCCCAGACTCTTCAGTCTCTTACTATGTGCATTCAGAGAAAAGTATAGTTTCCCTCTAACAAAATAACAGTCAACGGAACAGCGAAATTAGTATGTTCATAAGGAAGTCTCTATTTTACTTTGACACAAACCAAAAATTGTGATGGTCTAGAATGTTAGAAACTTATTTAAAAAATTGTATGCTGTTGCTTAAAGATTTAGAAGAGTCTCTGTAAATAAACTATAGCAATCATAGTGCAGAGGACATGAATGACAATCCTCTAATTTCCAGATTGGAGAACAGTTGTTTTTATCTTCTGATGGAAAACCACAAAGAATCCAAAGAGACATTCATAACCATAATGTATGACATCCAGCCAAACTTCACATATACATAAAGCTAAAGTAAAATCTATGAAAGCAAAACCATCAAAACATCTCTGGCACCACCTACAGAAGTAATTCAGTATTAGCCTTTAAAGGTTTTCTGTTAAAAAAAAAAAAAAATAAAAAAAAAGGAAGAAAAATTAAGAGGAATAACAAACAATAAAACAAACAAATAAATAAATGGACAAACAACTTCAGGAACTAGAATTATGTGGATGCTTACCCCCTGCTGATGAACTGCTGTTTATTGCTCATAGTTGCTACTCTTTCCATGAAACATATTCAAACTCCAAAGTCTGAATATTTTTTGCTTACATGCTTACGAATGTCCTACAGGGAATGATTAAGTGACAAGACACAATCTGCAACATGTGAAAATCAGTTTTTACTATGGAGAACTTACTATCTAGTACTGGAGGATGATGTATATAGATTAATCACATATTCACAGCTGGATTTTTGAATAGAGCCTCATTAAACTGTTATAAATATATACCATATTGTTGTGTGGTTGGGTTTTTTTTTGTCAGAATCAAGATCACTTTGGTATTGAAGAATGTTTTTCATTATATCTACTCCAGCTGTGTTCTTTTTCCAAAGTCCTAGCATTTGCCAAACATATAAGCTTAGCACTTATAAGTTGGTAAAGTTGGTTGAATGGAAGATAATATGGGGAACAGACTATGTAAAGAATCACAGAATCACAGAATCCCAAGGGTTGGAAAGGACCTCAAAAGATCATCTAGTCCAACCCCCCTGCAAGAGCAGGGTAACCTAGAGTACATAACACAGGAACTTGTCCAGGTGGGCCTTGAATATCTCCAACGTAAGGAGACTCCACAACACCGTTGGGCAACCTGTTCCAGTGCTCTGTCACATTCACAGTAAAAAAGTTTTTCCTGATGTTCACATGGAACCTCCTATGCTCCAGTTTACACCCATTGCCCCTTGTCCTATCACTGGACATCACTGAAAAAATAACTTTAAAATGGAGAGAAAATTTTGATTACAAATATTCTTTGTTTTGTTGCTAGTCAGTAAGGGTGCTGTGTTTATCACCATAAACACGATAGACACTACTGAGCCTCATATCAATGAAAGCAATGAAAAATTTTTTATCCAAATGACAGATAGATAGCAAGAGATGATCACATAAAAAGGTACAGAAACAGCATGCTATATAGCTGATATTGTGTTCAGATGTCTAGAAAATGAGTATTTCACAGTAATGGTGATCTGAAAAGATCAGCAAGGGCTTGTGCTTAAGTATGGACTTAAACTTCAGTGAAAAAACAAATAAATCATGAACTCAGTGATGTTAAAGGCATAATGTCTCTTTAATTTAATCAGAGTCAGATGTCATTTGTGGAATCCTTAGAGGTAAAGCAGGTAATTGTATGTCTTCCAGACAGAGGCTTGTGGCACATTGTGAAAGCAGGGGCAGTGTAGATGCACCTATAGTGGTCTGCATTCTGAAAGGATCCAGTTGCTGGGCGGGATATATGGGGGAGAACCAGGGCCATACTGGTGTGTGTCTGGTTGATGGGTCTGTTTTACCACTAGGAATGTTCATGCTTAGCTATACCAAGTCTGCAGCATCCCTGTGTCAGGTTACACTCCTCAATGAACACTTCAAGAAAAAAAGCGAGGTGCGAAGAGGTTTACAGAATAATTCAGCCAAAATCTTTGTTTTTCATGATGTTTTATAATTTGCCAGCTAACACTTTTGTCCCAGAAGTTACTGTGTAGTCTCCAGATAGGCATAAAATTCAACAAAAGTGCTGCATATATTTTAATTTGCATTCTTCACAATATTTTATGTGTATAAAATGTCTATAAACATTTTTTATTTATACTCTTTATTGAAAGCAGTTCTTTGATGAAATAATTTTAGCTGATTGCACTGACACCTCAGAGGGAAATGAGACTTGAGACTGATTTTATATCATTGCATTTTCTTAAAGATTTTTCTTTTTTACCTAAAAAAATTATATATATATAAATGTAATATTTTGAAGTAAGCAATTATCAAACTGGAGATTGCTATGATCCCACTAAAATAAGTCTATTTCTGTACTAAGAACAATGATTCACTGTTCTCAAGTAAGTTTAGACCACTGACGTTAAATGTTAATCCTTCAGCCAAACCAGAGCTAGAATTATTTTCTTGAGCTGCATCATAAAATTTCAGTAAATAAATCATTTAACCTGTTCAGGAGTCCCACAAATATCAATTATGAGTGAGCCCAAGTCCCATATTGTCACAGAGGGCATTGGAGAGTATATCCCACTTGGATTGTGGGGAAGTAGGAAGAATTTTAGCTGATGGACTGCAGAGAACTATCCAGGTAGCAACCAGTTTCCATCTGATGAAAACGAAGGTGGAAAAGGAGGCGGATGACAACCTCATACATGTTGTGGGGTCTTCCAGGTTGTGTAATATGTTTACCAAGAGCAACATGCTTTTGTTCATGGGTGAACAGCTGAGTACCAGTGACATAATCTCCTACTGTTGCATACAAGAGTACACAAACACACAAAAAGATCTGTGAAATTACTGTAACTGAGAAAAGATTATGGAAAAACCAATCTCTCATCTATTTTTAGTTCATTCACTTTGTCCATTTGATACTAGTTTCAGTATTTGCATTTTGACTTTCTTTTCTAAATTAGGAAGTTTTTTCTTGGGGAAAAGAAGTTTATGTCTATCAGGCTTTGCTTACTTTCATTTCTTTAACTGATCATATTTCACACTCATGGCATCTCCACTAACACATTACAGTTGAGAATAGGAAGGAAGAGCTGTATCTATTATCTTCTATATAGGGAGTATGAGATTTGTATCCTATTTTACCTTATCTGCTCTATTATTTCCATAGCAACTATTGCAACTTATTCTGGATTTATCCAGTGTGTGTCAGTTCAAAATCAGAAACTGCCAGTGTAAAGGAATTTCTTTCATAACAAGAAGTTTTTGTAGAGATTGATTTTTACATGCTCTGGGTGGGTTTCATCCAATTAATTTGCGATGACAATTAATAGGGGCCACATAGCAGGTTTTATTATTCCTCCTTAGAGAGAAGATTATCTTAAATTGATCACTTAGCAGTTACAACTGTATTTCCAGCCTTCCATGGAATAGGTGTTTCTTGGGATGCTATGGAAAATGATTTTCATACAATTGTTTTCCTCTGAACTTATGTGTTTGTCGTAAATGTCACTGGTGAGAGAGAAGTGCTCTTATACTGTTGACTGAGTAGGTTTTTGGCAGACTTCTTAGCAACCCTGCATACTCTCAGAGACAGAGTGCTGATTTTTAGACTTCCTGTGAGATTGGGTAGGGATGGAGAGAATTGTTTTCTTTTTCCCTTTTCTATTGTTCAGAAGCATGCGTTTCCAACACTGCTGATGTCATATTGGCAGTGAAGATTATCCTTTTGTTTTAAGAGGCAGATGCACTTCAGAAACTTTTCTGCTAATTTATAGAGTGAGGTTACATTATGTTTTCTTCTATTATTTTTTTCTTGTTTTGGAGTCCTTTTAGTGTAGTACAGCCCTCTAACAAAAAATCAGAATCACAAATTTAACTGATGGGCTTGAAGAATATTTGTAAGATGCCACAATTTGTGACTAAGATGACTCATGCCCCAGCAAAGAAGCTGAATGATTTTAGCAATAATATCCAAGTGGTGCATTCTGCTAACCTCATGCCACTGACTCACTGCTTGATTAAGATATGGCACACAACAGTTCCAGTGAACAGAGAGAGGCAGCCTTCAAGGATAGAATGCAAGGCTGTTTTTATCACAGGCCTTCAGAAATCTCTAGAAGGCAGCTGATCCTTTCTTCCAGTTCCCATGTTGGCGAATGAAGTTGCTAAGCCACTGGCCATCATATTTGAAAAATCATGGCAGTCAGGTGATGTTCCCGATGACTGGAAAAAGGGAAATATAACCCCCATTTTCAAGAAGGGGAAAATGGAAGACCCGGGAAATTACAGACCAGTCAGTCTCACCTCTGTGCCTAGCAAAATCTTGGAGCACATTCTCCTGGACAGCATGCTAAGGCACATGAAAAACAACAAGGTGCTTGGTGACAGCCAGCATGGCTTCACTAAGGGGAAATCCTGCCTGACCAGTTTGGTGACCCTCTATGAGGGGGCTACAGAATTGATGGACAAGGGTAAAGCAGTTGATGTCATCTACCTGGACTTGTGCAAAGCATTTGACACTGTCCCACACCACATCCTTCTCTCTAAATTGGAGAGATATCAATTTGATGGATGGACCACTCAGTGGATAAAGAACTGGCTGGATGGCCGCACACAAAGTGTTGTGGTCAATGGCTCGATGTCCGGTTGGAGACCGGTAACAAGTGGTGTCCGTCAGGGATCAGTGTTGGGACCGGTCTTGTTTAACATCTTCGTCGCTGACATGGACAGTGGGACTGAGTGCGCTCTCAGCAAGTTTGCCGATGACACCAAGCTGTGTGGTTCGGCTGATATGCTGGAGGGAAGGGATGCCATCCAGAGGGACCTTGACACGGTTGTGAGGTGGGCTGATGCCAGCCTTATGAAGTTCAACCACGACAAGTGCAAGGTCCTACACCTGGGTCGGAGCAATCCCAGGCACAGCTACAGACTGGGCAAAGAAGAGATTCAGAGCGGCCCTGCAGAGAAGGACTTGGGTGTGCTGGTCGATGAGAAAATGAACATGAGCCAGCTTCAGTGTGCGCTCGCAGCCCAGAAAGCCAACCGTATCCTGGGCTGCATCAAAAGGAGCGTGGCCAGCAGGTCGAAGGAGGTGATCCTGCCCCTCTACTCTGCTCTCTTGAGACCTCACATGGAGTATTGTGTGCAGTTCTGGTGTTCTTAACATAAAAAGGACATGGAACTGTTGGAACAAGTCCAGAGGGGGGCCACGAGGATGATCAGGGGACTGGAGCATCTCCCATATGAAGACAGGCTGAGGAAATTGGGGCTGTTCAGCCTGGAGAAGGGAAGGCTGTGTGGGGACCTCATAGCAGACTTCCAATATCTGAAGGGGGCCTATAGGGATGCTGGGGAGGGATTCTTCGTCAGGGACTGTAGTGACAGGACAAGGGGTAACGGGTTAAAACTTAAACAGGGGAAGTTTAGATTGGATATAAGGAGGAAATTCTTTCCTGTTAGGGTGGTGAGGCACTGGAATGGGTTGCCCAGGGAGGTTGTGAGTGCTCCATCCCTGGCAGTGTTCAAGGCCAGGTTGGAAGAAGCCTTGTGTGGGATGGTTTAGTGTGAGATGTCCCTGTCCATGGCAGGAGGGTTGGAACTAGATGACTTTGAGGTCCTTTCCAACCCTAACTATTCTATGATTCTATGACATTTACACCTCATTTTTCATTGCATCAATGTTTGCTAGATCCTCCAAAATATGTGTCCAATAGGCAGATGTATCAATAACACTCTCAGGCACACAAGCTTAAGGTAGTCTTTGTTGTAGCTACTAATAGAAAGAGTTATGGTTTTCAGATTTTACTTGTGGATTAGGCACTTATCTGAACTTTAAATTCACACATATGCATGCATGTAATCAAAATTATAAATATATTACAATAGATTTAGAAAAGACTGGAAGTATGTGAAATCTGAATCCTGAAACTGAAAATAATAAAACTTTAAAATGGGAGTACTAAAGGAACCTTTTTTACCTTTTTTATTCTGAAGTTTGAAAAATTATATCTCTTTATGGAAAGTGTTTATTTACACCATCTCATCTAGCACATAGCTGATAAAATAGAATATCCAGAGTACTCACAGGCTTCTTGGAAGTGAAATGGCATATCAGCCCAAATTAACAGACTCTAGAAATAAACAGATTTTATTTCAGAAATTAGAATGTTGAAATATCTTCTATAACGATGAAAAGATATAATAGGTTCTAATAAACCATCTGGTAGAGCTTGCCATAATAGCACCACTTTCTGGGAAGTGAGAATTTTTTGCTAAGCCTAACCTAAACCATATTGCAATTTAAGCCTGGTCTAACTCCAAATGGGAGAATAGCTTATTCACTTCCGCTCTTCAGCAGTCTTTCATTGGTCTGAAGAGTGTTTTCACGTCTTGCCTCAGATTCTCAGTCATTCACTCGGGAACTCCTCCATAAATTTCATGAGAAGCAGAGCTCCAAACTTGCACAACACTTCAACTCAGGAAACAGTTTTGAAGAGGAGGAAAGATTATTTTATATGCCATGTAGGCTATGATTCTCTTCATATGTTACAGGCTATTCACCTGTTGTTTTTTAATGTCTTCACTATTCTATGTACTCACTTGGCTGCATCCAGCAGGGAACTGACATCAAGTTCTTGGAACAATGTATTGAATCATACATGGGTTGCCTCACTGAGATCAGTATACCTTCCTTCTGCAACCAGCCATCCTGCTTGAAAGATGAACATCAACATGAGCATCAACCTATGGGAAAAATCTCAGTGAATACACTTCAAAAAATACACCATCCCGAGTGCCTGTGGAAAAATGACATTCAACCTCCGAAGTCCCTTTAACATGTACTTCATGGTGTGTCTGAGTTTAAATTCCCTGACTAGAACAGCTTTTCTTTTAGTCAGTGATGGTGCCATAGTGAACACATGATCAGGCACTTTTCTGAAGTAAAAAAAAATGTGAGAGTTAAAATCTGTAAAGAAAAAACAAAGAAAGATCAACACATAAATTATATAACTTAAAGCTCAATACATGCTCAGCAGTTCCAGTTCACCAGCTTTTCACATCTTCTTTTCCAAAATAAGTGTGCCAGTGTCTTCTGATCAGGGCTGTCTCAGTATATACTGTAGCCTCTCTGCTTTTCCAGGCTTGTTAACCAGAAGTGACTATGGTGTATTATCCCCTGGACATCAGCTGAGGCGATACTTCCACAGATTTACCACCTGCAAGAGTGATTTGATTACCCCCAAGTGACTCCAGTTTCTAGAGGAAATTGTTTTGTTAGGCACACATACTTAAGACATTTAGAGCCTTACAACTGGTATTAATGGTTCATTCACGTACTATACTGGTCGTGTCTGAGCACAGTTTTCTTTAAAATGCTCACACCTCCACAGCACCACCTCTCTCAGGGTAGTCCAAGGTGACAAGCAGAATGTGCTTGTAACTTGCATGTGTTCTTACATGCTCTAATTCTTTGTGAGAGAGAGATTGCCTGTATTAGATTCTGTTTGCTTTGTAGTATTGCTGGTAATGCTATGAATTAAATTAGTTTAAATTAGTCTAGTTTGCCTGTATAGTTCATACTCTTCCCACTTTGCCTGTTTTGCTTTCACTCAGCCAATTTGCATAATTATAAACCTTCAGCTGATCCCCACTATATTGTGAGAATTGTTGAAAGCTCATAGCACATTTTGGAGCTCTAGTAAATGCAGTAAGTAGAAGTCTTGATGCCCTGAAGCCAGTAGAAATGCTGACACATAGTCCAGACAGATAAAACCAGATTACACTTGATGAAATTATTCTTTCTCTTCTTTTATGCATCCTCAGATCATTATCTCTGCAACAGTTGTTGCAGAAAGATGAGCAGGTTGCTCAGTGGCAAGAAGAGAATTCTGAGGCAGCTCACTAGATGCAGCAGGTTGCTGTGATTTCCTCTAGAGCTCAGTCCCTGACTGCGTGCTCCACATACATGAAAGGTTGCATCTAGGCTCCCATCCGGAACTTGTCTGCAAGAAAACCTGGATACCATTGAGAGGAAAGTTCTAGTGTCCACTTGCTGGAGCTGACATGAATACCAGCAAGTCTGAACTGATTAATTCATGGAAAAGGCTCAGTCTCTAGCATGGTATAGCAAAAATGAGATAGAAGCAGTCATTGTGTATTCTCTGGCTAAGAAGGGGACTAGCATTTTTCAGCAAGGATGTTTGAAGGAAATCTTGAATCCTGTGATTTTCTCAGCCATTTGAGTAATTTCACTACTGTTATCCAAAAATCATTCCCAAAGTTTTTGAGGTCTGCTTCAATAAAATACATAATAGTGATGGAAGAAAATTGTTATTGCAAATACACGTTGCACAAATCAGCAAGATATGACATTTGACCTTCAAAAACATGAACATGGACCACATCACGAAGAGACACAGATGCATGAAGTTAAACACCCAGGACCAACAGAGGGAAAATCTCTTTAGGGGGTTTAGTAGAGAATTTTTTGTTTCTTACAGGATCATTATCCATTTCAGATTCTGTCATCCCTGTATTCCTCCCAGTAAGGCCACTGTATACAAGAAACAATAGTGTACTCAGTGCAATAGTAGTAAAATAATATCTTCTGTAAAGGTGAAGAGTATGAGTTCTAGAAGAGCAGACAAAATCTGACAGGGAAATAGCAAGTAAACAATAACTTTTTATTTTGTACTACCAGGAGATAATAAGTCAAATTATACAGACTGGAAACATTACCAAACAGGCTTCTGCAACTGAAAACAAAGGATGTGTCATAATTAGAAAGAGGTATTACAATAAGTTGTGAAAATTAAACTTCATTGGAAGAAAATAGAAGGTTAGGGAAAAGCTCATTTTTTATTTCCATCATTTATATTTTAAATGTTTTCTTATTTCTTCACCTGTGCTGGTAATAAAATAGCTGTTGTCTGGTGTCCTGGGTTTACTAGGAGCCGTTTTGCTCCTTCTTAGTAACTGGTGCAAGCTCTGTGTTTTGACTTCCAGCCTGGGCAGAGAGCTGATAACACCAATTGTTTTTAATTGTTGTTAAGTAATGTTTATTCTGGCCAAGGACTTTGTGAGTCTCATGCTCTGCCGGGGACGAAGGGAGGCCGGGAGGAAGCAGAGACAGGACACCTGACCCAAACTAGCCAAAGAGGTATTCCATACCACAGCACGTCATGGCCAGGGAGGTAACTGGGAGTTACCCAGAAGGGCACACTCTCTTTTTGGAGGGGTCGAACTCGTTCGGCGGTGGTATCGTATTCTCTTGTTATTTTCTCTTATCAATATTATCATTGGCGGTAGCAGCAGTGGTTTGTGTTATACCTTAGTTACTGGGCTGTTCTTATCTCAACCCGTGGGAGTTACATTCTCTTGATTGTCCTCCCCATCGCTCCGGGAGCGGGGAGGGTTGGGGGTGGTGGTGAGTGGACGAGCTGTGTGGATCGGTTTAAACCACGACATCTGGATATCTCTTTTGTGTGATCCTGCAGGCTAGCCAGGCCAGATCATTGACTCAAAGTAGGATTAAAAGTGTTGAGCAAATTCATTAAGTTACTGGGGAAAGAATCTGAGCACTGAAAGAGATCTATTAAGTGGGATACTGTTCTTTTGTTTTTGTTTTGGTTTGCTTGAACTGCTAGGATCTATTTCTTTACTTAAGTCAGAAGAGATGTAACACATCAAGTAAATTAAATGAATGTAAATTCTTCTTTAAAACAACAAAAACCAGGAAACTTACACATAAATGTAGACTCTGTACTGTCTAAAGGATTGTATACATGTATCTTAAGTATGTGTTTTCAGTAAAAAAAAAAATCCAGACAATAGATCAATACTAATAATCTCAAATTGGAATATACCATAAACTCATTTTATTCTATAAGAAATACTGATTAATGAACAATTCACAAACATGTAATTTTAGTATTCACCCAGCACTACATTCAAGCAGGGCTCATTAACTATTTTTGAGCAACTGCCTAACTTCATATTTGTTCTTTAGCTTCAGGAATTTTAGTAATATGCAATCACAAACTCAGAAAATCCAATACCCGTATGATCAATAACAGTTTTCTCCATTTACCCAAGCTGCCACCTTTTAGGCAGGATGCATTTCCACAAAAAAAAGAAACGAAACATCATACTGATAATATCGAAATATTGTCCTGAATAATTAAAACAAAAGGGTTTAAAAGATAAATGTTTCTTAAAACCAGCACAGACTTATTTGAATAATGCCCTTGAATAAAAACGTTAAATATACATCAGTTACATGCAACTAATGTAATACAGCACTGTTCATGTTACTTTTCCTGCATCTGTCCCTAAAAGACTGTGATATGTTGAAGTTATCAAAATGGATGTTTATATAAAACTGACAGTGATATGTAGAAGATAAGATAAGACAGCTCTTTGAAGATCATATAAAAATAGAAAAAGAAGATACATTTCGTGGAGACCCAGAAGGATCATGGCTTTTTCACTAAAAGGAAATTAAAAGGATCATTAAAAGTAAAAAAATGAAACAAAACAACACAACAAGGAAATAATAAAAAATTTGAAACTTTTGAAATTATTTGATTAGTTCTGCATAGTAGTTGTTCCGAGATAGTTGAGCTAGCTAAGATGTATTGTTAATTATTAAGTGATTAATTTGAGAATTGCCCAGAAAATCTTGAGACCTTGTGTCCAAAAGCTTGCCTGACAAGTAAACAATATTTTGTGAAGGGTTTAATGGTGGTAGATGGAAAACTGTGTTAAGACTGTCGAACAGTGGTAACCGTGGGTGTCATTTACAAGGAGTCTGGTTTTATTTCACACTTAAAGCTGATTTTGGCAGAAAGACATAATTGGAAAGACTGAATGGAAATTCGGTATTTATGACACCATTGTAGTCAGCATTTCTCCATACAATGAGAAGAAGTGTGGCAAATTGGTTCTCCAATAATTGTGCAAATAAAATCAAATTAATTTAAAAACCATTAAACATTGTTATCCTTATCAATTCTTAAAGAATAAACAGAAGACAAGTTCTAAATTGCATCTTTTAATTGCTTATTAAACTTTAACAGTTGCGTACTAAATGCGAACATGTCAAATGTGATGTATGTATATAGTTAATCATTCACGCTTTAATTTATTCTGTAAGTAACCTACTACCAGTGATAACTATGAAAATAATTCAGATGAGGATAATTTTTTTTACAATAATGGTTAACATTTTGTAACATATCTTTTCAATGACTTAGAATACATTTAGTTATATAGTGTAGTGTGTTTCTTTGTTCCAGGATAGGTTGCATGTCAACTCCTACTCTCAGGAATAAGGAAAGTGACCCTTTGCTCTCCATGCTAATTGTCACCTGCAGATGGATGATCAACAGCTTTCCGGTAAGAGAAAACCAGCTTCTTTACCTTTCTCTCCTTAACGAACTTTTGCATCCTTAAGCTTGGTATGTGTTTTCTTTTTGTATAAGAGGTAATAATGTTTACTAATCTTTGTGAGATGTTTTTTTCAAGGTCAGCGGAAGGAAAATCACATGCAAGAGAAAAGCATTAGGATTTAATAAAGTTTTTGTCAAACAAAGCACAATCAACTGTACTGCAATATTATTCAGGCAGCTCCCCAGTAATTTTCACAGCTTACAGCAGTGAAATATTTTGACACTACTTTTCTACTTTGATTCTTCCAGCACTTTCTGTCCACTAGCAACTTCTCCCAGTCAGCAGAAAAGGCAAGAACAATATCTGATAGGACCTGATAGCTCTTTTTATACTTCACCCACCTGAAGGGTATCCTAGGCTGTCTTTTTTACCCTGGCTTCGACGGTGCTGTATTTCAAGGTGTTGCTGTGACTTTCTTTGTCATCTCATTTCAAGATATTTAACTCTGACTTTTCTCTTTAAAGCCAAAACATTTGTATTTTGAGCATGACTACTACTACTTTCTTATAACTTTTTTATCTGATTCCTTTCAATTTTCAAAGAACAAACAAAATTGGTTCTTGGCAGACGCTGTTGTTAAGATGAAAGTTACCTCAATTTTATTATCAGAATTTGGGGGTGGGAGAAGATGGAGCAGAGGGACAAGGGAAATGTGTATATAGTAAGAGAACAGATGGAGGAAATCTCATGCTTCATTGAGGCTGGTGCTCACTTCACTACCTAAGGAATGTCCCTCCTGAGAAACAGCTGAAATCTGTGCCAGGTTTTGCCCTCAAACTGTAACAGAATTTTAGGCATAGCTTTGACCTAAAAGTTATGAGTTGAATTGCCATAGTTTTTATAATTAAGGGAAATGAGAACTTTTACGGTAATGCCAGCAAAGTTTCTCATGTTAAAAAAAAAAAAGAAAATCTCATGTTGATTTTACAATTTAGAAAGCATTTTTGATGTATACTGTAGAGCTTTGTTCTTTCAAGCATTTAGAAATAACGTCAAAGTCTGTGGAATTCTAAGAGGCAAAATATTACACAAAGTCCCAAACTAGTTTTGGTTTGTTTTTTTTTTTTTCCCAGAAAAAAAATAAAAATCTGGATAATTTCAGGTATTATTTTGGTCTGGAAAAGCAGCTCAGAATTTATCAAAACTGCTATATATTTATTCAGACCAAAATTCCAAATCTAAAAAAATTATCAGTGTTTCATAAAACCTTTACTGTCAATGTCTTTGCCCGAGTTTCAGGCAAAATTTGAGAGTGGGACTCACATAGGTGAAACAATAACACAGCAATATATACAGCATTGATGGACTTTCAGAAACACCTGTGCATTAAGACTTGATTTATGTTCTCATAGTAAAAAATTCAGGTATTAAGAATATTGAAACTAACCAGCAGTGGAGCATTTAACAGTACAAAGTAAATAATGTATTGGGACATGACGATACTGTCTCATATTCTGTGTATTTTAGGGCTGCAGTTTTCTCATATGTTAAAGTAATCAATCCCACTTGCATCATAAATGTCAACTACTATATATGAAGGTTAATGTAAATTTTCCCTCTTGCAAGAAAATAATATTCTGTAAACCTGGAGAAAAGCCACCAAATAATAGTAAAATGTTTTCAACAGTTAAGCAGGAAAAAGCTGTCAACATAAGCAAGAATAATGATCATTTAAGTTGTTACAAAAAGATTAGCAACAGTCTTTCCTTGCCGTATGCATGTGGTTAAAAGTTAGTTTTACTGTACATATTGACAGTCATCACCTTACAAATTCCCATGTACCTGAATAATTATAATCAAGCAAGAAAGATTATTTAGCAAAATTATGCGTATGTATATATAAGCTTTTTTGCATTTTTGCTTAAAAGTTGTACAGCCATCTTTTAAAAAAACAACAGAGCTTGAACTCTGAATTGTTACTACTGTCTTTTGGCAACTTGTTTCCAAGAATGTTTATTAGCTCAAATACTATGAACATTTAAACTAATGCTACTAATTCTTAAGTATATTTTGGAGTGGTTTCTCTTCCCATTTCTTTAGTGATCCAACTAAAAAATGGTCTACCTACTTCCAGTATGATATTTAAAGAATAGCTTAAGATTTATTCATGTGTTCCTAGAAGCATTTCCAAAATATATATTCTTTATTTACAGTCAAGACAAAATAATATAGGGCCTTATTTGGCCTCATTCTTTGATGGCTAAACCATTCACCAAGGTTGGAGTGAATCAAGAGGCATGACTGCAAGTGGACCTTGTTGCATCAGGTGAGACTGTGAACCAGGTTTTTGCATTGTCTGCTAATTGAGCTCTCTTGGGCTACAGTGGTCCTTTGCATGAGAAGGTAAGAACAGGCTGCTCAAGATCAAGGAGGCTGCTGGTAAGTGCTCTGCACTGAGTCAAGCTTGTGTCTCATTCAGGTCAGGACTGTGAATCTAGTTATATTGCTTTCTTAATGAGGGTCCCATTCTTTGAGCTGAGAGCTATCCAGGAGGTTCCCTCCATCTGTTTCTCTCTGATCATGATCAGCAGTTTCAGCTTAGCTTGAAAAATTAGGAAACATAACCTACACAACAAAAGACAAGCAGTATTCTCATGTCAAATAATGACAATAAGCTCAAGTGGTGTCCACTCCACAGTGTGTAAGAGCCTTTTTGTTTATTTGTAAATGTAGGTAGGCATAAATTCTAGTAAGAGGAAAAGGTAATCAGTCCTGAAAAGTAGGATGGCAGGGCATAAAATCCTGAGATGTTCTCAAAATCAAGACTGGAGAGTAATATGTGAGTTTGCTAGATTATTTCCTTTGCTTCAGTGAGAAGGTCATCTCCTGCAGCTTCACTTAGCTCACAGCCTGCGGGCCCAACCAGAACTGTCAGCCACTCGACGAAGGTGGAGATCCCTGCTGTGAGAACACCTAGAGAAAGGCTAAACCTTCTCTTTAGCAAAGCCAACCACTTTCCTAAACTACAAACAGTGATAAGCAGAGGGTGAGGAATGGCACAACAATACCTTTTACTCTAAAGAATTCTGTCAGGCATCAAATTCATGAATCTTTGTTTTCATTGGTCTGGATGGTTCTTCTGTCTTGAGGTAAGGTCAGAGAGGGAATTCTTGTTGGAATCCCTGATAGGCTTTCCGATTCTTTGTCACACTGGGATAAATTCTAACAAACTTTTCAAACTGAAGTCAAAATAGGAATCTAAAATAAGATAGTATTTTTTATAAAAGTTTACCCCAGAGATTAAAGTGTGAAGGAATGTCTGCTAGAAGAAAGAAAATGGCACTGAGTACATCTGGACATCCTAAATGCAGGATTTGGTAGACTTGGCACGTACTTTATTTCCTAGCTTTTGGCAGAGAAAGCAGAACTTCTTTACACTAAAACTGCCAGCGTCCTTAAGGGTTTGAGTTGGTTGCTTATTTGAAAACAGAAAAATATATGACTATACTGATGGCTAAAATTTTGGATGGGTCTGAACTATTTTGATCCGAAGGGACCTTTTGTCTTCTAGTATCAAATTAAAAAATCATTTAAGTGTGGTTTAAACCATGACAGTGGAGAAAGTAGCCATTGACAAGTTCAAGCCAGTGGACATTGAATAAATGCTTCTGCCATAATTATTCTGTGACAGCCCAGAGATGAGTGCTTGCCAGAAGCTTGGTGTTAATTTGATATGTTCATGTGGGTCCCCATCAGCAGTCAAGTAGCTGCTTTAAATCCATTGAGGATGTCTATGTGAGTTATGATTACTGCACTGGATCATGTAGATAAAAATTAGAACCTTTGCAGCTGTTTTTTTCAAGACCATTAAGTTAAGAATTGATGTTTCAGAAATGAAAGTAGGAAGATTTAAATGTGTGAGAGAGATTATAATTTCTCTCTTGCAATTTCTGCTTCTCTAGAAGCATTACGCTACCCTTCTGCCTATTGTCTTATAAAAGGAAAGGCTGCATTTGTCTTTTTTGTGTTTGTCTATTACCCTTTTTAATAGAAAATAGAAAGTTACATCCATACATTTATTTTGTAATGTTACTTAGCATTATTTCAATGTTTTGTGCTTTTAATAAATTTTAATAAACAGTTTACAATACATTTTAGTGAAGGTGAATGGATTTTACGCACTCCACAAGCTATATAAAAGACAAGTATAATTACAAATGACATACCTTTGAAACTGCAGTCTTAGAAATGAACATCGAATACTTATTTTTTTAATATAAGTTTTAAAGCAGATGCTACTCCTGTAGTCATATTCCTTAAGAGTGAGGATTATAGACTTTTCCAAGTATTGACATAAGGAATTGGACAGTATGCAGAGTAAAGCAGGTGAGCTGTCTTCACATCTTGCTCTAGTGCACAGTTTATCAATATTTTCAAATCTTGCTCTAGTGCACAGTTTATCAATATTTTCAAGCTGAAAATCTCATTTGAGAAGAAAATACTACGCTTTCAGAAAAGTCAGATTAAAAGGGAATGTCTCCACTGGCTCCCCACTGGTCTCTGCTGTTTTTTGTTTCTCAGTGCCCATTCGTTTCTTGCAGATGACTTTATACCAGTGCTTTGGCAGTACCAAATTACTTCTGGATATGGTTAGTTTTTCACCCTAGACTGTAATATTGTTCTAATAACTTACTGCTAGCCCTGTGCAAACACTTTCCAGGGTTGACTGAAGTCCTGCTTGAGGAATTGTTGGCATCACCTCAAGGTAGGAGAGCAATTCTAAAACCTCCAGAGTGAAATACCTCTGATCCATTACCTCCCTGTCTAATCAAGAGAAAACTGAAAAAAAAAAAAAAAAAAGTAATATTTGGGAGTTCACACCACAACAGATTTAAAAAAAAATTAAAAAAATTCAAAGAGTTTAAAGAAACACTGATCTATGCTGACAGCTTAGGGCCCAAGTAAATATTCCTTGATTATCCAAGCTGTGTCAGTGCTGGCTCTCACTCTGCCTGACACAGGCACAAACCTAGGCTCAGCAAGGGATCAGCTTAAACTGAGACCCTTCTAGTTAAGAATTTGGAGCCATGTGGTGTAAAGCACTGAGGAAAATCTAATCGGCCAAACCATGCCAGAAATACCTGCTGTAAAGTAATAAAGGCAAGATCAATTCACTGTGATTAAATTGGTCCATGAAGAAGCATTCTTGCAGTAGTATGGCTGCTCGTATTTGTTACAGCATCATCATAACATACCATCTGCTCTTTTATATCTTTCTTTATAGCTCTGACTTTCAGAGAGATTGTAGCGATTACCTCACATCTTTACTATATAAAAAGAGCTGTTTGTTAGTTCAGTGTTCAGGAAAAAAAAAAAGTTTTTGTCAGTTACTCATCAATTTGCTCATCTGTTTGTCCTATGCAACATGATGATTTCAAGTCTGCTGACACTGTTACCCAAGGGAGTATGATTCATGCAATAATTTTCCTTCCTTCCTGCCTATTTCATTTAAATTTGCTGGAACTTTAATATATCCCATACATATTTTGCACCTTAAACTATTCTACCCTTACTGGCACTACAGTCATTCACTTCATTTTTAAAATCTTATTTTCTTATTTTAGATAGGAGGCTTACTAGTGTTAGAAAAATATTTTAAGATGGCCTAAAATTTTGATTTCTTACTCTTGACATCCCTTTCTTGCCAGGATACCTATTTTCTTTCTCTTTTCTTTTGAAAAAATGAACTCCTTCAAGAATAAAGACTAATATTCATAACAATGCCTTTTTGTTTATAGAATCCATTATCACCAGAGCTATGAAAGACTCTTACCGAGAGTGGGTGGTTTCCCCTTTTTCAGTAGGTAGGTCATTTAGCATGCTCCAGGACACACAGTCAAGCACCAACCTTCTGATTAAGCCTCCTGACACTGAAACCTGTAGCGAATAGAGCATGGTTTGCTGTAAAGAAACCCATCAGGGACCTCTGGGTGAAGCAACACATTTCCACTACAAGCGAAAGGCAGTCATGGAAGAGATCTCACTGGCAGCAGTTTCACTTCGTAGAGCTCAAATCAGGTGAGTCTGAAAATACGCAGCAAAGTATTGATCCTGGCAAAGACATTTTGTGGTTGCATGATTTGTGAGCTAAAACGGTCATGGCTGATTTCTTGATTCTCTAGACAAACTGAGCTGAGGGAAACATTTTTAACTCACAAAGCACACCCTAATTCACAGAGTAAAGGAACAGGGAGTAATATCATGCGGTCAGTCTCCGTCTTCAGCAGAGTGCTGGAGGCAGTGCATGAGGTTAAATGGCTTTTAACTCTCAGCACTGACCTATTTATTAAGTGTTTGCTATTTCTCAGAGTTTTCATTCTCATGTTTTGATGGGTTTAGAAGAGTTTCCAACAATGTAATTCTGGTCCCTCTCACAGGAGCTCTTGTGAAGGCTCTTTATGCATGGGAATGTCCCAGTTTCTTCCCAGAGAAAGCTGGCAGGCTGTAAAGAATGTTTCTTTTTACTTTGTTGTCCATTTCTAACTTCCCTCAGATAACTGTCTTCTTGTTTCTTTGTCCCAGATGCAGAAATGTCCAGCCACTCTCCTATTTACTCCACTTGCTGCAAAAGTTCCACCTCATTATGTGACTTTTTCATGCAGGTTTTCCTCTGCTTGACTTGCTTTGGGTTTCTTCTTACTTTTTCCTTCAAAATATTAGCTTAAAAAAAAAAAAATTAAACAAAAGCACATCTGACTTCAACAACTTGTTTCACCCAGATTTGTTTCTATGCACACCTCACTTCTAGCTCCACTACAGACTCCTCCCATTTGGTGCAAGCAAGATCCTAACAGAACCATCTGTGAAGTTACAACAGTCCTTCAAGGTCTCTCATGTCTCAATTACCATGGTAGCCCTCACTTTGGCCTTTAAAATAGCATCTTCTTCTAGACATAGACAGTTGATATGTGAATGTGAGTTCACTGTTACCACCTTCATGCTCTTTCCTCTTTTTCATAGAAAACACTTATTTGTGATGCTAGCCTTTTGTTATAGCTATTGTTACTCTTAGATGTTTTGGTGCCTCTAGAAAGGAACAGAGTCACACTTGCATCCCTTAAGAGGAAGGAGGACTCTTATGCTTCTTCCCCAGTAAGAGATATGTTGCTTGGAGGCAACACCCTGCCCAATTTTTTGAAGTATATCAACTTCTTAAAGAGAAAAAGCTTCACTGTAATGCTGTAATTTACACACAGACACTCTGGATGGACAGTGAAGCATTTGGAAAATAATGAGAAATTATTAAGTCATGATCTAATAATTTTGACTCTGGACCAGTCCTCATGTTTTTGAAATTTGGGAACTGAGAATCCTGTTGCATTTACGATACTAATTCTGGCAATTCTAAACATAACAACTTTGTAGACATTCTACATCCTCTCACAATCCTAAATCTACGTCATCAGACCTTTTAACCAGCTTGGAAGGCTCTGCACACAGTTAAACCCATGTAAACAGAGCTAATATAAGACCTAAATGAAATTACAGTAGATGTCAGAATATGTTAAGCTTCCAAATTAGCATAGTTTCTAGTAATATGTAGCAATGGAGCCCTCTAAGGGTTACAAAGCAAACTGATTGCTTTCTAGCCAAGATAGAATACTGACAGTTATGCTTTTAATCTAAACAATTATGTATATTCTCCACTTTATTTTTTTTAATGAGTTTATACAGCTATAATGTATCACACTTAACTGTGTTAAATTTAAATGAGATGAGCCACTATAAGGCTATTTTCTACCATAAGTAGCTAAGTTAATGATATTCAATGATACTGGCTGTTGACAATCAGAGTTGAATTAATATGCATCTACCTCATAGGCAAACATAGAACAAAACCAGAAGACTTTAGTATTGAAAAAATTCTGACTGGTAGTACTTTAACCTGTAATTTGCTGGGTAAACCAAACAAAGAAAAAAGAAATGCAATGGTATTCAGCTTAATGCAATTGTGTACTTTTATCATTTTTATTCAACATTTTGTATGAATCCTCAGCTATACTTCACTTTTAAATGAAGTTAGTTTTCATTTCAAAGGACAAGGCCTCCATCTTTCAACTGAAAGTTTTGGTGATATTTTCATCTATCACAGTCTGGAATTTGTCAATATGGACATGTATTAACATGCACAAAAATTAAATAAGTAGTCAGCTGAAAAAATGTGTTGATAATAATATCCATTTTTGTGTAAGTTAAGCTTACGTGGCATTAATATTTCTTGATCATGATACAACTATGACAAGTTGTCTTGGAGTATATCAATTTTACTATTCACTTTTACAAATTTATTGGTATGACTTGCAGTTCATGCCACAAAAGAATCTGAAAGACTCCAATGCAGTTCACTCCACTTGAAGTATCACAATTGTGATTTCATTCTTATAGAATTGTTAGGGTTGAAAAGGACCTTAAGATCATCTAGTTCCAGCCCCCTGCTGTTGGCAAGGACGCCTCACACTAGACCATGTCACCCAAGGCTCTGTCCAGCTTAACCTTGAACACCACCAGGGACAGAGTATTTACCACATCTTTGTGGTAAAGCTGTTTCTTGGATGATTTCTCTTAGAATCATAGAATCATAGAACAGTTAGAGTTGGAAAGGACCTCAAGATCATCTAGTTCCAATCCCCCTGCAATGGGCAGGGACACCTCACACTAAACCATCCCACACAAGGCTTCATCCAACCTGGCCTTGAACACTGCCAGGGATGGAGCACTCACAACCTCCCTGGGCAACCCATTCCAGTGCCTCACCACCCTAACAGGAAAGAATTTCCTCCTTATATCCAATCTAAACTTCCCCTGTTTAAGTTTTAACCCGTTACCCCTTGTCCTGTCACTACAGTCCCTGACGAAGAGTCCCTCCCTAGCATCCCTATAGGCCCCCTTCAGATACTGGAAGGCTGCTATGAGATCTCCATGCAGCCTTCTCTTCTCCAGCCTGAACAGCCCCGACTTTCTCAGCCTATCTTCATACGGGAGGTGCTCCAGTCCCCTGATCATCCTCGTGGCCCTTATCTGAACTTGTTCCAGCAGTTCCATGTCCTTTTTACGTTGAGAACACCAGAACTGCACACAATGCTCCAGGTGAGGTCTCACAATCTTGGAGAAATGCTTGCTTTCTCTTTTCTGACATAGATGTGTAAATCAATCTCTCCAGCATATTTCATTCAACTATAGAGCTTGCCAAACTTTATACAAGCTAATGATATAGCAAACTATAGCTTACCTATAAGCTATGTGATCTGTACATTTTCAAATGAAACAGCTTATGAAACAATTACTGACAAATCAGTTTCTGAAGAAGCTCTATTTAATATTTTGGAACATTCTTACTTTTATTTCAAAGACAATGACATGGAAATCATATACCATTACAATTGTCATTGTTAGCTTATGCTTAAATACAGTCAGTTAATTTCACGTTAAATTTGTTCTTCATCTAACATGGGAGAAGCAGAAAACTTGGATAACACACATTATTTACTACTTACTTTGAATTTTTTGATGGTAAAAATCAATAAACTGATTTGCTAGAAAGAAATCGGTCTTGTGAGCTGTTTTTATAAATTAACTTTTCTTAATCAGAGGGATGCTATGTCCTGCTTTTTGATCATTAGTGTTGAATTATTAGTCTAATTTAGGGCCATTGAAACAAGAAAACAGACAAAATTGGACTGTTTTATTTGTGTTGACTCTGTGATTTACAAGAAAAAACAGAATGTGATTGCTTACAAAAGGTCTCACTTCCAATTACTGTACAAAACCAACACCTTTAGTAAAGCTATTAAATCTAATTCTCATCCCATTTTACTACACTCCTGCGTATTTAAACAACCAAAAGCATACAGTTACCTGGATTCTGCTAGAAAATACTTTGCCATGAAGTGCTGCAGTCTTAGAACCATAGAATCATAGAATAGTTAGGGTTGGAAAGGACCTCAAGATCATCTAGTTCCAACCCCCCTGCCATGGGCAGGGACACCTCACACTAAACCATCTAACCCAAGGCTCTGTCCAACCCAGCCTTGAACACCGCCAGGGATGGAGCATTCACAGCTTCCCTGGGAAACCCATTCCAGTGCCTCACCACTCTAACAGTAAAAAACTTCTTCCTTATATCCAATCTAAACTTCCCCTGTTTAAGTTTGAACCCATTACCTCTTGTCCTATCACTGCAGTCCCTAATGAAGAGTCCATCCCTAGCATCCCTATAGGCCCCCTTCAGATATTGGAAGGCTGCTATGAGGTCTCCACGCAGCCCTCTCTTCTCCAGCCTGAACAGCCCCAACTTTCTCAGCCTATCTTCATACAGGAGGTGCTCCAGTCCCCTGTTCATCTTCGTGGCCCTCCTCTGGACTTGTTCCAACAGTTCCATGTCCTTTTTATGTTGAGGACACCAGAACTGCACACAATACTCCAGGGGAGGTCTCACAAGAGCAGAGTAGAGGGGCAGGATCACCTCTTTCGACCTGCTGGTCACGCTCCTTTTGATGCAGCCCAGCATATGGTTGGCTTTCTGGGCTGCGAGCACAAACTGAAGCCAGCTCATGTTCATTTTCTCATCGACCAACACCCCCAAGTCCTTCTCTGCAGGGCTGCTCTGAATTTTGCCAGGGAAGTTGTGAATGCTCCATCCCTGGCGGTGTTCAAGGCCAGGTTGGAGTTGCCTTAGGTGGCATGGTTTAGTGTGAGGTGTCCCTGCCCCTGGCAGGGGGGTTGGAACTTGATGATCTTAAGGTCCTTTCCAACCCTAACTGTTCTATAATTCTATGATTCTTTGAATCTTTTCTCTGACCAACCTGTATCTGTGCCTGGGATTGGTCCGATCAGTGTTCCATATTATTTGTTTCATACATCAGCTTCCTTATTTTTGTGATGTTTTGGCTGGTGTACGAGCCATACAAATCACTATTTGTGGCTATAATTGGCTCCCTGTAGCCAATTACTCTAGCTAATCCCTAAATTAGGGTGAAGTGGATGGTATCAGAGGCATGATTCCTACAGTTATGGACCGAAAATGATTCACATCTTGTAGATCCTACTATATATTATTTCAGGATATATTACTAATGAACTGTTGGGCAAATTATTACTGCAGGCTGCAAAGGAATAGCACATTTTGTTAATTTATTTATCCAGACTTCACAGCATGATTACTTAAATGGCTTGAAGAACCTCTAAAAGCTAGTTTCTACCTTATTAATACCATTCCAAGCTCAGTGTTCCTTAAGAACAAGGTGTATCAGTCCTAATTCTATTGAAAAACTTCACATCCTGCCCCACAAGTTGAAACTACCTAGGTGTATTTATTACACAGTCCTAGGACTGAGAGCTAATATGATTTTAGTGAAGGGTCCCAGCCTAGATGCTTCTTTGTCCAGCTGAACTTCATAGTGCTTTCAGTTGGGTCACTGTGCAAACCCCTTTTCTCAGGTTTTTGCTGGATCAGAAGGGAGGAAAGGTATATGAGATTGTATTTCTTTGATTCAGGGCTGGATTAACAAGTGTGTTACAAATGAAACTTGGAACTCGTCCATTTTAAGAAATGTGCCTTGTTTCAATCAGTTATGCTGAATGCTTTGCTAATAATTACAACATTTTCAAATGAAAGAGGCAACACATTTGATCCTGTCATTGGTTTCAACTGGTTCTAACTCTGGACAGTGCCAAAGAAAACAGAACCACAATTTCAGTGGGACCACTTAAAGTCAGTGCTTGTAGCAGTATAACGTATTACCAGTTCCAGCTCTTTTCCTGGCTTTGTTATGCCTGTGAAACCATATGAGAAAGGCTCCTACAGTTCCTATTTATATGAAACAATAAATACAAATATAGGAAATGTAGAGGCCTTCCTTTTATGTCCTCTGAGGTACTTCCTATTCAGTACAACACTGTTCTACTTTTGCAGCAAAACAGTTTTATAAGTATGGCCACAATTCAGAAGACCTGGTCAGAAGATAGATTACGAAACAGAGTTCCATAAAGCACATTGGTTTTGAGTTATGAGGCTGGCATTTCATGAGTATGTTGTGTTATAATTGCCTAATCTTTTCAGAGCTGTAATGCGTACCTGCATGCATGCAAATCACAGGAAGGGGATCAATGTCCATTCAAACTGAAAGTCTATATTCTTAAACAGGTGGTGTGTGGAAACAGAACTCAGATGAATTTCAAGGATAAATAAAACAGGGCTCAAAACCAGGCACACAAAGAGGAACATCAAGTCAAGAACCTGCATCTCCTTCTCAAATTAAGTCATAAAGCCACTGAGCACTGAAAGGACTATTTGAAGAAAGTGTGAAGTTACTTCTAATAATCTCAGTCATGACTGTAAGTAACTGCTAGCTATGGACCATACTAAGGAAGGACACAGTAATGATGCGTTATGCAAGGGTAAATCACAAAGAAATAGACATGCGTTAGCTTTGTCAGTTCATGAACCAGAAGGCTTCAGTAAACTTTCCTGCATATGGTACACATTGTAATGTAATTCTTCTATTTTTCGTTGTTATACTTCTTTTTAATTGATTGAAGACAGGCTCCTCCATATGAAACATAGGTATGAGTGAATGGGGCATTTATTTCCTTGCTGCATTAAGAAGCTTTAAAGCACAAAATACCCCCAGAGTCCTTACTCTGGAAACATATATGTGCATCATTACTGCTACAAGAAATGCCTTTAAATGTAAAAAGGAAGAGGGTCGATAAACATTTGAAGGTCACTGGAGATGCATCTTGGAGCTGAGCTAACGACGAAGGAAATAGTTACTAAGCTATGGTGAAAAGCTCTGCAAAGGAAAGCTTTAAGCAAGCTTCTGGGTATGAGACAGTGACATCTAGTGGCAAATTTGATTAACTGTAATGATCTTTTCCCCTGAGGCACAAAGACCGATATTTGTATTTTGCTGAAACATATTAAAATATTTCGACCTTATGTTAGAATATTGAAAACATTTAAATAGAAACTCTCCGTTTAGCTTTTTAAACAGTGAAACATACTTGATAGATACATCGATTCTTGAAATCTATTAATCAATTCTCCCTAGGCTCTTCCTTCATTCAGGATTCACAGCCACAGCAGATTGCCATCTAACATAGCTTTTCTGGAGTAGATCCTTTCTTTTAAGACCCAGCTGATGAAAAGTAGCAAGACTGTCCTTCAAAGATCTTTATTCAGAATATGTGCAAGGATACAGGAGACCTCAGTTTACTGTCCTTCTGTGCCTTTGTGAGAGAGGTATTTTTTCTGGGACATGGGGCCAAAAGACATGTCTACTAAGCTAGCAAATAATCCTGAGGAATAGACATTCAAATTCCCCCACTGGATCTGTTCCATTTGGTCTAGGATCATGAGATCCATTGGACCAAAAGAGGTGAAAATACACTCCAATGTAAGGATAATGGCATTTTAATGAATGTGGAAAAAAAAAGAGAATTCTAGGTTTTTGTTCAGGGAAACTCATCTCTGTTACTACTTTTCTGTAGGGAACCAGGCCAACCTCAAGCTCCAGGAAGTTTGCCAACTAAATTGCTAATCTATCTTTTCACAGATTTATATGCAAAAAACCTACTTTCTACTATGGTAAAGTTGCCACATTAATATTGCTTTCTCCCTTTTGATGTTTTCCCACACTGCTGACACCATGTGCTGTGGTGGAAAGACATGTTAAATAAGGCTGAAGATTTCAGTCACTGCTTGCAAGGTACACAGAACCAATAACAAATCAAGTTTTACTCTCCACAGCATCTGACTGAGCAGCTACCAGTTTTTCTGTGTGTATGTTCCAAATGGAAACAAACAGGCTCTTTCAGAAGTAATCTAAATGTAGGTCTCCCAGTTAAAAGCAAAGGTATTCCACCAGCTGTAAACATCTGGCTCACATTAACTTATAAATACAAAACTTTGAGCAGGCAAAATAGTGTCTAAATTCATGACCTAATTATTTTGCTTTGTCAGCAAGTAGGCCCTTACGTCGTATTATTGCACTATCACTTCATAAATCCAGACACATAACGAAGAAAAGCTATACTTCACTAATGCTGAGCGTTTCTCTTGTGGTTAAAGACAACCTTATTTTTAACTTCTGTTTTTAAACTTAGCTCTTAGACGTGGTGTTTCTTAGGCAGAGTTAGCTAGAGGACAACTCAGATAAAAGCCTGAGTCTTTTGAAATATAGATAACAAAAATATTTTGCTGACAAACATATATGGCCAACATTTTTGTGTTATGCAAGATACATTTTCACAAACTTACATCTGATTATTACAGTTTCAGTAGTCAGGGAAGGTTTAAACCCACCAAGATTACAATTTTGAAGTGTACATTTTGATGTGTCCATCCTTCAAAGAAATATTGATAAAACTCTGGAATTTGGAGACATTTATACTTTCACTCAGAAATACTTTTAAGACAAGTGTCCATCATGTTGACACTTTCTAAACTAAGTAATTTCTGTCTCCTAGCTATTGCATTATGTTAATGGTATCAAAACTCAACCTATAATATAAAACTCAAATACGTTTTTACTTGCTAATTGAAAACAAAGCGCCTGCCACTCACACGCTAGTGTTCTTCGTTCTTCAACCTTGTTAAAGGGCTGTAATGCCCTTGGATCTTACATTAAAGGGCAAAATTAGTCCAGTAATGCAACACAAAATTAAATGCTGCATGAAAGGTCAACTACACTTGAGAGGAATAGGAAAGACAATTGAAGCAAGATTTTTTTTATTTCACTTGGGATCCCCAAAAGTAGTGAGAATTTCTCTAACAAATTTTGTGCCAAGCAAGAGTTACACAAAATTGGGCAATACAGCAAAAGTAATTTCTGTTATTTTATCTATATTATGCTAAGGACAGTTCTAATTGCAGTATCTCCTCAGGTGGTGGCAGTGGGGTAAGAGCAGGGTGTGTGAAGCCATAGGACCCCACGGAACCCATCACCGGGGGCAACAGGAGATGACAACTGCCCCACGGAACACAGGCTAGCAGTGGAAGAGGCAACAGCAGCCCCTCTGGTGGTTCCCATCTTGGTACCAGTGATGCCTGTGGACACACGAATGTGGAACAAGGTGGGTGGCGATCACGTTCTTCAGGTGTTTTAAGAATTACCAAGATCACCTCCATTGACTTTGCCAGAATCACTGCTTTGGACTCGGTGTGTGAGTTCCGCTGGCTGAGCCAGCAGTCAAGCACTCTGGCTGCCTTAAATCCTGAGATCTCCATTTCTTGTGAGGAGAATAAGGGTCTGTGGGGATGGGGCAAGGGGAACAGCTTTAACCTGACAAGAGAGGGGAAATGAGATCTCTGGAGGAGGTTCTGCTGTGAGGGTGCTGGGACACTGGCACAGGTTGCCCTGGGGGGCTGTCCTATCCCTTGCAGTGTTTGGGGCCAGGCTGGATGAGGCTGGGGCAGCCTAGTCTGGTGGGGGGTGTTGGAGGCAGATGAGCTTTGGGGTCCCTTCCAACCCAGGCCATTCCAGGATTCTGTGGCTATGAACACGTAACCAGTGGAGCAGGAGTTCCCATTCCTCGTTCTCATTCATGAGCTGGATCTCCCGCAGCTGAGTCAGGCTGTCCACCTGCTGATTAACCTGAGCAGTGACTGGATTAGATTGATCATGTCCTTTCACCCAACCAATGTCTAACGCTGTTTTTCTCCTGTCTCTAACAACTGCTTCCTGCAATAACTCATTGATTCCAACTCCTGAAATTGAGCAGCAACGGAGCAGGTGAAGGGTCTGGAGCACAAGTCTGACAAGGAATGGCTGAGGGAACTGGGGGTGGGGGGGGTGGGTTTAGTCTGGAGAGGGGTCAGGGGGGACCTTATCACTCTCTGCAAACTACCAGAAAGGAGGATGGAGCCAGGATGTGGCTGGTCTCCTGTCCCAAGGAACAAGAGATAGGACGAGAGGAAATGGTCTCAAGCAGCACCAGCAGAGATTTAGGCTGGATATTAGGAACAATTCCTTCCCCCAAAGGATGGTCAGACATTTAAAATGCCCAGTTTCAAAGGCTGCCCAGGGCAGTGGTGGAGTCACTGTCCCTTGGAAGTGTTCCCAAACCATGTACGATGCCCTCACTGACATGGTTTAGTGGTGGCCCTGGCAGTGCTGGGGAACGGCTGGACCTGATGATCTTGGAAGGTCTTTTCCAACCTGGTTGATTGTATGAAGCCAAGAGAGAATTTTCATTTTCTCCAAAATACAAAAATATTTGGGGAATTTTCCCTTGCAAGTCTCCCAATGTACTAAATAAGGCACGCTGTTTTCCATTGCAAAAAACTTGCTGTTTAGCTGCTCCGAACTACCTCATTTACTGTGAATCAAATTCACACGTCGTGAAGCCAAAGGCTATTGGTAACAGATGGTTTTTAAGTGTGTGACACTAAAACAATTGTGCCTTATAGTGTTGCAGAACATGTACCCTTAAAGGGACATGCTACTAGGCCACTTGAGATGTTTTCATTAGAAGTGATCGTTGACACTACCAAATATTCCATCAAGAGTCATTAACAGAATGGATGATTATGGTACAGCACAGCAAACCTGCATCTATCCAGTTTGCTGATACAAAGTGGCCTACCTGTCTGTAATTCTTGATAGAGCAATGAGTGAGGAGAGCCATGCTAATTTAATCCATGGGAAAGGTAAAAAAAGGATCCCAGATTAACATCACAATGCCCTTCCACAGTGCTGTGAAGCACTCCAGAAAGAGTATCACTCTCTCCCTAACTAGGAGACTTGCAAACTGTGTATGTATACGCATCTACTTATCTCTCTCGGGTCCATATTTCCACTTGTGTTCTTCATTTTTGTTCCCAACTGTTCTTCACATTAATCTAAGTGCAGTTTTGTAGATCATCTTTCCTATGTCTTAAATGATATCTATTTTTGACAGAAGTTTAGGTCTTCACACAAAGGTTTAACTCCTTCAAGATACAAAGTTTACTAAATACGTATGGACAGTCTCCATTGTATTCACCCTTCCCCTCTCCCACCTCAAATTTCCTTAATCCAGTAAAAACAGGTTAATCTGAACAAAACAGAATTCTTTGTTTTTACCATTCATTTTTAGTTATTTCAAAAAAGCATTTAAAAAGGGACAAAATTGCATAGAACATTATAGTTTTGCCCCTTACTTTCTGTTCTACAAATAAGCAAAAACTATCCAAAGTTCAGCCAGTTTTAAGAAAGCGTCATTAACAAAATTTAAACTGAGAAGAATGCAGATATTGTTTTGACTTACACAAATTAAGTAGAAGATTTTACTAAACTGAGAATTTTTGAAAAAAAAAAAAAAAAAAAAAGGAAAAATCTGATTAAAAATTAATACAAATTAAGTCCATTTAAGTTACAGCTGATAATTTTATTTATAAAATGCTACTGGCACACAATATATGGTATGAAACTTGATTTATAAAGAAGTTAAATGCTTCACAGAAGCATGGATTCCTGAGGTATTCTGAATACAATCCCTCATTTACTGGAATTCATAACACTGCTCCAATTGGCTTAAGCAGCAGAAGACTGGATACTTTGACAAGCACACAGTTAAGACAGTTTAAGAATACATAGGCAAACAGAAACAGACTGGAAGACTGTGTCTCACCAATGCTTATAGCCTTGGTCATGGTGGAAAACTATCTTACATTGAAGGGCACAAAGACCTCCTAAAACTGGGTTTCTCCATTTCACAGCTATTTCGAATATGTGTGGTAGATGCCTGATTTCACCTCATTGTCCACCATCACAGGCTGCAAAGTCTTCTTGTCACCAGACACAAAAATACTGCTGTTTCTGGATAAACATACAGAAGGAGTGATTATGTAGACCAGCAGTATTACAATTAAAACAGCATTAGGTGCTTTCACTTCTTTTTCTCTTTTTCTGCTTTCATTCTCTGTTGTAGGGTCTTCAGTTCAGTCATTACATTCAAAGTTTTGTAAACCCAGGTGACCTGAAAAATAAGGAAATTTAACTATTCCACATGCATTTACTTATCAATTTAATGAAAGCGTCCATATAAATAAACACATACATACCACAATTATAATAGTATTCACCAGCAGTGGTGCTGAAAATACAAGTGAAATAAACATTCCTCCTGAATCAAAGTACTGGTATTTAGAAAACAGCCTGAAAGAAATAAGAGGAAGCTTTACTCAGTATAGTTCACATGGAATTAAACTTGCACACTAATGACTCTACACAGAAATTGTACAAATTATCCTACTTCTTGGGATCCGCAAGCATAAGCCACCATTCTACTGTATTAAGTCAGAACAAAAAGACAGTAAATCTCTAGCCAGTTAGTTCTGAATATTTATTACAAACCCAGTCTTTTCTTTCAAGTTTTACTGCACAAACCCTAAATAAAATCACCACAGATCAAGCAACTTACTAATGTGACTACAATAGTATGTATATTTGTGCCTCAGAAAACAAGCTTATCCTGAAGCATCTGCAATTATTTTCTGAGGTATTTTATTTACTCATATTAGAAAGGATAACAGAAATAATGATTGCAACAAAGCTGTAATTTAGGTTGTGTATGTCTGAAGTGAAACACAGAATTATAGAATAGAATCATAGAATAGTTAGGGTTGGAAAGGACCTTAAGATCATTAAGTTCCAACTCCCCTGCCATGGGCAGGGACACCTCACACTAAACCATCCCACCCAAGGCTCTGTCCAACCCAGTCCTGAACACCACCAGGGATGGAGCATTCACAGCCTCCTTGGGCAACCTGTTCCAGTACCTCACCACCCTAACAGGAAAGAACTTCTTCCTTATATCCAATCTAAACTTCCCCTGTTTAATTTTGAACCCGCTACCCTTGTCCTATCACAACAGTCCCTAATGAAGAGTCCCTCCCCAGCATCCTTAGAGGCCCCCTTCAGATACTGGAAGGCTGCTATGAGGTCTCCACGCAGCCTTCTCTTCTCCAGGCTGAACAGCCCCAACTTCCTCAGCCTGTCTTCATACGGGAGGTGCTCCAGTCCCTTGATCATCTTCATGGCCCTCCTCTGGACTGTTCCAACAGTTCCATGTCCTTTTTATGTTGAGGATACCACAACTGTACACAATACTCCAAGTGAGGTCTCACGAGAGCAGAGGGACAGGATCACCTCCTTCGACCTGCTGGTCACACTCCTTCTGATGCAGCCCAGGATACGGTTGGCTTCCTGGGCTGTGAGGGCACACTGAAGCTGGCTCATGTTCATTTTCTCCTTGACCAACACCCCCAAGTCCTTCTCTGCAGGGCTGCTCTGAATCTCTTCTCTGCCCAAAGAATCTCCTGCAGGTGTGCCTCGGATTGCTCCGACCCAGGTGCAGGACCTTGCACTTGGCATGGTTAAACTTCATAAGGTTGGCATCAGCCCACCTTACAAGCGTGTCAAGGTCCCTCTGGATGGCATCCCTTCCCTCCGGCTTACCAACCGAACCACACAGATTGGTGTCATTGGCAAACTTGCTGAGGGCGCACTCAATCCCACATAAAGACTTACAATCAGATACCTGCTTCAAGCTGCATGAAATGCCTGATTTGCAGTAACATCAAGGAAAGCTTACTTGAGTGTTTGCAAAAATATGCTATCAGTTTAATTCTGACACATAGGCTTAGTAAAACAGATGTTAATGTTTTTTATGCAGAAAAGTAAATAAAATAGCAGTGATATTTTTGAGAAGTTAATTCCAGCTTATTAAACACGAATAGCGACCAAAGAAATCCCAACAAACAAATAAATCAAAGCTCACATCCTATTCCTCTTAATCATACTCTTATCTACTTTTCTCTTCGTTCTCTGACTAGTCAGTTTACACCCATCCATAAAATCGTAGATTTTAAGCAGCAGAATGCCGCTCAAACTAGCTATTAAAAATTATCTTTTCTTATAAGCTAATCATACTGTATGGTTTTGTTCATAAGTTTTATATTCATCAATGCAATAGACCCTCTGCTATCACATTCAACTGATGAGGCATGAGTGACCCTTTAATTTAATGTTTTCTGGGAATGATACGAAAAAAGAGTATTTATAGAACATTAATTTAAACGCAAAAATGAAAGTGAAAACATTTACCTCCAATTCATGGCTGCTAATTCATTTATATATTCAGCGCAGTACACTAAGCCCACTGTACAACAAAAGAAAATTATTAGATTCAGTATTTCTTTAAAAATAAACTGCCATCAGTTCTGCCATGTACACTACAGCTGTATATATACTAGACATTACAATTCCTTGATCCTCAGAAGACCAAATTACACATTTAATATTTAACTGCATAAAACCAATTCTGGTTTAAATGCCCCATACAGTTACTGAGAAGTATAAAGTGATCATAAAACATACCCACTATATTACAAATAAACAAACATAAAATCCTACCAGAAAGAGCTCAAACATATACAAACATATACATATGAACAGCATACAAATTAATGAAGGAAATAGATAATTTTTTTAAAATCTGTGTTTTTTCCAGCAGTCTTCTTGGTGACTGCTTCTGAGTTATAGCTGTAAAATAAATGCCCGCACTGCTCAAAATTGGTATGGAATTAACTTATCATTTTAGATGTTAAGGTGTCACACTGCTATATCTAACATTATTATCTGAAGTTATGGTACTAATTATATATAACCATTTGGGTAAAATACAAACTTTGAACAGGTGTATAGCAGAGTAGTCCACTACCATCAGGTGAAAACTAGCATACTGTTACTCAACAATCACTTGTGATACGAAGCTACCAACACAATAAGAAAATTCAGAGCAACGGCATTTTTAACAGAAAAGCAGTACAACTACAGAATTTTAAGTTTGTCCTTTTATCACTTTCCACACGAAGCAAAGCAGTCTGGTGATATGAAGGCATGCTATCTTGTTTTTGGTATCATCTGGCTTATCTCTGCTTGGTACTGCACAGTATAAACATACCTATAGCTGCTCAGCTGCTAAGGTAAACCAATGTGATAATTTCATAATTTCCTCCGTTATTTCTATCTATAATACAAATTTATTTATATTGCAGATATATCACAAGTGGTTCAGTTCTTCAGGTACAAGCAAGGCTTGGATCAATACAGGTATTTTTATGCACTACTCTTGTGAAAAGCAAATTTACATCTTAGCTGGATTAAAAATCTCTTCCCACTGCTCATTCTTCCTCCACTACTTGGGCAAGCATAACAGAACTGAGCTACCTTGTAAAAAAACCCAACTCACCAGAAAATCTAATCCATAGTTAGAATCAAGGTACACGCTCGTGATACACACCATTTGAACTAAACCAAATACCCTCTGCAAAACTACTAGATCTTCAGCCAGTCAGCCATAAAGACATGACTTTGGCTAGGCAAGGCCACTGTGGATTCTCAGGCTAAAGCCCGATAACACCAGCTGTTACTGCAATGCCCCAAATCAGCTTTGCTCTTTCTTGTGCCATTATCACGGTTGTCAGTGGGACATATGGTGAACCTGCTCCAGAAATGAGTCCTGCAGAGAGCTGAACATCTTCATTGACCTGCAGTGCTAGAATATAAAGCAGAGCAGGAAGCAAGTGCTGGATCTCAGCCCATCTGTCTTCTGCTTCTCTAGCCCGGCAACAATTTCATGGGAAGCTGATACACACACCATTTACTGTGCAGAAACCTTACCCCTCCCAGATCCTCACTAAGGCCAGAGCATGAAGTCACTACTACATACAATCTTAGAAATTAAATAAATAAATATAGGGCACCGCAGCCTCTACAAGAGTTCATCATACATAGTCACTGCTACAAGCTAATTTGCATGCACTTTACCTGCTACAACCTGTAAAACCGTGAGCCGTGCAGGCACATGGAGAAAACAGACATAATTAAGTGACCAGAAGAAGCTATTTGACAGCTTTAGCAGTTTTAAGAACGCCCAAGCTCTCCACGCCCCGACCAGCAGTTCCCGGACGCAGGGGCGCGGCGCTCACCCATGCAGAGAAAGTGCCCTATTTGCACCCGGTAGTGCTGGAAAGAGGCGCACGTCAGCAGGAAGCACACGACGTGGAAAACCGCCAGACCCACCAGCCAGGGCTCGGACCAGTCCGTCCTCTGCGGATAAAGCGAACGCGGGTTAGGCAGGGAAGGAGAAGCTTTGCTGCCGGGCAGCCGGAGCGACCAGCTCTCCTTCTCCCGCCCCGAACACGACCCATTTCAGTCACGAACCGCGCCCCACAGCTCGCCTCACTGAGGAAGGAGCGGGCACCCGCACCCACTGCACACCCAGTGCCCAGTGCATCCCACCCCTCTCCCGGGCAAGCAGCCAGCCCTGTCCCCTCCTTACTGCCAGGACAGCAGACAGCCCAGGCGGGCTGCTCAGAGGCGCTTCCATAGCAGCAGCAGCACCGCCACTTCACGCGAGACTTCAGCGAGCGCCGGTTCCGGGCTCCGCGGCGGCAGCCGGAAGGCGTGGGGCTGTGGGGTGGGTATTTTCTTCCTTCCGGGCAATGGAGGGGAAGGTGCCGTTCGTCTCGGACGGGTGGTGTTCCTAGGGCCGCCGTCGTCCTCTCAGAGCGGGGAAAGGCTGATGGCTCGTGTGCTCGGGTGGATGACAGAGGTGTCAGCACACCCCAGTGGTTGCCTTTCCCGGGGGTGGCACCAACTCGGAGCTGCCTCTTTTGGTTCTGTGGCTGAAGTGGCGTTCCTCCAGTGGAACAGTTCCCGTGGCTGTTCAGGAGAGGGGAATAAGCTTTAGTTCTAGTTCTAGTATTTGATACTGAAATTAGTAAGCAAGCGGAAAAGTCTTTTTTTTTTTTTTTTTTTTTTTTTTTTTGCCATGTTATGCTCAGTGGAGTCAGGCTGGTGTTGGATGGGTGGCCCTGCACTGGTGCTGAGGTCCTGGTGTTTGCTCAGCCGTACCTGGTGTCTGGCTTCAGCTGCCTTAGGGGTGGAAGTGTGTGGAGTTCTAAGCCAGCTGGAAATTTCTGACAAACAAACTCAGTTGAGCACTCCAGGCAGGAACTTAAGTCAAGTGAGAAATACTTTTTTTTTATACTTTTTTATGTCTTATATTTTTTTTTTGTACTAATTATTTTTTCCAAGTTATTACTGTATAGTGGAAAGTCAGTACAGCTTTTCAAAGGTTAAATCTCTCATTTACAGTGCCTTTTTACTGAATGCGCATATGTCTGGAAGAACCGACCACTCAAAAGGTGTGTCACAGAGAGATTTCAAACTCAGATTCCTATCAACTAAACCAGGAAACTTAAGGAGTCTTAATAGGATTAGCTTTGTCTGAGGAACCATGCTGTCATGTATAGCTCTGCATTCTGTTTTCTTGAAATTATTTTTACTGACACTTTGGCTTATCAGATGCGAAATTTTTGTTTTTGTTTTTTTTTTTTTTGTGGTGCTTTTTCGGGGGGTATTGTTTGTTTTTCAAAATGTTTGGAAGTGCACGTAGAAGTAAATACTACAAATACCTTTTTTCATTTAGTTGGCCATATAGCCAAATACAGGGCATCACTGTGAACTAGTTAGTTCCCCTGTCGTACTTCTTACGCTAAATTGTGGATACCTGAAACTGAGGATGTATTTCTCTGTTTTGTTTTAGGATTTTGGTAGTCTTTTTCTCAACCATATCTGGAGACTAGTTGAGGCTTATACTTAAAGAATTGTAAAACTAAGTAATATCGCTAATGTAAAAAATGGTTTGGGGTTTTTGTAAATGATGAATCTGTTTCTTGATGCTCACTGACTACAGTAACCGTCTGAAAAAGCTGAAGGGCTTCAGTGAATGAAGTAGCTGCAGTGGTGAATCTGTGATGCAGACAAGCTGGGTGGCTAGTAAGCTATTGGCTTGTTATGGCTACAACATACTGTATTAAAAACTTCATATAGCTTTTACTGGCAGCCACTCTAGCAGGAGTGGAAACTGTTAGAGGGGAACAGGAGTTGCTGCTTTAAGATTGACTAGGATAAAACCAATAATACTGTTTGTCAGCAGGTGGTAGCAGATTACATAAGAATTACCAGAGCTTTTGTGTGGGATAGGTTATCTTTTTAATGGGGGATGAAATGTTAAACTGAAGATAGTTAAAAGGTAACAAACAGATGCATTGCTATTTCATAGAGGGAAGAAAAAGTGTATCTGTCCTTTTACAGCTTCTTTACAGAGCCAGTGTGCTACATTTAGATCCACATTTTAGAAGTACTCTAGTAACCAGAAACATACAGTGCCAATGATAATATATACATTTTTGTGTTTCTGTTATTAGAAGTAACTTAAGTAGTTTCTAAAACTCAGACTCAGTTTTTTGTTGCAAGATTTTTTTTTGTTGTAATTTTTTCCACACTACAATATTGTCAGAGTAGATTGGATGAAAAAATAATAAAAACAAAAAAACGCAGATTGGTAAAAGGATTTTTGTTTTCCTCTTTTAACAACTGAAAACTTTTATTTGCTTTGCTTAGGAAAACATCTAAAACCAGACATTTATGTTTAGGTTGCTGAAGAAAGCAAACTGGGTAAAAAGCCTCCTTACCCTGATTCAAATAGGGAATCTGAAATTTAAATGCTTAATGATGTTTCTCATGGTAGCCCTACATGTTCACTAGCAGATCTTAAGACAGTGTACTAGAGACCATTTGGAAGTGCTTTTTATACTTGCTGCTGAGGGAAATGCAGCTCAAATTCTCCATGAGAATCAGAATGGAAAAGAGCTTCTGGTTTTGAAGTTCCTTTCAAATACAGGAAATACTTCATTTCTTCTATTTTATTTGTTGAGTCTTCAAATTAGCAGATAGTTTGATAATTTTTAAATGGTCTTGTTTAATTAAGATCCTATGCTGCAGGTTTGCTTTTGTGATAATGCATTTTTAGTTTCTGCCATAAGCTAAAGTGCTTTGCAATGTAAGATCCATATTTAAAATACCTTTGAAAAACTAAATAAAAATTTCTCCTGTCTGTACTGAGCAAACCATGTTATACACCATTTTATTCTTTACATTTGGTACATTAAATGGTCCATCTTTGCAGAGTGTGTTCCATTGTAGACTGGATTTTGTCTGTGAGGGATGGGGTTGTCTTGAGCTATCTAATCTTTTCAAGTTTTATGGGTGAAACAGTTTACAACAGCCTCAGTTTAAACAGGTAGTTTCTTGGGGAAATGTTACAAGGAACTTCCTTGTCATCAGACATGATTTGAAATATAAAAAATGCAAAATATAAATAGGCTATAAATGTCTTAGTGCTATGAGGCAGGTCATTGTGACAGCAGATGCATCCTCTGATCAGGAGATCAGAGGTTATGTGTCTGAATTGTTGGATCCTAGTCTGCCGTTATTTTGCTGTCCTTGTCCATAACATGCATGTTGACCTGTGGCCACCCAGTCTTTAAGGGTCTTTGTGAGAGTATGTGAAGGTCTGATATTTCTTTGGGTGTCCTTGAGGTTGATCTCCAGGCAGAGGTCTCTGAATGCAGAACTGGTAATTCTTACAATATATTGTTTTCAAAAACACTTGAGTTGTTGACTGCGCCATACAGATGTGTTGGTTTGTCACATGGATTGTTACTTGCAGTGTGTGACTGCAGACTTGCCAGACAACTGCTTTCAAAAAGTTATGACCTGATGGAGCCACCAGGTGCAGAAGTTCATTAACCTCAGCATCTGTAAACTTGACAAACAAGTGAAGTACCTGGGCATCCTTGTACCATTACAGTTCCAAACTGTTAAGCAACAGTAATGTAGCAAAGTCTATATAACTTTTATTCATTGCATCATGTGGGATTCATAGCATCATCTGGATGTTGGCAGAGGTAGTGAATGTCTTTCTGTGAGTGGGTAGCTTTACACAGGCTGCAGTCAGTGACAGAGTTGGGAGGCTTTTGCTGGGTTTTGTGATTCTTCTGTTCCACACTGCAGTCAGAGTGGTGGGTGGCTGCCTTTACCAGGCAGGGTGGGTGTACTGATGCTTTCTGCTGCTTCTCCTGCCAGCTGTGAGACACCTGGCATTTGTTCTGAGGGCATGATCTGAGTCGTCAGCAGCATAAGATGTGCAGACCCCCAGTAGGAGTGATCTAGGTTCCTCACTGAGGGAGCAAAGGTTCTAGGAGGATGGTACTGGAGCTGCGCTTTGATTTTCCCCTTGCTTCTTCCAAGCTGTTCTTCCCCATTTCTACATTCCCCACTTCCTATCTCTTCCTTTGCTGGTATGATCATGAACATGTGTCTGGCAGTGGCAGCTCTGACCACTACTGTCTGCCCCCCCAAGTATGTGAGCAGAGCTGAGATTCTCCCAGGGACACATGGCAGGTAGCTTGGGGTGCACAAGGGAGGATGAACGGATGTCTTCTTTGTCTTTCTTAGGGAGAGAAAGTGCTGTAAGAGTAAGCTAGTGAAGGGGGAAGCCCCTCACCAGAGCTTCCGTCAAGGCAGAGATAGGAGGTGCACACATATGTTGGCTAGTGACACCTGTACTGAATTTCTGTACTTTGCAAAGATCCTGATGACGAGTTCTGCTGTGGGGACAGAGACTGGTCATCACTGCATCTCCTACCTGTCTTCCAGACTGCTTGTGTTATAGTAGTCTGTTGCAGTGATGGTCTTGGGTAGTATTTTCACAGCTTTGAGAGGTGTGAACAGTTTCAGTATGAAGATAGGCTGAACCTGGGAGAGAAGTCATGATGCTCATTGTTGTATTCACTTCCAGGCTATAATTTTTATCTATCCTGAAGTTTTTCCTTGTTTTCATGGTTGTCCTCAAAAGCTGTCTGAAGTTTCCATTTGTTTCCCAATGTAACTGAAATGAGCCAGGGTCACATCTTCTTTCTAATACATGTTCAGTAAAATTGTTCACTTTCCCTGGCTGTGCTATTATTGAATAATTATTTTTGATTGCTTCAATTTTTGTGTCTGCTGTCATCTCTTTACCTTTTTATAGTACCAGCTTTTATTGCCTATGATGTACTTGGAAAATAATAATAGTGTTTATTTTTTATTTTTCTATTTTTTTTAGAAGTAGAATTTAAAACTTCCTGTGGATTGTTTTGTGTATGTCATTTGTGAGTTTCACATTTAGATGATGGATACCACTTCATCTAACTTTAAGGTTAGCACATTTTTTGAGAAAGAGTCGGACTGGGTGACCTCCAGAGGTCTGACCTACATTGCTCTATAATTTTGATTTCCCAGTGATACAGAATGGGACTGACTGGCTGGGGAGGAGCACTACTGAGCATGACCTGGAGAGTCTGGAGGCAATAAGCTGAACTTAAATCAGCAGTGTGTCCTGGTGCCAGCAGTCTCCTGGGCTGTGCTAATGACATAGAATCATAGAACAGTTAGGGTTGAAAAGGACCTTAAAGTCATCTAGTTCCAACCCCCCCATCATGGTCAGGGACAACACGCACTAGACCATGTTACCCAAGCATAAGTACCACAAAGCCACTTGCTCCCTCCTCCCTGAGTAGGGTGGGGAGGAGAATCAGAAAAAGATAAAAACCATGGGTTGAGATAAGAACAGTTTATTAATTGTAAGAAAGTAAATCATAATGATGGTGATAATTATAATAGATGAATAAAACCCAAGAAACACAAGTGATGCACAGTACAATTGCTCAGCATCCTCTGTGACTGATGCCCAGCCAATGATCAGTGGCTTCCAGCCAACTACCCCTAGTTTATATACTGGGCATGACGAACTGTGGTGTGGAATACCCCTTTGGCTAGTTCGGGTCAGGTGTCCTGTCTGTGCTTCCTCCCGGCTTTCCAAGCCCCTCCTCACTGACAGAGCAGGAGAGACTGAAAAGTCCTTTATCAGAGTAAGTATTACTGAGCAACAAGTGAAACATTGGTGTATTATCAGCATTCTCAGACTAAAGACAAACCACAGCACTGCACAAGCTACTAGGAAGAAAATTAACTATCCCAACTGAAACCAAGGCAACAGCATAACCATGATATTGGGGGATTTGGCACTCATTAGAACGCATCTGCATCTAGCTTTGGATACTTCAAACAGAAGGATGATAATGATAAACTGGAAGAAGTTCAGCAGAGAGCTGTCAAAATGTTCAGGAATTTGAAGCATTTGTCCTGGGAGGGGGTGAGGGAACTGGGCTTGTTTAGCCTAGAGAAGAGCTGGCTCAAGGGGAAACCTAGTAGCAACCTGCCAGTGCTTATGAGGAACTTACTTAAAACAGGGGCCTGGTCTCTTCTAGTGGTATGATAGGAGAATGAGACCAATGTGCATAGATTGAAACTAGAACTTTGAACTGGATATAAGGGAAAGCCTTCTGCCTGTGAGGGCAACCAAACAACAGGAAGGGTATCTGAAGAGGTTGTGGGATGTCTATTTGAGGTTTCAGGATCCACCTGGGTAAAGCCCTGAGCAACCTGGTCTGGCCTCATAGTGGACCTTGCTTTGAGCAAGTGCTCATAAAGGGCCTCCTAAGGTCCTTTACTATCTGAATCATTCTGATACCATGATTCCACAATTTAGATGAGAAAAAGAAGCTGCTTAGTTTTGTTTGCTAACAATATTGCGTTAGCCTGGAAGTGAAATGAAAGGTTTTGTATGGGTTTTTTTCAGAATCTTATTCCCTTAACTTCATCTCTTTCATCCACTTTCTGCCAGGGTTTCTTCCTCAGTGCAGAATAGCTTCAGGCTTCTTCAGGCTTACTTTTCTTCCTCCACTCTTCCCAAACCATACAGGCAGTCTGAAATGCAAATGTCTTTTTGTTCTCTACTTACTAACATGGCTGCCTATTAAATTATTCCACTAATCCCACCAAAGATCTCCTCAGAATTCGCTGAAAACCCTGCTGTGTTCTGGCAAAACAATCAGATTTTAATTCTGTTGGGGTCTTTGTCCAGTCAGGGTGGAGAGGGCCAAATGTGGTTGCAAGCAAAAAGCAGTACTGACGGATACTGGTCTTAATTATACACTTTACTTTCTCTTTGACTTCCTCTCAAGTTTTCTTCTCAGAATTGCTGCATTGATTGTTTTTCACCTCAGAAGTACCTCATGTCATACTGAGATGGTATGAAAATTAAGGACCTTTACATTTCTTTGACGTGTGACTGCATTGCGCCTATAACGTAATACAGTGCATTTAAGTTGCAACACAGCTATTGTGATAAAGGGGCAAGAAGGAACAGAAGTATTTAGAATGTGCAGGGCAACTTTCTCTATTGTATCTGCTCTGATTCCAGAGCCTGATGTTAGCATTGCATTTTCTGTTTAAGGACATGCCCTTAAGGCTCATCCTGTCCCGTAACGCCCTTCATCCTTAACATGCAGGGGGAGTACATGCTGCGTGAATCAGGGAGCCATTGGAGCAGGATCAGCAACTAGAAGAGACAGTTTTTTGAACGTATCATTGTTCCGAGAGATGTCAGCCCTTTCATCTGTGAGACTGAACATTTGATATAAATCTTGTACTCCAGGGCTCCTGCTGCTTCTTGCTTATCGTTTTCCTCTAATGAATCAAGTGAAGGGTGGAAAAAATGTGGTAATTCAGCAACAAAGGCAGCCAGTGTTAAAGATGTTTCTTCACCCTAGGTATCTCATAGCAGAGTGTCAGGCTTTAAGCCCAATAAGATTATTGAGTAGTACAGTGGTAGAAACAGTTCAAGCTAAGTGCCTCTCAGAAGGGACCCAGGACAAAGAAATCCCTGAGCATTTATACCCTTACAGTTTATGCACTCTTTTTTCACAGGCTTTTCATGTGCCTTGCATGGGCCTCTTGGTCCAATTGTAATTTTTGGTCTAGGGTCTTCTTATTCCTTCCTCTGTCTCCAAACCATCTCTGTTTCTTCTGTGGATGGGTTGCATCTTCTGCTGATAGTCCTGGCTTCCTGATCTTCCAGTTTGCACTGGCCTCAGAGCCTGCCTTCACTAACCGTGAAACAATTCAAGATAATAGTTCTCAGCAAATTCAGTTGCTCATGCTAAGTGAAATTACTTACACAAAATAATACAGTTAAAAGAATTCAGCTAACTTAATTTACAACAGCAAGAGCTAGAAAGCCGGTATATCCATCAATGTATCCTGGAGCTATGCATGGTCAGCACTTTCTGGTGTTTGTCCATGGCTCAGATGATATAGTTTGACCATATGGATCAGGCCATTTGAGCACATTAGCTAAGATTACTTTAAAATACAGCAATAATTGCAAAGCTGTAAATGTGTACGTTTAACACATGACAATGCTGTGTTAGTATCTGTTGGCCTGGTTTTGCTATCTGTATGCTAAAAGCATATGACCTGAGAGTATGTACATTGCAAATTGCTGGTGGAGGTGTGGAAGCTCCACTACAACATTTTGTATCAGGAAGATTGAGAAGAAATCAGTTAATCCTCCTCCAGCTTTTTTGCAGTTTGAGGTTTTACCAGTTCATGGGTTGTTCCACAGTGTTCTACCCTCACGATCAGTGGGTGTGCCTGGGCTTTGCTGGTCTGTCCCCGATTTGCTGGGTTCATTGCTGTGGTGATGGTGTTTTGATTTCTTCACACACCACTCTTCAGTATGGGATTTATATGTATTTTAATTCAGGGTTGTCTGCCAGAATAGCACACCAGTGCTGACAGATCTGCTGTTGGGAAGATTGTGGCAGAGTATTTAAATACTGTTCTGTACATGGATTTTATATGACACTTTTGTCAGAAATTTCAATGAAATCATCATGGAGTTTGAGTTATGAGGGTTTCCCAACTGTGTTGAGGTACACATTCTTATCAGGTGTCCTGCACAAGAGGTCCTACTGCAGAGAAAAGGAAACTTGCACATTAAACTTTGTAGGTGCCTGTGATAGGAACATAGATTTAAAGTTTCTCTCAAAGCTGAACCATTATCCTTGTTCAAGGAATAAATCTGTGGATGAAAGCTTTGAGGCACTGGAAGGGAAATTGTGTAGAAGTCAAATCAACAAAAAAGTTTAGGAAGCTAACACACAGCATGCCTAGAAAACCTGTGGGAAATGTTCAAATCGATGAATACAAAAAGCAGACCAAATAGAGCATTTTGGGCAAAGACTAATTTTTAGAGCTGCAGACCAAAGAATTGGAGACCTAACTGCAGAATTCTTAGTTGTACAGCCAGTGTCTGCAGTTGTAGGATTGTGTGATATGTGGACAGTCAAGCACATAAAAATGGGTCTGATTTTAAAATTGCTGTTGGCAAAGAAACATGATCTCAGGAGTGGTTGTACATAGGGCATATTGAAGTGCTGTATGTTGCAAAAGGTAGCCAATTTAAAACCAGGAGCTGTGGGGTTTAGATGGAAGAAGCTCACGTTCTGTAAACAGGAATTCAGCAAGAAATATGTATCTGCCCAGTAACTATATCCTACTCTTCCTTAGAAAAGTATTCTACAACTGCAGATCCCTCCTCTAGCTCCTCCCTCCCATTTTTACTTCCTGTGTCCAGTCCTTCCATGCCTTGCTTGTACCATAACCAGTACTGTCAGAAAGCCATTTGTTTAAGTTAAAAACAAACGCCAACATATTATCTATCCCCTCCAGTGCCTTTTGCTGGGATACTGGAAAATGCAAAATAAGAAAGGAAAACAAAGCAGGGAAGGACAATGACAAAATATGGTAACACCTGGGACACCACTGAGTATCTATTCCAGAGCCTGCATTATCCATTAAAGGATAGTGCTTCTCTGTGCTTGACCTCTCTACAGCAGTATGTGGAAGAGCACCTTCAACATTCACCCTTTTGCAGTCTTCCATGTAGCATCCATTCCTTGTTACTGCTGTTTTCTCTGGAGTGGAATGAAATTTTACCCTGCTTAGCAGCACTGTCTGTCCATGGTTTCAGAACAGACTCTCCTAATGCATTGCCCGATGCTGCATTTACGTGAGTGTGGTTAACACACATTCACATAAAGACAGGGAGAGAAAGTGATTCACTGTTGTCCTAATGAAAACAAATTAAGTGTATAATCATATGAAAATAGCTGCTCTGCCTTCTTCTCCCCCTAGCCCTTCAGTGAAACTACTGTAGCTATGTGGAAACATGGGTTCACTGCTGGTTTAGCTGTTGCTAGGGGAAAGATGCAGGTAGCGATCTTTTCCTTATAGATTAGGTCTAGCCTTTGAATATCTCTTAAGAAGGTCTTCTGATCTCTTGCAGGCCCCAGAGACTGCAGGTTGAGTAGTGCAGTAGCCTTGTTTTCCTTCTCCCAGGCAAAATTCTTCACCTCTGTGTAACAGGGGTGGATTTGCCTGAGTTTAGAAGATACTTCATTTCTGTCCCTATTTTTGAAATGTTGCCTTTGTTTTTCCTTTAACTTCAAGCAACATTGATTCTCTGATCTCTGCAGAGGTCAGGTTCCTTGTCACCTTGTCAGACTGCCATCAGGGTGTTCAACCTCCCAATGACATTTTTGGTCCTTTCCTTGATTGGGTTCACCACAATAATAGCCTCTTGACAGAATCAAGGTGGTAACCCTCAGGTACCTGTCTTTGGTTTGGTTCTCCTAAGCTGGAGATGTAATGGTGGTATAATATCATTTACATTGGTAAGGTAAATACTGTGATAAAGTTGTTCTCTTTGGAAGTAGAAAGGCCAGGTATAAGTTTGTGTTGGTCATCTAGCAGTTTGCAGTGATGATTCCACCAAGATGAGCTCTGGCTTTTATTTCTTTGGGAAAGCCCAGAAGCTTGTGTTTGGCCTCCGGTTACCTTCCAGATCATTTTCAATTTCCTTCAACTGCAAAAGAAGAATGAGATAAATATTTCCAGCCTGTTACCTGCATATAGCATCAGGACTTCAGAGCTGCTGAATTCTTGTTTTAAAGGCTGTTGTTTGTGTCCCCACCAACACAGGGAGCTCTGGATTGCATCACAGTGTGAAGCTTTCTGCTTAGTTCAGGAGAGAAACCAGAGTGTGTGTGCAGGCTGTGTGCAGAAGGTGTGTTCTTTGTAACTGAGCACAGATACTCAGTACATTTATGCCTAAGATAAATGATGCTGTTCACTAAACTGCTAGTACTTGCAGAAATCTGGGAGAGTTTTCTTCAATGGGAACATTCAGAGTGATACTTATTTTAGTTTGTTTCTGTTTAGATTGAGGGAATTAAATACTTGCCTGTGTATTTGAGCTGTTTAACATGTAAAGGAAAAATAAAAATACTAGATTCAGTATCTGTTAACTAATAATTATTGCTGCTTCCTTGCAGAGGAAGCCCTTTTTGAGGGCTTACATTTGTTGTTTTTTTCTGGGTTTTTTTTGGTTTTTTTTTGTTTTTTTTTTTGTTTTGGTTTGGTTTAGTGTTGTTATCAGGCTAAGGCTGTTACAGGAACATATTCCTTGTATGGATTATTACTAAACTGATACAGTGTTAGGATGTGCTTGTCAGTGTCCTGTAGCAGATTCCTAGGGAAGAATAGAACAGCAGGACAGTCAGGTAGTGATACTTGCACAGCAAGTTCTCTCTGTACCTCACAGCTCCTTGCTTTTGCATGCTGAGAGCTGGAAGAAGTCTGGAGCACCTCTCCTATGAAGACAGGCTGAGGGAGTTGGGGTTGTTCAACCTGGAGAAGAGAAGGCTCTGGGAGACCTTAGCGAAGCTTTCTAGTACTTAAAGGGGGATTACAAGAATTTGGAGATTGTAGGTAGGGATAGGACAAGGAGGAATGCCTTTAAACTGAAAGAGGATAGATTTACATTAGACATTAGAAATTCTTTACTGTGAGGTTGGTGAGACACTGGCACAGGATGCCCTGAGAAGCTGTGGCTGCCCGATGCCTGGTAGTGTTCAAGGCCAGGTTGGATGGGGCTTTGAGCAACCTGGTCTAGTGGAAGGTGTCCCTGCCCATGGTGAGGGGGTTGGAACTGGATGATCTTTATGGTCCCTTCTGACCCAAACCATTCTGTAATTCTATAGTTCTATGAAGAAATTTTCTGTCTGAGATTTGAACTGAAATTGCTGAAGGCTCGATGCAAAACATTAATTCGTGGGCAATGCCAGAGACAGGTTTAAATAGTGTTGTAGTCAAAATACATGTGCAGTAAATCTGGTATCATTCAGCTAGTTGTGAGGCTAGGCATACTTCTAAGAATAAGGGAAGGTAGGGAAAAGAAACGGGCATTCAAGTCTTCTGTTACATAAGAGCAGTAGGTGGCACTCTTACTTTGCTTTTCCTCAGTACATTGCTTTTTCAGGGACATTGTATCTTTTGAAGCAGTGTTCACAAAACCGTTTGAGATACAGTCAGATGAAGGAAGTTTTGTGCTTTAGAGCCTCATCCTAATGACAAGCCCAGCAAAACATTTTTATGGAATGGTACCTGTGCTTTCTGCAGGTGTTAATAATTGCTTATTTACTTGCTACTGCTAAATATGTTCTGTGTGTGCAAAGAGCCTATAGACTTCTGTACTATCCTACTTGTTCGGGGAAAGATGCAGACATAGATCTTTTTCCTTAAAGGTTATCAAAACAATAGAATTTCACCAGTAAGGCTTAAAGAATTGTGTTGGGTGTCTCTGTGGAAACACTGAAAGCTGTTACTATTCTTTATGTGCAAGTGTCTGCTGTAAGTCAGCAGCTACTTCAGGTATGTCTGCCCCATGAACAGTATACTGTACTGTGCCTGAGAAACAGATGTGCTTTGTTTCAGTTACACTGTGTCCTACAGCTGTTGCTGCCACCAGTAAGAAAGGGATGTCTGCGTTTGGACCATGAGAGAGCTGGTGAAAAAAAAGGGCAGCAGCCAAAGCAGTTCTGAGCTGTTCCATCATTACAAACACAAAGCCTGAACACTCTCCAGGTTTAGCGAGTAGTGCCCTGGTGACATGTTTTTACTTATTATGGGCAGGTGCTCTTGGATCTGTGTTCACAAAAATCGAAGTTCTTTGTAGTCTCTAGGCACTTGTGATGATGGTGTAGGAAGAAGCTGCCCTGAAAATTAAAGGAGTAATTTCTACCTTTTGGATTTATTTTAGTGAGTACCCATATGAGCGATGAAGGGGGGAAAAAGGGGGGGAAAAGAAAACACCTGAAACCTGTATAACAGGCCTTTTTTCTTTCTGTGATAGCTAAATGTTTGTTTCGTAAACCACAGAACTGTTTGATTTCCCAGTATCAGTCTCCTGGAAGATAATGCTGTTAATGACTCCCTGTTTGAAGAGTCCTTTGTTGTGAACAGTGAAGATTTCTGCTAAGCTGCAAGTGCCAGAGACATAAAGAAAGCACCTGGTTGTAGATAAAAAATGGACATCCTTAGGAATTCTAACACTTCGGGGAAAAAATAGATGAACAGAAAAAATCAATGGAGCATATCTGAATGTTACTCATTGAATAAGGAGGTAATGAAACAATGGGATTTTCACCTCTTCACATTTTCTTGGGAAACTATAAAAAATCTGGCAGTCATGTTTAAAAAAAGCCCTGTAGTAAATTGAGAAAAATAGTAAGATAGACTGTAGCTCCATTGCATTGACATCAGCTGTAAGCAACCGTACTGATAACTTGTATATCATAATTAGTGGATTCACAGTGTAATGATTAGAGGGAGATGCAAAGCTGAAACAATTTTATTTCTGGAGCATATCATGCTCTATCTGAAATTGTAGTAATTACATGTTTAAAAGCAGAGAGAATTAAGGTGTTTGAATGTATGACACATGAATATGGAATAATATTTGGTAGCTGATATTAAAACAAATCTCAGTATCAAAGGAAAATGTTAGAAGTGGAACCTTGAGTTACAATGTCAGAAAATAAGAACTATTGACTTACTATATCGATTCTTTTAAAAATATGTTTGTGCATGGAATTCTATGTACTTGATGTTCTCTGCTAACAAAAAAGTTTGAGAGAAAAGTGTTAATTACAGAAACCACTGTTTTCTTGCAAACATTTGCTGGAAATAAGAATTATTAATTTAAGTTATATTAATAAGAGGTTTGACTGTAGCTGTTGAACTGGGTGGGGGGACTGAAGGCCTTGAAGGCAATTCAGTTTTATCGGAATTGTACCTAAGAACTAGTCACCTCTCCGATTTTCACCTTTTCTCCTTCACTGCGCTCTTCAAGAAGACAAAGTTCAGTGAAAAACCTAGGACACAGAGTCCTCTATAGGAGTCTCTAATAATAGGGCTTTCTCTAAGAAAATGCTTAATCCACCTTTTCCAGGAAGATCAGTAAGTAGTAATTCCAGGTGTCATTCCTAGCCAGTCAGGCTGCTAGGGATATTCTGCTGTATATATCTGAGAGTAAAAAAAAATCATGGTGCGTTGTTTAGTTACCCATCTTGAGACATGGGAGTATTGCTGGTCTAGAGTAATGATGAGCATAATGTAGTATTTTTAAATGTCACTGTTCCCTCACAGTAAAGACTTTTATCATTATGAATAGTATTTTTATTATTATTATTGTTTATTTATTCAGATGAATGCTGTCATTGAAGGGTTGTGTCATCTCCATCTAAGTTTCCAACCTTGAGGGGACAAGACTGAACTACCTGGCCTAACCTTGAAATAGTTCCTGCTGGGAGTAGGATGTTTGATGGGGTGGCCTACATGGGTCCTTGGTATTGTAATTTCATAACAGAAAGATCGTTTCTGCATGAAAATTAATAGAGAGCTGGGACACCTGTCCTGTGAAGAACGTCTGACAGAGTTGGAGGTTTTCAGCCTGGAGAAAAAAAGATACTGGGGAGACCTTGGAGTAGCATTTCAACATAGGAAGGGGGCTTATAAGAAAAACAGAGACTTAATGAGGTCCTGTAGTGACAGTACAAAGGCTGACTGTTTTAAACTGAAAGAGAATAGATTTAGATTGGATACAAGGAAAACAATTTCTATGATGAGTGCAGTGGGACACTGGAACAGGCTGCCCAGAGAAGCTCTGGCTGCCCCATCCCTGGAAGTGTTCAAGGCCAGATTGGACAAGGATGTGAGAGATCTGGTCTAGTGAAAGGCATCTCTGCACATAGTAGAGGGATTGGACTAAATGATCTTCAGATCCCTCCTGACCCAAATCTTTCTATGGTTCTATGAACAAAGAAATAGTACTGCTAATAGCTCTGAGAGATGCAGTTTCTGATACCTAAGTTTTCTTATCAGACCTCTCAGCTGAGCCCTTCCAAGTGTCTTGACAAGTTAAACATTTAAGAAAAATATCTATAGTCAGAAAGTTGCCACAGAAGTACAAGATGTTTTGGCCACTTTTGACTTACATTTCTTCAGTGATGGAAACCTTTACAAAAACTTATATATCTCAGAATTTCGAGCAAACTTTTATTCTTAACTTGTTACAATACAAATGTAGAGTGGAGCAGGGTCTTATAATAGAGTACACATTAACTGGAAAATTACTCTCTGGCAAGGCTTAAGCAATACCTTTACTGAAGTCAGTTGCTGGCACTCATAAAACCAATAACAAAAGCTGTTTAAGATTACACTTAAGATTTACATTTTAAAAAGCTATTATGAGAAGTGAAAAACATTTATATATATATATAAAATACAGTATTACAGCAGAAGAAATAGCTCAGAAAGTAAACTATAAAAGTTGCTCAGATAATTTTCTGCCATCACGGTAAAGTCAGTATCATTATCAGTTCAGGCAAAATTACAAATTACTGTGTATTTTGTAGTGTTACCCAGTGTTACACAAAGGCTAACAGTACAATCCAAACATGCAGAGAGACAATGACAGATTGTAATTACTAATATTTCAGCCTGAACAAACCCACACATTTTCTTGTTCCATGAAATGAGAGGATAATTCTGATTTTTTTTTTTTTTGGCTGAAAGAGTGCATTCACCAAGCTATCTATTTCTGCTAGTTTGCCTGTAAAGCAAGCTCAGTCGTGCAAAATTAAAATCAGAAAGCTATGAAAAATAATAAATACGGAAGAGATTAGTAACAGAAGAGACGTAAAGAGCTAGCAGCTACCCAGTTGTTTCCTGTTTCTGTTACTCATTATCATCCTGGTTTCAGTGGTTGCACCATTATGGGTGAGATGAAGTCACAAAGCATTAGGAAGTGATTGGACTTTTTTTCAATGATAATTTTAATGGGGTACTGAGGTGCTGTTGCAGTTTAATGTAACAGCTTATCAAATGAAATGCAGTGTAGTGAGCTGTTCAGTCTCACAGAGGAGGCAGGAATTGATGTTAACCATTAAAGTTTTTACCCATTCTGGCACTAGTCTCAAATGTACCATTGCTAAAGGAGTTCAGGAAAAAAGGAGATACCATGACGTCTGGGGCAAAGGGAAGGAGGAGGTGGCAAAAGCCAGCACATGACATGGGGGTGTTGAAGAGAAGGAAGCAAAGAGAAAACATTCTTAAAGGAGCTGGACAAAGGATCTCTAAACAAAAAATAAACTAAAAAAAAAAGGCAAAAACCCACAACAAAAAAAAACAAAAAACCCAAACCCACCAAAAAAGCAAACAAACAAAACCAACATAACTCCACAAAAAATCAAAACCAAACAATCTATCTATGGATTAGAACTAGCTATTCCACAGGTGATTTTCATATATATGCTGTCCTCCAGAGCTGCTAAGTGCCAAAGAGAAGAATGGCTAGAAACAGAAGGAAGCTGTGTAGTGAGGACTTTGGCCTTAGTCAGGATGACCCACATACTGCTATGTTACAAAATATTTCCTTTGCCAACATGAAAATCTCTGTGCTTTTGCAAACTTCCATGGTTAAACACTGTGGTGGTTTGACTATGGCTGGCTGCCACATGGCCACCCAGCCACTCTCATCCCCGCTTCTCAACAGGACAGGGGTAGAAAATAAGATAGAAAACCTGTCAAGATACAGACAAGAAGCTCACTTACCAATTACCATCCAGGGCAAAACAGATTCAGCTTCAGGAAAATTCATTTAATTTATTTGCAAAAATAGAATTGGATAGTGAAAAACTAAGACAAAAACTAGAACACATTCCCCCAACCCCTTCTTTCCAAGCTCAACTTAATTCCTGACTTCTCTACATCCTCCTTTCCACACACGGAGTGGTACAGGAGGATGGGGAATAGGGATGGTTCATAATACTTCATCTCTGGTGTGCCTGCCTCCACTTCTCCCTTGCTCCAGCATGGAGCTGCAGTCCTTAAGGACAAACCTGCTTATGCATGGCCTCTCCACAGTCTGAAGTTCATTCAGAGTGCATCCATCTGGCACGGTGTCCACCACAGGATGAAGTGTGGATGTCTGCTCCAGCATGGTCCTCCATGTGCTGCAGGGTGACAACCTGCTTCCCCATGGCCTTCTCCATGGGCTGTAGGGGAATGTCTGCTCCGCCAGGGCTGTTTCTCATACTTTTTTCCTTACGCTGTGCTGCAAACTGGTTTTCGCCCTTAGTGAAATATTTTCTCCCAGAGGTGCCATCATCGTGGCTGCTGGGCTCAGCTGTGCTCTGTGGTGGGTTTTTTGGAGCCATCTGGAACCAGCTGTATACATCACAGGGTAGCCCCATCCTCTTCTCACAGGGGCTGCCCTTGCAGCCTCCTCTATCCAACACCTTGCCACATAAACCCAGTACTAGCTTCATAACATTTCTAACCTCTTCCTTCAGTGAGTGTTAGTAAAACAGAGGATACTGTCATGACATGCTGGGTCATGCCTGTTTGAAAAATATTAGCATTTATGGGCTTCCCCTATGACCCAACTCTGAAGAATACTGCAGTCTTTTATTGTTATTTTTTTCCAAAGGGGGACAAAAGTAATTGATTGAGTCACAGTGCTTATCTGCATGTGGTTGATGGGGTAAATCCCCTTTCTCACTGGGTAATGCAACCTTACCCAGACAGTAAAGAATCACATTGCCAATTCAGCCATGCACTTTTGTTACACTGCTATATAATGGAGCATTCCTTTGGCAGACTTTTCTCGGGCAGAGATGGCTATGGGATTTGTAATTGCCAATGTTTCAAACACTTTGTGAATAATTGGAGGCTGCTTTGCCCTTCATTAGCAATGTGAAGATGCAAGAGAAACATTTTAGTATGGCTGGACTACAGCTTCTGCAACAGCTGTACTCCCAGCCTACAGCAACTTCTTGCAGCACACGTAATGCACAGAAGGATCTCAATCTGAAGTGCTATTTGCAGACTTATCAGTGATAATGGTGATAACTCTGCCTGTGATTTAAAAAAAAAAAAATCTATTAAATGACTGTTACTGAAGTATCATTTTAGGGAAAAAAAAATACTTGCCTTGTAAGTCTATGTTGGTTTTCAAAGGCACTACTGTGATGGTTATTTTCCAATTCAATTGTTTTCTGAGTTCAGTTTGTGCCTTTGAAGAGTCATAATCCATGTAAGGACTGGTATTGTGGTGAGTATGTATAAAATGAGAATTTCCCTGTCTTAGGGAAATATAGATCCTCTTTCGTAATTGCTGTAGTCTCTTCTGAAGGATTATTTATGGATGTAATCTCATAAAAAACCCTACATCTGTTGCAGTTGAAATTACATAACCTTTGTCAGGAATAAAATATGCCTCTGTAGGACAGTGAGAGGAAAGGATTTCTAGCTCTGGTCTTTCACATATATGCATGTGGAAATCTGCATTATACCTTCTTGATAATATGGCCTGAGTACCAGCAACTAATACAACGGGAAATATGAACAAGTGAACAAAACACCCCAAACTATTCTGAAGGGTGTTTGTCCAGCTGAGTGCTAGGAAGAAAATAACAGTGACTGAGTTGCCATAGATTACTTTCATTCCAATTAAATTATAACCAAGAAATTACCAAGATACTTTTGAGAATTCTACTTGAAAAGTTAAAAAAAAAAACAAAAACAAACTCAAGAAGTAAAAAAAGCTTGGAAAATTGTGATTATAACGAGAGACCTTAGTGAGAACGTGACAGAACAGCACTTTGGTCAGACGCCATGAGCAGCCAGCTACTGGAGTGACAGCACAGGATGCACACAGAGACCCTCACCTCAGGTGTGTGCATGCTTTTTCTCAGTGTGTGGCTTGGCAGATTGTAAGGACATGCATAAAACTAGAGAACCCATATATTCACTGGCAGGTGTGGGTAGGTATGGGGATCTTGTCCAAAAGTGAGTGTACATGGTGTGGATGCAGGAAGGAATGCATGTGTCATTCGAACAGGAGTTCCAGAGGCAGGGTGAATTGGTGGCAAGGACGAAAACGCACCTGCAGAGGTCACTGTGTGTAAGAATGTAGTGGGTAGCAAGTAGAAACGGTCTTTTTAAAAGCAGAAGCGCATTTATCCGCAAAGAGTTTGCATTTCAAGGGTAAAAAGAGAAGCAAGATGATGAATGTTGGCTAGGTCAGCAAAGAGGACAGAAGCCTGGTACACAGCCATCAACAGAAGAAATGGGGAGAGTAAGGAAACTGGGCAAACATAACACAGTAGTTGACACAAGGCACGGCGCTGGAACAGATTGGTCCAGAGAGGAAGGAAAAGGCACAAAGTACTTCAGATGATTGCCAGCCAAAAAAGAAGTGCATAATTGGAAAATTGCATATAGTTAATGGAAACTATTGTAAAAATGCAAACTATTGTAAAACACCATATTTGCAAAAAACAACCCCAAAACTTTGCTGTGAAGGTGATTGGAACTTGTCCTTGCAAACATAAGAAACAATGAAGGAGGGCTATGTGCTGTTGAAGGAAGCTGCTTCCAGGTCAGGTGTGCAGTATGGTAACATTCATAGGGGAAGAGAGCAGGGAATGTGAGGGGATTTCTTAAGAGTGGTGACTGGCTGTTTTCAGGGAGGCTCAGCAAGTTTGGACAGTGAGGGGTGAGGTGGAAGCCTACCAGTGGTCTGCATTTAGAAAGTTAGAAGCTGTTTGCAGGAGGAGAGTTTACATGCAGCTACTGAAATGAAGTACTCTGCCTCTGCCTTTCTGGGGTTTTTCTTCCAACAGTCAAGATTTTAGCAGCAGGGAAAAAGAGAGGTTGCTTTAATGAAACAGGAGCAAAACATGATTCTTACTGGAGCTAATCACAGCTGCTTGAATGACCAAATGTCTGCTAAAGGAGATTTTCTCAAACCCTTTGTTTCAGGAAAGATGTGTTTGGCAGCACTTTAAGAATTCTCACCTGTATTTGGCTCTTCATATCAATGATGTGTGCATTTATGTCTTCTTAGAAGAGAAAGCTCCCCTGACCTGAATATTTTTGTCCCTTTGTTTGCAAAAGATAAAGTGTAAAAGCTGAAAATGCTTCCCTGCAACAGCAATTCAGTGTTTAAAAACCTCTCCTGTTAGCTCCTTATTTCCCTAGCAGGAAGGGCAATGAAGGGCAATTGCCTCCTTGAGAACAGGAATTTTCCAGTACAGTTCTCATGTCCTAAAGGAGATAAACTCTTAGCATTAACACATGAATGGCTGAGGTAAACTACAGCCTACTAAAGATTAAATATGGGATTCTTTTCTAGTAGAGCTACTCCAAACACCTTTATTATCTCACTTGTATTGGTAAAAAGAACCATGGAATTAACTAAAGACATTGCTTTTAATGTTGACCACCAGTGTTGCCAGAGTCAGTGTGAGGTGGCTGCTAGAAGACAGCTATACCATTCAGTGACGTATATTTATTTACTAGATAGGACAGGTGTAGCAAGTGGGTAGCGATTCCTGCTCTATGAGCACACCTTCCTCCCTTCCCCCAACATACGCATGTACACAGAAGTCAAATCTTCAGCCCCACAAGTCCAGTTTAGACCAGTTAAGTAACAGTGGAGAAGCAAGGTGCATGACCTGGCTGGTTATGTGCTGCATCCATACAGTATCTTGCGTCCTTACTACAGAAGAGGGTTCTGGTGTGTAGGTTCCTGCTTGGTTCCGCCAGGAAGATAAACTTTTCTTATTTGTACCAATATTGTTATTGCGATGCACAGAACTCCAGCTGTGGACATATGTAGAGAACACATCTAAGAAGAGTCTACGTTGCTCAGTAAACTGCTGATGTAGATGATGATAACTGCTGTTAGTAGGCTGTAGCACCCTTGGAGTGGTTCAGATGGCACTTAACACCTTGTTTCAACCACAGAATCACACCCAATTTCTTATAGCTTCATGAGTAAATTTTTAGGAAAACAATGTCTTTTTTTTCTGTAGCTTTCATTGTTGGAGATATCTTTGTGGGAAGAAACAAATCCCTTTTCTTTAAACGACTTTTGACTGTTCCTGTGTCCTTGTATGTTGTCATGGCACGCAGCAAGAATGTCTGTGTTTTTAACATTACCTGTGACAGGAACTATTTCTTGTTTCTGAGAGGGGAGAGGAAGGAGATGAAGTGAAGAAGGAGCAGGGGGATGCGTAGCATTTCCAAACTGCAGCTGTTGACCTCAAAAAGAGCTCATAAAATACTATTTGACTATTTAGACAGAAAAAGTCTTTGAAATTTTTAGGTTTTTATTTTGAGTTGCAGCTTAAAAAATGTGCCCAACTGTTTTTGTACTGCCCACTTAACTGATCAGAAGATAAAGGAAGGCTGAGCATACAGTTGCAAAAGGGAGAACTGTGAAAAGCACATGTATAACTCTGAAGGATGCTGAAAACTGCTTTGGCTACAAAGTGATTTGTCCATGAGGGCACTACTGTATAATGACATTAAGTGAAACAGGACTACATGGATGAATAGATAAGAGGTGATATGACAAGTTGTTTCTAAAGCATCACAGACTGTTCTTTGTTTCCTCGAGCCCTTTTTAATCCCTATAGAAAGAAAACACAGCTTTTTCCTTGTTGCTGCAGTTTTATAAAAACATACATAAACGTTTTGCTGTTTCTTTTATGGCCATCTTGTGCATAATCTGCACCAGCAGAAAAAGCTTGATATGCACTATTCCTGTGCTGCTCTGTTAATGTGGCTCATATGGTATTTCAAAGTAGAAATGTGGTATCCGTCCAGGTAAGAACCTGTGACTGAGGTTAATAGTAATATAATATGTAATAGTAATATATAATATAGTACAGCCGCTGAACTGCTGGGTAGGTTGATGATAACTTGGAAGTACAGACACTCTGTGAATTTTTTACAAAGTCCCTTACACAGTGCATTAGCTCCTGTGCATAATCTGGAAAACTGAACAAGATGCAACCATTGCTTCTGGTGAGATTGACTGCTGTGATGGGCTGTCCTCAATGGTTCCCAAAGACCAAGCATGCCTTGAAGAAAAGCTATTAATTCTTTTTGTTTTCCAGTGTTTGGGGAAAAAGAGACAGGTTGGGTTTTTTTTATGATAAATACAGGGTTTTGAAAGACCGTTTCTTCAAACAACTGCAGCATCTATGTATTAAATAGAAAATTTAAAAATTTAAGAACATTCTGCTTTCAGTAACCTGAGCTGATAATGTTTGTATTGAGATGTAAGTGCCATGTCAACACTGCTGGTGAATTGAAATGTTCTGTGAGTACTTTTTTTCCTGGACATGTACTTATGATCATCTCTTTTACATATATAATGAAATGCGGAAGTTTATACATCTTTCCAGGAGCTAGGCTTTCTATATGTTTGTGGCCTGAAAGGTAATGTCTGACAAGACTTTATAAACCAAGGCTTTACTGAGAAAGTAGGAAAAATGAGCAGCAATGCGCCCATACAGCAACTCACCCAATCTCCAGTAGCAGACACAGGACCATAAATGATGCCATTGTTCTGTTCCAGGGACACTTGGTGTCACGGCCATCTGGTCACAACAGCCAGTTGTGCCTTTTGAATGTGGGTAGGAATTGTGCCATCCCTTGTATCCACCAGTGGTAGTGTGATGTGAGAGAATCCTGCCTTATATGGATAGTATGGGTGACGTCCTGACTATGTTGCCGATGTTGGCCAAGAGCAGGGTGTTGGCCATCTGTATATGTGCCCAGTACTGGTCAAGGACAGAGTGTCAGCAGTCTGTCTAGGTTGAAGATACTGGTCAAGTGGCAGGGTGTCAAGAGCTAAGCTTTCTGTACATTAAAAGAGAATGATCATAAGCTCTTAATTCCGTGTCAGTGCTTAAGGTAATGATGCTTGAGAAACAGTCTATAACAGAAGTTAAAATAGAGGTACAAAGAGGTAAATTGTTCGTTAGTAATGGGAGGGTTTTTTGGGTTGCTTTTACATACTTGTAGATTTTTTAATTCTTTTCTTTCTAGCCTCCAAGTACATCACTACTTTCATCCTCCCAGTCCTTGCTGAATCCTAGCACGTGCAGCTCTCTTCCGTGGATTGTAACAGTAGCTTAGATAATTCTCTTCAGTCTTCCATCCGTAAGAAAGTGGCAGTGTGTTTGTTCAGACCAACTGAAAACATGAAGTTTCTTAGGCACTGTTATAAGTGGTCCACATGAAGGATTCCTTACTTAAACGCCCCTGACTTTTGACAGGCAACAGATGCATTTGGAATGAAAATAAAAGGTGTATCAAGAGACCCCAAACCTTAAGTAGTATTGTAGGGACTGAGTTTGAAGCTCAAGGTGGAGGTGTATAACACAGTTAAAAAAACTTGCATTTAATATGTGCCTGTCGAAGACCTGCTGCTCTTCTGTTCAGAGTTACAGAAAACTCGAACCTTCCTGGTGAGTCGGCACTTTTCTGTTATGGCTTTCCTTAGCGCCATTTGAAGCGCAGTAAGCCCGATGCTAGACCTTGGCAAATTTACCTCTTCCAGAGGTATTTTGATCTGCAATGTTTCTCAGCCCTTTACCTGCCAAATCTCTTAACTTCATCCTCCTTGCAAGGTCTGTCATGTCAGATATGTAGTATATGACAGCAGCTGGAGAGCAATCTTTAGAGATAGCAGATCAGACAGACGATGCAGTACATTGACAACCAGTCTTTTTCAAAGGCTGGAGGGAAGAGAAGGAGCCATAGAAAATATTCAGATAAAGCAATAGAACAAGGGAGGTCTTGATGGAAAAGGAAAAGACTGCAAATCATAAAAACATGCTGAAATACCTTTTCCCGTTAAATAAATGGTAACCTTTGCATCTCCTATTTAAAAAGTAGCAACCATTCTCGTTCTATGTCAGTCACTGATTGATAGTCAACTGTGTTGCTCCAATTTGATATGCATCTATTTCTCCAAATACTTGGTTATTTATGTTGGTACCCCCCTCCCCCACTTTCTGTCATAGTTGCAGTGCAGAAATATGAGTTTTAAATGTTCTTTCAGTGATCTGAGGAACTTGTTATACCATACTTGTCATAAGTAGTCATGTTTACTGACTATACTTAGTAAAAATATATGCTGTGTAAAGCAAACACTTTAAAAATTAATACTTCTCTTTTTCTCGTCTTTCATTAACCCACCAATATGTATTAAATATTATAGACCATTTCATGTTAGTGAGAGTAGTCAGGCAGTGCGTAATTGGAAAAGATGGCTGAATCTATTGACACAAAGGACTGTTAAATAACAGGATTTAGAAAAAATGTTTTTACCAATTTGGTTTTGATGTGTTTTGATATTAAATGAATAACTTTTCAAAGAAACAGTAAAATAACATACAATAATTTTCGGATATGGAAACAAAAACCCCTGGTTTTCCCAGCCTCTTGGGGTTAATCATCGCATGGATATTTCAGGTTGATAAGCTAGACAACAGATATACTGTACAGTCACTACATTGTTGTGAACTGCATTCGTTTGAACTCTAGAGTTCTAAAAGTTTGTTGCTTGAGCCTACTGAGTAGCCTTAGTCTCTTCATGTATTTGAGAGCAAAAAACAGGCATCCCCAAAAGGCGCTTCATCTCACTCACTTTTATAGACCTACGGTAGGATGAAATGGAGGGGGATTTTATAAAAACAGTCCCCCCCTGCCAGCCTTTCCTGATATTTTGTGGCAGGTGTTTGGCATAAAAAACAATTTCAATAGTCATTGTGGGAGTCCTGCACCTGCTTAAAATGACATTTAGGGTTAAGTTTAAAGGCATTTAACGTAAGCGACTTGCCATTACCCCTGCAGAATACTTGCAAAATAAAGATGTGTGCAATTTTAGGAGGTATCAAAACCATGAAAAATAGCAATCTCACAGTTATTACTTATAAAACCACATTTATTTGTTCTAAAATGGAAAGTGAAAAAAAAGCTTTCTGTATTCATTCCATCCTCACCAGTTTGAAAATGATCAGGTGTTAATTTGAATGTGAGAAATGTTTCCAGTTCTGTTTCAGAAAGTATTATTAAAACTTGATGGGAACTAATGGCAAGCACAGGCAGCAAGTATTAATGATGCTGGCGACCTAGCATAATCAGTTCATAATAGCTGCTTCCAAAGGGATGTTTTTGTCTTGTCTGCAGGGTTCAATTTTCTGTCCTAGACAGGAGGAGAGAGGAAGCATCATGAGTAGTAGAAGGAGCAATCAGCCTCCCAGGCATGACAGTTGTACCTGCTCATACCTTCAAGTGTTGCTCCTTCCACCGTTTCTGGTGACATGTGTCAGATTGACTGATGACAAGTACTAGGTTTGCAGTAACAAGGAAACAATTTTTTGAGATTTCCATTTTCTCTAATACAGATGCGTGTGCTCAGTGTGACCCTGGCATGAAGCTGGCTGAAGATAATCATGTAGGGGGTGAATTCACATTGCAAATAGCAATATTAATGGATTTAGTAATCCTGGCCAGTGTTTTACTGAAAAACACTAACTGGTAAAAAAGCTTTTCAAGTGCAAGATCATTTTTCCGTGTATAAGCAGTCATACATTTGTAACATTCTAAGTTGCCCTGAGGGTTTGGACCACCTGTTGAGAAATATGCCACTTTGCAAGTGTAAGAGTAGGAACAAGAAATTGCTCTATCAGCCTGGATCTAAGAGACTTCTTATCACTTAGAAGAATGAATATTCTTGATGCTTCCTGAGGTTTATGTTCATATTTACATGAAGACTTGCTATCAGACATTAATTATAGGATACCCCCTGAGACCACATATGAGAGTGTTACTGTAGAACACAGATGAAAAACATCATGGATTTTACTTAGATAAAATGTTTTTACATACTTTCACATTGTGAACCTACATAACCTACACAGAGTATTGGAGAAGTCTTGGCACTGGCAGTACCTGTAAGAATATGCACCATCCTTCATCCTCTGTGTCTGCACTACCTGTATTCCTGTTTCTTCCAGTTTCAGAACCTCTGGGAATTGTTTTAACTGTGAGGAAGAAGAGTAGGAAAATAGAGAATGACATGACAACATATGAAGAACTCCAGTTGGTGGCACAAACTTTTCAAACAAAATACAAGTGCTTTGAGCAGTTTGGACATTGAACTATGTGGCTTATAAGAGAATACAGACAAGGCTAATCTCATGATACAGAGAAACTCAAACACAACCCTAAGGCAAATTCTGCATGCTCAGTGTGTGAGAGAGTGCTGTGTTATGGAAGGAGTTTGTCCATGCAGCTGAAAACAGCCATAATTTTGCACAAGTTATGGCCAATCTGAAGTTTTCTCAAGAGCTCCTCTATCTTAAGACTGGAGTGGAATTTTTTGGAAGAGAGCATACACCGGCCCGCAGAATTCCAGTCTGAGTTAGAATAAGTTGCAGAAACTGTACTGGAGGACTAAACTGTGATCTTGGAATGTAGAAATGGGCATCCTGAGGTAAGGTGAGACATTTTTCCTGGTGGGTTGTTGTAGTGCTACTTTGAAATCCACAATCTTGAACTTCAGGAATAAAGTAATTTGATTTGTCTGGTTTCAAAATGTGCTTCAAGGGGTTTCCCACCCACATTTGGGGTGGGTTTTTTTGGAAAATTGCTCTTTCAGAATGTCCATTTCCAGAGGTGGGAGGTAAACAGCTCTACTTATGGCGCATTAACTTCTTCCTAAGAATAATTCTCTTGAGAGAAGGAAGGAGGTCCCTTAAAAACGACAGGAAAAGAGAGAATAGTAATGTGGCAGCGTAGTACCTTATGAAGATTATCCTGAGTTAATTGTGTTAAGAACACATCTATCGCTTATTGCAATCTACTGCAATACCTGACACAGTGGTAGCTGGGCTCATACTTCCTAAACCCTTTCTCCATTGAGACAAAGAGATAATCCATGCCAAAAATCAGGTCTGATAATAGTATTGTCAGTTTTTTTCATGTGTGAAGCACCTTCAGATGTGTCAAAGGAGTCTGGATAAACTGAGGATGAAAGAAAAGCTGTAAAACTGGTATGATGTTCTCTTTTCAGCAACAAACTGAAAAACTCTTAATGGGAGCTCTTTCCTGGAGGCAAGCAGGTATTACACAAGGGACAGCAGGGGAGTTAGCGTGAATGTAGGGCACAGCTACTCAGTTAGAGGGTCAAACAAATATCCATAAATGAAGGAGATACACAGAAAAAGAAAAGTTAAAAAAAAAATATTTAATATTTCAGTCTCTGGCCAGGTTTCTTTGTTGTCCTTTACCTGTGCATCCAAGCCAGTATCTAGAAGTAGATCTACCAAGTGGATTTTCATCATTCCAAGCTTCTATTTTTCACATCAGGGCTTGAAACACACCTGCAGATATTACCTTACTGCTCAGATCTAACTTAAAGTTGAGAAGGTTCGGTGCTGAATATTGGAAGACTTTTTTTTTTTTATGTAACAAAACTGATGTTTGTATCTTCAATGAAGATGCAAAGCACTGAAAAATCATGCATTTCAACCCATTGTGGAGTGCTGAACAGTCTGATATCTGAACCATAATTGTTTCCTTTAGAAAAGATAAAATCTATCAGTGTCAATGAAAAAAAGAGAGGGAGTTCCATTCTGAGTCAATGGGTTTTTCTGAAGCTGTTAAGGATGCTGATGAACAGGATGGTGTGGTGGGAAAGCAAAGTGGCTTGGAATAGGATTTTCCATGTTCAAGGAATTACGCCACTTTGCCCAGCAATCTCCTACTACCTGCCTTTTTTTTTTTTTTTTTTTTAATCCTCTAACAAACCGTGGATAAGAAGTACATTTCATCAGTATTAATTGTTGATGCTTTTGTAACTTTCTAGCTGGCAAATGCTTCATTATCACCTCAGTAGCATTGTGAATCAGCAGGATGCCAGTCATTACTGCGCAGTGTAAAGGGGGAGCTGCTGTTAACTGAAATCTCACAGAATCCTATTAATGTGGAGGCTGCTCTGCTGTGTACAAGTGAAGGTATCTAATCAGTGATATCCAATGCTTTCACTAGAAATGTATGTTTTCCTTTCAGTGCATCAGAGACATTTAGAAACATACTAGATGATGCTAAGCAGCATTTGCCATGGGCAGAAGAAGGAGTTGAGTTCTATTATCTTTGAGGGATTGCAATGAATGTTTTTTGCAAGTGCAAACTTCTCTGTATTGTCTTTTGCCATCTTTCACATTGCTCTCATTTGTGATTGCTTTTATTATTATTAATAGTTTAACTTCCTATTTAGATCAAATATTCTTATACCTTAAAGTTCTCCCATAGAGAATTTAAACTTACGTGCATAATTTGGTTTTAGATATCTGTGAGCTGCTGCTTCGGTAGTTATCATTCTTATACCTATATCTATCATATGCATTGCATAGTACATAGTGTGGACACTCTTTCCCACCAGACTCTTGAAAGTTACAGGGAAGAACAACATGTCTCTTTTGCCCATAAGACAGAATTCCATTCAGGTATTTGTCAGGGAAGGAGGATATCAGATGCCCATTTCTGCTGGGCTGTGTAATGACTTGTAGCTGGTTCTAGTGGTGCCTTGTGGTGAAATATCTGAAAAGCATTCCTTAAGCAGAGAATGCCAAGAATCGTGTTTGTGGCCCGAGCCTGCATACGCACAGCAACATCTGCCATTTGCAACAAATAATGCATTTTTCTTGCAGGTTTGATCTCAGTGGCCTCAGCCTACTCTTTACCAAAACATTCTTGCCTTTCTGTAACTTCTGCTGCAATGTGCACAAAGTAAGTAATATTGCTGAGATACTGAGTATACTACCCAGTCTCCCTCCTGGTTAGATATCTGGAGTCATCTCTCTGAACTTATTGCAGAAAATTACAAAATTTCTTTGAAGCACCTATTTCCTCTGTCGCTTTGGAAAGCCTCCAGAAGAGGCATTTTTCTAGTTGTGTAGCTCATCTTTACAAGGCTACTATGCCAATGTATCCTTTTCTAACATCTGGGACTCTTGAGAGTGATGTGAGGCTTTAAAAGAGAGTGGCTGAACAATGCTGTGCTTGTGCAGGCTCTAAAAACAGGTGTTACAAGTGCACCCTGTCCAGCTTTTGTTCCCATGCTGTCCCTCCCCTTTGGGAAGGCTAGCTAGCTGAGGGAGCACAAGAGCTGGCTGTGATGCCTGTGCCCCTAATTTTGGATTGGCAGTAAAAGCCTCTTGCTCATGGAGTGACCATCTGCGACTCTTTAGAGTGACTGGGCCTTGGCAGAGGTTTATTTCCCTATCAGTGGCCATGGTTGGCCCAGAGTAGGCTTTCTATGTGCTTGCAGCAGGGTGGGCTGCTGTGTATGGGCCATGGCCAAGTGCAGAATCCCTGGTGTTTGTGTACATATGTGTGTGTGCATAGGAGTGTGAAGGGAGCGTGAGTAGTGCTTGTGCTGGACATTGCGTGCCCTGTAAATGCATGTGTCTATAGAAATCTCATTAATATTTCTGCCCCGTGTACATCTGGGAATAAAGTAAACTTCTCCAAGAGTGGATAACAAGGCCGATAGCAGCACTGCCAGGCATCTTCCCTGGCTTGCTGCTCCTCGTTAAGCTAAGCAATTGTGATCAGTCAGGTTGGTGTGATAAATGCGCTGGTATGAGTCCTTGTGTTGATATTATCATGCTCTTTGTCACACTCTGTTATGAGTTCAGAAATGCTTCTCTAGTGCTCCTCTGGCCAAGCTGCATTTCATGAGGAGCTTTTCTCATATGGATTGTTATTTCTGCTTTAAATAAGATTCTGGGGTGCTGTGTGGTTGGCCACGTGCTTATCATGCGGAGCTGAGAAGAGATAATAAGACAAGGACTCAGCTGGGAAAAACAAGCCATTTTAATGAAGAGTTAACATCTAGCACTGACTTCCAGAGCAATATATTAACATTTGGGTATTGTTTTCTCTCTGATTTAGCATGCATTAGAAAGTTTAATGAATGAATGCAAAGAATGCATAATAGACCTTTGAAGAGAATCAACCTTGCCATACAGTAGTGTGTTTAATAGAAACTGATGATCTGATTCTGGAGCAAGACCTAAATGTCTTAATATACATAGAGAGTTTCTGACCTAGATAATGGCCCAAGCCTATTTAATTGGCTGATGGGCATACAATGGTATGTTTAAGGCAATTCCTTCTTTTGCAACTGCATTATCTATCAAAGATAAACTTTGCTATTGTGGGTGGCTGAAGAGATCAGGATAAGTATTTACTGTGTTTTCTGGTAAATGGTCTGCTCAAATCCAATTGTGTTAGGCTGAGCATTAAAGAAGCAGTGTCCGCTGCTACAGTATTGCAAGCATCTTTTTCAGCATCAGTCAAAGATTGGTTAGAGATATAGATGACAAGTCCAAGGGTGTCTTTATAATATATCTTGGGCCTCCTTTGATCAGCTTGCCTTCCTGGAAATCACAGCCTGATACCCAGACTGATGTCTGACATAGATAAGAAGGTGCTTGATATTTTTTTTACTTCAGCAGAGAAAGTTAACTTCTGTCATGAATAAATCCAGAGCATTTGTTTTTTTTTTTGTTGCTGCTGCTGCTTTTGTCTCGTGTTGGATAGCCAGGGATAGCCAACTCTATCATGAAGAGTTTCTTGACTGGTGTTAAGAAGTATCACTTCTATCATCTGCTGACTGTTGCATGGCAGCAGCTTGTTGCTGAAAAAAAAGTTGCAGTCTCCTTCATGATCAGATTGTGGTGGGAACGCTGTCACCTTTTGCCATCTTCCTGTGCTCTTCACTTACCATGCTAACAGATCAGTGATATCTTGCAGTATTATGATCTACATCTTATATCAGAAGCTGCTATGTGATACTCGGTCTCAGGGTAAATTGTTCAAGGCATATATTCCTTGTGGCATTTTCATTGTCACTCTATTCTGGTGTACAGTCATCATGAGTTAGATGTCAGTTATAGATCTTCCTTCAAGGTGCATGATGTTGCATTCAGCTGTATAAAATGCATTGACCAAATGCTCTTGATTGCATTGTATTACTGAATTATCTACATCATAATTTATCTCTCCAGCAATTTTTGTGTCATCTGCCAATTTTTCTAGCAATGATTTTGTATTTTACTGAGATCACTGATTAAAATACTAAACAGGACTGATCCAAGAAGAGATACCTGTGGCGTGTTTAGCAAAGGGCAAAAGCCCATTCAGTGACAGGATAACAAATGCTTATTTGTGTGTATTTTGAGATCTGACCAGCTTTTAATATTTTAAATATTGACCACATTAACTTTATAATATTAAAACCATGGAACTGTTTGGGTCGGAAGGGACCTTAAAGATCACCTACTTCCAACACTGCTGCTATGGGCAGGGACACCTTCCATTAGACCAGGTTGCTCAAAGCCCCATCCAGCCTGGCCTTGAACACTTCCAGGGATGGGGCATTCACTTCTTCTCTGTTCCAGTTTCTCACTACCCTCATAGAAATAATTTCATCGAATCATAGAATAGTTAGGGTTGGAAAGGACCGTAAGATCATCAAGTTCCACCCCTCTGCCATGGGCAGGGACACCACACACTAAACCATCTCACCCAAGCCTCTGTGTAACCTGGCCTTGAGCACCAGCAGGGATGGAGCATTCGCAGCTTCCCTGGGAAACCCATTCCAGTGCCTCACCACCCTTACAGTAAAGAACTTCTTCCTTATATCCAATTTAAACTTCCCCTTTTTTAGTTTGAACCCGTTACCCCTTGTCCTATCACTACAGTCCCTGATGAAGAGTCCCTCCCCAGCATCCCTACAGCCCCCCTTCAGATACTGGAAGGCTGCTATGAGATCTCCATGTAGCCTTCTCCAGGCTGAACAGCCCCAACTTTCTCAGCCTGTCTTCATATGGGAGGTGCTCCAGTCCCCTGATCATCCTCGTGGGCCTCCTCTGGACTTGTTCCAACAGTTCCATGTCCTTTTTATGTTGAGGACACCAGAACTGCACACAATACTCCAGGTGAGATCTCACAAGAGCAGAGTAGAGGGGCAGGATCACCTCCTTCGACCTGTTGGTCACGCTTCTTTTGATGCAGCCCAGGATACGGTTGGCTTTCTGGGCTGCGAGCACACACTGAAGCCGGCTCATGTTCATTTTCTCATTGACAAACACCCACAAATCCTTCTCTGCAGAGCTACTCTGAATCTCTTCTTTGCCCTGTCTGTAGCTGTGCCTGGGATTGCTCCGACCCAGGTGTAGGACCTTCCACTTGTCATGGTTAAACTTCATAAGGTTTGCATCAGCCCACCTCACAATCATGTCGAAGTCCCTCTGGATGGCATTCCTTCCCTCCAGCGTATCAACCGAACCACACAGCTTGGTGTTATCGGCAAAATTGCTGAGGGCACACTCAATCCCACTGTCCATGTCAGCAATGAAGATGTTAAACAAGACCGGTCCCAACACCGATCCCTGAGGGACACCACTTGTTACTGGTCTCCAGCTGGATATTGAGCCATTGACCACAACTCTTTGTGTGCGGCCATCCAGCCAGTTCTTTATCCACCGAGTGGTCCATCCATCAAACTGATGTCTCTCTAATTTAGAGACAAGGATGTCGTGTGGTACAGTGTCGAATGCTTTGCACAAGCCCAGGTAGATAGCGTCACCTTAGTTCCCCTTATTGAAGCCATGCTGGCTGTCACCAAGCACCTTGTTGTTTTTCATGTGCCTTAGCATGCCTTCCAGGAGAATCTGCTCCAAGATTTTACCAGGCACAGAGGTGAGACTGACTGGTCTGTAATTCCCCGGGTCTTCCATTTTCCCCTTCTTGAAAATGGGGGTTGTATTTCCCTTTTTCCAGTCGTCGGGAATTTCACCTGACTGCCATGATTTTTCAAATATGATGGCCAGTGGCTTAGCAACTTCATTCGCCAGCTCCTTCATGACCCGCTGATGGATTTCATCAGGTCCCAAGGATTTGTGCGCGTTCAGGTTCCTAAGATGGTCTCGAACCAGATCCTCTCCTACAGTGGGCCCAAGGTCTTCATTCTCACAGTCCCTGCGTCTGCCTTCCAAGACTTGGGTGGTGTGGTCAGAGCATTTGCCGTTGAAGACTGAGACAACGAAGTAATTCAGAACCTCAGCCTTCTCCAAACCCAGGGTAGCCAGTTCTTCTGATAGCTTCTGGAGAGGGCCCACATTGTCCCTACTCTGTCTTTTATTTGTAATGTACCTATAGAATCCCTTCCTGTTATCTTTCACATCCCTAGCTGTGGCGTTTCATGACATGTCGCGACAACTCAAGTTGATGAGGAGACTCAAATCCAAATTTATTAGAAACAAGCCTGTAAATTTATGGTTATATTAAAAATGTGTTGCAACACGAAGTCAGCTAACGTATTAGAACAATTCACCATCACTTCTATGGCCCATATACTCAGGGTCAATTCCTATGAATGTCACATACACAAAGCTATTATTTTCTTTTTTTACTATCAGTCTGAATGCCAAACACTTCAGTTATATCTGGAGAGGTTAGAAACACTCCATCTTCCTACATTCAGCAAACATAGTGTACTTCTTGGCATCTGTCTTCTACCATGCTGGCTTATTCAGTTGGGAGCATGAAGTGCTATTGTGATATGGAAAGCCCCTTCACATAATTTTATCAGAAACAGATTCAAGTATCAGAACATATAACAAATTGAAAATACAAAGTTTAAGGGCAGAACCACTATAAACACCCTAAAAAAGCTTTTTAACCTGTTTTTATTTTCTCATGCAAAACTGCCTCAAGTGTAAAAACCTAATAAGTAAGTGAATAAAATATTCTACCCATATTATTGACTTTGATTGATTGTTATCAGATAAGTGCTGCTACATACTTTTTTCCCTTTGTACTGGATTAAATATAGTCTTTCCTGTTTGAAAACTGTATTAGATGGACACATTCTGTGTGGAACTGAAATGAGTATTTATGAAATAATGTTCACTTAACCATCTGATTTTGTGTAATTAGTTTCAATAAGCATTCAAAATTATTATATTACTCTAGTGAAACTCTACTAAAATATGTATTATAACTAATCCGCTATGTATTATAACTAATCCGCTTGTTTAAGTTTTCAGTGTGTAAAACTGCAGACTTCTTAAACAAAGTGGAGCCTTTTCTGGGGGAAGAAAGAAGTGGACTCTGATTTGTTTTCTGCTTTATTTTATAGCTTGGAAATTTCATTATCAAGTTATATTAGCTTTGAATCTTTTTACACAAGAAATAAAGAAGGCGGGATGACAGATAAAGATTTAGCAACAAACAATTGTCAAAACCTGTCCACTCACGTTGAAAATAACTACTTTGTTTTGAAGTCTGTGATCAATACTATGTTATATATCTTGTAGTGGGTCCCACAACAAGCTTCTCTTCAACTGAAATTATCTCTTAATTACATCAGGACAAGAAGGAAGGTGGACTAACAGGCATATTCAAAGTGATTGAGTTCTTTTGCTTGTAAGTTTTATTCTAGATAAATGAAAGCTATTAGTTTGTTTCAGGACTAATTATATGTCAGGGACAGAAGAATTTGTAGCAGTCTGTCACTAGTCCTTTGTCTCTGAATCAATGAAAATGTCACAAGAATCTATGTAATGAACTGCCATAGGAAGGGAACAGTCATAGGAATAGAGAATTGAATCAGATATCCGGCACTACATCTTGAACTAACCATATCTGTGTGGACATGTGATTAAGATTGTGATATCCATGCTTCACCAGAAAATTCTCCAGATCTGTATCTGTGCACATGGTAGTGATTCTACTAATAGTTAGACCCCAGTTTTAATATCCTGACATGTCCAAAATAACTGGGAGGTATGCCAGTTATTACTGCCACCAGAAGCAAAGCCTAAGCAAGGCAAGTGCAGTTGTTTACTACCTCAGATGCATTCTTCAGTTTAAAGATAATTTTGTTTTTACATGGAGGCTTTTATCATGTTTAATGATTAAATATATATATATATTATTTTTTTCCCCCTTGACTGTGTCCAGGAGAATCCCTGAATGTGAGGAGTTCTTGCTAGGCTACTATTTTGCTATCCATAGGACAGCTTCTAGAAGTGTCCTATGCACATTGGCCAGCCACTAGATTTTAGCTGAATGTTAACTTAGTGATTATGAATGATAAGACACTGTTAGACATTTGCCACCTTCTCTTGAAGGTCTGTAGAAAAGGCTTTTGAGATGGAGCAGAAGCCTAAGTTGATGACCTCACAGTATCATTTATGCATTGATATATGCTTTAGCAATGAATCTACCATTTCTCAATGAAGAAAAATGGTTGCAGTCCTCTATACAGCAGCAAATGGAACTGGCAGTTAATGAAGCATGTATGCTGCAGGAGTCTCAAAAGCTGTGACAGACTTGGTGCACCTTGTTTCTATTGGAATAGCTGAATTCCAGATATGACATTATCTACTTACAGAATCACAGAATCACAGAATCATTAGAGTTGGAAGGGACCTCTGGAGACCATCTAGTCCAGCCCACCTGCCAATGCAGGGTCACCTTGAGGAGCCTACACAGGAACATGTCCAGGTGGGTTTTGAATGTCTGCAGAGAGGGAAACTCCACACCCCCCCAGGCAGCCTGTTCCAGTTCAGCCAGAGCAGTTGGTAGCATCCATTTGCCAGCTAATTGTCTTCAGAGGAGTTTTCCAGAATATGCAGGCAGGAGATGACATTTTTCCTCTGAGCTACATCTGGCTGTTTCCCTGCTTGCAAGCTGAATCTCTGCTCTCTTCTTTGCTCTCCTTTGCATGAACATTCTCACTGGATGTCCTGGCACACCACTGTGCAATTGGCCACGGTCTTGAAAAGGGGTAAAAATAAAATCCAAAAAAGGGTAAATAAGAAGCATCTGCAGAGAGCATTTCACCTCTGGCTGTCTGATCCACAGTGCAGCTTCTCTCCCTGGTTGCTGTGCCAGGGACAGTGCAAGCCACTGATCCAAATTCTCCCCAGATATAATGGGTGATATCAATGGTTTACAGTGTGCAGGCAGATACAAAAATAAACTATTCACAGTAGGGAAAGACATCTGTCCCTCTTTCCTAGTAGCAGTTTCTTCCAGTAGACCCAGGTGTTCAAATAAGTACCAAAACTAAGTTTTCTTTGGTGGGAGAAATTAAAATAAAGGTGGATTCCTTTTTTCTGAAAGAGTAGAACTTGATAGGAATAATAGATCTAATATGTCTTTTGGATGATCCAGTAGCCAGAGACAACAGCAAAGGGAATGACTTCAGCAGTCAAGCTCATATGAACCACTGAAGGTAAAGTGTGCAATGTTGTATATTAAAACCCCCCAATTTCTCACTGGGGAAAACACTGGGATGGATTTAGATTCATTCTTGAGAACTTAATGCATCTGTGGGAGGAAACTTGAATGACTCTGGAAGGACTGCTACCAAAAAGTCAGTGCAAGTCATTGCTAATTGCAGGGTTTATCACTTCATGTAGCCATTATGTCTCTAATTTCCATCTGTTGTTTGTTTAATGTGGCCTGTTGTGTTTGTGCTAAGAGATTAGCAGGTTAACTAAAATGTTAATGTGAGATCTAGCAGAGCCCAGAGAAAAAAGTGGAAGCAGAGTGTCTGAGTGTTAGAAGCCTGTTATCTAAAATTTACAAACGCTGAAGGAACCATCCATTGCCTGTAGCTTACAAACTACTCTGGGTATGCAAGGAATACACAGACATCCATCATCCACAGAAAGGGTGCTGGGAAACTAGCCATTTCATCTGCCATTGCCGTCTGCCTGCCAAGCTCCTCTTCCCTGCCTATTCAGAAAAAAAGTATTGTGCAGAAAAATTCTGCTGACATACAGTAGTGAAAGCCCTACAGATCCTTCAGTGACGTGGTCCAGGAGGATCTGCAGAACTGCAGGGTTGTCAGTATGACCTTGGTGTTGGGGAAGGTTATGGGGTAGATCATCTTGAATACCATCATGTGGCACATACAGGATAATAAGGGGATCAGACGCAGTCAGCGTGGGTTTGTGAAAGGCAGGTCCTGCTTGACTAAATAGATCTTCTGTGATAACCTGACCTGCTTTGTGGATGAGGGAAAGGCTGTTGATGTTGTCTACCTAAACGTCAGTAAAGACTTTGACATCATTTCCCACAGCATTCTCCTGGAGAACATGGTTGCTCGTGGCTTGGATGGGTGTACACTTTTCTGGATAAAAAGCTGGCTGGATGGTTCAGCCCATAGAGTGGTAGTGAACAGAGTTAAATCCAGTTGGCAGCTGGTCACAAGTGGGATTCCCCAGGGCTCAGTACTGGAGGCAGTTCTGTTTGGTATCTTTGTCAGTGATTTGGATGAAGGGATCGAGTGCACCCTCAGTAAGTTTGCAGATAACACCAAATTGGGTGGGAGTGTTGATCTGCTTGAGGGTAGGAAGGCTTTTCAGAGGGATCTGGATGGGCTGGATCTATGGGCTAAGGCCAATGTTAGGAAGTTCAACAGGGCAAAGTGCTGGGTCCTGCACTTGGATCGCAACAACTCCATACAATGCTGCAGGCTTGGGGAAAAGTGGCTGTAATGGTAGCCTGGGGAAAGGGACCTGGGGATGTAGATTGATGGCCACTAAACATGACCCAGCTTGTGCCCAAGCAGCCAAGAAGGCCAACAGCATCCTGGCTTGTGTCAGAAATAGTGTAACCAGCAGGGTCAGGGTAATGGTCATCCCTCTGTACTGGACACTGGTGAGGCCGCACCTTGAATCCTGTGTTCAGTTCTGGGCCCCACACTGCAAGAAAGACATCGAAGTGCTGGAAAGGGTCCAGAGAAGGGCAGTGAAGCTGGTCTAGAGCACAAATCCTGAGGAGCACTGAGGGAACTGGGGAAAAGGAGGCTCAGGGGGGACCTTATCACTCTCTACAACCATCAGAAAGGAGGTTGTAGTGAAGTGGGTACTGACTCTCCTTCTAAGTAACAAGTGATAGGTTGAGAGTAAACGGCATCAAGCTGCTCCAGGGGAGGTTTAGGTTGGATATTAGGTACTTGGGTACATGGTTTAGTGGTGAACTTGGTGGTGCCTGGTTAGCAGTTGGAGTCAATCATCCTAAGGGTCTTTTCCATTCTTATCTATTCTATGTTTGTGTAATTTTGTTTTATCATTTTGTAATTTTTTTTTTCTATTGGAGAATGTAGAGAAGTCCTAAAATGAACCAACCTGAAAATATAATTTCTAATTGGCAACTATTATAGTGAGCTCTGAGAATGGATCTGGACTATTGATGGGACCACAGAAGAAAATAATGTGCTACACCCTCAGCAAAGGCGATTCATGCATATGCTACCTTCTTTTTTAATACTTCTTATGAGGTAAGTTTTTTCCTGATTTCAAACCCTCTGCAAAATTGCCTTTTTTACACCTATATGGTTCATCCAAGGAGCAGTGGCCACTGACATCTCAGCTGTGATTTATCAAAGCACGGAAGTATTTTGTTTCTGTAAACAGAATGTGAGCTAATTGATGTAAAATTTCAGAATAAAATAAAAGTCAGTTAGGGACTGCAGGGAATGCCTTTTATAAGACAGTAGAATCACAGTGCTGCTTTGATTTGTGTCCTTAGCTTTGTCACAATTGCCTTTGATTTTGGAGACTGTGGTCACATAAAATTTTAGTTTACCTTTCTTTAGCTTATGATCGACTTGCTGCAAATGTTCAAATAGAAGAATGTAATGCCCCCTTGTTCAGTGTGCTTTTAGTCAAAACCACAGCTGCTTCTTTTTTCTTGGTAATTTCCATTCCTTCCTTGAAAATGTCTGGAAAGAAGTAACAGACTATTGATAAATACCTTAATTCAAAAACATTTTCCAAGAAAATGGATGCAGTATTGTGAACTTCTTGAAGTGTAAGTTATGCATTAAATTTCTAGATGTATCATTCCTTTAGAATCAAATGGAAACACTCAGGGTAGCTTCTTTTGTTTGTTATCTATGAACTTGCCAATTATCTCTCCTATCTTCTTCCTCTCTTGTGTACCTAGCGAGATTGAGTCCTCCTTTTGTCACGTCTCATACATTCTAGTTCCCTGAACTTTGTTTTCTACAGCACAGTTATTCACATGAGGCCTTGCAAAGGTTTGGAAGGTTGGAAATTATACTTTACACATCGTGCAGCCTGTGATTATGTTTGGTTGACCTTGACTGGGGTTTGCTTTCTCCAGACCAGCTGCTATTTGATTATGTTAGGCATGTCCTATACTCTAATCCGGAAGAGACGCTTCTCTTTCTAATCATGTTGGTAATCTGGATCATGCAAAATTGCAATTTTTATGCTCATATTTGTGGTAGAGACTCCTTTACATGCCATATTTCTTTGGGAAAGTTATGGACTAGCACTTATGGCCTAAAGTTTCATATTGGTCAGTGTCCAAAGAAGTTCCTTACTCCCAGAGTAAAGTAAAATGTCTTAGCATGCTCTCTCTTTGCTGCCCATCATCTAATAAATGTCTCTTTTCCTCTCCAGTTCCTCCAGATGCATGTCCTGAACCCAGGACAAAGTGTAAAATGTTACTGAAATATTAAAAATATTTTACTTTAGACTACTATATCTGTATTACTACATTTATTTTAACTTAAAGAAATACAGGTGGTGGAAGGTGAAAGTCAGAAAAACAGGGTAATTACAGCAGTTAGCAGATTAGGGTATTAAATGATCTGTGGCAGATCTCTTAAGTGAGAGATGCAGAGGAGGTGGATAACAAGATATTACTGAAATAGTCTTGTTAAAACCTTTTCCTGGCACCACATCCTGCTTCTGCTGATGCTTGGTGGTTTAATCAGTTCCAAAATGATGTCAAGAGTGTGTTGGCTTCTCTTTGCTGCACTGAAACCATGCTCAGCTCTATACTCTTAAAAAAAAAAACCATAAATTAAAAAGGGTAAGTGGATTCTGTTCTGTGTAAACATCTTTATTTCTCTGTTAATCAGTGTAACATGTTGGCTAGGAAAGTAAAGAGAGATGAAAGCTTAGATCTGCAATGTCACATGGTGGTGATAGGCATAAAATAGGAACGATCTGAAGAAAAAATTATTGACAGCTAGAGAGAGGAAGGATGATTAAAGCTGAGCAGACATAGGTATTTTCCTGATTTCTTCCTGCAGGCTGTGTGAGAGGAGAACTGGATACAAAGTGGCCTGATCTGTGAGCTATGTAAGATTGAGCATTACAGTCTAATCCATGGCCATTGCCTTGCTGCTAAAAACCCAGATTCAACCACTAGGGATTTCATGTGTGGACCCAAGATACACTGAAGCGCTTTCATGAGCTCAGTGTCACACAAAATTGTTGTGTTCAAATTAGTTTTGAGAAAATTTTTATGTTTGCTAGCTTGCTTTTACACCTCTGTTTGTTCCTCACTGGTCTGCAGCTTCATATTACAACTGAATTTACTATGTATGCTTGTTTTACACATTAGATACTATTTTTTTGTTGTTGTTGTTGTTCTCTTTGTTACCTCTAAAGCATTTTTGTCCAGCTTCAGGTTTGCATTTCACTGCGGGTGACTTGGTCGTAGCTGTGGACCCTCCAGTGCCAAGCCTGTGCCCCATCTCTTATCACTGCATACCCATATTCCCCTGTACCACATCCCGTGTCTCCATTTCTGAAAGCCTGTGCAGTCATGCAAGGCTTGTATTTCTTGCATGATGTCATATATTGTATCCTGGACTGCATAAAAAGAAGCGTGGCCAGCAGTGTGAGGGAGATGATTATCTCTACCCTGTTTTCACAAGACCTCACCTGGAGTATTGCATCCTGCTCTGTGGCCTGTAGTACAAGAAAGACTTGGAACAAACTCAGAGGAGGGTCACAGAAATGTTCAGGGGTCTGGAGCACCTCTCGTGTGAAGAAAGGCTGAGAGAGTTGGGGTTATTCACCCTGGAGAAGAGAATAGTCTGGGAAGACTTTAATGTGGCCTTTCGGTATATAAAGGGAGCTTATAAGAAAGACAGAGAAAGATTTTAAAAGGATTTGTACTTTCAGGACAAGGGTCAACAGTTTTAAAGTGAGGGAGGGTAGGTTTGGACAGGACACAGGAAAGAATTTTTTTACGGTAAGGGTGGTGAGGCACTGGAGCAGGTTACCCAGAAAACCTGTGGATGCCCCATCCCAGGAAGCATTTAAGACCAGGTTGGATGGGGCTTTGAGCAACATTAGTGTTTTCTCCACTTAATAGCAGCAATCAATTTATATCTAAAAGACTATTTGTGTTTCTAGCTCTATTGTTGTTTTTACTTATTTCCTTTTTTTCTCGCAGGAATATCCTTTAGCTTCGATACAAAAGTTAAATACTATGCAGCATTTCCATTCCTTAAATACTTGACCTAGATTTATAATACAATGTTTTCCTCTCTCTTTTCCCTAAACTGTCGTCATTGTTTCAGGAGGTGGTCAAGAAGACAAAGCTGGTATGCCATGCCTTCCAGGAACTTTTCTGTCCCGTTCAGACAGCTGGCAAAGTAACTCTTTGCTCCTTTTATGCCACTGGAAATCCTACACCCTTTGAGAAGCTGATTTTCTGCCTTTTCTTAGAATGGAATCATAGAATAGAATCATAGAATAGTTAGGGTTGGAAAGGACCTTAAGATCATCAAGTTCCAACCCCACTGTCATGGGCAGGGACACCTCAAACTAAACCATGTCACATAAGGCTCTGTCCAACCTGGCGTTGAACGCTGCCAGGGATGGAGCATTCACAACTTCCTTCGGCAACCGATTCCAGTGCCTCACAACCCTCACAGTATAGAACTTCCTCCTTATATCCAATCTAAACTTCCCCTGTTTAAGTTTTAACCCGTTACCCCTTGTCCTGTCACTACAGTCCCTAATGAAGAGTCCCTCCCCGGTATCCTTATAGGCCCCCTTCAGACACTGCGTCATGGTTTAAGCTCAGTTGTAAATCAGCCACGCAGTCCTCGCTCACTCCCCCCACCTCTTTCCTCCCCCCCGCTCCCTGAGGGATGGGGAGGAGAATCGAAAAAATGTAACTCCCACGGGCTGAGATAAGAGCAGCCCAATAACTAAGGTATAACACAAACCACTGTTGCTACCACCAATAATAATAATGATAAGGGAAATAACAAGGGAAGAGAATACAACATCTCACCACCCGCTGACTGATACCCAGCCTGACCGAGTAGTGAAGTAGCCCTTCTGGGTAACTGCCCCCAGTTCCACATCCTGGGCACGACGTGCTGTTGTATGGAATACCCCTTTGGCTAGTTTGGGTCAGGTGTCCTGTCTCTGCTTCCTCCCAGCTTCCCCTCCTCCCTGGCAGATCATGAGTCTCAGAAAGTCCTTGATCAGACTAAACATTTGAGCAGTAACTAAAAACATTGGGGTTATCAGCGCTGGTTCCAAGCTGAAAATCGAAAACACAGCACTGCACCAGCTACTAAGAAGGAGAAAAAATGTCTGCTACTGCTGAACCCAGGACACACTGGAAAGCTGCTATGAGGTCTCCACGCAGCCTTCTCTTCTTCAGGCTGAACAACCCCCACTTTCTCAGCCTATCTTCATGTGGGAGATGCTCCAGTCCCCTGATCATCCTCGTGGCCCTCCTCTGGGCTTGCTCCAACAAGTACGTTGAGATCTTGATATTAAAGGGTTTGCTTGTCAGAAATTACTGCAGTCTCAGAAATTTTTGGATATTCCTGTGCTGTCTTTATCAGAAACATGCTGACCCAATCTATACATTTGTAAGCAATTTGTCCTCTCTTAATCATGAAAAAATAGAAACGGAATGTGAAACCATTGCTAAATAAGTTACGTGGAAGAGAATGGGGAAGCTGATGATATTTGAATTGTAGAGTCTGGGTGTTTCAGAACGCTTCTGAGAGCTGGGGAAGTGGGAACCAGGGAAACGACAGCATGGTCATAGAAGAACTTCAGTCAAGTGAGTTTTTTTATTTTATCACTGTTGTGTTTTTCAAGAATATTGGAAACTTGAGCACATTTACTTCCAGAACTCAAAGCAAGAGACAAAGGTCCATGTAAACTCTTATTTCATTTGAATGTCTTGGAGTTTAAATAACAGTAAATAGAAAATTCAACAATAAGACTGCCAGGTTTCCAAGACAACAAGTAACGATCTTTTAGCTTTTAAGTGCCAAATCCAGCAGTTAAGTCCCAATCAATATTATTGAAATGTTGTAAAAATTAAACACAGTCAATGATGTGTGTCTAAATATCTAAACCATGCATATTGAAGAAGAATTAACCTTCAGTGGTATTAGCATACCCACACTTGCACCATCTTTTTTCCTTGCATCTCTCAAGCTGCTAGGTATCTTATTTGATAGCCTGGATTCTGTAATTGTAGGAAATATGCATTGGGATACTGTCGTCATGTTCTCTTCTGAATGTCTTTCCTCTTGTTTCACAGATATAATGTATAACAAAGCAAGCAGTCATTCAGAGGGTGTTATGGACATTTTAACTGATTCTGTCTTAAGGGTTTGTATTTAAACTATCTGTGTAATTCTTGGCTATTAATTGCTATTTAATATGTCAAAGAAGCAAATTTTAGGTCACATCACATACTTCCCAAAATTCTATTGCTTAAGAGTGACAGTACAATGCCATGGTTAATCTGAAGGTGAGAAGACATTTTTTGATTTAACATAGCAATGTGCCTTACTAATCAATTGAAGAGAAAATTATTCTATGATTCTAAAACACAGCCTAAGACTAGGACCAAGACTGGCCATGATTTAGGCAGTTCAACCTTTCTGTAGTAACCTCTGTCTAGAAAAGAGATGGAACTTTTGGCAAAAGATGTATGTTTTTGCGATTGCATATGGGCATAACTAACATAACATTGTTTGCATATGATGAGACAGTGGATTAGTTCATAGAGTTTGCATTGTAAAAGTAAATAGAGAATCTTCCATCAAAGTCTATGTTATTCTGGTTTCTTACACTGTGTCACTGTCAGAAATTATTTCAGGAAGCAATAGATTCAAATCACTCAAGTCAACATAATCCCATCAGAATTGTCAGACACCCCATTTTGTTCAAAAAGGAGAGGAAAGATCAAATTAGGAATTGAGACTGAAAAGTCTGTTACATGGCTATGCACTGTGTTCACTGTATTCCTGAAACTTGTAAAGGTAATTTTTGACTAGTGGCTAGGATAGATTCCCAAGGTAGTGAACTAGGTAGCTTATAATTTACTCTTGTCCTTGGGCATTGTTTTTGATCACTGAGTGCTGGTTTAAGGGAAAAAGAAAGATATAAGATTGTATTCTGAATATGCTCCTCTGATTTCGGGTGTGGAATAAGAACCCACTCTCTCTTTATGTATAGATAAAGTTCGTCACATGTTAATGACATGCTGTGCAAAAAATTAGCCATGCTAATTATACATATACATATATAACTATTATTATATATATATTATATATATTATATATATTGTATATATATTATATATATTATATATAATTATACTTATATATATACATATATAGCTATAAACAACCAATTCTAAAGTCCTAATAGCGTCTTCATGCATCACTGTGTGTGTTTGTTCTGAGAGAATTCTTTAGATAGGCGTATCTGTCGATATAGGCCTATTACACATACTGTGGGGTAGATATTCCTCTGCTAACATGAATAAATGTTGTCAATAAAGGGATCATCACCTTTAAATGGAACATCACCTTTCAACTCTATTTGGGCCTATCAAATTTATGCTAAGGTAATAGAATACTTGGGGTCTTCGGCCATGTGTCATAAAACCTCCTTTCTTTATGTGGTGGGTATAAGGTTGACTGTGTGTCATTTTTATGGACTTAGTCGGAGAAATGGAAAATTGCATAGGTTTTTTTCTTTACAGCTATTTGAATTTACAGAGACCAAGAGATTTTGTCTCTGTCTAATTTATTTCTGTAAAAGCTACAGGACTTTGATCAGAGGTACTTGAAAACAAAAAGGTTTTGTGCTGTTAAGATGAAGGGTCTGTTCATTTCCTTAGGCAGAGTTTTTGGCATTAAAGATAAATTCTTGTTATGAGTCCATTCCCTACTTTGCCCATGGTTCAGAATATATATTGCATGAATATCTGTACACAGAAAAAAAAATTCTTCATAGAATTCTCTGTGCATACTGACAGCTTATGCAAATACTTGTTTATAAATATGAGGGGAAATAGAACAAGATAAGGCATTATCCAGAAGTTTATAATTCTTCTTCATCTCATTTTCAAATCATTATATGAATATCTAAGAGAGATTTGGCACTTCTGTTTTGAAGTGGTAATGTTCTAACCTTATGTAGGAAAACCCAGATAGTGGAAACTGATGGGATCCAGCTATTTGCTACTTTGTGACCTGTAGACACCAATCAGCTTTAAAGTTACCAAAAACTTTAGCATTTCATAGTTCCAAATATCTCTTAGGTTGTGGCAGTAACATCTGTCCTTTGCCAAAGCTTCTTGTAATGCAGTTAGGGAGAAATGCTCAAAATTCACTTGAATTTCAGTAATATCTCCATAGGGTTTTGTCACAGGGCAGTGGTCATTAGCTACCTACTTTTGGGATGACAGGCATCGAGATGGGCTATTTGCTACTTTGTGACCTGTAGACACCAATCAGCTTTAAAGTTACCAAAAACTTTAGCATTTCATAGTTCCAAATATCTCTTAGGTTGTGGCAGTAACATCTGTCCTTTGCCAAAGCTTCTTGTAATGCAGTTAGGGAGAAATGCTCAAAATTCACTTGAATTTCAGTAATATCTCCATAGGGTTTTGTCACAGGGCAGTGGTCATTAGCTACCTACTTTTGGGATGACAGGCATCGAGATGGGCACCGTAGGAATTTGCTAATATCACCACTACTTTCCAGACAATCCACAGTAAAATCTGTTTTACGTAGGGTGCACAAGGATGTCTGTAGGGATACTGTGTTTTAGCCTCTAATTGAAGCACTGGCAGAAGATGAACAGGTTTATTGCAACACTTAGAAAGGGATAGAGATGCCAGTTCTTGGTCAGGTGTAATACAGGCCAGGAGAGCAAGGAGGGGAATTTGCAAACAGAAAGACCGAAGAGTGACAGCGTGAGTCAAATCAAACTGCAAAGTGGGCTGGGCAACAGTGATCAGGTGGAGCCTGCCAGGAAATGACAGGCAGCATCCAGATGCTCTAAAATGGGAGATGTCTAATTGGAGGATTCCTAAGTTCAGCATATAGACCAGGCAGAAGCTTTTTTGGATGTTTTCAAAGACATATGCATCCGTATGTAACGCCTGAGACCTGGTACACTATACTGTCTATATGATATGCTCAGGAGTTGTCTTGATGCAGGGATGCTCTTCCAGATTTCAGAGCTGTTTGGTAAGTGATTCTTTGGCTGCTTTGGCTTCTTGACCATTTCACTGACTTCTTGTAGCAGCCAGTTTAGCACTGTCACAGAGATCAAACATCATCCACTGTCCCAATGCTTTTGGCACTGTTGATCATTCAGTGCATGAGTAAAATTCACCCTGCACCCCAGCCCCAGGACCCTACATTTATGTCAGTTAATACATACTGCTCCTTAAACATAGTGGCAGAGTGCAGTACAAACATGATTCTGCCGGTGCTGCCATTCATAGTTTGTGATTCATCATACTTCCCCTTCAGTAGGCTGGGCTGCCTTTTTGCTTGTCTAAGGCACTGTATGCATTGTGTAGGACCTGAAGTACAATCCTTGGTTACGTTAATCTGTCTTCTGCCTTTTCTGCCTCCTTCTTTCCCACAATTGGTAAGTATCTAAAGTACAGATGCTGCATTTGGCATATCTGAAACAAGGTGATTTGATTTTGTATATTGTGTGTTCTGTCAAGATAGCGCATGAATATGTAAGAACATTTTCTCCTTCCTGACTCTGTTGTCCAGATCTAACCAGTCCCTATTTGCTGGCCCAGATTGCTATGTAGCTGGTCTTGAAAAAGGAGTGAGGAAGATAATGGGAAAAATCTGAATCATGCTCTGGAAGTGTCTTTTTCTACTGGCTATAGAGGGAGCTGAGGACCAACATTCACTAGACATTTTAGTTAAGTGCCATTATTAGATGGGAAGGATTAAAGATCTGGAATCCAATGAAGCAAAATATGTGAATGTATGTGGCTGTGAGGGAAGGAAATAAAGAGGCTGCATGCTTTTGCTTGAATGTCAGTTGTGATCAGTCATTCCATAAATTTTCCATTGCCTGAGATAGAAAAAAATGGGGGAAATTGCTGAACTTACACGCTAAGGAAATGTCCCTTATTGTGTTATTATGCAGCCTATCTGTCAATTTTTGAGTCTGCAACATCCACAAATCCTGCAGACTTTAAGCTCCTCAATGTTACAGAACTAAAGAAAAAAGTCTTTTCCATTATCAAATAATACATGTAACAGGGGATTTATGAAATTGAACAGTAAAAATTAAACAAAATCATGGAACCTATCAATTCATCACTCAGATGATGATCCAAAGAAAAGAAACTTTTAACACCACCATCATCCAGTATTCTCCCAAATGGAGCAAAGTAAATTCATGGCAGAGTGAAAATAGGCACAGGTAGCTGAAATCTCTTATTTCTACTTACACAACATTTACAGCTGCTGTTAAAATAAGATTTTTACTGTGCCAGGGAGAAAGACTTTCGGCAAAGCAAAATTCATTTTGTGAATGACCTTTAAAAGTTATCAGTTTCAGATGACCTCCTCACATACAATGTAGTGCCCCTTTTCAGGTAGTAATGAACTGTCTGCTCTAATACTTCCAGGTAAAGTGGCAGTTAAAAGTTATAAATGTGGAGAAAATAAGCTCCCAGGCTTATCTTATTGGCTTCATCTTTTGAACGCCACCAGACCCGCACAACAAACTAACTTAATACAGCTGCAGAATTATCAAGGCACCAGAAGCAGAACACTCTGCATTTTTCATTTAAGTAAAATGTGTGGCAAAACTTAACTGGTAAATATGTCAAAGAGTGATAAATACTTTTTTACTTGGCACTGACTAGAAAACAGATTTTAAATTTTAAAACCTCTGTTTTACATCTGGTTACTTCCTGTCAGCAGTAATATTAGAAAACAGTAAACTAATCTGGTATTTGCATGACCAGAGAGGCATGCTTGGTGTAAAATAAAGAATAGCATCATCTAAATTAAAGAAAACATCAGTTTTTAAACTCTTCTTGAAAATGCAGAAGATATTTTGATATGTATCACTCTGAAGAAAACATTGCTAATGCTTTATGACTTGTTTTCCCGATAAAATCTGCTCACTAGTGTAAAGAAAACATCTCTGCAAATGCAGAATATTAAAATGAAAAGAGTAAGTCAATAGAAGCACCGTGTGGGGAAAAACTTATTTTTAAAAAATAAGAGTGTTGGGAACAGGAGCTTAAATTATTTGTTGTGCTCCTGAGGGTTTAGAGAGAGAGATGTTTACATTTTTCCAGGCTGTATGCGTCTGAGGATAAACTGAAGTTAAATTGTTTCAGTTCATTATAATTGTTTTGGGGAGCACTGAGAATAGCCAATAGAACAACACACAAGGTTGAAAACAATTTTTATAAACTGCTGTTAGCCTGAACCCTGTAAAAATAAGAAATCTTGAGGCAACTCTGGTTAAAGTTTTATTAAAAATAATTTTTAAAATCCTTACTACATCATTTCTATAACTATAATTTTATTTGCCTCATGCTATTTTACAAAGACATTAAGTTTAATCTCCCACGATTTTTTGTTTAAAGAAGTAATTTAAAATATTACTTGCACACTTAACTGATAAAATTAACTTTGTACATTAACATTTTCTGTTTAGTTAAGTTGGGATTTCTCATATCTGTAAATCTAAACTGATAAATCTGTTAATGAAACTGTTTAACATCCTCGTGTGGCCCAATACTTATCCTACGAGTCTGAAAGGGTTTTGCTATTTTTTTTTACAAAAGACAGTGAAGACTCTTCATGAAAGTGAAAGTTTTGATAAGAAATCAGCTGTTCATATTAAATAAATATAGAGGAAATATGGATGCGTGGTAGCTGATACTTGTTTAATAACTTACATCTGTTGATCCTTGGAAGCTAATTTGGCAATATTTGATGTTGTCAAACTCCAGTGTCTCTGTTTAAGACAGATGGTGCCTAGAAGAACAACTTCATTTCCTGTATAACTACAATTCCTTAAATAATCAATGGCTAGTCTGTACCTGAGGCAGGAGTCGCCTGTGAAAAAAACACAACACTATGTGGATACAGAAAGTACTGAAAAGTTGGTTTTCTTAAAGTTTTTTGTAATTATTGTAATTCCTGAATATTTGTCTTTCCAGAAGGAAGAATGTTACCTTTTTTCTTTCTTCCCTTCTCACTTCTCTGATATTTCATATCATAGGATTTTTAAAAGCAAACCACTGTGTGCAACAGATGGTTGAGGTTGGAAGTAACCTCTGGAGGTCATCTGGTCCAATCCCCATGCTCAAGCAGTGCCACCCAGACCTAGTTACCCAGGGTGGTGTCCAGATGGCTTTTGAATGTCTCTAATGAATGATTCCGCAAACTCCCTGGGCAACCTGTGCCAGTCCTCGGATATCCTCCCAGTAAAAAAGTGTTTCTTGATGTTCAGACAGCACTTCCTGTGTTTCAGCTTTTGCCTTTTGCCTCTTGAACCACACATGGCTTCTTACTCATGGTTCCTTTAACACCAATTTTATCCTCTTAATGGAAACTTTTACTCATCAAAAAATCCTCATAACCCATAATAAATGTTTACAGAAGAGACCAAATATGGATTGGTGAAACTTAGTGTACAGGTCTACTTTGTGCATCATTAGACTAGGCTTAGCAGCAAGACTGTAAACTGCATTTGCAGGCTCTTCATTCTTTCATTCCTGAAACAAGAATATATTGTTTGCTCTGTTCTTAGGTTAAAATGGCCAAATCTAAGTCTGTGAAGAATTTTTACGTCAATTCAGCTGTTATGGTTTGGTGAAAAAAGTGTAGACTTAAAAATTTCTATCATTAAATTCAGTGAGTTTTCACTGGCCTGGCAGGTGTGATAGATGAAAGACACCTTAATTTGTTTCCTGTCCAGAGACTGAGTTTCATGCAATGGCCTCCTATAACATTGGACACTCTATGATCTTGGGAAAACAAGACATGTATTTGGAAAGCTCTGAGATTTTACGAGTTTTCTAAGAAGTTATAGCATAAAATGTATTTCTCTTATTCCAGAATTAGACTCCGGTTATGTTTCAAGTCCCATGATGTTACTATAACTACTATAAATCCATCTTTGAAAAAAAAGAAAACCTTTCAAAGATGGCAGTAGTCCATATTCTCTTCTTTAAAAGCTTTTTTTTTCTTTCCTTCTTTCCTTCCTAGAAAAAAGTGAATGAATATTAAAGAAATAGTATATTAGCTCGAAAAATTAGTTTGATTTAAAGCAATTGGAAGCAGAATTGTTTTTATATGACGTATGTTCATCATACATGAATAAAGAATATTAAAAAAACCCAAACAGTATATGGCTCTGCTTGAACAGCTTGCTGTCAGAGAGTTTTTAGAAAACACAGCCAGCAGAAATCTTCTAGTGCTGTAAATCCAGTCCCCTGCTACAGTTAGTAACCATAGATTATAATCCTTTTTATAAATATAATCTTTTTGAGTCTGAAGTTTATTTGCATTCAGACTTGACAGTCTCCAGTAGAGCCCTATGCTGTCCTCCACCTCCAATACTGTTTAACTTTTTGTCTTATTTCCATCCTAAAATTATACACTGTTAATTCATACCCATATATTCTGGAGCCTTGTTCTTAATTTTCAATAGCTATTCTCATTTCTGATATATATTCCTGGATATATTTATAGAGAACAATTATGTCTTCTAGAATTAGTACTTTTAAAATAGATATCCCACTAATTGCCTTCTTATTTCATGCAAATTGCAAAGGGCTGGAGGCCCCCTCTAGCCTGGACTACTAAGTGAGATTTTTCTAGCTTTAAAGGGCTCTCTCTGTTTTTCTGACCCTATATCCTGTAGAAGCAGACAGTAAAGGCATACAGGTAGAGAAGATGAAAGTAGAAGTATTCTTAGCTGCCAGTGCTGGTAAGGGTTAGGCCATCATCTACTCATTACACCCATAATACAGTGGTTTTATGTCGTTCAGGAAAGTGTGTACTTTTCTTTGCCTTTTTTTCCATTGGTATTTGAGAAACGTTTTTATGCAAGTGCTGAGCTAGTCTAACTCTGAACATACTAATTTCTTAAAATGAGTAAGTTTTACTCTGTGTGTGTGTCCCTGCACATGGCAGGGGGGTTGGAACTACATGGTCTTAAGGTCCTTTCCAACCCTGACTATTCTGATTCTAAAGGGGAAGCAAAAATATCATCTTTGTCTGCTACAATTACAGTTGCCAAAAGACATTAGATAAATAGAATAGGACAAAACCCATAAAACTGAATTCCTATCTATTTATTAGAATTCCAGTCAATTTCATTGACTTTCAAAGCACCCTTTCTTAGTTCTTTTCTAAGGCTATCGTATACTTTTCCCTGCTCCAGAAAAGGAGGGGGCAGGTATATTAACAGGTGTATTACATGTTCCTACAGTTGATATTTCACATCAGCATTATAACTGGATAACTGCAGTCTAACAAAGCGCAAAACTACATGTCAGATTTACAGGGAACAGAAGTAGAGAACAAGCTCTGAGCCAAGCTGCTGCTACCACCTTGCTAACCATTTTGCAAACATAATTACAGGTCCCTTACTGCAGCTGAAAAAAGCTTAGAAGAGGCACAGATGGTGAAATGTCTCCTCTTCCCACATCTTCCCTGTGAAGGTCGTAAGAGTAACTGCATTCTCTTGTGTGGATATCTCACCTGTTTAAGAAAAGTTTGTCTGTCTCAATTTGGGAATGAAGCTCAAAATAGTTTGAGAGCATTGCTGCTGCTAAGCAGGAAAACTCAAGAGGGTGTTTGAGATCACCTTTTCCTATAGCTCTAGATTCAGTTTAACATTCTACTTCACCAGAAGCATGTGTAAATAATTTTAACCCTTCAAAAAGGAAAGAAGGACGTCACAGAAACTCCTGCTTGTAAGGTCCTTGCCCAACTGCATGTAAGAAAAACTTAGCGATGCATGGTTTCAAAAGGAAGGAACTTAAATTAGTAAGACTGCTGTGACTGTATGGTTCACAGAATTACATTATATTAAATAACTGTAACTAAATTAGCTGCAGTTATTTTTTGTCTCTCTGAAAGCATTGTGACCTGCACCTGAGAGGATTTGCGTCCATATCCTTTTTCAAATCTCTGCTCACTGCATCTTGTTGTGTGTTTCTTCTAAATTGGAGGTCACCTGGTCAAATCTTCATATTTAATGTTTCAAACTTAAGAAACGTGAAGAAAATTCTGAGCTATCTACTGGAGGCAAAGGCAGGTCTATAACAATTCAATAAAGTCAGTAAAATCTTTGAAAGTAAACAGCGTGCATTAATGCTTAGCATCACTGAACTGTTGACTCTTGGGCACCAAAAGCTTAATCAGCTTTTGTTTTCACAGGAGAAACACCAATTAAGGTTTGGGTTTTGGGGTTTTGGGTTGTTTTTTTTTTCTTTTTTCTCATAAGAGGTATTTGTGGTTTGCTGCCAACACTAGCAAAATTGCACAAATAGACAAATTGCACTAGGATCATATCTGTAGCCTGTGAGGGGAGAGCTGCTTACAACATTCATTTTTATAACATGCTATAAAAGCGATGTGATTTGGACTTGCTGACACTGAACTCCTTTATCACAGCCAACCAGGTATTGCAAAACAAATAGTAGAGTGTGGTTTTGTTTGCTATACAGAATTTATATATACTTACTGCTGTTTTGTCTAATGCAGGAATTTAAATTGATAAATTTAAATGTGTGATTGGAACCACTACAGAGATTGCAAACGTTCAGTGTTTTCTTTTCCTCTTTGTTTCTCTTCCCATTGGTTCATTAGATGTGTTCTCTATGTGAGATTTAGAAATGCTGGCTTTTGTGAAAAATGTGGTAGCAAATACTGTCACAACTCTTCTCTTCCAGGTGCATTTGGGGCTTTCAGTGATGAAGCTGTCACTTTATAGGAAGTAGTATGAAAGGAGTCTTTCTCTAAATTGTATTCATTTTGTCAAGTTTTTCTGTTTGCTTCCTGCACTGATTCTGTAATGGAGACAGATGTTACATTTATTGTATGCTTCTCTTGGCAGTTTCTTATCATTTGTGATTTTGATTTATAGTGTTGTTCTTATGTAATTCAGTAAGGGATAGCTGCCATAAAGTGTTTTAGGTGTGGGCAAGGGCATTTCATGTTCAAAATGTTTCTCTCTGGGGTGACTCGAATAGCCATTTAAGTTTTACAAATTATGACCTGTAATTTAAATCACATGGACTGGGGAATAATACAGTATTGAGCATATAGATTTCCTATGTGGTACCTCTGTTCTACCTCTGTAATGAATATGATTTATATTTGGATAAAGACATTTTCTGTTGTTTAGCAGTCATTACTGCACTTTCTGCTAATGCTGATGGATTTCTTTTTATGGATATGCAAGTATGCATTAGTTTATAGACTGGGTCAAGTCAGCAAAGGCATATCCCTCCCTACCTAAAATGGTCAGATATGTAGATATGTTTTCCTCCCTAGAAATCACATATCTGCCAAAATAATTTAGTCAGTGCAAGATTTTTTTATTGTTGAAGACAAAAAAACTAACGTGTGAGGAAAAATCATCTGATGATGAATACAGAGGCAGGATTTATAGCTGCTGGGCCAGAAAAGTGTGGAATGAAAAGTCATTAGAAAGGTCAATTCTAGACTTATGAAAAGAAAAAAGAAGGGGAGAAAATAAAACATTTTTTAAAAATCTCTATATGTCATAATATAGATAGATTTACATTGATCTTCTTTTTGTGGATTTCTTCTGGTTGAGGTCTTCATTTCCATGGCCAGTTTGAGTAGGTTGAGCTTTCTAGTATCTCACTGTTCCACACATTAAAACCTTTGCTTTCCAAAGGGAGATGGAGTAACCCATGAGTCCTATAATTCTGTGCTTTCTATCTCCTGGTATGCATGTGATTATAGTCTGCACAGCTGAGCACTTCTTTTGACAGCATTCCTGTTTCCAGGTAGAGTAGGGGATCTATCTGTTACTGGAATAGTAGCAGTCTTAGTTGTCTGTTCTGTGCTCCAATTCTTTGGTTTAATGCTTCTTTATTTCAGCACATCAAAATCTCTTCTTAGAGACCATTTTCTCATTAATGGACTGAACTGGGAGACATCTGAAGCTCCATGATCATTCCAGTTTTTCATCCTGTTTTCCTCATGTGGTTATCATCTTCCTCATAGGATCTGTCAGATTCTACTTACTAGACCCAATAAGTGAGGGATTAGAACTGACAGAGGATGAAATGCACTTAAACACTGTGCATTGGCTGGTCATAATCATAGGGATGGAGAGTGGTGGCTGCTCTAAACAGTGAATTCAAAGATAACAGAATCTTTGTTTCATCACTGATCCTTAAATGTGGTTTGTGGACTTCTCTAGCATGGGTAGAGTGAGATTCACGGCTGAGAGACAGAGATGCCTGCTTCATTAGAAAGCATGTATGGCTAAAGACTTCTGAAGGGAACTGGTTTAATGTTCCCAGATTACAAGGTTAGTTGTTGATTATGTTGGTTTGTGTTTTCTTAAATAGTTTTTAGAGACTTTGATAACTGAATATTGGAATGATGTTGCTTGGCCTTTTCTACTGAGAATAAGTGGGAAGTAGGGTAGATGGACAGGCAGAGAGAGGAGAGTGGCAAATGTGTGCCTCGTGCTAGCTACATTTTAAAGGTAGTGGTTTGTACCATAAAGTTGTTTCCTCCTCTCCTTTTTCACTTATGTGTTCACCATTTACTTTTGTTTATCTTCTGTCTTTAAAGAACTTTTTATTTTAAACTGTAGTTTTGCCACTCAAATACTGGCACCAGGTTGGTACACATGATTTACCTGGCACTGTAGGAGACATTAAATTACAGTTCAAGCATGCACTGCTCTAGGTCAAGCACAATGGTAGTCCTTTGGATATAAAGAGAAGAGAAACTTTCATTTTTTGTTTTGGGGTTTGTTGGTTTTTTGTTTTTTTTTTTTTTAGTTGGGATTCCAGCAGGCTTTTTGGAAGTTGCTGCAGGTGCTCTTTATTAGTGTTTGAGGAGGAGAAGAAACTCAAGACAAAAGGAGGGCTAGTATCAAAAGAGGACGTAAAGTATGTGTCCATGTCTTCTTATGGCTCATTCATGCCAGCAGTTTACCAGAGACATCTGCTATGTCAGAGTAGTCTAGTAAAACGATCCCAAGCTATTAAAATGGGGGCATAAGTTAAATGTCCCAGACAACTTGCTGTGTGAGGGCTTTGAAGTTCATGAATTGCATTAACTGGTGTCTGATCTTTCAAGGATGGTAAATATAGTCTTGAATCTAACAGTGACTTGAATTTACTGTGGTTACTTATTGCTAAGAGAGATGTGCAGGGAGGCATCGCATCTATATGGAGAGATAGCTGGATAGTCCCAGTTAAGTGTCACTGGGATGAAAATTTTGGGAAGGAGATGGTAGGAGTACTTAAGGACATAGAACCATAAACTTATAGAATAAGCTAGGTTGGAAAAGACCTTTAAGATCATCAAGTCCCACCATTAACCCAGGACTGCTAAGACCACCAGTAAACCATTTACTGAGGGTCTCATCCACACAGCATTTGAACACTTCCAGGGACTGTGATTCCACCGCTGCCTTGTGCAGCCTGTTCCAATGCCTGATCACCCCCTCAGTGAAGAAATTTTTCCTAATATCCAGTCTAAACCTACCCTGGCACAGCCTGAGGCCATTACCTCTTGTCCTATTGCTTGTTAATTGGGAGAAGAGAGCAACCACCACCTCACTACAACCTCCTTTCAGGCAGTTGCAGAGAGCGATAAGGTCCCCGCTGAGCCTTCTCTTCTCCAGGCTAGACAACCCGAGTTCCCTCAGCTATTCCTCCTCAGACTTGTGCTCCAGCACCTTCACCAGCGTCACTGCCATTGTCTGGACCTGCTCCACCAACTCAGTGTGTCTCTTGCAGTGAGGGGCCCAGAACTGAGCACAGTATTCGAGGTGCTGCCTCACCAGTGCAAAGTCTACTTTGTGAGGTCTGTGTCTGAAAGGCTGAAAAGAGAGAGAAAACAGCGATTCAACAGTTTTGGTTATGAAAAACATCAGGCCACATTTCTAAGCAGCTCTGCTAATTACAGTGGCAATTTGAATGTTCATAATGAATGTTATGAATCACATTTCAAGAAAGCTTTGCTATCCCAGTTTGGGGCTATGAGACTTGATTACTGTTCCTGATCTTATTCCTGATAGTGAACATTTCCACTGAATTCCATGAGACAACTCTTGTAAGATCAGACTGAACACCAGCCTTGGTTTCCATAGACTTATAAGGACATGTATTTCCATGTTCAACCCCGCTAAAATTATTGGCCTATCATGCCTGTTGTGGGGACTTTTTCTTTGTCATAACCATAACCATTTCACCTTAAAGCAATCCATAAAAACTTTGATTTAATTTGATTTTTGATATTTTTATATTACTTTTTACTTGCTCTTTTAACATAATGCTATCAAAATTGTTGTTGATTACTTGCAAGGCATACCCCTGGAGAGCAAGGTAATTTTAACAGTAAGTTCACTGGGTCCAGAATCAAGTCTTTAGTGAATAAATAATTTTACCTTCAAACAAAGTCTTTCAACACTCTGGAAATATTCTACTGCCAAAGACTTGTATTCCTCACTTCCATTAATATTCATTAAGAACTGAAAGAAACATGTATTAAATTCCACTGGGGTTTGGCTTCTACTTTTGTGTTCTCACTGAAGTTTCTTTTAATGTATTCTGAGAAGTCTTTGGTAACCTTTATGCTCTTTAGTAGTGTTCAAGCTTTTATACTTCTTCCTCCACAGAAATCACCGTCTGGTTCTGAATGTATTTTTGTTGATTTCTGTCATATTGTGGACCTCCTTTGTAGCTTGTTGAGACAGTGAATCTTCTGTTCATCTTGAATGAAAGCTGGTACAGAAAATTGGACACATTCACCAGGGTAATTGCATCTATTTGCAGTTCAGCTTCCAGTGGTTTTGCTGCAGTGAGAGAACTGAGATATGGTGACAGTGTTAGGCTTTTTGACGCAAAGCTGTCTGAGACTCAAGTATGATGCATTCAATTAATATCTCTTTTTCTGGCAAAGAGAAGACTTGCAGTAAAGTACTTGTTTTCTCATCTACTATCATCTAGACTTAGCTGTTTTCTTCTTCCATCTTCTATATTAAAATTTTGCCTGCAATTATGCTGTACTTATATTGTCTTTAAAAAGCCTTGCAAATGATTCCCCTTTCTGGAAATATTATACACTAAGAAATATATTGAAATGCCATCTTAACAACTTCAAGAAATATAAATGTGGTGCCCAATTAATTTATACATTGTTGTGAAGTCATTTACAGGGTAAATTTCTGATTTTATGGGATTATTCTTTTTATTGAATTGATCCTTGAAAGTTTTAGTTCTGATGTCTCTTGACTGATCTTAGTTTCTCAGATGATTTATTGACAAACAGATGAATACATAAATCAAAGAAACCCCATTTTCATAATCTATACTGGTATGATGGAGTACAAAAATGGGCACTACTGTATTTCTGTGAAGATTGCAAGTAAAATAGCTTTTATGGTACAGATTTATGCCATCAGAAATAGCTATGCTTTTCAAGTTACTCTGCTAGTGACAGATCATGTTTTGTTGGTGGAAAATTAGTTACCAAACCCCTCGAATCTTCAAATATAAATCTGTGATGAAATCTTAAGTGAAGATCATATTTTTCAACATTATTTGCTGATGTCAATGACAGAGATTACATGAGTTTTCAAGCAGATGGAATTCGAGTAGCCTGAAGTGTCATCAGCAAATAAAAATATACAATTTTTGACATGGAGCTCCAGCCCAGGTTTTGAGTGGTGTATTTTAAATGACTTGGTTTCAGAATTCATATGAAAGCCTTAATGAAGATCTTGATAGCAGTGGTACTTTAAAATTCTAAAACATCAGAAGTAGAATAATATCTACACACTCACAGAAAGGTATTTATTGTGGCAATTAGAAATTTAGATTAAGCAGTTTGAAATTTAATCAATATACTGAAATTAATACAGCATAGGCTTTTTGGTATTGATAAAGCAGTGTTCAATGACAAATGTCTCTTTAATCCACAAGCTGTTTAGATAATAGCATAAAAAGTAACTGCAAGCCCTTTCTACCAAACCTGACTCTTAGTCTCCTTCTGGCCCTATCAGTCTTGCACTGTGAGCTACATGGTGACACAAATTTGCTGGAGGATAATGAGAGCTCTCGGCTTGTTGACTGCAGGACTTTCCTGGGAGATGAGAGATGTGGTCTTATTTCTCCTCAAGCTGCAGAAAATGCTCCTCTGTGTTATGAGTAAAAGCATGAAGCAGCTGTACTGCCAAAAAGAAAAATCCGAAGGCAGCCAAGCACAGGAACGGGTCCAGGCTGTGAGTCCCTAATACAGAAATAAGACCAGTCTGAGGGAGAGGGGGATTTTAGACATGCTTCTGTCTTTATAAGTGTCTAGATATTAGGAAGGTTGCTGAGATTTGCTGATTTTTCACTCACCTTAATAAAGAAACAAAGTGCCTAAGTTTGGGGTTTAAGGATGTAATTCTCAGGCAGATGCTTAAAAGTTAGCTATGGCAGCACAGAAATTCCTTGTGAATTAAGGCCTGAGACCTTTCTCACACAGTTCACAAAGTTCCTGACCTCCATATTCTTATATGTTTCTGTGAAAAATCAAAATATTCAGTGCTGAATTTTTTTGAACACTTCAGAACACTGAATGTTGCAGAAGAAAATACATGTGATAATATATTTGATAAATTTATAAATTTGACGTCCTAAAAGCCTGTTCATCAGGGATAATTCTATATAGAGGTAAGTCACATGGTATGGGGGGGTGGGGAACCAAAAGAGGGAAAACTTTTTCCATTTCAGAATATGAAATATGCCATGAATGGTAAAGAAAAATGCTTTTGCAGTAATTAGGCTAAGCCTGGTGGTTGAGGTCTAAAAAGAATTTGAATTTCTCTTTCCCTCCCAAAGGAGGTGTTTGGAGCCCAGCACAAGCTCTGTTGTTGACATATGGTGGAGAGAATGAGAGGTAAATTAAGAGATTCTATTGGACAATCACGAAACATGTTTCTTTTATAGATGTTAGGGATCTGTGGGGAATTTTTTTGCCTTTTAACTTTTTGAAAACCTAAGTGTGCTAAATGAATATTGAAGAGTTTACAAATATGCAATTTACCATCACAGATGAAATACTGGGCATGCTGGTTGTGTTTAAACGTTCTTGAAGTTAGTAACCACCCTTGTCTTAGCAGCTTGTAGCCCTAGCATGCTAAAACTGTAGCCCTGAGAAAGGAATAAAATATTGTCAGGACTCTGAGGGCACCAATGGGCTTTTCTACCCCAATCTCCCTGTGCCCAAGTGTCCAGGAAACCCATTTTTGCTCAGCCCAGTCCCCCAGTCCTGGTGGTTACTGGTCACTCCAGTGCCCAGCCCTGTTTCCTCAGTTTGTGGCTTGATTTGGGTTGATCTTGGATCTAGCTCATAACATTGCATCTGTCTGATGTTGCAGTCTGAAGTCTGTTACAAACATGAATCATGCTGAATAATCAGAGAAACAGGAGTGTGTTTAAGGATCTTCAGGAGGCAGGAGGACTGCATGTTGTCCTAAATGTGTGTCACAACTGAAGAGCTGAATGCACAGGAGCAGTGGGTTGTAGCTCTGTCTGTGAGCACAAAGAGAAGTGAAGCAGCTGGGAGGGGTGGGTGTCAGAGTCAAAAGGCATGGCAATTTCAGACAGCTTTTCCATCCACCTGAAAAGGTGTCAGAACCCCACAACTTACAAATCCCAACCTGGGTACATGATGTTACTGCAGGAGAACAATCTGTGGGCGTTGTGATATCCTTGTTGGAAAGCTAGAGAAGAGGATGGCAAAGCTATTGCAGGAAAACATCACACAGTAGACATTGTCTATTAATCTACATATATTTCTTTCTTTAGTATCATAAAATACATCATGCGAAATGATTCACACCTGCAAGTGGGGAGTAGCAGTTTACCAATCTGAAACTTGGGTCAGCATTCTCAGGCTTCTGAATAGGAGTTTGAGGCCCTGTTTTACTGACTTGTTAACTTGAGTAAAATTGGTTTTGGTACCTGTAGACAAAGAATAGTATACCTCGTGGTATGATGGCTACTGCTCTGAAGTGGGTTTTATTATCATTAATTCCAAGATGGAAAATTCAGAGAATTTCTCCATGCTCTTACATGAATGATACTTGAAGGTAGTGCTGTAGAAGCCATGGGTTATCACAATATGAGGGAATTCAGTTTTGTTGCTCATTTTGAACAAGTGAATGACTTTTGTCAGTATTTTGACATTGTCAACACTCATCAATATTTTTGTGTTGGCAAGTGCTTTCCCTACATCCTTCTCTTATTTATTAATGATTGGAGAAAAATAACTATTACAGCTGAACCCAGGACAATCACCATGTTAAGTAGATGATTTTCACAAGTCTTAAAAGGAGCATGCTTTAGTTGTGCCACAATATGGACTGAAATGTTGATAAGAAAAAAGAATAAGGATGCATACATCTAACCTATAAACTTGTGTTTGTATCCTCAGTACTGGAGATAAAGTTGTTTTCTCTATTTCCATCATGCTATCATGCTTAGCCATTATAAGGCTTTTGTACTCTGAGCGATAAATCGAATTCCAGTAAATGCCCACAACATACTGTCATTTCCGTCTTTATCTTCTCCTTCTTTCTCCTTGCTAAGAAGTTTGTTATTTGATATAAAGCAGATGCTTCCTTCCTTCAGGAGCAGACACCAACCTAGATAACTTCACAGGATGAAGCTGTTTCCCCTTCACTCAAAAGTACTGGTGGCAACAAATCACACAGGGCTCTGTCAAATGACATCCGTGCATAAAAGGTTATAGTACTATTTGCTTTTTTATAAGATTTCAGCAGAAAATGAACAGTTATTTACTAAGCAAATATTAAAAAAAAATAAATAAATTATTAAACCAAATGGTACACATGTAGAAATTTAAAGCCTCATGGCTACAACATAATATCATTATGTGGCTTATGCACTTGATATATTTCATGATATGTAAACTTCTGTAAATTTGTACTCAGATTTCTGCATGAAGAATATTGTAATTAAAGAATGCTAAGGAAGAGTGAGCAAAATGAAGTTTTCTGTTCTTTTATGTGGTGCCATTATCACAGGAAACTAGGAAGTGAAGGAAACTTAATCATTAAGAAAGCAACATCAAGTTATTCTACTCACATTGGATTATTGAAGCTATTCAGCTGTCATTATGGGGAGCTTAACAATGTGATTTACAGGAAGTTGCACCATAAACTAACAAGGAACTTCCCTCTGCAGAAGATATCTATATTATAACATGAGAATGTACAGAATAATTCTGTTTATACAAGTTCAGCATGAATGAAACAGAGAGCTTGGCATGCCCATACGGATGTGATACTGCATTGGAAGAGAGCTATGGGAATCTTAGCAAATACTTAATTCCTCCATACATTGCTTCAGGAGATCCAAGTTTAAAAGGGTGTGCTTCCATAGAAGATATATGGATTATTTTGAGACCGGTATTGAAAGGATGCTTTAGAGACTGTTTATAGCTAGGAAACCTCTTCCGTATGTGCCATTACCTAGCAGTGGAAAGCTCACATGAACGTCAGTGGTGCTTGTGTTACAGTGAGGACCAACACTACTCCTTCCTAGATTCTTTTGTTTCGTTTGGGGGTTTTTTGTAGTTTGGTTGGTTGGTTGGGTTTGGTTTGGTTGTGCTTTTTTTCTAGTTTGTGTTTTCTTTGAGGTGTTTTGTTGTTTTTTTTTTGTTTTTTTTTTTTTTTTTTAATAAAACCAGTCCCTCTAGTGTCCTTTTTTCAGATCTTTGATCACATTCCACGGTACTCCGTGTTCCAGTTTATCCTGGGACTTTCCTGGTGCTGCAGAGCCAAATGCAGTGGGATTTTTTGTTGTGCTTCCCATCAGAGCCATCTGGGGACTTGCTGCAAAGGGGACTGTTCTGTCAGGGATGCTGTTGGCTGTATTCATATTCTTGCCTGTATATGTACATCTCAAAGTATCAGCACACCATTTCACATCCACTAGAGATGTTATCTGCTTTGATTACTAAGAAAGCACGTATTTGTCTTGTATAGCAGCAATTTTTCCTCAAAGATATATGAAACACTTCTTCAAAAAGAAAGGAAAATCTTTCAAGTAAAAAGTTAAATACTTACAAAGAGGTGTTTTTTAAGATTTTCAGCATGCAGTTTCTATTAATTCTGACTGTTGTCCAAACTAGTCAACATACAGCTGTTGCAAATTAACTTCCTTGTTAAGGCAAAATGATATGTGAAGCATCAAAATAAATTGCAAATGGATAAGATTAGGATCTTTTGCTCTCAAGAGAAATAAAACATAATATCAGAAATTGCGTGGAGTCCTGCTTTTCAGTTGCTGTTTTGAGAAAGATACAAAAAAGTTAGATTATAACAGTGTCTGATTTCTGAAATTCATTTTGTGTCTTTGACTCCAGTTTTCTTTGTTTTCCACCATTTATTGATAAACACAATGAGTTTTTCTTGAGAAAAAAGAAACGTTGCCTTGTTGAGGACATGGTCTCTAACTAACAGCTAGCACCAAGTAAGAGAAATAGTATCTCATAAATCATTTTTATTGTGAGTTTTTCCTTTGTGTAGTGCAGAGCTAGTCTAAATACTTGTATTTATGTGTCTTTGTTCACAGCCTTCTCTCAAGAAGTATTCCTTGACTATTGACTGGTACAACTGATACGTTTCAAAAATCCTGTTAAAGTAAACTCTATTGGGAAATTCCACCTAATTTATTAACCGCATCATAATGCAGCAGTTTATCAACCTGCTTTTTAACTGTGAGGGCACAGGTTGTCCAGAAAGGTTGTGGAGTCTTCCTCCTTGGAGATATTCAAAAACCAACTGGGAATGGTCCTGAGCAACTGGCTCTGGGTGGCCCTCCTTGAACACAGGGATGCTGGACCAGGTGGCCTCCAGGGGTCTCTTCCAACCTCAACCGTTCTGTGATTCCATTCTAGCATTTCGCGATTATCCTGGGCTTCATTTAGACAATAAAACAAGCTATGCAGTATGCCCCAAAGCCAGGACAAAATTATTACTTGGTAACTGTTAGGGAGCAAGTAATAAGATCTAATTGCCTTGAAAGAAAATGTATGAGTTTATTTCCTTAAATGATTGTACTTACTTTGATGACTATCCCCTTTCTTTCATGAGCAGGATGAGAGGACTGACTCATGTAACAATATGCTACTAGACAGCAGTCCATTTCTTAAGGTCCCTTGATATCAAAGCTCTCAGAGGTTAAACCCAGCTCTTAAATTTCTTGGTATAAACATTAAAGCCACTGATGATGCGTATTGTGCCTAGAGAAAGGACTCTATGCTTAAAGGCGTTGTGTCCTTATTTTCTGACTGTCAGTCTAATAAAAGATATTACATCTCTCTCCAAATCTTCCCTCCTGAGTAGTTTAGGAGTAGTTACAGGATTTTGACCTAGTTTCATGGAACTTCTTGTCAGCGAAGTTATTTTCAGCTTTGCGAATGGCCTAAATTCCACTTGACCTAAAACTATGATGTGTAGTATCCAAACTGGTCCAAGGCTACTGTGCTGCAAAGAGCTTCAAATCACTATTGGTTATATACTTACTAAGACTAAAGTTCTTTAAAAAGCAATATATTCAGTAATGTTTTGCATTGTCAACATCCGTTTTCATCATAACATCGTAACTGCTATCTTGTAATTGAATGTGCTATAGTTTTATTTCAGCTAACTAATAATCAAACTGAGTAACAATGGAAGAAGAAACAGCAGTGCATTTTATTCTTGTTAATCTTGTTTTAATATAGTGTGTTGTTGAACAATAAAATAATTGAGTGATAAAGAACAATTGTTCTTTTTTCAACATCTTTTTTCTTCTCCCCTTACTAGAGATCTTTTGAAAAGACTCTATGTAGTGAGTAATTGCCCTATTTGTTTCACATTTTTTATACTTTAGAATGAAAACTAATTACAAATAGAGGCTTGGTGCTTGGACATTACAAGGTTACCACACAAATATTTTTATTGCTGGAGTTCAGGCCACATGCATCTCAGAAATTATTATACTACTTCATTTCTTTGTCTTGTAATTCCCTTCAGAGAAGAAAATACAAGATCTTTGAAATTAAGCATGGCATCATCATAAACTGGGTAATGAGTATATTCTTCAGATATTTAGCTAAGATAATAAAAATACATACTGCAAGGACAAGAATAGGAAAAAGTCTGGAAGGTTTTCATCGATCTACCAGGTTTTTCTTTATTCCTTTGCAGAAAACAAAGCTTTCCCAAAGTCTGTGTTGCCACTTCTTCTGCAAGAAATTGGCTGTGTTGATGTCTGTTCATATTAAATGGCAAAAAGCTTACAAGATATGTACACCTTCTTTAATCTCTTGTTTCAATTTGTGTCTCCTGTCTCTTGTCCCACCACGTATACAACGTATGACTCCGTCTTCTTAATAAACACCTCATAAACATTAGAAAGCTGTTTTTAATTTTCCCTTCCATGCTTTTCTTATTCAGAAGTGTAGATTTCTTTTTTTAATAAAGACTTCATTATTGCTTTATTGTTTATATTCTATTATTACAACTTGTAGTTCCATACATCTTTGCTGGTAATAACATTTTACTGTCTTTTTAGAAGAAAACTAAAAGGAAATTAAAATTAAATAATTGATCCATTTTCCCTAGATTGTATCATTTAATTCTTTTTCTTCAATCTGTTATGTAAGGAACAAAAGCAAAAATTGTCTCCAGTTCATTCGTATTTGAAAACTCACTCAACTACATAAGGGCACCACTCCTTTGAATAGGCAGCAAAATGTGTCTTTTCATCAGAAAACCAGATCTCTGTTAACTAGATAACTGTTTCAGCTTTACTATTTCAAATGACTAATGAGCAGCTGGTGGCTTCTTCAATAAATACAGTGTCCTGATTGAATTATTCCCTACCTATAGTGAGTCCAAACAAATGTATTTATTAGGAACTAAGTGGTGGCTTGCCTGCAACAAGTGACATTGACTGCAACAGGTATGTTTGGAAGGCAGAGAATTGAGGTCTGTGGCTGGACCAGAAGCTGTGGGGTAAAGCAGAGGCTGTGGGACACAGCCATGCAGTTGGTGATTAAACCAAAAGTTCCTTCAACCACCCTTGCCACCATGAACAGGCTAGAGGGCTGTCTATAAGCAACAGGGATACTGAACTGACATCGTCCTTGTTTCTAAACAGGAATACACATGCCCCCTTTTAATTATCATTTAAAGAGGAAGAGACACTCCAGATCTCACCATTACATCAAGGAATTAGGAGGAAAAAAGTATGTGATTTCAACGCATAAGGGAAAATTCTGCATCTTTTGAAAAGTAAATTATATTATTTCTATAACAGTCTGAAGACATGATTGTTATTTACTGTTTCCTGTTGCCTCTCATTTCTGTTAAAATAATCACAGTCACACTATTTATGTAAAAATTAGGAATATGCAATCATTGCAGAAAACTGTATCTTTATCCAAAAATGTGACAGATTGTGTTTCTGTGTTGCCAGGTGGACAGTGCACCATGATCATTCTTACTATGTCACATTTAGGACTGTTTTATAGTTAAAGCTGACATGGGTTTCATTCCACATCTGTCTTTTTTGTAAGTTTTCCTTTCATGAATGATGTGACACAAGGGAAGATTTTGTAGGCAAAAAAGGTCACAATCTTTTTTAAACCTGTTATATTTTTGAAAGTCAGGAATCAGCAATATGATTACATATAATAAACGTCTTTTGTTATAAGTTCTGAATACGAACTGACGTAAAACTTATATCTAATATTGCTGCCTTACCAAAGTTACTTTTGTATTTGTAGATGAAACTGTATGGATAATGGAAATTTCAAGTAGGAATAATTTTTTTTTAAATTAAGCAGTAGGCTGTGGTGGAAACTGTTTCAGCCTTTTTTCCCTCTCATTAAGTGGAACAGAAAATTTAAGTGTAAGAAAAAACTGTGCACATATGACTGTGGAAGAGAAGCAAATTCCAATGACAGGCTGTGACATGTAAGAAAAGAATATTTGTGATCAGCTAGAAGTAAAAATATAACTCCATCAATGTTAATGTCATATTAACCTTACAGAAAGGACTGCCTTGAGGAAAGAGAAGGATTTTGATTGGTGAGTGGCTCTCTTGATCTTCCATTTTCCTCTGTGACACACTGACTGAGCACACTATTCCAATTCAGATGTTAATTTATGGAAATGGATAATACAATGTATCTGATTGCTTAATTATGCATCCTGGGGATTAATTCAGAATCCTTATAATACATCTTGATGACCTTTCAAAGGCAGAACCTGCAATTTGCAACTTTTATTGGGATTTAATCAACTGGACGATGCTCCTCACATCTTTTTCTGATGAGGGTACTGCCCTCTGTCTCTGGTGCTTTTACTGTGTATTATAATCACTAATTTTTAATGCAAAAAGCAGTCATTCCTGTGTAGAATAAGAGAATTCAAGACTGAACAGAATTAGCCAACTGCTTGCTCTGCTCACACCTTAATATTGAAAAAAGATGATACAAAGTTTTGGTATTGAGGGGGTTGAAATGTGCTAGCAGAAAATGGCATAAAGACCAAATGAATCTAGGGATGAGTACAGCAAGCTGTACAATATGCAGTATAATAAATGGCATGGAGAAAATGGAAGTGTAATTCCCATTTGGGCTGTTTCATTATACAAAACCAAGATGTTTCTATTGGAATTGAAAAGCAACTTATTGAAAAATCAAAGAAAGGGCTCTTTACTGCACAGACTACAATTAACAAGCAAAATTGATTGCCAAGAGGTGTCACTGAAGAAAAAAATGTGATAGACTAGAAAAAAACAACCAACCTTTCATATGTATAATACAAATTTCTTCAGTTATAATGGTAAACATGTAGCTGTTAGAAAGGATATAAATCCTTACATCATCCTTCAGGGCATAACACCAAGTCTATATATTTTCTATATTTGAATCTAGAAGCAAATCTCCCATGGGTTTAGTTAACTACTAACTACAGTTTTTTCATTCCTTTAAAAAAAAAATGAGCCTCTCTACTGCTTTCAGTACGTTTGGATGGATGTTCATCACCAGGGGATTCCTAACTAATTGTGACTAGTTGATTAATCATAGTGAGAAAGGTGAGACTCTTGGCTGCCACTCAAATCCAGCAAAACAAATAGCCCATGCAGAAATTACATGTCCTACTTGTATTCTGTATTTTGAAACACTGAGGGAAGTAGATGATCTTGATATGAAAACATCTGTAACAGTTTTAATATTGCATTATGCCCCCACAAGTGTAATATAAATATAAATGCCTTAAGAAAATAATATGTTATATAATAGCCCTAAGACAAAAATAAGAAGGGAAATGGCTTCTGTTGACCAAATGAGATACTTATAATACTGCTAGGTTGGTAGTATTTTAGAGTTTATATAACTGACTGCCAAGAATTAAAACTTTCACACTGTCCTTTCTCTATTTTTTTCTCCTTTTTTTTTTCTTTTATTCTTTGTTTTAGCTCTTTTTCTTCCTTTTTTTCTTCTTTTTTTTTTTTTTTTCCCTGTAAACATGTCTGTTAGCCCTGATTATTGTATGCGTGGAGCAGTCACTGTATGCTTTGAATTTTTTTCTTTAGGTAGAGATGTCAAGGACAAAAATGACCCTGTTAGAGGTAAAAATCTGGGAGATGTAATATTCCACCAAATGAATATACAAGACATATAGGAAGGGAAAAAATGTATTTGATAGCAGGGTGTTGATAGTCCAGTACAGGGCAGTTTGTGTCTGCAAAGAGTTGGCATTAAATATCTTTGAACACAAAGGAAAAATGTGGGTACTGGCAGTGCTTTAAATGCTCACCACCTGCTACATATGCTGTGCAATGTACATGCTGCTCTGTCACGTATTGAATGCATCTAAGTTACTGAGTAGCTGGACTAGGGAAAATGTAATCCTTTCAATAGTGAATAGAGGGACAGAATTTTCTTTTTAAATGGTTGCAATTGACCTCTTTGATTTTCTATTGATGTGTAGCTATGGGTTTATATTTTAAAGCTGTTATTGGCTCCAGATTTTATGAAACTTAAGGCAGTTTTATAGTAGTAAATTACATGATGAAAAGAAAGTAAATGAGCAAATACACATTTCTGTCTTTAATTTTCTTTTATCTGTCTTACTTCTCAAATGGATAATATTGTGAAGGAAGCCTATATTTCTAGATTTTACTAAAAAAGACTAGCTAATGAATTACTAAAGTTTGAAATGAAAATGTATGTTTACTTAATTAGTGATCTAATTGAAATGACTAAAGACACTATCATAGCATGCAAATGCACCTGGAGTTTGTGTCTGCATGCAAATATACACACAGCCTGTACTGGGCTGGCAGAGTGAGGGTAGATGCTGTTCTCCTAAAAGAAGAGAGATGAACATTTCCCACTGTTGCATACCCAAACCTCTGGTACAACTTTGTGTTGATTTAGTCTGAAGCTAATCTACTGCTCCCAGTATCTAAGCAGTCGAGGTGAGATTTGGATTTTATTCATCAGCTATCACCAAAACTGTTTATTTCCATGCTTAGAGAGATTCTTGTAGCAGACTGCAGGAATAACAGTGAACCATCAAGTCTTATGTTTACAAACACATTTGTTTGAAACGTTTTGCATGACAGGTTACAGATTGTGACAGTTACACTGGGTCAGAGAAAAGAAAGTCAGGTAATGCCAGGTGCTTATAATGAAGCATGCACCCATCTGATGGATGCATCTTGATTGAACATGTCATGTTGCATTTCATATGAAAACTTAAAAAAAGTCTATTAGATGTTGTCTTTTACCACAAATTTGAGCCAGAAATACACATTAGTTATTTCTCAATACTTTCTCTTATTACAGAAAACACGGCAGACATGAGGTTACCTGTATGGTGGTAGGTAACTGCTCACTGTAATAAGCCCATCCAGTGCCAGCAGTGGTACACGAATCCCTCCCATTCCTCTGGGCCATTCACTACTGCTCCTGACTTCTCTCTAGAGCAGAGATTTACTGTTGTGCTGGGCCATCACTGCTAATGTCTTTTCTTAAAGTTTCCCTTGTCTTTATATCACATCAGCTGATTTCTATTTACCAGGATCACTGTGGGGAATCTTGTGTCAAATAATTTCTGATGCAGAAAACCTTCTGGCTGGTAATTTCTGATTTTTCTTTGTTGAAAGACAAAGCACTGAGAACTTCTTGTAGTAATTTTTGGTTAATTTTACATGTTGATTTAATCTCTGTTAGTTTTCCAGCTCTCATAGCTGCATGTGAACAGTGAGATTACGTTTAAGATTCTAAGTTTATGTAAAAAAAAAATAATCCAGATGTTTTGTTTTCAGCTTCTCCTGTCAATGTCACTTCCTATTGAGCTCTTCCTTTCATCTAATACATTTCTGTTAAGATAGATGAATTCCTATAGCTACTTTTTCTTTTTTTTTCTTTCTCCTTGACATGTGGTTTCCCTGGTGTAGGTGATTCTGAACAATGCCTGCTCTGCTACTTTTCAAAACAGCTTTTGTGTTGTGACAGTGGTGGCAACATCAAACGACAACAACTAAGAATCTCTTACCAGCTTGATGTGTATTTGTTAATCATTGCAGAGTGCTTCACATATTTATAAATGGCCTTGAGCAAATGGACATCTTCAAATTGAATTTCAATAAGTGCTGAACCAGGACAACTGTTTAGTGTCTTTGGTGTACTATTAGTTTTGCCATACTAATATTTCACTGGTCTTCCAATTCAAGATTTTCCTTTTGGGGAATTTTCCTTTTGGGGAATTTTCCTTCATGAGTTGCTTTATTCTTTGATTAAATTCTTTGTGTTCATCTGTGTGGATATCCAGCTGTAACTGCTGCAGCTGAGGTTAAATTATTGCTGATTGCTGTACAGTCTTCTTCACACCAGCTTTCACTGCTTTTGACAGTGCCTTTAGTCTGTTCTTTAGTTTGTTCTAGATTTTACTTGAAGGGTTGCATAATAATGTGATCATTGTGGCTGCTGTTGATAAATGTGGTGTAATATGTCTTTACATTTTAGGCAAGTGATCTAAATTTTACATTGGTAGATAAATCCTTGATCTGTTTTATTGTTCTGATAAGTCTCTAGTTTTTGTATATGTCGTTTTGAGGGAAAACAATTGCCTAAGCAAGACTGGAAAATCAGCACTATTAGTGCTTTGTATCTGTAACTGTGACTTCCCAATATTCTTTCAATCACACAACTGTCACTTCTAAGTTAGCGTTAAAACCACTCATCAGAAAGAGTGATCCATGCCCTGGTACTGCCAGTGACGTCATAGAACAATTACAGAACTCATCATTGCTCTCAGTGCTATGTTGTTCTCTCTGAGCATAATGCTGTATGACTGACAACTCTGCAGAACTAGTCTTATTTTTATTGGAGTCTGTTTGATAGGTTTTCCATTGATTAGCCATCATCTGTGTGTTCTGTTAAGATGGGTGCTCTAGCTTGACTAAGACATATTTCTTCTTTAGCTTGAAACACTTAGCCATTTATTCTCTCTAAGGTTAAGTTGTGAAGTTCATGTTTGTCAGGCACTGCATTATTGAAGAAACTTTTGATATCCAAAATAATCAAAATATTTCTGGTTTATAGTAACAGGAAGGCCAACACTAAACCCATAAAAATCAATATATTCTCTGCAGCATCAGTGGGCATTAGACTGCGCCAAAATTTGTTTAGGGAATGTCTGTGTACCAGTAGCAAAACTGTGGAGACATGGAGAGTAGCTCTGAATGAACTAGCATGGATGGTGAAAGCCTGCATGCTTGTGTGAGTGTAGCTTTCTTTCCAGTGTAACTGATTAGGAAACTTCAGAAAATTAAACTAGGTAGCTGTGACTCCAGGTTCATAGGTTCCCATGACTAAACCGATTAATTTACAGTAATTTTGTCCTTCAGTATGGTTCTACATGGTACTGTGTAAGCTCCTAAAATATTTCTTTTTCTTTTAATATTTTATTAAATAGTTAATAGCTAAATAGGTAAACTCTGTACATAGTGTAATTCTATTAATTTTTAATTATATAAGAAAAAATCTATGAGATAAATGTATCTGAAATAAAGTAATTCTTCCCACCCATTCACCAGCGTATAATTTTTTAATGTATTTTTCCTTGTGCTTCAAGCACTTATGGCTGTTTTCCAGGATGGTTTTGAAAGATTTTGGCTCTGTGATGGCATTGTTTGATTGAATGTTTGAATAACATCAGTCTTTTCAAATGAAATAAGCATATTCAGTTTGATAGACTGTTTAGCCTTGAGTTGTTAACTCCCCAGTGTCAATCATGAAATGTGTTTAAAAATGGATGATACCACAGCTGGACTTAAGAGGAAAAAGTAGCTGGTCTTCAGCACCACAGTCAGAACTGATATCATTATTACAGAATCACAGAATCACAGAATCCCAAGGGTTGGAAGGGACCTCAAAAGATCATCTAGTCCAACCCCCCCACAAGAGCAGGGTAACCTACAGTACATCACACAGGAACTTGTCCAGGCGGGCCTTGAATATCTCCAGTGTAGGAGACTCCACAACCCCCCTGGGCAACCTGTTCCAGTGCTCTGTCACTCTTACAGTAAAGAAGTTCTTCCTGATGTTAACGTGGAACTTCCTATGTTCCAGTTTACACCCATTGCCCCTTGTCCTATCACTGGGTATCACTGAAAAAAGCCTAGCTCCATCATCCTGACACCTACCCTTTACATATTTGTAAACATTGATGAGGTCACCCCTCAGTCTCCTCTTCTCCAAGCTAAAGAGACCCAGCTCCCTCAGCCTCTCCTCATAAGGGAGATGTTCCACTCCCTTAATCATCTTTGTGGCTCTGCGCTGGACTCCTTCAAGCAATTCCCTGTCCTTCTTGAACAGAGGGGCCCAGAACTGGACGCAATATTCCAGATGCGGCCTCACCAAGGCTGAGTAGAGGGGGAGGAGAACCTCTCTTGACCTACTAACCACTCCCTTTCTAATGCACCCTAAGATGCCATTTGCCTTCTTGGCCACAAGAGCACATTGCTGGCTCATGGTCATCCTCCTATCCACCAGGACCCCCAGGTCCCTTTCCCCTTCACTACTTTCCAGCAGGTCAACCCCCAACCTGTACTGGTACATGGGGTTGTTCTTCCCCAGATGCAAGACTACACTTGCCCTTGTTAAATTTCATCAAGTTTCTCCCCGCCCAACTCTCCAGCCTGTCCAGGTCTCGCTGAATGGCAGCACAGTCCTCTGGTGTGTCAGCCACTCCTCCCAGTTTTGTGTCATCAGCAAACTTGCTGAGGGTGCACTCAGTTCCCTCATCCAGGTCATTGATGAAAATATTAAACAGCACCGGTCCCAGCACCGACCCCTGAGGAACTCCACTAGTCACAGACCTCCAGCTAGATTCTGCGCCATTGACCACAACTCTCTGCCTTCTTCCTTTCAACCAGTTCTTGATCCACCTCACTACTTGATCGTCAAGCCCACACTTCTTTAGCTTATCTATGAGGATGCTGTGGGAGACAGTATCAAATGCCTTACTGAAATCGAGAAAAACTACATCTACCGCTCTACCATCATCCCTCCACCTAGTCACTTCCTCATAGAAGGCTATAAGGTTGGTCATACATGACTTCCCCCTCATAAAACCATGTTGGCTGTTCTTAATGACCCCCTCATCCTTGATATGCCTAGTGATTATTATTGCACAAATAACACTTGTCTTGCTGATGGGATCCAGCCTGTGAATAGATACTGGGGTTGTGCATGCTTGTAACGGCTCTGGCTAGCTGTAGTTCAGCAGGGTGAGAGTGGCTAGGTGGTTTGCTGAGGAATGCCCTTCAGTGGGAGGCTTTCACAGCTTCAGGGCATCTCACCGTGTAACAAATGGTGATTTGCTAATCACCATTAATGATAATGATGATTAACTTCAACCCAAAATCTCTTCACTAATTGATAGTTAGGGAAATTTATTTAAAAAAAAAAAAAATGCTCAGCATGATGTATGTATCTACACTTCCACACCATGCTGCTAGTGCACATTTACTTAAATGAATACATCTGCTATAGGTATAGGTTATCTTGTACTTTATTATTTGTAGACCAAATAATTGTTTGCCACTCTGTAGATTGTTTTGGATATTATGTCAAGACCAAAGGTACAACGGAAAGGAACTGTTTCTTTTGCATGTGCCATTCCATAAGAGACTGCTAAGTTGCAATATGTATCTTAAAACTTAGCTTAAAAATCACTTTTTCCCTAAGAAAAAATGAAAGATGGTTTTGAACCAAGTAGCATTTCCTAACTGTGCACTGAGACGTCACATCAGCTACATGATTTGCTTAGAATTAGTGGTGATTCATAAGCAAGAAGAAGTTGAAATAGGAAACTGCTGAAAGCTGGAATGTGCTGGCAATTCCTTCAAACTCATGCTGGAAATCATATTGCTAGGCACCAAAAAATTAATTTTGGTCCCATTCTGATGCTTTTTTTTTAGGGAGATAAAATGGAGAAATGAATACAAACAATTAGAGGCCAATGATACAGGAGATACATGAAAAACAGAAATATAAAAACTAAACCATTCTGTTCTCAGCTTGGTTATAATGTAGGACAACCTAAGTCATCTGTTTTATTTTTGTATCAGAGACGTGACTGGCTATTTTATTGCCAGAAAACCAAGGGAATTTTTATTATTGTTTTCAATAGGAATATGATTAAGGACTACCATATTTAACCAAATCACACACTATATGTGCTACTTCATTCTTTTTTCATTCTGTTACTAATTGAGTTATATCTCTTATTAAGCATAGCAGTGGCTGAACTTTCTCACAAAGTAGATTTCTGCTTTTCTTCAGGCAATGTTTCATTCTCCTTTCTCATGTTCACTTGAAAGCCTGTCATCTGAAATCATTCTGTGCTTCAGGTTCTAGGAAACAGATGAAAGTGAAGAATGCTTTCATCCCCCATAAAGTTTAATCCCATACTACTCTGACTCAGTTATTTTAAATGAAGTCTTATAATTTTGCTGTTGCACAAGTTGATCAGAAATTATATAAAGGAGAATAACAAAACTTTTTCTATTTTTTATTCTTTATTTTATTGTTGTGAACAAGGTGATTGCCTTTGTAGAATGAATATTTCTGGGAAATGCAATCTATCCACAGTAAATTTAAAAGCAATCCTGAGTTTTTCTTTCTGTAGTTTTTCTTTCTGTAAGAACCTGAGGTTTTCTTTCTGTAGAAACAGTCATCCGCACAAGCAGCCCACCATGTAGCATCATTAGATTGACAGCTTGTATTAAACAGTAGCCAGCTGAATGCCACTGTCAGAGACTGTATTAATCAGAACATGTTTTCACAATTATCTAGGAGAAATTTCTAGATGCAGAGAAAGGAGCTTATACAGTCACCAGGCCACATGGCTGGATTGTCTCTGCTTGCTCAGTGTAACAAATGGAGCTAATTGCACTGTACAGCAGCTGATAACCAAACTTCTTGATTTCATCACCCCTTGTAGTACTGGCAGGAAAATCAGTAGCACAGGGCAGTGAAATTTGCCAACACTTGATATAGATCTTTTTACTATTTCCTTTCTCTCTGTCTCCAAACTTCAGATTTTTTTTTTGTTTTGTTTTCTTTTTCTATTTTAGTTCTGGATTAACTTGAATGCCCTTCGTACACATATCATACTCTGATAAAAACTTTAGGTACTGTGGAATTATTTCTTCATAGAATTTGAATAGCAATATGAAGGTCAGCTCACCAAAGTGCTTATAAAGAAACAAATGCCAAGTAACAAAAATACCGATGAGTGAAAATGCCAGGCAGTAAGCATAAAAAATTCTTACTCTGTTTATGAATTCCCCTGTCAGGTAAGAAATACTGTATACCACCATATGGTTGTGTGGAAGTTCCTACTTGACCTTGAGGGGGAATAAAAAGCTTGTGATATAGTCTAAAAAACTTGTAATATTTCACTAAATAGCTACAACACTTTTTTAAGGTGGGTCATTGGCACTCATAAAAGCTGATATCAGGGATTTTTGCTTGGGCAAGAGAATATTGGTGAATCTAGAGAATGATGGAATACTTACTAGTTATTAACCAACATTAAAGAGATTTAGAGGAACTGGAATTAAATTTATATCTTGCTTTTTAAAAAATAAAAAAAAAAATGCCACCATAAAACCAAATTTTTGTAAGTAAAACTGTGAAAGAGTACGTGTTTAATAAAACTGAAATTTTCTACCTTGATTATTATCAGACACCTTTTAGGGACTATCTAAAAGCATTTTGCCAGCTTTTCAGCAAGATGACCTTTCAGAAGGGTACGCAGCTTAAAAAAGTAGTGAGGCTGATAAAGAATTAAATTCCTTCTACAGAGAGAGACTGAACAGTTTGTCTTTCAGAGTACAAAACAGTAAATTTGAAATGGATTATATAAGGGGAGCTAGAGAAATTGTATCAGCTTCTGTGATAGAACTGCCTCAGATATTCAGCTAAGTTTGATGAGAAACAAGGGTTGCATTAGAAACAAAGCAAGTAATATATTGATAGGCAAGTGATAAAAGGGTTTCCTGGCTACAATGCATTGAATGAAGGAACTAAAACTGAAATATTTCAGTGCCGTGAGATACAAAATGAATAGATGAATATTAAGGGTGGACTAAACAGAAGATGAACATGTAATCTAAAGGATTAATTTATGAATTTCATTGCCTATAAAAAGTACAGTACCTTGAGAAGAGAGAGATAGTCTGAAATATTAACATGGGATGTTGTTGGGTCTTGTAACTTTCTGTTATCTTACTGTGATTATTTCATAGAAATTTCACTTCAATCACAAATGCCCTATTTAGCAAGCATTTTTCAGTGTCTAAATGATGTTTAATGATTGCCATCATGCTATATTTTTACTATATAGATAATCCTATTACTGTAGCCTCTGATCAACAGACTTTTGTGTAAAATTTTTTAATTAATCTTATTTTTTACAAAGCAACTTTCAATCTTTTATTTAGGCTTGAAATTCTATCAGTTCCTTTTATTTTTTTATTGTACCAGATATATATAACTAAACAGTCATGCTGCTTATTACATCTTGCACAAGATGATTTAAAATTATGTTCTGTGGTACATGGACACACCTTATTTCTTTGTCCTTAGTCTCAATATCTATAAACACTGCTATTATTGATAAAGAGCTTTTGGGACAGGTGGGTGTATAGATGTTATGAAGCATACCATCCAACATACTTCATAGAAATATCTAATTGTCAGGTCTGATGGTGGCATTATTCCCCTTCATGGATGTATTTCAGGGGGCTTTTAATTTACAGGAAATTTTCAGTGAGGAGAATTTGCCATCTAGTATTTACAACATAAACCGGCTCTGTGCATGATATGTCCCTCAGATGAACAGTAGTCAATGATCATTAAAAAGTACTCTCAAAGAGAGAGGAAGAAAGGCAGGAAAAGAAAAAAGATAAAAATTCTGAATTTTTTTGAGTTCATTAATGAATAAGAAAACCAGCAGAACTTCCATGAATATAAATGACTATGGTCAGCTTTTTATTTATGAATTTTCATTTTACATCATGTCTGTTTGGGTTTTTCTTGCAAAGCACTGTTGTACACGACAACTCTGTACTGTTGGGATTGTGAGATACAACTGAGAACACAGGATATAAAAGGATCACTCAAGCATTTTATCTCAAGGGCAACACTGAATTTTGGGGAGTTCTTTCTGATGCAGTGAAATCAAATTGGAGCACATTTTCTGTAAATTGTAGGACTCTTGCTTTTCTGTCTGTGGAAAAGGCTTTGTGTAGGTGTTCTGCAAAGAGCTGATCCCATTAGTTGTAGTTCTTGATCATCGCTAAAGTGGAAACAAGTTTCCCTCCTATTTTTTATTTTTCATGTAAGAAAAATTGTGTTAAATATTTCTAGAATGAAAGTTTTAATGGGGTCCCAGCAGAATATTAATAACTGTATACCCTGGCTGAATTTAAATACATCAGTTTAATGCGGTCAGGTCTACTGTGCTAGAGATTTTGTGGTGTCTATTCTACTGGGCAATGGGCAGAGACACTCAGGCTTTCACTTTGGTTTACTCTCCATTTTCACAGAATCACAGAATAGTTAGGGTTGGAAAGGACATTAAGATCGTCTAGTTCCAACCCCCCTGCCATGGGCAGGGTCACCTTGCACTAAATCATGTCACCCAAGGCTCTGTCCAACCTGGCCTTGAACACCACCAAGGATGGAGCATTCACAGCTTCCATGGGCAACCCATTCCAGTGCCTCACCACCCTCACAGTAAAGAGCTTCTTCCTTATATCCAATCTAAACTTCCCCTGTTTAAGTTTGAACCTGTTACCCCTTGTCCTATCACTACAGTTCCTAATGAATAATCCCACAGCCAGCATCCCTGTAGGCCCACTTCAGATACTGGAAGGCTGCTATGAGGTCTCCACAAAGCCTTCTCTTCACCAGGCTGAACAACCCCAACTTTCTCAGCCTGTCTTCATCTGGGAGGTGTTCGAGCCCCCTGATCATCCTTGTGGCCCTCCTCTGGACTTGTTCCAGCAGTTCCATGTCCTTTTTATGTTGAGGACACCAGAAATGCACACAATACTTCAGGTGAGGTTTCATGAGAGCAGAGTAGAGGGGCAGGCTCACCTCCTGCTGGTCATGCTCCTTTTGATACAGTCCAGGATATATTTGGCTTTCTGGGCTGCGAGATCACACTGAAGCTGGCTCATGTTCATTTTCTCATTGACAAACACCTACAAGTCCTCTTCTGCAAGGCCGCTCTGGATCTCTTCTTTGTCCAACCTGTAGCTGTGCCTGGGATTGCTCCGACCCACGTGTAGGACCTTGTACTTGTCATGGTTGAACTTCATAAGGTTGGCATCAGCCCACCTCACAAGCATGTCGAGGTCCCTCTGGATGGCATCCCTTCCCTCCAGCATATCAACTGGACCACACAGCTTGGTGTCATCGGCAAACTTGCTGAGGGCACACTGAATCCCACTGTCCATGTCAGTGACAAAGATGTTGAACAAGACCAGTCCCAACACCGATCCCTGAGGGACACCACTCATTCCTGTTCTCCAGCCGGACACTGAGCCATTGACCACAACTCTTTGTGTGCGGCCATCCAGCCAGTTCTTTATCCACCGAGTGGTCCATCCATCAAATTGATGTCTCTCCAATTTAGAGAGAAGGATGTCGTGTAGGACAGTGTCAAACGCTTTGCACAAGTCCAGGTAAATGACATCAACTGCTCTACCCCTGTCCATCAGTTCCATAGCCCCATCATAGAAGACCACCAAATTGGTCAGGCAGGATTTCCCCTTAGTGAAGCCATGCTGGCTGTCACCAAGCCCCTTGTTGTTTTTCATGTGCCTTAGCATGCCTTCCAGGAGAATGTGCTCCAAGATTTTACCAGGCACAGAGGTGAGACTGACTGGTCTGTAGTTCCCTGGGTCATCCATTTTCCCCTTCTTGAAAATGGAGGTTATATTACCCTATTTCCAGTCATTGGGATCTTCACCTCACTACCATGATTCTCTCCTACTTTGCAGAATCTTCAGCTTATAGAGATGACGTTTTACCTAGCTCATAGGAAGTTTATGTGGAGCTTTGACGCTCCAATATGCTAGACAAATTTTAAGGAGTCTGTTCTTATCTTTCACAATCGTACTCTTTTGAAAGAATTGCATTGTTCTTGTAGTTGTTGAATAATACAACCAGCCCTATTGACAAGCTGTGTGATGGAGGTTGGTATGACCTACTTATTTGTACAGAAGACCTATGAATGCTGGGGAGGGACTCTTCGTCAGGGACTGTAGTGACAGGACAAGGGGTAACGGGTTAAAACTTAAACAAGGGAAGTTTAGATTGGATATAAGGAGGAAATTCTTTCCTGTTAGGGTGGTGAGGCACTGGAATCGGTTGCCCAGGGAGGTTGTGGGTGCTCCGTCCCTGGCAGTGTTCAAGGCCAGGTTGGATGAAGCCTTGTGTGGGATGGTTTAGTGTGAGGTGTCCCTGCCCATGGCAGGGGGGTTGGAACTTGATGATCTTAAGGTCCTTTCCAACCCTAACTATTCTATGATTCTATGAAGACTGTATTGATTTTTTTTTTCTTCTTTTTCGTCTCACAATATGAATGGCAGTTGTGTCTTGGAAAAGTTTCTACTACTTTCATTAAGATGGATTATTTGATATTCTGCTGAGGAGAGCTTTAGAATTTAACTTGTGTGCTTAGAAAGAAAGAATATTTTTTTCCCCCCCAGATTTTACATGCAATGTGAAGTAGCAATAAAGGGCATAGTCTATGGGAAAGTTTCAGCAAATAGCTCTTTAGATTGAATATTAGACCTGAAAACAAGACAGTTTAGTAACTCTACTATATATTTGCATAGAGCTCTTAAAATATATTTTATGAAGATGGAATTTCAATTTTAGTTGTGATTTCTCAATCTGCTTCAGTAAGCCATAGCCACTAGGCCTGCAGTCCAATCTGCTGCGTTTCAGATATATAACCACTATGCATACACAAAAAATCTTTTCGTTAAATTATCATTAACCTCCTTGAATTTACTAGCCTTAGAAGTGAAGCTGAGTGCAATCTGTCATAGCTTTAAGATTTTTCATATGCTTTCGGACGTGTTAAGGTCTGTATAGCTAAAGAAAGAGGGGTGGGGCCAGCAACTAAATCTGATTCTGGAACTGAACATATTCAGATGGCAGTAAAAGGGCTGGGTTGTAACCCATGCCATTTGTGCTTTTTTTATTCAGTTATTTTCTGATGTGATTGTTTGGTGCAGGAGATAATAGATTTCAATTCCTTTAGGATGAAGATCATAGAATCATAGAATTATAGAATAGAATCATAGAACCCAGTGTCTTGCAACCTGGGTAAATGCTATGACTAGAAGTCTGTGATGAAAAAGGATTACTCATAAAGACTAATTAGACTCACTGACCTATGTATATTCTTAGTTACTAAGCTTGCATTGCAGATCATTATCCCATCATGGTCTGGCCAATATCCTTATTGCTGTCTGTTTTGGATTGATATGATGCTCATTTGTTTCTGACACTGCTGACTATTACTCCCATCTAGTATGGATAATCTCATTGGACTGTCTCTGTAGTTGTAGAAAAAGATTTTTCTTGATATGTATAGAGTAGCCACATTAGGTAGCTGTGCTGAATTACCCTTCAGGTACAGCTGATTTCTCACTGCTGTCTGTGGAAGGAGCCTGGGAAGCTTTGACCCCTGTAGGGTCAAATGAGGCTTCATGAAAACCTCCACCACTCATTTTCTTTAGGTGTGAAAAAAGAGCGGTCTTGTATTTTAAGTACCCATTGGTAGAAGGTGGCTCTGAATCTCAACTGGAAAATGTAACTAATGTGCAACCATGTCTCAGGTTTCTGTATTCCTAGGTCTGAGAATAATTCAGCCACATTCCTTGGGCTTTTGCTTAACATGAAGGAGCAATTTTTTGTGGGTCATCTTTAGACCCACACGGTTCTAACATTGTGCTGCTTCTTAGACACTTAAAACCTTGCTTTGTTTAGATATGCCAGTTAGAGATGAATGACCAGTTTTTCATGTTATGGACCTTAAGCTGATGGTGTGGAAGGTATTTTCTCAACTCCTAACCCAGTCAGATTTAGAAATCATTGATTGTCTTACCAATGTGGAAAAGATTCCATGTAGAGTAGGAAAACTAGGTTCTCAGTTGCATATTGCAATCCCATTCTCTGATTCTTTTATCATGTTCTTAGATGTCTCTCAATTTTACTCATTCTAATTAATTTTTTTTGGTGCTAGATGAGTTTCTCAATACTTTAGATCTCACCTTATCTTACAAACTCTGGAACTGTAAATTGCAGTGTAATTTAAATCTGAGGTTCTTGGGATTTTCTGTTCTTGTTGAGGTAAAGAAAAAGTAAAAATCTGGTAGGAATCAGAAGTAAAGTTTGTGAACTCATAACAAATAATTTTACTCTAAAGATTAAAGATCATTTAATTTATTTGATTCTTACGCGGACTTAGCAGAGCCGTATGTGGACTGATTACAGCATTGCTCAAGACATGAGATAACAGGGTGAAATGTAACATGTTGAATAGATTTTTTTTCAGACCAAAGCAATGCTGTTTACCAAATCATTGGCAGCATCTTATCACACTAAAGCAGACATGGACTTCTTACATTTAGTTTTGAGAGGCAGCTGAAATGTAATATGTGTACAGAACCTTCAAATGGCATTGAAACAGCTGGTCTACAGAAAAGGTAAAGAGCTTTGAACATTAATATGTTCCATGCACCTTCACTTTCTGAAACAGACTGGTTGGAACTGGGAGAAAAAGCAGGTTTTCTTAATTTCTACTTCTGTGTGATTCAATGGGATTTACTTCATAGGGTCCCTGAAACTCTTTACATTCCCCTGAATTCCAAAGTTTTTAACTTTTTGATAACTCCCTATTAATTTAGTATAATTTTGGAAACAAACAGTAATATAAATGATGGTAAATTAAACAGTGCCAGGCCTATGTTCTGTTTCTGAAACCAGTTAGTGCATTCTTGGCCACAGCTATACTACTAAACTCTGTTATCTTCCAAAACTTTGTTGCTTTAGGCAAAACATTGCCAGCAGGTCCAGGGAGGTGATACTTCCTCTCTACTCAGCACTGGAATGATTCATCTAGTCCTTGTCTCCCCAGTATAACAGAGACATGAACATGATTGAGAAAGTCCAGCAAAGGGCCACTAAGATGATGGAAGGACAGGTGTATCTTACATAGAGGAGAGCTGAGGCTGTTCATCTTCAAAGAACTAAGGCTTGGGGGAATCTTGGGAAGTAAATGTGAAAGAGCCAGACTCACATTGGTGTGCCCAGTGACAGGACAAGGCGCAATAGACACAAGTTGAAACACAGGAAATTTGTTTTAAACTTAAAAAAGAAAAAAGTTTCTACTGTGAACCTGGTCAAATACTGGAACAGGTTACTGTCCTGACTGCTTAAACCACAACAGTTACCCAGAGAGACTGTGGGATCTCCTTCTTGGAGATGCTCAAAACCTGACTAGACACAACCCTGAACAATCTGTTCCAGCTGACCCTGATGTGAGCCAGGTGGTTGAACTAGATGATCTCCAGAGGTCCCTTCCCAGCTTACCAATTCTATAAAAACAGGGTGGCCACTTTAAAATTACCTGTTGGGAATTGTCTCAGGTCTGAGCTAAAGCTTGAATTATGCCTAGGAATGGTTTAGAAGAGTGTACTTGACCTGATCATTCTAATCACAGAGATGCTGAGAGAAAATACAGAAAATCTGCAGGTGGCTTTGTGATATTAAAAAACTTTCAGATACTTGACTGATGTATCTGTTTCCTTAGCTCAAAATTAAGCAAAACTAATTGCCACTTTAATTGCCTCATGTCAGATTGCTATGTTACATTATTATTGCTGCCTTCCTTTTTAATGTGAGAACTAAACCATTTCCAATACTCAGCAGCTAATATTGTTATTTAACAAACATATTGCTATTGTGTGGTCCATGGCAACATCCTCAAGCACTTTTGCTCTTTTTTCACACCACTTTGTGATCCTATTTTGTGGCCTTTTGGTACAAATCTAGAGACACTGCAATGTTTTGTCGTGTTTTGTAAGTATTCTCAGTGCCTCATGAAATAAACATCAGTGATGATCTAGGTACTCCCTTCCATTCCTGTAAACAGAATGAGGGGTTTATATGCAATGACAATTGAGATATAAACCTCCTAATGCAGGCCAACCCATGCCCTTGTCATTAAAGAAAAAATGTGTTGTATGTTTTTGTTTGCAATTATCAGCTTTTTGTGAGGCTGATACTCATAAAAAGTGTTATTTCATACAGCTGTGTTTCTTGTAATGCTAATCCATATGAGGTGACTTCAGTGAAACAGACATATATTAAATAATCAAAATCTGGAGAGGGAGAACAAAAAAAAATCCCACACCCCAGGTGAACACTTTAGACCTATATGCACAATGAGAAAGCAAGAGTATAGCAGCTATATGATCACAAAACCTCCCCAAACCCACAAAAATTACTAGGAATCAAAGGCCTAATCAGCAGCAGAGCATGGCCACAAATCATACATTTTAGGAGATGGACGTCTCAGGGTATTAGGATTTAACAATCTCCTTGATATTTTTTTATTTATTTTGTATTTTCTTGGGATTTCACTAATTTTACTTCTGTTCTTGGTCACTGGCAGAAGCATGGCCCAAGCATAAGCAGAGTACAGCTAGAAACATTTTTGAGGGTTTTACGTCATTCTTTGTAATACTAAAAGCAAGGTAAGGCCTCTCCCAATGTATCTCTGCTCTGTTAAGTGAGTTTCTTTTTACCAGAGGAAGCTACCTCTTTTTGTGTCAAGGAGAGAGGCTGCCCTAGCCTGAAGCAGCCGTTCTGTGTACAGAAAGGAAAAGTGCTATGTGTTGAACCTCTTTCATGACAGCAGATTAGAGAATCGGCAGGTCATTCCAGGACCCACAGGAATATCCTGCCAACCTCTGCTCTCTGTAGCAAGTGTATCTCTCGAAACTGTCCCTGAGTCAATTCACCACTCTGATAAAAGAGCCATAGCCTGACTCACCAATTGTATTATTTTTGTATGAAATCCATGAAATTGCCTCAGACAAGTCAAATGTGTGATGCAAAGTGATTGTATACAGATAAAGAGATCCTGAGAGGGCACTGGCCACAGTATGCGTGTCTGACATTTTTACAGTAAATGAAAACTCCAACAGGTATTCAGTGGGGATAAAGGTATTAATGCAGTATTAAATAGATAATCTAATCTTTCAGTCACAGTGTCTTCCCTGATCGAGAGGATTTTCAAGTCAAATTGTTTGGTATCTACCTGTCCGTTCACTTTTGTAACTGAGAATCCAGAGGAGCGGTTTATTTTTACTAGTGCTATTTTTTTCCAGCCTAAACATGCAGTGAATACTTTGCTCTTTAAAAGGGTATCAAAAAAGTGGTATCTTGGTTTAAGAATTCAATTCAGTCTTCATTGTATGAATACCTGAGTATACATGTACATTGTGTCCTGTGTGTGATATGATCTAGCTGCTTCATAAAATAAAATTCTGTGAAGACTGTTGTTGTGCCTGTGGGTAATAAAAGTAATCTGAAAGTGGCATTACTTGAAATCTGTAAAATACAGAAAAGGGTCAATCTTGTTTGTTTGGTCATAGTCCATTTATATTTGTTAGCTTGTTTGTTTAATAAACCATGGATAAATTAACACAACAAAGAAAAGAGAATTTTAAGCATAGCAGAATATTTCTTTTTTCCTATGATGCATTAGAAATATATGCTTTAAAACAATAGCTATATTTCTGTTTGTTTAACTAACATTGTATTTCTAAGTGGGATACTTCTGTTCACAGGGTGCTAAGCACTTAGTATTTTAACCACATTCGCTGCTGCAGATAATGGGGAGCTAATTTCTGATTCTTGTGAATATTTTATACCTTTATTAGGTAGTAATGATACTAGTCTTGTGTCTTGAATAAAAATTAATTCTTAGAGATCTCTGGTCTTCTGTGATCTTCATTGTTTGCATGTGTATGCTTTTCTTTTAGTAACTGGAAAGATTTGAAACAATTAGAGGAGAGAATGAAAGTGTAATTAATATTCTGAAGTTATAGGAAGTAGATGTTAAGGTGTATAATAGTGGATTCAATTGACACAGAATTTAAAAGGTGATAACAAGAAGGCCATTCCAACCCATATTAGATCTATTCTCTGTGTGTATCAATTTTCAGGTTGTGTGGAGAGCTTTATCCTGCTATTTTTCCCCAGATTATTAATTTAGGGCGAGATGTTTGAAGCAGCACTCAAGTGGGATTCACCTTTATACTGGAAAAATCCTGGGAACTATCAAGCAATCTAAGATCTCTCTGCAGTCCACATGCATGCTTCTGGGTAGTTCTAGAGCTAAGCAGCCAGAGTGCTCTCTGCAGAATTAGCAGTGCCTATATTGCAGAGAAAGTGTGCTCCATAGGAGACGCAGGAAATTCAGCAATCACCTTTGCATTCATTAAACAAAGGAGAAACCATTTCTGCATTATTTTGTGAGAACTCTTGGGACTCATAGCCTGGGATTATAGTGTTCTAGGCATTATATGAGTACAAAACAAAGATTTTCCTTGTCCCTAAAAGATTAATATAATGTATTCATCATCCTCATTTGGAATTAATTGAGTTCATTCTCTGACTCTGTAAATAAAATATTTACTACTTAGGAAATTTTTATATAGGCAGAGATAAATTGATATCAGTTAGAAAAATAGGTAGTCATCTTTGGAAACAAAGTACATCAATTTGAACATATTGATGTTGTAGTACTTTTCTTCAGAAGGGGGTATAATTTTAAAGACCTATTTATTTACCATAGTTTTTGATGTATAAAAAATAGTAACATGTCTTTTAAATTATGGTTATTAGAACAAAGTAGCTAGTGCCTTGATAAGCTTGGATGGGGTAAATTGCTGGGATTTAATCCAGTAGAGAAAAAGATAATTAGAGTGAAGGAAGCAGCCGGAAGACTTGGCAGAACTTACTTTGGTGTGAGCTGTTAAGGAAATTAATGTTGTTTTGCAAAACAGGCAGAAAATTTGCAGAAGCTGCTACATCTGCATGGCCTGGGAACGTGTGTGGCCCCAACAGCTTTCATCCTTATGACTTTAGAGAAGTGACCCCTGTCCTTTTCGTTGCAGACCTTGCCACCTGAATTTTTGTCTCCTTAAGATGTGGGTGTTATGAACGGGCTTTGCATAGTGCCAGGACTGGAAGTGAACACAGAGGGAAGCAGTGCAGAATGCTCCATCTGCTTTGTGAGTTGAACTGCAGACTGGGGTACTTCAACCAATTGACCCTACACTAATTTTCAGAGTCAGAATAGACTGCTCTTGATCAGGTGTTCTGTGAATTGGTTAGGTGTTCTACAATTTGGGGCTAACTTCTCTGTGTATCAGGGTGGTTTAAAGCCTGGATCTGTTGTGTTTCTGACCAAGCTTTAAGCTCATCTCTTGCAAGCTGGTAAGAAGAGTAGGCTGAGTGGTCTGTAGTTATACTAAACAGCTTGATTTTTGTAACATTTGGCATATTCATAATCTAGGGAATATACAAGCCCAGAGACAGCCATACATTACAGCCATGCATTTCAAATACTAGAAATAACTGAAAAAATTGACTTTCATGTAAATCAACAGCATATGAACCACAAACTAGTTTGAGATTAGAATTAATTGAATGGATACTTGGTCGAAATTACTCTACTAATCTGACCTGTTTCTTATTCTAGAAGAAACAGGGGAATGAGATTAATGACCCATGAGAGAGAGAGCTGCAATGTAGATTTATCCACCTATCCACTTAACGGCTGAGAGATGTGGAAATCTTATAACTGTCATTGTACTTTAGATTACCTCTCAGGTTGATATTACCCATGCAGTTTCACCTGTGTTGTACAGATCTACTGGAATTCTGACAAGTCAAATATCCCAAGTTTGACTTTTCTTTCCCTATCCATAAAATATTTTATAGTTTTGTACCTTTTTCGTCCATGCACTGCAAACCACATTACCAAGTAAGAGAGTATTAGTATCTTCATCTTAAAATTAACTTTAGTTAGGGCTCAATTTTGAGTCAATTTTTTTAAAAGGATCTGTATCTGTTGTTGTGGCTTACTGCAACACCATGAATAGCTTGAAGGGAGTTTCTTACATCTCTCTTCTTTCCAACGAGTTACCCAATAAAAAAGCATTTCATAGAGCTCTTCTTCAGACTTTTTGGAGAAGCTCTTCTGAATCTTAACAGTATACACTGTCATTTTCACACCAGAATGATTTTCCTTGCCAAATTTGTAAGATTGCTGAATAGAGCTTTATAACGGGAGCTGGCTGCAACCTTAACTATGGGGTGGCTAATATTTCCATGTGATGATGGAGGAGTGTATTCTGTTTATGTGATTCCAATAGTAATGTTGAAATTGAGGACAGGAAATGTTTTCATATCATTAAACAAAAAACAAAAATGTTCTAAAAAGAGAAGGGGAAAATGACAGCTACTGTTATTTTTATTTACTCCCTCTGTTCTATACTTTCTCTCTTTTTTTTTCTCCTTTCTCATTTCTTCTGCCACCAGCTTTTCCTATTTTTAATTAGTAGGTAGTATCATGGGTTTCAGAGATAACATTAAAAGGAAGTTATAAGGCTGGGTTTTATGCTGCATCTACTGAGAAACCGCAGGTGCTGTGGATGCCAAATAGGGTCCCAAATGAAAATTATTACTGCGAAGGGCAGGTTTTTCTCAAGACTGCCTTATTCAGAGGCAGAATTTATTTTGTGTAAAAGTCGGACGAAAGCATTTCCCATCCAAGCCAGTATGCATAAGTTGGGAAAAAATGTAAGACTGCTTAGGCTGATTCTTATGTCTTTTAAGGCAGATTTCTTGCTCACTCTGATAGAATTCGCATATTGCCCCCAAAGCTAGCAGTAATAGTGATACAGCTGTGAATTAATTGACAGAAGCAATGGCTGCTGTGGGATTCTTCGGATTACAGGTTCAGGCTATACTGATTTCAAATCCTTACTGTTTTTTTTTTTTTAACTTTCCAGGTTATAAGTGCTCTGAAAATTATTTTTCACTAAATAACAGATGTATGAGCAACCAAAGCATATTCCGATTTGCTCAATCATTAGATTTAAAACAGAACTCCCAAATAGTCATAGGCTGAAGAGAGCTTCTGCATTAATTTATGCATGTTGATGGCACTCCATTTGATAAGCCTTTCAGTCTGCTTTCTTAACAGCAACCTCTTCTCTACAGAGACCAATAAAGCTTGCTAGGGATGTGTGAACTTATATTTTGACAGGTATGTGAACAAAGAGTGCTACATCCTGTACACCAATCAATAAGCAAATATTCATGCTCCTTGTTCTGACTTATGTCCTCCAAGCACCCTGGGTCTACAGCAAAAGCTCCTACTACAACATGTCAACAGGATAGGGACTGTACATGTAGTTAATACTTGTAGGCCTGTCAATAGCTATTTAGTAGCCTTGGGCAAAAACATATACCGGTTCCTATTCTTTCCTCACATTGTTTCTCAGTGCTTTTTGCCTTATATTCCCAGTAACACCCTCTTTTTGTTGAAATTAGTGAAAACTCCACATAGAAGCTCCTAGCAGTAGGTCAGCAGCAAGGCAGCAGTCAAGCTTTAAGTCAAGCTAACACTTGTTTTGTAAAGGGCTTGTCCCTCATCACCTTATCTTCCTTCTGTGTCTGCATAGGCTGCATAATCATCGGCCTTTGAAACACACCTGCAGTCTATTAACACTGCCATTAATTAAGGAAAAGGGAATGTTAGTTGCTGGTTGTACACTGTGAATTCTTATCAGATATTTGTAAAGAGCTATTGGAATACACAGCTTTTCTGCTCTTTGCCTCTAGAGCCAATGGAGGTAGCTCAAGTTAGAGATGTTTTGGGGGGTCATTTTGAGTTAATCTGACTTTAGGGTGCTGTAAATAGGGGCACTTTAACTCTATCCCAGTACTGTTGGTCACATCTGCTTACCATTCTCTAGTGTCCTAGATCAAACAGGTTAAGAGTTCATACCCTGACAGCAGCCCCCCAGACTAAAAAGACTTTAGCATCACACTTCCCTGACACCCATTTGGGAAAAAAAACATAAAGACACCCCAAACCACCCTAACTTTAGGCTAGCAAGTTTCTCAAATTTCTGTTGCTGTATAATGCATACTTTCATGCATAGCAGCTTCTACAACTATATGCTAAGTATATTTGTCAGAAAGGTTCAAAGGCTTTGCCAGAATCTTTTCTGTCTAAGGTAAAGGTCTTGTCAAGTCTGGAATACTTATAAAAAGACAAGATTCAAAGTAAAAAAATACCTTTTGCAAGAGAGAGCATAATGACCACCAATCATGGGATCAGTGTTATTCAGGCTAACTTTGCTTTATAATAGCCTATTCTGTGTTCCTTGTAGTTCACACAGTTACTGGTGTCTGCTCCTCATTTCAGAACAGGGTCACTCTTATCTCTTAGATTTTTGCATCTTAAGAAATTGGAAGTTATTTTTTAAAATAATTTTAAATAAAAACAGGATTTAGAATTGTGCTGAGCTCATATGTTCTATTTTTCTCACAGCAGTTAGGTATACTTTGGTGCTAACTGCAGATAATTATACTTACACAGCTGGGTACGGAATTTTGAAATCCTTAGTTAAAAGGTATTCACCAAATATGCTTTTATTTCGTAAAAACAGGTAAGTAGCAAAAAGTCTAAAGAAAATTTTGTCTTGTGTCTGTGCTTTCTTAAGGACTTTTTTACCTTGCAAGAATGTGTGGAAATCTTCCTGGCTTGTTTTGCCAGCAGAATTTACTAAATCCAGACTGCATATTAAGTCAATAAAGACATCTTGCAGCTCGCAGGCCTAGGAAAGAGGGAGTATTGCATGGGTACTTTGGGTAAAAAATAACATAGACTGAGGTTTATATCTTCCAAGATACTAATTACCATAAAGGCAGAAAAAGAGATCAGGTTATGATTCTGTCTAAAATGAGAGCAATGTTGTGAGATCCTGAATGTGCACATGGTGGGATAATGGTATTAGTACCATTACCTTTCAGATCGCTGTCTGATTTTGGGACCTCATAGGCAGTGACAGGCCACCTCATTATCAGGTCATCTCAGTCATACACTTTCATGTGACTGCAGCATTCTTAAGTTCTCGGGGAACTTTGAGACCTGAAAACCACTGTGTAGGTTTTCCAAATGTTGATTGAGGACTTCTTAAATGCATATGTCCAGCTAATGCTCAGATCAAATTTTATGACTGTCCATCTTGCATATATAGAAACTACATTACTGCTTGTCTTTAGTTTGAGCTTCAAAACATGCCAGGTCAACCAGGATGCTCAGAAAAGCCCATTGTGTTGCTATGACTCTGTTACCATACAGGATAGCTGGACCGAGCATGTTCACGTCTACAGCCTTCATGATGAACCTCTCATAGCCTGCATATCACCTTCCAATACTTAAGAAAAATGGCACTGCAACATATCATGAGTAGAAAGTTGTTCCCCTAGCTCTGAAATGTAAAGCGCTGTCTCACTTGAATTATGAGAACTGCTGAGATGACTGTTGACTTGTGTGAAGCAGCTATGCATCTTTCCTCATCTTTTGTAGCAGAGCACCTTTAGGATACTGAGACTTTCGAAAGGTTTTTTGCCCAGTCATCCATGAGCTCACTTTTTAATTTTACTAGAGCTGTCTTTCTCTATTTCTGTGTCTATGTACTGATGTTATGTTAATAGAGAATAGTACTTGAGTTATATTAATTTTTCAATTGCTTGTTCTAGATTCTTGTTCTATTCCTGCCCTTCTTGTCATGTATAATATGTGGGTAGCTTCCTGTCTGCTAATAGAGATTGAGATTTTCAGTTCTCCATGTTGTCCTGGGTTCAGCAGTAGCAGTCATTTTTCTCCTTCTTAGTAGCCGTTGCAGCGCTGTGTTTTTGACTTTCGGCCTGGGAACAACTATGATAACACGGATGTTTTTAGTTAGTTACTGTTCAAACCCATGGGAGTTACATTCTTTCGATTCTCCTCCCCATCCCATTGGGGGGGGGGAAGGAAGGGGGGGTGAAAGGGGGGGAGTGAGCGAGAAGACTGTGTGGTTCTGATTTACAGCCTGGGCTTAAATCACAACACATGGCTTGAAATGTTTTGTGTCTGCCCTTTTTTTTGATGTGCTCTGCTAAAATTGATGACTAAAGCAGCTTTTTCACAAAGAACTGTCCCCGTTATCTGCGCCATCCTACTTTTTTTTTTTTACTCTTGTTATTTTCAAAACAACTGTTTGTGTCATAGATTTTTTTTAATTCCTTCCCAGGTTATCCTTTTCTCCCTTTAAAACACTTATGGACTGCTTTTCTCCATTTCTGTGCCTATAATTAGTCCATCTCCATGGGTGTTGTACAAAGTGGGAAGGAGATTTCATAAGTCTCTGCCATTAAAGGTTGCAACCCTACAAGGGGAAAAAAATTGCCATTAACTGAATCATTAGCTAGAATTACCAGTATCTGACAGCTTGTCTGTAGTCACTAGACTCAGCAATCAGTGTCATCATCTTTGTGGTTGTTGCTTTTGCCCTTGTTGGGTATTACTGATGTGTTGGTGTAAGGTCCTGAACACAGTGATGCCAAAAAAGTTGCAGTCAAGAGACCTCAGCACTCTGGCTTCACTTGAAGAATGACTACAGTGGCTAAAATTTATTGGAGACAAGCACAGTTTCAACACACTTTGCCTAGTGATTATCTGGATGGGAGTTAAGAGGTATGTGCTGGTGAAAAGGTGGTTGGCAAAACACAGTGGTATCACGCAGCTTTTTTTGATCATTGGCAAGGTTTCATCCTCTTTTGTGATATTCTAAAAACAGGCTATTTTTTGACACTGCAGCTGTCGCTTTGTTTTCTAACTGTCTTGTCCCATATGTTTCCTTTGTAGCCCTATCTCAGTCTGCAATTAGTACAGTGTTTCTTCTCAACCATCCAGTAAGATTGCGCAGTCAATGCCTTAGCCAGCCTTTGTTTTGCCAGTACTCTAATGAGCCCTACATTGGGCACTCACTAGAACATATTTCCCTGTCAGGAGCAGGTCAGACAGGTGGTTGCACCAATGCTGAAACAGACGAAACCTCATTTCTTTCTGATTTGTATCTTGTGCTCAGCTCATGAACTTCCTTTGTCCAATAAAATATGAAATCACACTGTAACCTCTCCCTCATATGGGATTTTTATAAGCTTTTTCACTCGTTTTTGCAAAATCTGTGAGGAATTCTAACTTTCCGCCAGTCAGTAACATAAGCACAGGATTGAGTGGGAAGTAACATTTGCGCATGTGTGTGTGTGGTGGGGGGTGGGTGGGGTAGGGAGGTTCTGCATCCTTAACAGACCGTGCTGCAACTAGTTTTCATAGGAAAGAGAATATCTTAAAGCCTTATGGACCCCCTGAAATTCTTCCTGAAAAATTCTATATCAGTATCAGTAACAGGTAAAATTATGAGACACCGGTTTTGGTGATGATTGAGCTGGGATGTTGCAGGACTTGTGTGTGCCATATGGATATAGGTAAGTCTATACTGAAAGTATGTATGTACCCAAAGGAATCAACAACAGTTTCTGTCTACAATAAACTAGCTGTTATTATACTGCTTGCAAACCAAAATGTCTATTGAAATGCCTATGTGGCTTTGAAAATTATTTCCAGGTAATTCAGAGGTCTGAAACCAAGTAAATACAGAATACAGAAGCAACTAAATAAAGAAAAACTGAACTAAACTAAAGAAAGATGAGGGAAGAAAATAATCTGAGATGAAAGCCTCCATCTCCTTGCAGCTTTTACCGCAGAAAGGGTGACTGATAGTTCATAGAAAAGTCATTAAGTTCTTTACAATATTGTTAAAAACACATTCCAGGAGATTAGTGTTGTCTATCGTAACAGTTTGTTTCTTGCATCTCTTGAAAAAGAGAATAATCCCGAAAAAAATCCACATCAGAAGGTGTATTCAGTTCTACCCAGAACTATACTTTGCCAGATGTTAGGATTCTTTATCTTGAAGAAAAATAGAAATCCACTCTTTAGATAGTTCTTTTAAGGGTGAAATGTTTAAATTCCTCCCCCTCAAACTTCCCAGTTTGTGAAGAGTGAAAATTGGAAAGTGCCCTAAAAAGTCCTCTTACTGTCCATATTGCTATAAATACTGTAGTAATTTCTCCCTTTGGTTTGGTTTATTTTAAGCTCTACAGCAAGGAAGGCTGGCTGTGTGAACTCTCTGTTATTACAAGCACAATGGTAAGGAGGTTGACAGGTTATCTTCTTTTGCCTGAAGCTGTTAGTTGGTCTGGTTCATACTCCCTGTATAATATTTTCTTGCTTTATACTCTTGTTTCCTGTATTTTTTACTTCTTTACTATATGAAATTCACACAGACAAAAAGCATTCAAAGGGAAAGAGAACTGAGTAAAAAATCCAGTTCACTCAGTAGCCATAAATAACACACCTTCAAGAAAAAAACTGTGAAATAGGCAGTGAAGTCCAGCATACAAGAGACTGCTAAAATATTTGGGAGTGTCTTACCAAAATTAATAGTCAAGACAGTTTTGTAAGACTGTTGTGTGGTCATAAAGGCAAAAAAAAAAAAAAATTAAAATAGGGACTTATTAAAAATAATAGTTTTTTCATTACAGGTCACAGTAAGATGACTTTGGCTGTCCACACATCCAGGTTCCCCACTTTGCTCAGGAAGAAACGGCAAGTACTGTTACAATATCTGACAGATACAGAAATGACAAGTCATTATTAGTTGTTATACATAGTTAGTTATAAATGTGAGAAATAAATAGACAGGGGAATCTAAACACAGCAGGAGCAACTTCCTGTAAGGTACTCTCGTGAAGGCAATTGTAATGCAAAAGTATAAACTTTAATAAAGTTAAAATACACCTGGAATAAAAAAAGTCCCAGTACTTCTCTAGGTTGCCCTAAGATTTAGACAAAGCAAATGGTGATGAAAACCAATAGTATTTATTAACTTTTAATTTCCATATTTTAAAAAGGGAGGGATATACTCGTGTCAGAATGACAAAGTGCTCTCCAGTCCACTGATTAAAAAGCTCATATAAAAGCAATAATGAAAGAAAAATTTAAGACCAGACCCCAGACATCTTCGCCCCAAAGTCTCATAAGATTCTGTAGATGCTCTTTTTAGACCTGAGAATCATGGTGGGCAACAGCTTTAACATGAACCATCAGTATGTCCTTGAATCTAAGAAGGCCAATGTCATCTTTGACTTTATTCGCAAGAATGCAGGCAGCAAGTCCAAGGCAGTCATCCTTCTGCTCTATTCCACACTTGGGAAATCCGGAGTACTGTGTCTGGTTTTGGGTTTGCCAGTGTATGAAAGGCATATTGATTTAAGTCTGGTGAAGGGCCACCAAGATGCTTTCAGGACTGGAGAAAATGATGTGCAGGGAGAGGCAGAAATATCTATTTTTGTTGAGTCATAAAAAGGCTAAAGGGAGATCCAATTGCTGCCTGTACCTGTTCTTTGGAGGTTATAGAGAACGTGCAGCCAGACTTCTCAGAGGTACACAGAGAAGGATGGGCGGTTCAGCACATGGAATTCCAATGCAGTGTAAGGAAAAGTTTTTACTGTGAGGATAGTCAAACATTAAAGGCTGTCCAAACGGGCTATGAGATGTTCCATCCTTGGAGATACACAAACTGAACAAGGCCCTGAACAAGCTGTTCTAACTAAGACTTCATTGGGCAAATGAGCTTTGAAGGTCCCTTCCAACCTGTCTGATTCTATGGTTAAAGGATGCAACTTTTAAACAAATAGGAGGTCATCAGGGGTGCTCTAGAATTACAGAAGAACTGTCCAGTTAAGAATTAAACTGGGCTTTGTACTGTTTACTTAGTTAGGTATTGGATAATTAACCAGACAGGAGTCCTACGAAGAAAGTAATAGCTGAAACTGGATGCAATGAACAAGTAGGAAATTCCATGAGTAGCAGAAACAAAGCCAAAACTTGAGAACCTTAAGAGGTCTGAAGTCTAATAAAAGTAGGAGTCATGGGTGCATTAAGTGTCCTTCTTCTTTTGTTGTACCTTTTTGGGGGGTTTGTTGGTTTTTTTTTTTAGAAACATGAAGCCTTTGAAATCTCTAGCACCCTGCCAATTATGTTTGAAATTGCCAGTCAGCTTATGGTTTCTTAGGTGAGACTTATCAACAAGCAAGGAAATACACAGACATTGTCTTATTTACATAGGAAATCAGGCAGAAAATGAAAGGATGAAAATATAATTAAGACCAGACAATATTATGGAAAAGAAACCCTGTGAAAGAAACACGATTCATTCATATCATTAGAAGTGGGATTCACAAAGCTAAAAGCAAAGATTGAATATTCTTAGATGCTTTATTAGTCACTTGTAACATGTTAACTACAAAAGCCATGCATTATCAAGTATCAGTAAAGAGCATTTTTAAAGGAATTAAAATTTACCTTGTTGAATAGAACTGGAAAATGAGATGTTGGTGGGGAAGCTGTAGAGAAGCTTAACTAGTAGGGTTCCTTAGTATTCAGTTGTTTCAGTCAGTGGCTGAAGGTGAATATAAAATCACTGATAACAAAGTAAGGCAATTCAAATAAAAACAGGTCATGCATTTAAACCATTAAGAAGTATAGGCCCCTGTGGAACATACTGCTGAGGGAATCAGTAATGTTTTAATCCTACAATGTCTTCAGATCAAAGGTAAACCCACTATGCTAGGATGCTTTTGTGTTAAGGATGCTGACTTAGTTCAGATAGGGTGACTTGAGTGGTATCCTGTAGCCTTTTCTCTCCAAGAGTTGAAAGCAGATAATTTAATGTTCCTGTTTATGCTTAAACCACTCATCTTTGAAAAAAGTGACTAAAAGGCATTGATGAACCCAGAAATATACAAAACTGAAAGGGAAAGATTAGGCAAACAAAGAAGACCACTGATTGAACCTAAGAAAACTCAATTCCGTTAATAAAATGAGTATTCTTAAAATGCATCTCCAGCTAGGACTGGACTTCTCCAAACTTTGAAGAGAAAGCAAGGGCTAATTAGTAAGAAATTATTGATGCTTCATGGCATGATTATAAAAATACCCCAGACACCAAACAGATTTGCAGATTTATCTGAAGGACAGACTTGTTTATACAGTTCTCTTAATTTGAAATTTTGTTTGGACTAAAATAGAGTCTTAAAAAGGTGTATCTTGCTTGACCTCCAGCTGCCACTCCAGAAGGGAAGGATATCGCTGAGGATATCTTTCATATTCTAAGGTAATTTTGCTGCTCTGAGATGCCTTTAATCAACTGAAACATAGGCTTGATGGCTACATTAGACCCCTACAGGCATGAGGATCTAAGCCTACTGTTTGTAGGCTTACTGGTGGAGCTTACAAAGAGGTTTAGCTCTGCTGGACAATGGCTAAGAGCTGATTCAATCCATAGAGCACATTGAACAAGAGCTCAGTTCAGTTCAAAATAGATGCATACCAACTGTCAATTAAGATATTTTAGGATATACAGTGCCTGGCCTCCAAGTCCTGAGCCAAAAGGTGTCCCTGCAGGTCCTGATCCGATCACATCTGCCAGCCCTTTAACGGTATCCTGAATAACTTTAATTTAGATGGCATGAAGCATCAACTAAATTTGGCTTTAGGTCTTCACTGACCAAGGTGTCTCTGTTTCAAACTGACTTCCAATCCCCCTTCTAGTGGGGGTTTTAAATCACTACTTTTTAACTATTATTTTTTAATCATTACTTCTAGTAATGATTTAAAACAAGTTATCAGTAGCCATTGGTGAACAAGACAGCAGTGAACAGGAAGTTTAACAAACCACTGTGGAAAATTCAATTTTATTGTTAGATTCAGAATTTAAAACTAAAACATTCAGGCAGCCAAGAAATCCCATTTATCATATACTAGTGTTATGCAGTAATTCAGATTTTCAGTAGGTTCCTGACAAAGATTGCAAGGGTTTCCAGTAGCAAACAGTTTTTAAGATACTTTTCAAAATAGAATGACTGTAAAGGTGATGGTGCATTGCTAATGACTTTTGCCATACACATGCACTCTTTCCCACCCTCCCCTTCTTCCTTACAAGAAATCCTTATAAATTTAAGCACTGAGGAATAGAAATGTGTTCTTTGGATTCTGTAATAAGGGTTCCAAACAGATATGTGTACTGAAATCTCCATGTACAGACTGCTGGCTTATTGCTCCTCTGTGCACACTTATGGCCATTAGTAGGTTCAAACTCTTATACCAGCATTATCTTCAGAAACAATCGTGGTGACAGTTTAAAAAAGTTTCTCACTAAATCATTCTTGCTCTGATCATTGTAATAATACTTGTAAGTCTGGTTGGAGCTATTTCCAGCTGTTTCACTATTTGTTGGTAGGAGTCCAGTTTTCTGCTTTGAAAAAAACCTACAAAATCCTAAACCTGTATTCAACATCGTGTGATACCTTTTTAGAATCATAGAATCATAGAATAGTTAGGGTTGGGAAGGACCTTAAGATCATTCCAACCCCCCTGCCATGGGCAGGGACACCTCACACTAAACCATCTCACTCAAGACTTCATCCAAACTAGCCTTGAACACTGCCAGGGATGGAGCATTCGCAACTTCCCTGGGCAACCCATTCCAGTGCCTCACCACCCTCACAGTAAAGAACTTCCTCCTTATATCCAATCTAAACTTCCGCTGTTTAAGTTTGAACCCATTATCCCTTGTCCTATCATTACAGTCCCTAATGAATAGTCCTGCAGCCAGCATCCCTGTTAGCCCCACTTCAGATGCTGGAAGGCTGCTATGAGGTCTCCACGCAGCTTTCTCTTCTCCAGGCTGAACAGCCCCAACTTCCTCAGCCTGTCTTCATATGGGAGGTGCTCCAGTGCCCTGATCATCCTCATGGCCCTCCTCTGGACTTGTTCCAGCAGTTCCATGTCCTTTTTATGTTGAGGACACCAGAAATGCACACAATACTCCAGGTGAGGTCTCACGAGAACAGAGTAGAGGGGCAGGATCACCTCCTTTGACCTGCTGGTCACGCTCCTTTTGATGCAGCCCAGAATACCGTTGGCTTTCTGGGCTGTAAGCACACACTGAAGCTGGCTCATGTTCAATTTCTTATCAACCAACACCCCCAAGTCCTTCTCTGCAGGGCTGCTCTGAATCTCTTCTTTGCCCAATCTGTAGCTGTGCCTGGGATTGCTCCAACCCAGGTGTGGGACCTTGCACTTGGCATAGTTGAACTTCATAATGTTGGCATCAGCCCACCTTACAAGCATGTCAAGGTCCCTCTGGATGGCATCCCTTCCCTCCAGCATATCAACCAAACCACACAGCTTGGTGTCATTGGCAAACTTGCTGAGGGCGCACTCAATCTCCCTGTCCATGTCAGTGACAAAGATGTTGAACAAGACTGGTCCCAACACCGATCCCTGAGGGACACCACTCGCTACTGGTCTCCAGAATTAATTACTTATTAAGAACTTTGTTTCAACCTAGACTTAATTCTATATCCAATGTTCAATAACTAGTCTCACACATATGCTTGGACTTTTCACATACATATTTTCTCTTCTCCCTCTTCTGTCCAAATTCCCCAGAGTACCAGCCTTCTTTGAGGGGTATGCCTGTCAGTGTGCCTGTCAAACTGGGGCCACATTAGTGCAGTGTCTGCAAATACGCTGTATGGGGACAGTGAGAGACCTTCCCAGGCTCCTACGTAAATAGGTGCGTCCTGTTGATTTTTAATTTTATGTCTCTGCCTCTGCTTTAGCTGTTTCCTTTTACCTTCTTTCACTACCCAATCCTGTATGCTAGCAGCATATGTACTTATGTTTTCTCCCTCTCCTGAGTCTTGCACCGGCTTGTCAAATTATGCTGTAGACCAGATGTCAGCTACATAATTTTTTGCAAGAATGATCCCAATCTGAAGCAAGTACTTCTGTAAACCATCAGAAATCTTGGCTTTTTACTGTGCACTTCTTTAAACTCTTATGCTTTTCCTTAGGAGTCTAGAACAGGCTCTCTGTAACAAGTTTTGTATACGTACAAAATATATGTACTAGTGAAAATGGTTGTAAAAATATAATGTCTGAGAACAAAAACTATTGTGAAAGTCACCTTAAAAAGTTATTATTTATTTGCATGTAGCTGGTTATGTGTGGAGTTTTTTGACATTGCAGTCCTCTTTAACTGCATGAAGTGGTGATAAGCCCTAATTATACAGGAGTTTTGAACTCTGGCAGCATCCTACCAGAACGTTGTCACTGCTCCAGAATCTTGCTGTGGTCTGTTTTCTAAATCTGTCTATATTCAGAACTAGGATCTCATTCTTCCTGAAGCATACCTTCTTACAGGCTCTCCTCCACACTCCTTTGCAGTTTCTTACTCTCTGATACCTGCCTGAACACTGCCATATCTCCCTCAAATCCCTCAGTCTGTTCATACCAGGATGGAAGCACAGGTTGCCTTCCTCCACGTTTAATGGGACTTGCAATTACAAACTATGAGCTGTTATGTGGAAAGCAGGTTTTACAAAACTTCTCTCTCTGGCCTGCATTTCACTGCCAATGGTTGCGTCTGTTCTGCTTTGTACCACACTCAGAATTGTCAGTGCCTACCTGGTGAAGTCCTACAAAGGCATTGTAGCTGTACTCAGCAAACAGTGCTAGAGCAGAGTAACTCGGTGGTGTCCTGTGGGTCTGTGAAGTGAAATTGTTGATGTTGAAGACTCAGTATTAGATACATACTCACTCTGTATATATCTAATGACTCTCTTACTTTGATTTACATACTTAATTCTACCTAAATTTTATTTAGATATGTACTTATACAAGTAACATGCAAAATGATAGTTGAGTTTTGTGGGGGTTTTGGGGAGGTTGGTTGGTTTGTTTGTGGAGGGGTTTTGAGGGTGGTTTTTTTTTTTCTTCTTTTAGTTTTCTAGTGGCATCAGCTGTAATTGCAAACTTTTTTTTTCATAGAGTAAAATATGACATCCATTTACAGAAGTAGCAATTTTTTATTTCTGGATAAAAAACTTCCTGGGTTGCTTCAAAATTGCCTGCTAAAAGACCATACTCTGGTTCAGCTATTGGGATGGGCCTGAATGTGTGGAATTAGAAAGCTTCAGGCTGTGATATTTGCATGGAAGTTAAACACTGAATTTATTGACATGCTTGAATTAATAAGGGCTGGAACAAAGAAAATCAAGATGCTTGTAGTTTAAATGTGTTATCAACAAATGTAGATGCTATAGGTGTGGCCAGAGAAATTACTATTAAGTATGAATAAAGCAAGAAAGATTTACCAAGTATGTGGTACCTGGAGTTGAGATGCTTGGTTTATAAAAGGAGAGTTATAGAGATCAATCTTCAGACTCAAACCACTGAATATCTAAATCTTAGGATGTTGCTGCTTTTGAAATCATCTAAATAAGCTGAAGCCTGTATGTACAGTTGTGTTTGTAGCTAAAGAGGTCAAAATAACCTGGTATGTGAGAAAAGCAGTCTGGAAGTAAACTATCACAGATTATTTCAAATTACCTCCTTCTAGTTTCCAACACATCTGCGCCTGTATTCAGATGCTCTTAACATCTTCATAATTCACGTAATGAAATCCTCTACTTCCACCTCTCCTATTGCACACCATTTTCTATTATCAAGTTTTGACTGTAACTTTTTAGTTGTTATAGAACATATATTTCTGTAGGGTATTCTCCAACACCATAGTTCAACTTTAAGTTTATTTATCATTACTTGTATCAAGCATTTTTGTCCATTATTTTGATGACTTCCAGGTACACAGCAGAAGGTTATTTCTGTGCAAAAGCATGACCTTCTCTATTCAAAAAAATCTGTAGATTCTGTACTCATTTATGTCTCCTCATTAAATGACTTGGTGTCCACATTCTCAAGTAGTTTTTCTCACCTTTAGCTAGAGGAATCAGAACCTCTTTCCTGGACCCTGTTAGTGAAACACAAAGTATCTACCTTGCAGATTGCTATAGCCAGTAGATTTCAGCTTTATGAATTCTTAAGAATCTTCATATTCTAGTGTCACTACTAGAAGCATTATGAAATATTTCCTTTCCATTACACTTATAAGCAGAACAGGGTTCTCAGACTCTTACAGTTTCTTTTACATACAGTACTCCATAAGACTCTTAAGCACATTATGCTAAACTCTATTTCATCTTTCCAAGTGAAATGATGTACCTTTGTTCAAATGCTTGCATATACATTCACTCATGGTGTGAACACCCCTGCTGTAGTATATGTGAGTACAGCCAGGCCAAGCTGCATTGTCCTTCCTCTGCCAGCATTCAGATAATAACTGTAACTATCAGTCAAGACTGCTTTAAAAATGTAATCCCTCTAGTTCTGCTGCCTTCAGCAACTTCACAACAGGTCCATGGTACCATAAAAAGTTGTAGAGGAATCTCATATTACTGACTAATACAAAGTAACATGTAAAATTCAAAGTTATCAAGTTAAACACATGGGATAAACCCACCACTTCAGCACATGACAAATGAGAATGGCAACACCCATTTTCAACACTTAGGAAAGAAACCTTGGAATCATGACAAAAAGTGAAAAGATCAGCTTGATGTTCAGTGTTGGTCAAACAGGAAAAGAGACTGATAAGGGTAATTCAGAAAGGAGGAGGTAACAAATCAAATATACTAGTTGCTGTCATGACTGTTATGTGCAGTTCTAGCTTCAAAATTTTTATAATAGATCTTGAAAAGACCTAGAGAAGGAAAATATGTGAGGGTGGTATGAGAAAAACTAAATAAAGCTTGGAAAAGAGACAGCTGAATGAGGAAAAAACAGAAGTTCGTTGTTGTGAGAGGTATAGAGAAGACAAGGCAGAAACTATTTTCTTTTTTTTTTTTTTTTCACCTTAAGAAATAAGCAGAAGGAAAACAAGACATTGCAAGGCAGTAGTTTAAGTACACTAAAGCAGTACTTTTCCATATAATGTAGTTAATGGTGGAACTCATGAATTTAAGATATAGAAAGAAAACATTCTCATAGTCTTTCCATAAGCATCCATCTGGTCAATGCAGGAAACAGGCTAAAACAATAAATTCTTTTATTGTTTACTTTGTCAGTGACATCTCAAAGCACAGACACAGTTTGTAGAAGTAAAAGACCACAACTTCTCAACTATTTAGAAGAATACAGTCTGGAGGCTTGTGCCTCTCCCTTTCCTTCTTGAAGTAACTGAATCCCAAATAAGCTGACAGTAGCTGCCTGTCTTGTTGAAATAAAAGAAGCTGCTGACAGGATCAGAACATTCATAGAGGTACAAACAATGAGAAAAGGCATTTCTTTCTCATGTTGTTTTCAATGACTTGTCAAAACCAAAAAGTAATAATCACAGGGGCAGTTCGGATGATTGTCTTGCTCGTGTTTTACTTCAGTGGTTATAGCTGACCAAGAATTGAAAAAGAGTGGATGTGCAATACTAGCAATGACAGCCCCCTAAGGGGAAAAAAAGACAGTGAAGAATGAATGTGCAATGGAGAGCAAAAGCATATCGGTGAGGGAATCAATGCTCTCTTTAGAAATCTGCAGGGAAACATGCCTTCCTCCAGGGTTGCAGTAGTATTCTATCACTTGCGATACTAACAACTGTTTTCCTCTAGTTACTTTTGGTAACATTAGAGTGCTGTTGCAGTACCCTACATTTACGCTTTCTTTGTCCACCATTGGATATACCTTTTCATTTATGCTGCTGTAAGTTCACAGTTTTTATTTTAATTCTCATTCTAAGCACAACAGCTGAATTGCTAATTTACCCTGAATTAATATGGCTGCATTCATGCCATCCCCTACTATCTTCTTGTCAGCCCTTATAAACTTAATGTATACTTATTTTGGATTGACCTTTTCTCTAACTGAACAGAAGAGCACAGAGGAATACCTGGGTGCTAGACTAATGCCTTACTATAGAAACAGGAAAAAAAGCCAAAACATGAAATCATATGTAAGAAGTTTCATTTTTTGGAGGAGACATGTAATTAAGACCCCAGGAGTTTCTACTTTTGTGTCCACATTATTTCTGAAAATATATGTATTTATCAAAATATTTAATGAGGGGCTATTTCTTTTCTTTCTGTTCATGAATACTGCTAACTTTCATTCTGGGTGTGTTTAAAAAATGTCAGCTTCAACTGTACTGAATGTTACATTCCTTTATGAAGATTGAAATTGCTGGATTTAGATCAAGGCTAGTAGGGTGCCTTCATTCCTGCTGGCAATCTGTAGCAAACACTGCAGAAGAACATGCCAGAAACTCCAGCATGCAGATGTAAAGTGGTCTTCATTCTAAACATTATTACTTAAGATTGGTTTAGAGCTTGAAATGTAGGAGTTTGTATCCTTTCTTCTTTTTTTTTAATTTTAATTTTATTTAATAAATATAACAAATTGATTTTTGCTAATGAAGCCTCAGCTCTGCCTTGTGATCTATTCAAATGCACAGTTGTGTCTGTCCTAAAACTCATGCAGATCAATAAGGTTCAGCAGAAGGATACATTGCTCATTTGTACAACTCTCAGTACAGGATGGCAGCCATCGCTTCAAATCAATGATTTAAGTGGGAGCGGCAGTTCATGCTGGATGTGCTTCTGCTGGAAGTGCTCTGATGCTTGCTTAGGAGTTATTTGTCCCTGCCACGTGGGACTGCTAATGAAGTGAGGCTTTCTCCCCTATATGCTTTATGAGGTTGAGGGATCTTAGTGTATTACCGTACTTTGCTGTGGGGTGAGCAAATAGGTCATGGCTGTACTGAGGAAAAGGCGATGTTTATTAATTTCCAACCCTTGAGAGAACTCAGGGTAACTAACACCACCAACTACCAAACAAATGTGACTAGAAGGCACTTTGTTTTTGCCCCATACCTTGCAGTTATCTGTGTGGGAGAGGAGCATAAAGTTGCTGCTGCAGCAAACTGGGACAGATTTATGTACCATAAATATTTATCAAGGGAGCCCAAGAGTGGAAGTTGCCTTCACCTTGAATCTTCATGTTAATAAAAAGAAGAAGAAATGTATCTCAGTGACTTATGCATCTGTGTAAAATTTTGTTAGTTCTTGTGGGAGGAGAGTTCTGGGACATGTTTCTGCGTTGTGGTCCAGTAGTCAGGGAGCATTGCAAGCAGGCAAATCGTATAACCTTTACATTCCCACTTCACATCCAACATCCAGGAAGAGACATGCACTTTTACGGCACAAGTAGTTGCTGGAGTCAGTGTTCTGTTTAATGATACTTGTAAACCAAAAAAATAACCCAAGCTTAAAGCAGAATATGGGCTCTCAGCAACTTTCTAAAAGGATCATCTAGCAAAACATGGATAAAGTGCAAGTAGCTGGAGACCTAAAGCACGTAGGCACAACACAGGTTCAATGAGATTAGCATGACACTTTGAGCTACTCAGCTCTTGTAGTTGCCTGCCGCCTTTTTTCATGTGTTTACAGGGTACATTTTGCTCTTGTGTAGACTGGGAATGAAAATCTGAATTTTAATGTAGCTTGTGTTTTTGATTGTCAGCTTTAGCTGCCAAAGGAATAACCTGTGCATTGCATAATCTGCTATTACTCTAAGCAGCTAAGATCAGACAGGGGATGATTAGAATCATAGATAAAAACCTGGCACAAAAAAAAAAAAATTAAAATCAAACTAGGTGTTTTCACTGAATGTACAGGGATTTCTGTCACAGAGATGTGTTTTTCAAAGTAACTTGTTCCTCATTCCTCATGAGATGTGGCAGAAGTCAAGTGCTTGAATTTAGAAAATGCAGTTTAAGTGTAGCAGAAATATTGCTGTAGAACTCCAGCTGCATATTTACCAGGCATCTCTCCTTAACATAGTAAAATGAGAGGTTTCGACTTTTCAAAAATCAGTGTCCTTACAATCTTTGTCTACCCGGTTTAAAGCAGGGGTGCTAAAGAGAGGCAAGTGAGAGCCAGAAAAGGGCAGAATATGACACAACAGTTGCTAAAGACAGGCAAGTGAGAGACAGAAAAGGGCAGAATATGACACAACAGTTGCTAAAGACAAGAAATAGACAGGTGCTCTACCTGTTTTGTTCTGGTTGGTTGATTGGTTGTGTTTTTTTTCCTTGTGGAACTATATCTGTTGCATTGTTACAAGTATGAGCATTCTTCTGGAAACTTATGCTGGTCCTTGGCTCCAGCAGAGACAGTTCTCGTTTATTTCAAATAGGAGCATACATTACAGTCTCCTTTTTTCTTTATACTGGCATAAACTGTATCATTCTTCTGAGGCACTGAAATGTAGAAGGATCTGGGACACTTGTGTTTTGTCTGTTGAACTTGCTGCATTTGTTCCAGTCTGACATAATAAAGATGTTAATAATAAAAGAGTTCTTGCTTGGAATGACTCTTGTTCAAATACACTGTAAGATGCTGGTTTATAACCTTCCTTCTGTATGGAACAAAAGCAAAATAAAATCAGATCTTTATGATCAGGTACTCTTCAGATTTTTTTATTTGTGCTGATTGAAGACTTCATCAGGTTGTTTTTCTACTGTTTTAAACAAATGTTGTAGACCTCTAACTGGGTAATATAGCCCAGAATCTTGGATTTATGCTCAGTGCACTCTCCATTAGGCTATCTAAGGTGAAAGTCAAGGCAGAATACATACTTGTCTAGCCAAATTTAAGCATTCTCTCTCTTTGTGCTTGGAAAGATAGGCAAAGCTGGAGGTGAAACAAATAAATAATTGACTCTGTTCAGAAGGACTAACTTTTCTCCACAGGCAGGGAAGGAAGATTGACTTTTAAGCAGAAGGATAGGTAGCTCAGACCATTTCTAGTATCCTACCTAGCAGAGCTCCCAGCAGATCACTGTGTTGTCATAGTAAGTAAGAATATACCGTAGTATCATCCAAAGCAATTGTCATTGGTTTACTCACAATCCTAACAGCAGAAAATTTCTAACGATAGCTGAGCTGCAAGTTAAGTCTTTCAATGGCATCACATTCATTTAGAAAGAACACGAGGAACATTGAATTAGAAATTAGAACAAGAGCTTTTATTCTTGTTCCTCTACCTTTTCAATTATAGGAACAATTTATGACTCATTTAATGTTACCCTAATTTTATTAGGCTGCAGCCTTTCTTGACCTAACAGCACTTAATGCATCCAGTTAGGATGCTGAATATTAATGGCTGTTCTGGCTGTGATTTGAAACTTCTCTATATATTTGACATAAGTTTCTTTTCCATTTAGAGGCAAGATGAAATAGCCATGACATGAAAAATATTTTTCATTCTGTTCAAAATGTCATTGCTTTAGCTAGAAGGTGTCCTGTTGATTTGAACATGATGTGAAAATAAAATGAGGCTATTTGCCTCTGTGAATGTTTAAGGGACAAGAGTAGAATTAAAAATATTGTAGAAAAAATAAGGTAATTAACTATAAAGTACAACATTTATGAAACTTTATGTTGAGACTTGACTACTGTTTGAAGTTTACAAACGGGTTATATTTTCAAAGATACTTACCTGCTGTAGTATTCACAATTGCCTTCTGTTATTGCCATCTCATTTTAATAGTACCATAGTTCAAGGTCATCTTTTACCCAGACTTCTGAAATACAAAGGTTGTGTACTTTTCCAGTGCTAAAGCAAAAGTGGTAGTCAGGCCAAAGCAATGTTTACCTTGCTTTTTTCATTTCAAGCACCAGAAAACTGAAGAAAAACAAACCATCATCATAGAATTTGTAGGGAAAGCTGATTTTAGCCTGACTACCACTGGATCATTGAACTAAGGACACAAATAATGGACTCAGTCATGGCTTTCCATGTGCACAACTAATGGTCAAGATAATGAAAAAAGACGAATGAGAAAGATGATGAGAGAGATTCTGATCCAAGATACTGAAAAAGGCAAGACTTTTGTAGGCTTCCAGCTACATGTGTCATTTTTAATGCTGAGCTCCTGACTGCCACCTTCAAATACCCATTCCCAAGTGTTTAAAGTTTTTGGGGTACTTGATTATTTCTCCTGAAATTTTTTTAGCTTCACTGGCTCACTTTTCTTTTTCTGTGTTCAAAATAAGCCCAGTGAAGTACAATCATGGGAAGAAAGTTATGTACTAAGCACAAAGAATACAATGGTCATCATGTGCCATTTATTTCAACATTTTGTGTTCAATGTCAAAATGGTTTGGAGAAAAGAGGATGCAGCCTTGTTTGTAATAAATGCATCCATAACTAAAAGATGGCATTGTATTTACCCAAGCTGTCATTTATATTGTGGATTATTGTGTCTCTAAAAAAAAAGATGAACTATTGAATAAAGCATGATATGCAACAGTTCAAAATAGCATTGATAATTACTAACTGAAAACTTAGTGCTAAAATAAACTCATGTTGCCTCCTTTATTATTCCTTGTTTTTCAGATATATTTAAACCAAAATGAGATTGTTTTCAGATTTTTTAAGGAAGATTTTCGTGATGAATTTTAGGTTTAGAAGTTGGGCAATGAATGGAAAATTCTCCTAGCACCAGACACTCAAGGGAACATCTTGACTGAAGTAAATAGTCCCTCCCAATTCCACTGACTTTAGTAGGAGTATGGTAATTCCACCCTCCCTCCATGAAAACCCTCCTCTTTTTTCCACATTACTTATGTGAAGGACCTTTGTAACTTACCTCTCTCTTCATTTTTCTGCACTGGTTTATTCAAATGTCTAATCTCGAATGGCGATCCTCCACTTGTTTTTAATTCAGCTGTAAAATTAATATTTGATGGTGACTGGAATCTTTATTTTCTGCAGTGAGTATATTTTTTAATCTTTCAGTATGTAACTTAAATAACAGAATCTATTTCTTTAGTAACTGTAAAAGTACAGAGAATGCAGTATTAAAGTACTTCGTAAAAGGGTACTGACACAGTACTGACTCATTGTACTGACACAGCACAGCCAGGAACCACTATTTATAAATTCACTTTTCATTAGGAAAAAAACCTCAAGGCAGGCTTGATTTTATCTGACAAAGCAGTTCTTATTTTCTTTTTTTCCATGTTAGTCTTAAACATAAGACAGGTTTTCTGTTTAATTGTAAATATAATTGTAAATTGTAATGCAAGCTAAAAGGGCAACGTAAGTGCATCAGAGATTACAGGTAGAGGAGCTCACCTCTTCTCCTAGATATTTTGCAGCTTCATTATAATGCTTAAGGTCCTCCAGTTTATGACACAGAATCTGCACTTGCTAGGTGCAACACAGTTCTGTGCTGAAATGTTTTTTTTTTTTGTCTTTTTCTCCAGTGGATGTCCCTGTGTTTGTTTGATCTACTGTTAGGAGAGCATGAAGAAATGCAGATCGTATCTGTATTAGTTGTATACTATTTATATATAATGGAAGTTTTGTTTGGGTACAGTTCGTAACTATAACGATACCTCTGGAGGTGCTGAAAATCATGGAAGTCTATCCTGCTAGTCGACTACCTTGTAACTTCTATTTTTCCTATATTTTCAAAAATGTCTTTAAAATCATGTAGATTACCTGAGGCAAAGATAAGCAATGCAATATATTAAAATAGGAATGATCTGTCATGCAAATTAAACAGTGATTGAAGCTGAAGGTCAGGTTATGATTCTGTGTTTATAGCAACTGAGAATATGTAAAAAGTACGTCAGAGCACGGAAAAGACATCAAATCTGATGAGCATGCAAAGTAATTTAAGGGATGCTTCAGTGATGGCATAAAGAATGGTTTATTTGGAATTACTGGAGAACACCAAAACTCTGATGTGTTTACTTGACGCTGTACCTGGTCTGGGCAAACCCTGGGAGTATCCAGCACCTGCTGTCTGTATCGCCATTGCACGCCTTGAACGTCAAATAAATCTGTGCTGCATAAGAATTCCTCCAGGCAAGTGATGTAACCCTCTTCTATGAAGTATTCCAGATCACTTTGTACTTCTGATGCTGGATAAGTGGTGTCAGTGCGCAGGAGATATGATGAATAGGTGTGACACACAATATTGTCTCTGTGCAGATGGGAAGTGTGCTCTACAATATGCTTCAATGTACAGGTGATCCCTGAGCCCATCTCATGAGCTGTATGACTCCAGAAATAATTGCATGAATCAGAGATATCACATTAATGAATAAAAGTGCACTCCTAGGTAAAGTAGACATTTATAACTAGGAAATGAAGATCAAACGTTCCTTAGCAGGATGATACCTTTCTAACTTTCCTTCCTCATTTCTCTTCTATGTGTGAGAATAAGCATGCATCATGCACTTTATTATCCAGACTGTTTGCTTGGGTCTATTTTATTGTCCTATAGCCTATGAAGACTATGCTTACCAAAATATATATAGGTTTTTATTTCTATTTAAACCTTATTCTATATGGACATTGTTGAAAACCTCAATGTCTATTGATTGCTAAATTATTTTATACTTGAATAAAAGGACAGTTGTCACCTGACATTGTAAAAACACGTACATTGAAGAAAATGTTTCCATTTTCTCTTCTGATTGCACATTTTCTTTATTATATTATGCATTTTATATACTGTGAAGTTCAGGTTTTCCAGTGTCTGTCTTCAGGGCTTTATCCCTCTTTACTTGAACCTGAGAGCTGAACAACCTAAGCTGACTCTGTTCTTTGACACAACAATGGCTGCAGTACTGGATATGAAATATGAAATCTGTGTTCCTTACAAAACAGGATTATTTTTGTTTGTTTGGTCCCACAAGCAGTATCTTATTTGAGCATCTGTGGCTCAGACTTGATTGTTTCTTAATGCTGGAATGTTGAATGCTACCCAAGGCAGAGATTTGTGCAGCCAGAGTATACAGCAGGGAAAAGTGGAAACTGGACTGTGGTTTCATGCTGTTGGTGCAGACACTCTTCAAGTCATGTTCCCTTTTCTGTAGTGCTGATTGCCATGACACTGTGGATGGTAATGTGTTAATATGTTTCCAAGCGAAATGGAAGTTCTCAGTAGCAAAGAATAAAGAATACAAGCAAGAATTATTGAAAAGTTTGGGAAAAAGTAGAAAAATTACGCTCTACTCAATTTCATATTTTCTTAAATGCACCTTAAACTCTCAGAAAGCTCTTTGTATAACCCACATTCTGAGGGTTCATATATCTTATGTTAAGAAAGTGATAGAAAGTTAAGCAGATTTTATAAACATTTTTGTTTAGTATGTTTTATATGCAAACTATTAACCGTATATGTGAGCAAATTTCTGACAAAATTATTTCATGCCACTGAATATTTGTCGTTTGGGGGTTTTTTTAATGTGGGTTTGTGGGTTTTTTTAATTTTTTTCCTTTTTCTTCTGACTTTTCAAAGCACTTTCCTGTGAAGATAAGTTTCTCTGGGATCTCTGGAATGTTTTATATTGATCAGGCTTCAGTCATCCATTCAGTGAACTAAAAAACAGGAAAAAAAAGAAAAGAGCTGTGACTGTGGAAAGTTGCCCGTGTTTGAAAAATACAAAGAGAGTTTTTTGTGTTCTTCCAGTCATGTAATTGTGATGGCCTAAAAGGGATCGATACTACCTCCACAGTACTGGCTTACTTTGATAAGCTGCAATTTTTTGGATGGTGTCTTTAGGCAGAAAAAGTGAATCAACCAACCCAATACTTCACTTGATATCTGCTCTGCTGTAGAAGTAAGATGGAGAGGTTTGTCAGGCTGAAAGCTAGCTCCAGAAACAGGAAGAGGACATATATCCTTTTGACTACTTTAGCACAGGGGTAATATAATATCAGACTTCCCTGTCTCCCCCCACTTATCTGAAACCTATTAAACGTCTGATGATTGTTATGGGATTAGAAGTGAAACACCTTAGGATGAAAGTCTGCTGCATTTTATTTTTATTATTACAACATGTGCTTGAGAAGCTCTGAAGTCCTTCAGTAAAGGCAAGCATAACAACAATGAAAGAACCAGGAGAATCTGGAACCATGCTGGAAGCACTGCTTTTAAAAAAATAGCACATGGAAAAATAAACATCAGGGGCTAGAACAAATTGTCCTGTGGTAACAGGGGGAATGACACAAATGAGTTTCAGGGAGTAGATAAATCTAAAGCATATTTAGAATTTAATAAAGTATATGTATTAACTGAACCTACTGATATACAAAGTGTATATTCTTCTGTAGAACAGAAATATATTCACTCCTATGTTGTAGTTTTAATGGTCTTATTAAAAAAAATAAAAATGCAGTGAAGTCAGTGCAAGTGAAAAAGGTAATTTAAAACAATTTGCTCTACAAAAACATCTAACTTCAGCTGGTCATCAGAGTTTGGGTAGCTACAGTGTTTGTTGTAGAGATTCAAATGGCTCCCATGTTTGTTGCTGGGGTTTAAGTAGTCATAGTGCTTGCCACTGGGATTTGAGTAGCTATAGTGCATGTCACAGGGGTTGAAGAAGCCAAAATCTTTGTCACTGGAGTCTGAGTCCCTCTTTTTCTTCTTCAAGCTGCAGTGCTTCTCATGCGGGCTGGAGTAGCCACTTGTAGCTGTTTAATCTTAGCCAAGATCTGTACCATATTCAACAACATACTGATTTCCAGCAATAGGGCCAGGCTGGGTTCAATATTCCAAGAATATTCAAAATTCTCAAAATTCTCAAATGGTGCTGTGAATAGCCTAGTGGGGGAGATATGGTGAAATTTCTCCTTCATAGGTTGGCCCTCCCAGGAGAAAAGGAAAAAGGTATGATTATTAATAGTTCCCATTAGTATAGTTAACTCCCAAAGTATAGAGGTGATGGCAATGCTGAGAACGTGTACCAGCTCAGCTTCATGACCAGCAAGTCTATCGTATCAGAAACCATTAAAGTACAACAGACCATGAACCTTAGTCCGAGCCCCAAAGGCAATAAACACCAAAACAGGGAATGCATACTGCAAGCAAGATGTAACATAATGCAACTCTGAGGCCAAGTGCAATCGTTCTGAGAGCGAATAAATTAATGTTGTGATCAGTGATTATTAAACCAAAACAGTGAACATTTATAAGCAATGTATTTTGACACACTCTGGTCAGATCTGTCATTACATCAAACCTTCAATGCCCCATGTTGGGCACTGAAAAGGGCTGTCATGATTTAGACCCAGTTGGTAACTCAGCACCATACAGTCACTCGCTTACCTCTCCCTCCTTTTACCCTGTGGGCAGGATGGGGAGGAGAATCAAAAGAATGTAAAACCTGCGAGATTAGATAAGAACAGTTTAATAATTGAAATAAAGTAAAATACAGTGATAATAGAAATAATACCAACAATAACAATACTGATAACTATAGGGAACAACAGATTAAAAAAAAAAAGGAAACTCAGAAAGCCGAAGTGATGCACACCACTCACTGACCTATACCCAGCCCAGTCAGCGATCGGTCCCTCTAGTGACTCTCCTCAGCTTGTATACTGGGCATGACGTGCTGTGGTATGGAATAACCTTTTGGTTAGTTTGGCTCAGGTGTCCTGTCTCTGCTTCCTCCTAGCTTTTTGTGCCCCTCCTCACTGGCACAGCATGGGAAACTGAAAAGTCCTTCATTAAGGTAAGCGCTACTTAGCAACAACTAAAACACTGGTGTGTTATCATCATTGTTCTCAGACTAAAGCTGAAACACAGCATTGCACCAGCTACTAGAAAGAAAATTAACGCTATCTCAGCCAAAACCAGGACATACAGGTAGAAAACTTCTGGACTCCTAAGGTAAAATCTACAAAAAGCCTTAGTTTCTGATTATTATGGTTATTACAATGCCATGTGCAGCAGCTTGGCAGCCCCTCCAAAACAGTGGATTTTGTATCAAATGCTCTCTAATGTTATGTTCGTCATAGTAAGAATAGGAAAAAGACGGACATAATACTCCTGAAAAGTCCTTTTTTGGTTTGTTTTGGGGTTTTTTTTTCATTTGTTTCATATCAGCTATATGAAAACATAATATATCTAAACTATAAAAATATTTCTGCATAAAATAAAATGAAGAAAATATATACCTAAATATTTTTGTTTTATTTCAGTCTTTTGGTTATAGAAGCTATTCCTGTTTCCTCAAAAGTTCACACTATAAAGTAATTCTCAGAAGGAAGAGACCTGAAGAGTACATCTCCATCTCTTCCTTTGCCTTCAAGCCTTCCAAAATATAAAGCCAAAACTTCTTAGCTGTTTGGAATCTCTGAATCTGCCCAGTCCTATCTTCAACAGCACTGCATTAGAAAATGTCTGCTTTGCTTACATTCCAAACTAGGTCTGCTTTCCTACTTTGAGTGCAGAAAAAAGCATGATATAGTCTCTAGTAATTGCTTTGATATCATTGATTTGAAATACTATTTTTATTATTATTATAAATCAAGAAACCCATTTTTTTCAGATTCAAGATAGTGATAATATGCTCAGTGTGCTTATAATATCCCCAGTCTTGCACTCATTCCTCTTCTATCATTATTTATAAATTACTTATGTATTTTAGTACAAATACCAAAAATAAAATTACTGGAGTTCTGCTCCCAGTTGGAGTTGACATAAATAAATTCTAACTATCACTTTTGTAGGAGAAATGTTAATTTTATATTACTTACCCAGTCAGTTGCTTTAAAAATTAGAGAAAGACACCTTTTAAATCTGGAAAGATCCACACGTGTGCCATTTGGTACTTGTCTACTTCCAAGAGCTTTTTTAAACAGCATTCTAATGGACTCACTGAGCTTAATCTTATACTGTCTACATTTCCTTTAATTTCATTATGCTTTATATCAATGAGATGAAATGTTAGCATATTGCAATACCAAGTATAATCAAAGTATATAATCTATCAAATTAACAAAAAAAAAAACAAAACCCAAAACATTAATTAAAGTAAGGGACTTTGGTTACATGAGATTAAAATATGTGAAAGATGTATGTGTATACATAGAAAGATGTATGTGTTTACTTGTGCAAAGTGTTTGATACTGTCTCACACGACATCCTTGTCTCTAAATTGGAGAGATATCAGTTTGATAGGTGGACCACTCGGTGGATAAAGAACTGGCTGGATGGCCGCAAGCAAAGAGTTGTGGTCAATGGCTCAATGTCCGGCTGGAGAACAGGAATGAGTGGTGTCCCTCAGGGATCGGTGTTGGGACCGGTCTTGTTCAACATCTTCATCGCTGACATGGACAGTGGGATTGAGTGCGCCCTCAGCAAGTTTGCCAATGGCACCGAGCTGTGTGGTTTGGTTGATACGCTGGAGGGAAGGAATGCCATCCAGAGGGACCTTGACACACTTGTGGGGTGGGTTGATGCCAAGTTATGAAGTTCAACTATGCCAAGTGCAAGGTCCCACACCTGGGTTGGAGCAATGCCAGGCACAGCTACAGGTTGGGTAAAGAAGAGATTCAGAGCGGCCCAGCAGAGAAGGACTTGGGGGTGTTGGTCGATGAGAAAATGAACATGAGCCAGTAGTATGTGCTTGCAGCCCAGAAAGCCAACCGTACCCTGGGCTGCATCAAAAGGAGCGTGACCAGCAGGTCAAAGGAGGTGATCCTGCCCCTCTACTCTGATCTCGTGAGACCTCACTTGGAGTATTGTGTGCAGTTCTGGTGTCCTCAACATAAAAAGGACATGGAACTGTTGGAACAAGTCCAGAGGAGGGCCACGAGGATGATCAGGGGACTGGAGCACCTCCAGTATGAAGACAGGCTGAGGAAGTTGGGGCTGTTCAGCCTGGAGAAGAGGAGGCTGCGTGGAGACCTCATAGCAGCCTTCCAGTACCTGAAGTGGGGCTACAGTGATGCTGGCTGTGGGACTCTTCATTAGGAACTGTAATGATAGGACAAGGGGTAATGGGTTCAAACTTAAACAGGGGAAATTTAGATTGGATATAAGGAGGAAATTCTTTCCTGTTAGGGTGGTGAGGCACTGCAATGGCTTGCCCAGGGAGGTTGTGACGCTCCATCCCTGGCGGTGTTCAAGGCCAGGTTGGATGAAGCCTTGTGTGGGATGGTTTAGTGTGAGGTGTCCCTGTCCATGGCAGGGGGTTGGAACTAGATGATCTTAAGGCCCTTTCCAACCCTAACTATTCTATGATTCTATGATAAGAGAAACCAATATTTCTAAATGATAAAAAAAAATTGACAATGCCCACAATGAAACAAAAAAGGATTTAATCTCTGCTTCCACACCATGATTTGGAAAACCTCTATTTGTTTCTATTCCTCTGTCTCTTCGCTTATTTCAGGTGACAGCCGGGTGTCTATTTATGCTACTACCTCAAGAAACAAAAAGACCATAGTAACACCATGCAAGACTTTGTATATTCAATGTTTTTCTCTCTGAGTGAACTAGTTAGCAGTGAAACAGTCCCCTTAGTCTGTGAGGTTTGTTTTTTAGTAGACTTTCCGTATGAAATATGTTGCTCTTCTTTTCTGTATAAACCATCTGAAATACGGCAGTAGATCTGCAGCCACCTCTCCTGGTTTCTTTGAGAAAGAGAATGTGCTCTGCCACAAACACATAACTTACTTTAATTAAAATCAAGCCAGCTGAGACTGGTGACATCTTTATCAAAGCTGGTAAACAGTTATGACATGTAAAATATTTCTTTACAGCACGGCTTACTTGTTAGAACTTCTGATGTATCAGAAATCAGAATTCAAAGTTTACTTTCACACAGGCTATTGTGCTCAGAGAAAAAAATATAAAATCTAAACTATAAAAACATTTCTGCATAAAGTAAAAACTTCAGTCCTAAAATCTGGGTTCACAGCCTTTGTTCCATTAGCAACATTCCTTGCTAACATTAAAACCCACATGTGCATTTTCTTTTCTTGATTAGTTTATAAAAAACTTTTTTTGCCAAAATGAGTGTGCTCAGATTCTCCCCTTGCTCCTCTTCAATATTTCAAGTCAGAATAGTTCAGGTGGCAAGTCCTGATTTCTTTCAGTTCTCCTTTAGCAAAAAAAAAAGTTCTATGGAGTTATGTCAGTACAGAACTGGAGTGAGAGAGCAGTAAATTAGACCCAGTGGAAATGCATGTGTAGACATCTGAGCTGAAGATCACAGGGAAAGTAGCACTGAGCAGCCATTGAATTCACCAAAGATGGAACAAAATAAAAACTGATAAGTCAGATCACACGACTGTGGGGCTTCACTAATTGCTCATAACAAGTGTACAAAGAAAGCACTTGAAAGGAACTTCTTTGTATCAAATATTCTCACAGAAGCTTATAAAGAAATTGGAGCAGAGGATCACTGCCACTATGTCATAAATATTGTCTTTCAAGATCATAAGTTTGATCAGTCCCTTTTTTCTCTGAAAATGTTTTTCTCTTGCATTAAGTGTTTTTCTCATGGATAAAACTTTCTTACACAGACTTGATACTTAAGAGGAAAGAAAAAGTGCATTTTGTGGAGAGCAGGGAGCATGGATGTGTGTGGTAAATTTCAAAGGTATTCCCAGAAAACTGAACTAAGGTAACATATCTGCAAGATAGTTTCACACAAGATAAAATATCAAGCAACCTTTTTGAAAGTAGAAATGGTTTGGTGTGTAATGTTTTGGCTGTTTTCTTTCTTTACTTGTTTTTCCTAATTTTTTACTCTCTTGTCCCTTGTTATTTGCTTTCTCAGCATCCCCTGGAGCAGCTGGTATAGCTTTCACAGAGCAGCATGGAACATGCAATATGAAAAAATGTTAATCTCTAGCAAACTCTGCCACTCTGAAGGATGTTACACCAAATTTCTCTACCTTTAAATTCACTGATGTTAACAAAAAAAAAAAAAAAAAGAAAAGAAAAAAGAGAAAGAATGTTCATTCTCTCCTGCACTTCCCTGTGTGTTCCTCTCCATGGCTGGTTAGCTAAATACCTCTCTGAGCTCCACTGACCATGTCAACTAGATCTTCATTTACTGTAATGGAACATTTAACTAGGGTATATTTTGTACCTACATCAGTCCAGCAAATTCAGTCTCAAACTGAATTGCACAAAAAAATGTTTACAGAGGTCTTGATATTGCAAGGTGCTGCAGCATTTCTTGATCCACAAATTTGATTTGTAGCATGCTGACAGAGCAGGTCTTAGCAAAACTGACTGTTGGTGTGTACAATACCACAGGCAAAAGTATAAGTTTGGGTTTAGGCTAGATGTCAGACTCTAACACCAAGAAATTATGGTCAAAAGACATTCCTTCATGAAGAAAAGTTCCTCACTTCAGGAACTCAGTTCTTATCTAGCACCAAATCTGGAGCATCGCAGTTTTGTGAATGTGGCTGAATCCTTCTGAAGTGTTGTTAAAAGATGAGAAAGCATCTAAAGAAATGAAAAAAAAAAAAAAAAAAAAAAAAGAAAAAGTGATACAAGTGTAACTGTTGAGGCAGTAATAATTAGCAGCTCAAGGCTATGATAAAAAATGCTCTGACACAAAAAGTTCTAAAACCCTAAGTTTAAGAAAAAGACAGCAAAAAAGGAGAGAATCTGCAGAGACTGCAGTTCTGCAATATCAAGGTGCAGCCTCTTTTGATAAGCAGCAGAGGGTGATCCTTCCCCATCTGATTGACAGCATCCAATCAGCATTGGTGACTATATTAATGCTTAGCCTAGTAGCTCATTAGCCATAACTATCTATTGCATGGGTTGCCCAATACATAATTGCTTTGTTGTATATACACTCATATACACAGTTTCTTTGCTCATGATGAAAGAGGCCGAAGGATAAGTAATCAGAAGGGGAGGGTTATGGCTGGATTTACAAAGCAGATGCTTAAATGCCAGTTGATATACAAAACAGTTCTCTTCTGGCTTCACCAGGCATCTCTATTAGTACCAGTCCAATGACTATGTCATAGTTTTAGTTAACAAATGTGACTAAATTAATTCCACAAAGTGATACATTCATTAATATATTGTGGGGACTTAGTGAAAGGTCCCACATCTATGCCAATTAGAAAAAACTTCAGTGACACTGCTGCTAATATTACGAGCTGAAAATTGGCAGTAGTTTTCTAACAAATTGGGTAGAGCTAGACAACCATTTATGATAACAGTGATGGGATCTTGTTGATACTGTCCTAGTCAAGCACTTTCCTGTTTGTGATGTCAGGTTTTCTCAGACCACATTTGGTGAAGACTTCTGGTCAGATCATTAGTTACTGAACAATGCAATAACCCTAGCTGTTTGATGCTTGCAGAAAAGACAGCAAATTCTCATTAAAATACTAAATGCTTTGTCATTCAACATGCAGTCACAGAAAAAAGGAAAAAATACAAAAGAAGTTTTTGAAAAGTAAGCTTGTTATTGGATCTGTTCAAATGCAAAAACATAGAAAATGAGGGTTCTCAAAAATGCGCCATAGATTGCCCCAGTAAAGTACCTCTCTTTTGTCAAATATGGCTTTTGGGATAGGTTTAAGGGAAAACGCAGGTCCATAAGTTCATTATTTTTATGGTTGTATTTCATAAGGTGGGGTAGAAGTTTTTTGTAAACTTTCTCAGCACACAGTTCAAGGAAGCACAATGAAGTTTTTCTGTCCTGGAAGATGAGTGCTTCACAGGGAGAAGATTCAAGAAACTGCTGATCTATTAAAAATTTCAAATAGCTTCCTGAATGTTTGAAATCAGTATATGTCCCTAAAACCCCATGGGTGTTGTGCCACTCCATAGTGGTCAAACAGTCAAATACTATTAGGGAGTGAGAGGAATTCCTAGCAGAAATGTGTGACAGTTTATGCCATTCTTTGTCTTCCATCTCTGTCTTCCATTCTTTGTCTTCCATCTCTGATGGAATAACAACTGAAATCCAGTGGGCAGCAAAATGCAGTATCATCTACTGTGCTGGAGACTTTTGAAACTATGAAACAGATGTCACAGTGCAAGGGTAGGTACTGCTGACATTTCTGGCAAAATAAACAAATCTGAGGTTAGGATCTAATCACAAATGATTGCAGCTCTTCACTGTTATATGTTAAATGAGAGTCCACAGTAGCTGAAGGCTGCAGATGTCACCCACCTTCTCAAACTCAAATCTGTCCAATCATGGTATGACAATGACTGGGATATAGAATTTCTGCCATTTGGGGAAATCTTTGCAGCAGTAAATCTCTACAAGCTTGAGGCTGAAACTGATCCTCAGAAAGTCAGTGTTAAGGCATGGTTCATGTGATTTTTAAAGCCATGAAAATTAAAGGGATCATTGAATCATAGAATGGTTAAGATCATCTAGTTTCAACCCACCTGCAATAGGCAGGGACACTTCACACTAAACCATGTCATTCAAAACTCCATCTAACCTGGCCTTGAACACTGCCAGGGATAGGGCTTTTGCCACTTCTTTGGGCAACCTGCTGTTCCAGTGCCTCACCGCCCTCACAAGAAAGAACATCCCCTGTTTAAGTTTAAATGTATAACCCCTTGTTCTATCACTACAGTCCCTAATGAAGAGTCCTTTTAGGCCGGCTTCAGGTACTTGAAGGCTGCTATGAGGTCACCACGCAGCCTTCTCCAGGCTGAACAGCCCCAACTTTCTCAGCCTGTCTTCATACGGCAGGTGCTCCAGTCCCCTGATCATCCTCGTGGCCCTCCTCTGGACTTGTTCCAACAGTTCCATGTCCTTTTTTATGTTGAGGACACCAGAACTGCACACAATACTCCAGGTGAGGTCTCACGAGAACAGAGTAGAGGGGCAGGATCACCTCCTTTGACCTGCTGGTCACGCTCCTTTTGATGCAGCCCAGGGTATGATTGGCTTTCTGGGCTGTGAGCACATACTGCTGGCTCATGTTCATTTTCTCATCGACCAACACCCCCAAGTCCTTCTCTGCAGGGCCACTCTGAATCTCTTCTTTGCCCAGTCTGTAGCTGTGCCTGGGATTGCTCCAACCTTCCACTTGGCATGGTTAAACTTCATAAGGTTGACATCAGCCCACCTCACAAGCGTGTCGAGGTCCCTCCGGATGGCATCCCTTCCCTCCAGCGTATCAACTGAACCACACAGCTTGGTGTCATTGGCAAACTTGCTGAGGGCTCACTCAATCTCACTGTCCATGTCAGCGATGAAGATGTTGAACAAGACTGGTCCAAACACTGATCCCTGAGGGACACCATTCATTCCTGTTCTCCAGCCAGACATTGAGCCATTGATCACAACTCTTTGCGTGCAGCCATCCAGCCAGTTCTTTATCCACCGAGTGGTCCATCCATCAAATTGATGTCTCTCCAATTTAGAGACAAGGGTGTTGTGTTGGATAGTGCCAAACGCTTTGCACATGTCCAGGTAGGTGACATCAACTGCTCTACCCCTGTCCGTCAGTTCCGTAGCCCCATCATAGAAGGCCACCAAATTGGTCAGGCAGGATTTCCCCTTAGTGAAGCCATGCTGGCTGTCACCAAGCACCTTGCTGTTTTTCGTGTGCTTTAGCATGCCTTCCAGGAGAATCTGCTCCAAGATTTTGCCAGGCACAGAGGTGAGACTGACTGGTCCGTAATTCCCTGGATTTTCCATATTCCCCTTCTTGAAAATGGGGGTTATATTTCCCTTTTTCCAGGTGTTGGGAACTTCACCTGACTGCCATGAGTTTTCAAATATGATGGCCAGTGTCTTAGCAACTTCATTTGCCAGCTCCTTCATGACCTGCAGAGAGATTTCATCAGGTCCCATGAACTTGTGCACATTCAGGTTCCTAAAATGGTCTCCAGCCTCATACTCTCCTACAGTGTGCCTAAGGTCTTCATTCTCACAGTCCTTGGAAGTCTGCCTTCCAAGACTCGGTTGGTGTGGTCAGAGGATTTGCCGGTGAAGACTGAGGCAAAGAAGTCGTTATGAACCTCAGCCTTCTCCAAATCCAGGGTAGCCAGTTCTCCTGACAGGTTAAGGAGAGGGCCCATATTATCCCTGTCTGCCTTTTGTTTGCTACATACCTATAGAAGCCCTTCCTTTTATCCTTGACATCCCTTGCCAAACTCAGTTCTAACTGGGCCTTAGCTTTCTTGACCGTATCCATATAAGCAGAACAAAAGTGAGATCTGAGTGACCTTTGTCAGTCAGTGGAGGACTTTGGCCCTATGATGTATTGTGACTACCTGTCAGGTTTTCTTGGAGAGAGCTTCACTTCATTCAGCTATCCAGATTAACTTGCAGAACGTTCACTTACTTCACAATGGCATGGCTGTAACAATCTTTAAGTAAGCAGCAGTGCCAGGGCCTTTTGCTGTCTGACATGGTCCTCAGTAAGGCTCCATTGTTCTACTAGTATGACTGCTGTGTGCAAAACTTCTTACATTTAGACATGATGAAGCCCTCAACCCTTTAGTGTATGTTTGACCTACAGAGTCTCTGAGGTGACCTAAAGACCATGGAGCAAGTGGTCCATGCCTGTACAAGGCTGCCCCTGGTAGAGGCTGCAGACCTCATTACTGGCTGCTTTATCTGAACCACTGAGATTCTCAACTTGCACCTCAGCAGGAGGAAAATAGTGATCCCAGCCATGTGTACTGGCAATACAGTATGGAAATCTGTAGACAAATTCAGCCAGTCTGGCAGCATCATCTCTCACTACCTCTCTTGGTGATGAATAAGTCACATAGAAGATAGCAAAAGCTGGTATAGCTTTTGTGAGGTTAAATCATCATGCCTGGAACTAAAAGGGCATCTGATTTCAAATTAATGTTAATGTGCACTGTATGGCTGTCACCATTATTTTCTATGGTTGTAAGATCTGGACAAATTAACACTTTTCACATCAAGCCTTCCAGCCAGTTCCATGTGAGTTATCTCTCTGCCTGTAATGGCATTAAAATCTATATACCACAATATGATCCCAAGCTGCACTGAGGCAGTGTTCCTCCAGGCTGAGCAGCACTGGTCCAAGCATCTGATACTTATCTCAGAAAAATTATTGCTTAGAGCTATTTTCTTGTTTTAAAATGTTTGAACAGCTGAGAGGTCAGCCAATGAATTGTTAACCAGACACGCTAAAAGCAAATCTTCAGCTGTGTGGCATTAGCTCTACAACATGGGACATGGCAGGTATAAAATGATCTGCTGTGCCAGTGATTATAAACTGATACTGTCAAAGCCAATGAACAAAACTGACTAACACTGTGCAGCATAGAACACAGCAAAGGAAAGCAGGAGGCTACCTTTCATGTGTGTGGCTTTTTTGACAAAAGTATCAGTTACACACCTCACCAAATTATCCATAAAAGCTGAATCTTCATGATTAACTAATGGAAGACTAGCAATAGCATTTTTTTGTATTTATCATGTAGCTGCTTCAGTTTTGAAGGTTATGAAATTGAGCATCTGTTTTCCTGTGAACAGAACATGCAACAGAAAGGCTTTTATAAAATAATGCAATAAAGTGTGTTTTAATTCTGTGAAAAATGCAGTTGGAGACATTGACTGGGGAGCTTGAAACCCTTTGGTCAAAAAACTTGAAATATTTCAGTTTCCCATGACTTTTTTGGTTTTTTTCAGGAAATATGAAATCTACTATGATCTGGTCTTTACAGAGAAGTGGGGAATATGGTAGCTGCTGCAATATTTTTTAATCACTTTTTTCAGCTGTTAACATTTTTAATGTTGTAATTCAATCTTCTGCCCAAAGATCATCTATGGAAAAATTGGTATAGATTTACATTTGCAGAAAAACATTTCCACAGAAGAGAAAAATATTTTTGGATCATTTTAATGCAATCTTTTTAGTATTCTTGGGATTTTCACGCATTAGCCTTTCACAAATAATTTCTGTTCTATTAAGAAATCAGTGTAAGTGCTTTGATAAGAGAAAGTAAATTCAGTTTCTTATCCAGCAATGCCCATTATTTCCTGGCCCATGGACAACAATATTGATTAAATAACCTTCATAGTACATTATATATTTTGGGTTTTCTGTCTTGGTATTTATTTTAACTTTTTTAATCTCCTGAGGTAACAGAACAAGTCTCTTGGCCAGCACATTGCCCACAAGGCTTGGTTAAAGGCTCATCCAAAATGATAATCCTGAACAATAAATTTCTAGGATTTGCTTGGTAGCTTAAATTAAACCTGCAGTTTCTGGCAGAGTATTTTGAACACTGATTGAGGTATCAAGAGTGCCTGACTGCCAATCTTGGCATAGCTTTGTCCAGCTCTCCTAACTCCCCTTTCTGCTATGTGGAAGGACATTATTAGAACAAATAGAAGTTCCTCGTTAGGGGGAATACTAGACTTTTTGGCATATATTTATAAAGTATTTTGAAAATAAAAGAACCCATTGTTAAGGGTATATATTAATGATGTTACAGCAATCATTCTGCTTATAGGACGGGTAGCTCAAATCCATTTCAGAACAGACTCAGATGTTACCTCAGAGTAGATATTATAGGCTTAGTCTCAGTGGTAGGAAGTTCCTGAACTTCCATCTAAAATTATATCAATTTGATCTTTTGTGACTTTGCATTGCTTGTAACAGCATATAATTGGGAATAAATGACATTGCAAAGGTCTTGGGTTCTTTTAGACTTTGTTTTTGTTTAAATATATTTATAGTGGTGAAGTGAGGGCGAACACTGCGTAGAATAAATCCAAACCTTACCAAAGCAGATGCCTTTCAAAGCAGGACTCGATAGCTCTGAATTCCCAGCTCAGTGACTCACACGCAAAAAATTTCTGTGAATTATCATTTGGAGATGAAAATACTCATAATATATTAAATAATTGCAATATAAAAGAAAGAGAGAAGGCTGCCTGAACAAGCATGTGCCCAAATAATCATTTAATCTGGATCTGGTATAGAAGGAGGGCATTGCCAGCACATATCAAATCTGTGGCCCAGGCTGAAAAATAAGCAAAAACTTCTAGGGAGAATTATAATACATAAACTGATGAAAGTTTTAATGTGTGTATGTTTCAAGAATGAGAATTTAAAGTAGGGTGATCAATTTAATATTAAGTATTATTGTTTACACAAATAAAATTATAAAAATAGCAAATTCTGACAAGCAAGAGTTTTTTGTTTTAATTTGGGATTTTTTGTTTGGTTTGGGGGGTTGGGTTTAGGTTTTGTTTTTTTTTTTTTTTTGTTTGGTTTTGTAAGAAGACAATTAAGATTACGTAATATCCTCATGCCATTGCATCAGTTTTGCAGGGAAAAATGATTAATAAGCAGAAATGCTGTAAATATCAAACCAGAAATTTATAACAGTTCTACATATATTTTACCCAAGGAAAAAAAAAAAAGAAAATATGATTTTTAAAGGAAAGTGAAGATAAAATCTCACATGCATTAAAATCATAATGGTATGCAAATAGTGTTTGCCAGAAATTATTCTGGAATTTTGTAATAATACAAGGAGTTACAGATGAGATGTAATGTTTCTACAGGCATTATAGGAGATGTAATGCCTCCACTGACAACCACAGCCTTTATTTATAACTTGGTGGAACTATAAATTGGTATTTTTCTCCATCAAAGAGTTGTGCTCTCATTGCACATTTTTTATACAGATGTACCTTTGTATAGATTATCAATTAGATTTCCAAGCACCAGGAGGGAAGGAAACAGCTTGCGTATATTAAAGTAGACAATGGTAAATTTATGCTTGGGGTTAAGTGATGAGCAAACCTAAAAAGTGTATTCTATGACCCAGGAATACTCTCCTCTCCTGCTCCAATCTGTTGCTGTTGGGTCTTTATTCTATGCCTAATATATTGTCTGCTGGTAGCCAGTGTTAAATACTTCAAAAGAGAAATGCACTTAGAAGAAATAACACAGCCTCATGCTACCTGGCTTTAGATACGTAAGAGTTAGGGAGAAATTGCTAGCTCCTGTTTTACAAAGACACCACGAAGCTTGTTTCTAGTGTCTATGAAGGCTGTTTATGGAAGCAACCCAGAAGTAGATGACTAACGCATATCTGCCTGGGTTTAGCACAATAAACATAAAAAGCTGCTTGTAAAAAAATATATAGAACACTAATTAGATACAAAGATGAATTATTTAAGGTTTCTTTGACCAGGTTTTATACATAAAATCAATAAAATTGACTTTGCAGTCAAACTGATGCTTTGTCTCGTTCACCTTATCAGTTTGTGATTAGATGTAGTCAGCTGCCCTATATTATTGAAAAGTGAAAATACATGTCAGAAATGTGTGGATTCAAAGCTGGTGTATTCTGCTAAATTTTATTTGTTTTTTTTTTTTTTTCTATAGCTTCTTCTTCAAAAGCTTCATTGTGCCAGGCTTTCAAAGACAAAGAATTTTTAAGGACCTGCACTTTTGCATTCAGTAAGATGATCAGGTTTTGAGTCATTTAAAAATCCAGGGATCAGGTGGGCACAACCTAAGTTGCTGAAAGTCATCTATTAGTCATGCTTCAGAGAACCTGTTCCCTTTCTAGGGCTTCCACGACCTTTGTTCTAAGTGCTGAGTGCACTTCTATGTACAGCAGTGTAATAAATAGTGCATTTAATGCTGTTGTCACTATAGCAAATGTTCATTTTCCTGATGAATGAATAAGACCAGTTTCTGCTCACAGATTTTCTATTATGGAAATTATTTTGCTCTGACCAAATTCTTTCCTTTTCTCCCACTAACTGCTTGCCCCATTCTCTGTATTTTTTCATATCTGTATGCTTATGTTATCTTTTGTTGACTCTATAAGAAAACTGGAGCTGGTCTTGAGACAGGTAAAAACTCCTGGAACTGTAAAAGGGATTTGGCTATGAAACATCCATTAGCTATTTGTCTAAACCTGTACATTGCTTGAAAATGTTAACCTTCATGAATTCAACTTATTTGCTGAATAAAAGTTGTCTCCATCATCTTATAACAGTTCTCCAGCTCTCCAGTAAAATGTGAAAATTTAGAAATTATAGCAGCCTCTCTAATTTTAGGGCAGAATGTATTCATTGTTAGAAATGCATCTAAAAACCTACAGATGCTTGATTACAGCTTCCAGGGGCAATCATCTTGTTAAATCGTAAGTGACTTAGCATTTGCCAGACTTTACTGTCTCTTACAATAGCAAACATTTTCAAAACTGATTTTTTTGCGTGTACGAATGTGCAGGTTTCTGCAAAATATAGCTAGCATTTTCAGCAATTATTGACAGCAATAACATCCCCCCCAACTTTTTTCCATGTGTTTTTTATGAATTTCTGATAAATTTCAGAATCAAATGTGAAATATGAAGCCCTAAAATAATAAGAAAATCATTAAATCTGATCAGGTTTTTTGGTTTGTATTAAGACAAAAATTACAGTAGTTTATAAAAAGCCTGATGGGCCAATATATTTTCTGTTCATATTCAGGGAACAGCATAATCAACATCAATAATAAAAGATGAAATTGTCATTTTTTAAAGAACATAAAATATTCCTTTGAAGCTCAAAACATTTTTAATGTAAAACTTAAACTAGTCTCTGCTTTTGTTAACCACTTACCCAGCCCTGTGTTATGGATGCACTCAATCCCTTAACCAAACTACTGGTAGTTTGGTACAGGCTCCACAGGAGGTAAAGACCTGGGCCACAGCTGCCACAGAAACGCTAAGAAACCGACAAAGGAACAGAACGACTCAATGAGCATTGATGTGTATGCTCTTGGAACACCAATCATGGAATTAACACATGAATAATTGGTGTTTTTTTCAAGACTCATTTATCAAAGAACAAAGTTGTGTGTACAAGGAGTCTTTCTTATTGCATGTAATTTATTACAAGACAACTGCTTTGTTCCGTAAAAGTGACAGTCTAAGTGAGCCTTCTTTGAGCTCTCTCTGCTGGTCATCATGGCTGCATCACAGTGATCTCCTCTTGGGCTGGGATGCCTCTCCAGGTTGTTCCTTGAGGCAGAAAGATCTTTTACTGAAGACAGATTTTCAGATGAGTCCAATTTGATTTGTCTCTAAATTGCATGCCAGACAGCCCTCCCCTTGAGCAGGGACACCTCTCAGGTTTTGAGGTTCCTTACCTGAGACAAAGATCCTTCCTTAACCAAGGTAGAGAGACCCCTTATTCGCAACAGTTCCTTGGTTAAGTTACGGATAGCATGCTGAATTAATACTGATTAAATCAATGCAGCTAATTCCTTTAAACATAAAAGTTGTCCAAGCCTGAGATTAAAACTGGGCCTAGCCACGTCTAATCTCCACCAGGAGTTTAGGAATCTGAAACTTGCGACTAAGCAGGAGGGTTGCCCTCTCCCTTTTGTATCTTCGATCTCTGTTTAAATCATTCAAGCTCAATTCTCAGTCAATATTTCTTTGTTCATTTCTTCCACGTGGTAAGTAATAGAGTGAACATTGCCACTGAACTTTGTGAAGTCTCACTTTTGCAAACTCATATTAAAGAGTTTTACTAATACCTTTGACAGTGATATTTTAAGCAATCTAAATCACTCATCCATGACACCCCGATCTATGTAATCCAGTCACATGTCAGTATAACTTTGTTATCCTTACTAAGATAGCTCAAATCTGTATCTGTGGAGAAATTATGTAAAGTTTATTGGTATTAGAGAACCCTACATGACTGCTGTGTACCATAGCAACTCCGCTTTATGCATGCCTTGTTTACTGAAGGTTAATATTAGATATGTCATTACTTGACTGATATAATTTGGAATAGGTATGCATACTTGTGAAATGGGATGACTAAAATACCATTCATCTGCACAGTAACTGATTTTCACAGTGTGTTCTTCAAAATTAATTCAAAATTACAGACAGTAATTATTTATGCATGAACATTGTAGACAAACCACATTATGCAGCTGACTGCTTGGTTGGTATACACTATAAGTCAAAGATGCATTTGACAATACATGTAAGATTATTTTGGAAACTAATTACAAATTAACAAATCATAAATATGGATATGCTGCACAGCATTGTGAAGCATGTCATTGCTTATACTGTGACTAAGAAGATCCCCCGTCCTTACCGAATTCTTCTGACCATGTACTGCCTGTCTTCAGGGACAGGCGTGACTCTTCCAAATTAACTTCAACTAAAAAAACCCCACATTCTCTGAAAGAACCTCTTCCATTTTCATCGAATGATATTATTCTTCTATCTCGAATGACCATTTGGATAAGTTTATGGGAAGAACTTCTGCCTCTATGCTGTGTACCTCCCAGTCCTTTACAGCAGCACATTCCTACCAGGTCAATAGTTTCCAAGTATGCAGAGCTCCATAACTGAAAGAATAGTAACATTTTGTCAAAAATTCTCATATGACGAACACCATGATTTGTTATGGAGGCTACAGCCAGCAATGAATTTTCATCTGAACAGGGTGGATTTTATCTTCGCTACTCCATGGCTTTGGCCACCAGTCTGGTGGAGACAACACTGGATACAAAGACTGAACAGAGCTCATTTTCCAGTGGCTGGTCAGAGGTGAATATGAAGAACCAGGAAAACAAGGAGCCTAAAACTGAGGCAGAATCTTGGCTTATATTCAATCTTAAGATCAAGAGGAAGGATTTTTAATATTAATCTGAAATAAAATAGATGTTATTAGACTAATCTTAAAAGTAATAAGGAAAGATGGAAACTCAGAAAGTGTGATTCAAGTATCATTTATGTAACTGAAGGGGAAAAAAAGTCTTTGAAGAGCATGTTGACCAGTTTAGAAGAGGCAATTGAATTAAATGCCACATCATGTCTAAAACTGATCTTATCATCACTTGGAGAACACAGAGGCTGAAAAATGAATCAAAAGCATACATCTCACATTTTTGCACTGTTCAAAATGGGCACCTGAATCACATCTTCCAAAAGAACAAGATTCATTAAATCAGGCCAAAATATTCAAAAGCTGCAATCTTTCTAAAAAAATCAAAAACATCCAGTAGTGGAAAAATACTTTCACTAACTGTAAAAGCTACAAGAAGAAACTTCTAAACGACCATCACCAAAAGTGTGTTGTCCAAGACAATGGCAGAGCTGTTGAGCTCTAGACTGACATAGATTTTGATATCATATTTTTGATCACAGAAATACAGAGCCAGCCCAATCTCATACACTAGTGCCAGTCCTGATGCCTTCAATGTTAAACCACTTTCAAGTAATAAAAAAGGTAGGCTGTTTATTAAGGTTTTAAATACAATTCTGCAATTATAGAAACAATACATTAGAGAAGAAACAAAATTAAAAAAAATAAATAATTAAAGCTACTCCTCCAACATATTTAGCTCCTCCAGGATGCCTCACCTGTAATCACTGCAACAAATACTGAGCAGAGGAGCAAGCAACCTGCAATGCATGCGGTAAATATGCTGCTGGAATTTAAATCCTCTCAGGCTATAAGATTTTTTCCTCTGTTTTTTTTTTTTTTCCTCTTTTTTTTTTTTTTGGGGGGGGGTGTTGTTGGTTTGTTTTTTTCTTATTCAGGTTTCTGGCCCAAATACAGTACAAATGGAGTATCCATGGGTACCACTTCACATCTTGATTGTATTTCAGGTATGTTGCCTTCTTCTGAATCTGGCACAAAATACGTTATTATAACCACAAAAAGATTTCAAGTTCCTATATATTAGAAATTGCAAGATGTGTAAAGATTTCTACGTATCATGTTTAAAAGTTGTTAGGCAGTTTGCAAAGCCACTGGTGGTGAGTTCTTGGTAAAATTCATACATGCTGTCAAACTAAACATCAGATATAGGAAAAAGGCTCTTATTCAGATATGGCTTAAATGGCAACCTGCCCAACCAGCTTAGTACTTACATGAATCTTCTGCTGCAGGTAAACCCTGACATAATTAATTTTATGATGATTTTTCTGCTGTAACTTTTCTCACCTTATTAAAATAGTTTAATTGAATAGTTTTTGATTGGTGTATATGTCTCTGAAGACCTACGCTGAGAGAAGAAACAGTATTGGCATTTTTTTTTAATTTTTGTATTTATGAAAGCGCTAGAGAGATATAAACAGTCTAGACAAACTCCATAATCCCAGAAATTGTTAGTTTTGCATGGAGTTCAGACATTATTCAGCTGATGCATCTTAATTCTATAACTATTTTTTTACTCAGCCAGATAAGAAAAAAGAATTTAGATTCATTAAATATGACTTTTAATAATGTTTTCCAGGCTGTTGGGGCTTTGTACTGTGATACTTCCGTTAAACAAAGATGTGCAATATGCCTCTATAAGAGAAAAAGTCAGTAATGTTGAAGAGTCTTTTCAAATGCAGTCTGAACATACAGAGTATAATTGGCATATGTAAAATGTGTGAAATGCTTTAATCTACTTAGTTTGGAGATATTCTTAATTATAAAACTGAATTTATGGAAAATCAATTAAGTAGAATCTGATTTGAGTTAAGGAAAAGGCTGACAATTACTGATATTCAAGCTGAGTTCCAGTCAATTTTAGAAACCTTAATACTAATTTTGGCACACATTATCCCTTGTATTTATGTAGTAAAATAACTTTCTTAAATCACGTCATACCACAATCTCTCTTTTAGACTCTTACTCAGACATGATTCAGAGCAAATAACTGAAAGTCCTGTCAGAAATACTCATTTATTAGAACTTATTTTCTGCCTAGTAACTGGGATCAAATACTAATTCTTTTGGAGACTGAAAATCAGTGTATTTAAAAGCATAGGAAGATCTAGATTTTCAGATAGCTGGACATCAAACCATTTAAAAGTAGCACAACTGAATATTTTATAATTTTGAATTTGAATACAAAATCATCAAACATTTTACTGAAATATGGTTTTGTTTTTTTCTTCCCAAGTGAGTGCTGGTAGGTTTTATTCAATATAAATGCTACCCCATTTTTCCTGTTTTCATTTCTTCAGCTCTGAAAGTTTTATGCAACACAATACAAGGCTTGCCATATTTCTTAATGGCAGAGATTTTAATTGCATCATCAAATTTGTACCTGCCAAGAACAATTCCACTAAAGGGTATTTCTTGGTAACTAGGTGGTTATCAGTACATGCAACCCTAGGCTGATGGGATTTATTTTCTCTGTCTCAAACTGTGTCACAGTCAAGGTGAGTATTTGAGAATTTAAGGTCCTTAAGTCCATGAATAGAGATGGCAAATGACATGTCCTAATTGTGTTTTATCTTAGCCTAATACAAATATTTAAGACAAGTGGACAGATTGTTTTCTGAAGCTATTTCTCTCTTTACATGAGCAATAGGAGGAGTCTTACAAACTGAGGATGGGCACCTCAGTTGTATGTTCCATGTAGTATATTTCCCAAAATTTAGGATAAATATACATTTTCATTATTCATTAGTCTTAATTTTTGCATTTCTCATCTGGACAGAATTTGTGAAGGAAGAAATAGCACTTTCCTACCACTTTTTACTTCAAATAATTTCAGGTTATTTTTTGACTCTCTTCTCAGTTTCTTAAGAAAACATGAAGATCACATCTCAGTGATTGATTTCTTCCTTAACTTTTCTGGAGTTTAATAGTGAGAAAATTATCTCAATATAGAACATTCAGGGGGAAAAAAATCACTTAAAACAAAAGGATGTGAGAAAGAAATTAGTCTTCAGAGGCACTCTTCATCAGCCATGTATAAAGAAGCAATGCTACTCTTGTAAGAAAATCTTGGTGTCACCATCCACAAAAGGAAACAGTGATGAAAGGACTAAGAATGACTTTTATGGTGCTGAAAATTAATTATGTATGATATGAATTTGGGACAAGGATCACATGAAAGGGTATCAGTATTGTCACATGGAGGCCATCAGTTACTCCACAGAACAATTCCAGAAAGATTATGTACTTGCAGAGCCACATCTTTGAACCTAATAACTATGACTAAAGTAAAAGTAGTGACACTTCTATGACATATCAATTAGACCATAATCTATTTGCTGTTATGTTCATGCTGTCAGAAACGGCAAAGAAAAATCCATTGGAGGTTTTACAGTGCAGTTTTATCCAATATAAAATAGTGAGAAAAAGAATTACTTTAATCCTAGTAAACACAAAGATTAATTTATTAGGAGAAGAGGAAGGAGTCTCAACAACAATATGAAATCATTGCATTTTTATTCTGACTACAATTTCTCATGAGTACCACTAGGAATTTACTTGAATTAAATGAATTCTAAATCCACTTTAACAATAACTTGTAAACATTAAAGGTAATGATATTTTCTTCGATTCCTCATTAATAGTTGAGCATGAAAATGTGCAGATATTTCACCATTAAAACATATCTAGGACTAGGAATCATTTGGTCCCAATGCAGTGGATAAATTAGTCATCCTACTGGGAATCAGAGCAGTCACATTGCTGAGCAGCAAGTAGAAGAACATCTACAGCTAACAAAAGGATAAGGCACACAGAGTGGCATATCCTACATTTAATATTCACATTCCTCACTTTGGGCTGCAAAAAGACATTTCTTCTATGAAGAAGGGTGGCTCTAGGATTAGGAACTACAGGATTAGGATTACAGAAATATAGGAATTTCAGTATTAGGATTGCAGTTTAGTCACAAAGTTTTAATGATCTAGATTCTACCAAGAAGCATAGTCTTTGGGGCTTGACAAATTTGACTTTAGCAGCTAATCAATTAATGGTAGGAAAATAGATGGGGAGATTTTGATTGGGAGAAAACTCCAGGAACAAACTTGCCAACAAAGTTTTCAAGCTGACAAGCAGGTATTCTTTATTGCAGCGCCGGGAGACATGGGGGATAGCTCCTCCTAACTTGTGTCTCCCCGTTGCTACACAACCCGTCCTTATATATTCCCTGGGCATACATACATTACATCATTTTCCAGAAAGTTCCCCGCATGCGTACAGAATTGTGGTGGTGGTCTCTGAGGGTCTACAGATCTGAGCTGAAACTGGAAAGGCTGATGGGTTGTCATAGTTCTGATATTTTACTGTTTACCAGACTAGTGTTATCACTGAGATAAAGAATAAGATTTGACTAAACAGGAACCATCGGGAACCTTTGCAGTACCATAAGGGTTGAGCCTTCCATGAGCCAGCAAGGGCTGATAAATCTAAGTTATATTTGTTCTGATAGCTACAGATAAATTAGGGGCTGAGGCCACTGTCACGGAGGCTGGAAATCTCTCTTCAGTGCCTGGACTTGCTTCAGCTGCCACCCAAGTATTATTGAAAGACTTGATGGAAAATACTGCACTACTGTCAGTAGCGCGTGAGCCCTTGAAAACAGCCCTCAAGGGATTATTGGGCAAGGTTTACTGCTGTTTTAAAAATTCACGAATCATTCAATACCATCCAGAATAAACACTCTAAAACTGAATAGTCACTTATTGGTGTGGGTTTACTGCAGATTTTGAGCGTGTTCATGCTTTTATTGGGTTTTCTTTGGTTGATAATGAAATAATATTCCCCTCAGATTGCATATAAATCTTGGTAATTAAATTGAATAAAATAATTATGAGCAAGTCAGTGAAAACCTACTACTGAAGTTCATCAATATTCAGCCTGCCTTTATAAGATATTAATTTAGAAAATATAATAAAATATAGCACACTGAAGTTGAAATAAATTTCCTAAACAAACAGAAACATCTGTTGTTTGTGTCTTGTCTTCACTAGTTTTGTAAATTGGTGATCTTCTGACTAGTTTTCTTAGGAGGGTTATAACTGCTCTGCACTTACGATGATGATACACAGAAAGATGAACAAAATGAAATAATACACCTTTGCTGCATTCTTTAATAATACAACAATTATAAAACCTTAAAATCTCATTATTTTAAGGTACTGCTAATGCCAGTTGAGAGGGAGAAAATTGCACAGAGAACTAAAATTCAAAATCATTGAGTACCATAGGGAACAATCCATCAGCCTTTTGTGTCATAGCCTGCACTCCAAACAGCAAGCACTGAAAGAATCCCCACTAGTAACTATTAGTATGGCTCCTCAGCATGCTAGAAGCAGAGGGAAAAACCTGGGGGGGGGGGTGGGGGGGGTGGAATAAAGAGAAAAATCACCTTTTTGTGGTAGTAATCCATGAATAAAACTTCTAGGTCATTTCTTCCATTTAATATGGTGAGGTTTCAAAGGCCATAGGCTACTTCTGGTCATGATTTAATTGGATTAATATCTTAGTTGGCAGACAAAAAGATGGATTGATAAAAATAGATGACAACCTCTTTAATTTTGCTCTGGAGAGACATTGGACCGAAGTAAATATTGATCTAAATGTTAATAGACTCAGTTGCCCGAATTTCTAAAAAAAAAAGCAGAATTTGGAGCTCAGAAAACAGAGCTAATGAGAACGTAATTCAAAGTATACGCTTCTTTTATTCTTTTCAGTCTTATGTAGCTGGAACACAGCTTTTCATTTAGCATGTCACGATATTGTCAGATGGCACACCCTAGCTCTGTCACTATAGTTTTGATGATAAGGACATGAAGACGATATAAGTATAGAAATCAATGCCTTAGAAGCCACGGTCTACTCAGAGATCTTTGTAGTCTTGCTGATAACACCCTGTCAATTACAGTTTTGTTGTCTGAAAAAGTAGAGATGTTCATGTAGTTATCTGAGGGAGGCAGAGTGAAGGCTAGTCTATAGTACGTTATATACACGGTATGGCTGAGGCAGGATTATTTTAAGATTTGGCTGAAAGCTCATTTAGTGCTGCATACAAGAATAATGTCCACAAAAATCACTTAAGACTATGCCATGATACTGCTAGTATAAAGTTCTGTGATGTTACTTTTAAAATTTAAAATGAATTTCAGATATAAAAGAGACCAGCTTCATGTCATTCAAAGCTCACAATAATTCCATAACTGCTGATGTAGCACAGGTATTTGACATCATTAATGGTTGCCTGGAGTGAGCCACTGCTATTGAGTTGAATAGTGAGCTCAGAAGTAATCCAAGGAAGTAATTCAACAGGATGGACCCTGCTATTCTTTAAAAGATTAGGCAAAATACTTTGAGTAGGATTCTTGCCTTTCAGTGTCCCCACTAAAGAGGAATATTTCAGAGGTAATTGCCTAAATTTCTTTCCTAGTGAGGGGAGAGAAATAAGCACTTCTAGGTTAGAATTAATTTGAGTTTCAGAATGAGATTAATTGTGCCCAACAGGCACATTTTCAAACTGACTGCAGAGGGGAACTAGACAATTAACCTAGGCAGTCAAAGAAAACCTAAGTATGCAGGGCAGCTTGTAAGAGCACCAGAAATCTGTACCCTTCCAGATCAACAGTTGAAAAAGATGTCTCCAGTTGTTCAGATTTATAGAAACATTAGTGTAAGACACAAATTCAATTGTTTTCTATTAAACATAAGGACAAATATGAATAAACAGGATACTAAAGGTTATGAGAGCAAAGCTCTGAAGGTGCAGAATACAGCTCAGGATAGAGGAACTTGTTCCACAACTCTGCAAAATACACAAATGTGCTAGAATCTGGCCTGATATGATATAGGCTTAAAAATATGATGTTGCCAGATTTATGTTTTAGTCAAAGTGGAAATTTAATGAGCTGAACTCGAGAGAAAAGTTGAAATTTTTGCTTCTGCTAAACTACAGGAGATTCGTGTTACCAAAGGGCAGATTTCTAATACATAGCAGAGATTTATATCTGAGATAATCTTCTATATGTCCTTTATCATCACTTAAAAAGTGGAACTTATGTGGTATTATTAATTGCATCCTCAAATAAATTTCTAAAATATGCCATGTGCTACCATGACAGTCTACTGTCATCCAATTTTGTCGGTTGCCTGTACTTTAGAGATGAAGCAAATAGCAGTCAGAAGTAATGTAAGAAAAATATATCAATATAACAAGTCTGTTTAATTTAGCTGTTAATTTCTTTCAAGATCTGTATTCTAATAGGTGCAATGTAATTAAATACATATATAAGCAAGCATTTCTGTGTTCTATGTGAATATTATTGGTAAAACTGTGAAAATGAACTCCCTTCACTAATTCTGTGAAACTCCTTACAATCTTGAAGTCACTGGAGAGAGTTTGGACCTATTTTCACAAATAAGAAATCAATGGAATTGCACACATGTGAGAGAATTTTTTTCCCATTATTTTTCATTGTTATATGTAACAGTTCATTTATAAAACACAGTGCTAAATTTAACATAAAAACAGTGTGACACAGTAAAGACAATAACCTAATGAAATACTTTACAGTAGGAGAAAAGAAAAATTCAGGCATTACCAAAAGGCACTGCTGACTCAATGCAGATCTGGATTAATTTTCTCTACCACAGCTATCCACTATTTAGTACTGGTTCTTGTGTGTTTGGTACTCATTATTCAGGAAAATGCATTTGTTTTGGGGGAATTCTGTGGTGAAGTAAGTAGACAAACATGCAAATGCTAGAGAATAAGGAAAAGTACTGAGAACTAATATTAAACTTTTAATATTAATGCTTTGAATAACGTTAATTCCTCTGTAGGCAGCACACTGCAAGAGTAGGTCTATGAGTGATGTTTAATGAGGAATAGGTGTGACTCTCACAGATAAGACCTGTAAGTTGCACCACTCAAATGAGCTGTGTATAAGAGGACAGTGAAGTAATGAAATAACGGGGGAAATCATCAGATGAACTGTGTGGATGAATACTGGGAGTGGGAGTGTGAATGTATAAGAAAATTAAGAGGGAGGATAATGTACAAAGGAAAAAAGTATTTATAGTGTTGAAGATAAATACATTTTAATGTAAAGATGTTAAAAATTAATGAGGTGTTCAGAGATTGTGGTAATGATACCACAGAAAGTCACACCACATGTAGAAAGAATGATTTTTTTCATGGTTTTTAGAAGGAAAAAGGACACTCTTCACAGAAAAATGTATGTACTTAAGACGCTGTACCACAAAACCAGTTTTGCCTTCGTGATTTTTTTTCTCTTTTTTTCAGTTACAATATATCAAGACATGTCATTCATACTAGGACTGCTCCCAAAAGACAGCATGCGTGAAGCTTCATCAGTTTTGCCTCCCTTCTCCCCTAACAGCTGTCTAACACTGTAACAGCAGACTTAGCACCCCCAGCCCAGTTGCATTCCTGCTGATGGCTGCCAGCTGCCTAACAAGCCATGGACACACATGTGGGCACCACACCCTCTGTCTGAAGAAGCCACTTGCTTCAGAGGGCTTGCAGGAACTCCACAGGAAAGAGGAGGAGCTGTCAGGGGATACCTTCCTTTAGTGCAAGCCACCAAATCCAAACTGCTCCTAAGTCCCTGAAGAGGTAGAAGAGGTAAACTGCCTCTCCCATTTCCACTGAATCATCCCCAACTACTCCACTGCTTTCAGCACTGCATATTATCATTTGCTAAACAGTTCATTAATCCCTTTTTTGCAGTTCCTTATAGGGAAAGCTGTGCTATTTATACTGAGAGGTGTTTCACACTTCATCAAGATAAATTGGCCTGTCTATGAAGTAGAAGAGAACTTGAAACAGGGACTCACAGGATAACTGAGGTGACCTCTGGAGATGACCTAACCAACACCATCTTCTGAGCAGGATCAGTTAAAGCTCTTTGGTGTTAAGGGATATGAATCCTGCAGCTCAGGAGGAAAATATGCCTCAGCTCTGTGTTTTCAGATCCAACCACTAGTGAGCCTGAACATATACCCCCAAAAGGCACACACAAACACACACATCCAACACGTATGCATATATACATGGATGGCCGCGTAGACAGACATGGTCCATGCTCACATACACACAGCCCCAGCAGCTTCATCCTGTTCTCTCTAGCTGAATAGGATGGATGACCATTAGTTGGAAATACATATATGCATATGTTCAAGGTAGATCTCTCCCGTTAGTCTGCCCGGTAGCTGCCCTTGGATCCTTTGTTTCCCCATGTGCCTTACCTCTGGGGATGCAGGGACACACACAGTCACACTACTCTCCAGAAGCTGGCAGAGGCACCTTGGTTGCTTACTAGCCAACTGCACCATTGTTTCACCTTTAGTGATACACCTGACTCCCAAGGTACTTCACCTACTTGCCAACTAGTCCAGATTCATTTTTGCTAGTGATCACATGCCTGCACAAACACACTCCAGTAATTGGCACAGTGGACATTAGGACCTCTGACCCCTGGTCTTATTCCAGAGGCTGTTGCATGGTTTCACTCATTCCAGGCTCTCCAGCTGCTGGCACCACAGACCTTTGTGTACGCACAAACACACACAGATGGAAATTTTCCTCTCACCATGTTCTTCCCCAATTCACCTACACCCATACCTTTCCCCACATTTAATTCCTCCCTACATATCCCATAATAAGTCTTGTACAATTCCCCAAGTGCTCTTCCCCTATATCGCATAACGGACCCCGTAGTCTAGTGTGGTCTCATCCTGATGGGTTTCATGCCTAGATACTTGGGCTAGGTCATCTTGGGAAAGCCCTGAGAGGGGGCAAGACAAGGTATAATTTCTGAGTCCTGGGTTTGGGTTCCTACCTGTCTTTGTGCTCTTGTGCTTCTCTGGGCTTGTTGAGATGGACCTTGGATGAGCTGATCACTCTCTTGTGATCTCTTTCAATGTTTGACCACCTTCACAGTAGTTTCATTCTTACATTTAAACAGAATTTTCTGTGTTTCCATTGGTGTCCTTTGCCTCTTGTCTTTCATTGGGCATCACTAAGAGGAGTTTGCCTCCACCTCTTTTATGCTTCCCAATCAGGTATTCATACAGACTGGTATGAATACCAATCTTCTCCAGGCTGAACAGCCCCAGCTCTCTCAGCGTCTCCTCATATGACAGTTGCTTCAGTCCCTTTATCATCTTCAAGGCCCTTTGCTGGACCTCACTCCAGTATGTCCAAGTCTCTCACGGATTGGGGAACCCAGAATTGGACACAGCTCCCCAGACACCTCTTACTACTGCTGAGCAGATGGCAAGGATCATTTTCTCTGCTTTGTTTGCAATGCTCTTGAAATGACAAGAAAACTCTCAGATACTCTCTTTCATAAAAGGAATACATGACAGCTACCCAAAACTAGTTTGTAAGGAAAGTTACATCATGGCATCATAGAATCTAAGTTCATAGATTCCCTTAAAATATGCCCTTCATGACATCACACACCATACATGATGAGTACTCCAGTAAAGGGAATATCTGTCACTTTAAATAGGATAGGTAGGAACTGCAGATCATCACAGCAACTGAACAAATTGGATTATTTGTACATGGCATTTGGTATTCTTGGCAGATTCTTAGCTGTTAGATCCCTCTAGATATGACCCTTGAACTTAAGTGTTTGAGATCTTAACACCCAAGGAAGATGAACAGATGAAATCCTAGAGTCTTTTACTGAAAAGTTTGTGTAGTTCAGAAAATACATTTTTATTTGTTGTTTATTACATTAAAGTTTATAATTTTTATTTTGCTTGGCTTTGTTCCATATCCCACACTTCATCTGCACCCTCTCAGACAAACCCTTGGAGCTGATGAGTTTGTGATGAGCAAGTGGCCTCCAAAGTTCCCTGTAGTGAGGCTATTCATTACCTCTAAGTGTTGATCCACTATTTATTTTCCTATTTAACTCAATGTTGTTTCTTGTATATAAAAAATTGTAATTGCATTATTAAAATATTTGGAGCAAAAAATTTTTCTTTACGAGAAATGAACTACAATATTCTAGCTCTCTTCAAAGCGTTACAGTTCTTCATATATGAAAGAGATGTTATTTACTATGCCACAATATCTTTAACTCCAAATTTTGAATAAGAACTTGAAATACTCATCTATTACTCTAAAATGTAAACTTTCCTTACAGCTTACATATTTTACTCATTTTCTGTTTATCTGTAGAACAGTTTGAGCTCAGAAGTAAAATATACACATACAATATATCTACATATCTACCTATCTATGCGTGTATATAAATACATATAATCATACCACATAAGAATTCAGTTAAAATATATTCTTCTTTTCCTAATGTACCCTTTCCTTGCAAAGTTTGCCACTGAAAAATTGTAGAGCATCTGATTTCTGCAAAAAGGCTAGCGCTCAGGCAGGTATAAGACTCTCTTCAGCACAACAAACAGCAAAATAAGAGGAGAAATTATAAACATCACTGATTTTTAAAGGTCATATAGAATCATAATAGTTTTGTTTTATCGTCAATGGAGTTATGCATGAATTTATTTGTCTGCCTGATATAAACAGAAATGAGGTTTTGAACACAGAATCACAGAATCACAGAATCCCAAGGGTTGGAAGGGACCTCAAAAGATCATCTAGTCCAACCCCCCTGCAAGAGCAGGGTAACCTACAGTACATCACACAGGAACTTGTCCAGGCGGGCCTTGAATATCTCCAGTGTAGGAGACTCCACAACCCCCCTAGGCAGCCTGTTCCAGTGCTCTGTCACTCTTACAGTAAAGAAGTTCTTCCTGATGTTAACGTGGAACTTCCTATGTTCCAGTTTACACCCATTGCCCCTTGTCCTATCACTGGATATCACTGAAAAAAGCCTAGCTCCATCATCCTGACACCTACCCTTCACATATTTGTAAACATTGATGAGGTCACCCCTCAGTCTCCTCTTTTGCAAGCTAAAGAGACCAAGCTCCCTCAGCCTCTCCTCATAAGGGAGATGTTCCACTCCCTTAATCGTCTTTGTCATATTGTTTTAACTAATTTTATTTACATGTTTTTATTTGTGTAGTATATTACTCTGTACTTAAAGCATAAGCAGTGGATTAATATAGCTGTTATGCAAATGAATAAAAAAGAAATAAGGAATATATCATTTAAGTATACCACAGTAAATAATTAGAAGAACACCCACTGAAAATTATGATTAATACAAGTGAGTTCAGAACAAAGAAAAGTGTCACTGTGCAAGGTATTTCAAAATTACCAGAAATACACAGCTGTAGAAGAAATAGCAGTGAATCATTAAGTAAGTTCAGTGTGGCTGAACTACCCAGTCTGGTAATAGTTATAGTAGTTTTTATGTAAAAGATGCTGTGAATGGCATGTAAGTCTAGTTTCCTTCTAATTATGAGAGTAAGCTATTCATATTTTTGACAAGTACTTTCAAGTGGAAAAAATAGTGGAGAAGAGCAAGCTTATGATGACTGTTCATGAGTTTAGTCTAACAGTAAAAGAGAAGGACGACTGAAATAAAATGATACGGAAAAAAGGAGAATACATGGTATAATCATAATAAATTTAACATAGCCTCATGTACAGTTTGTAGGAGTAATAACATGATTGGTAGTAAAAAAAAAACAAAACCAACCAACCAAAAAATAATTCACCATCTGCTGAAATACTATATTATTGCAGCACTCTGCAGCCATCCCTGCAGAGCAAGATACAAACACAGTGCAAATTACACTCTAAAAAAGAACATTAAAACCTTTGCCATTTGTTTTAACACAGTCTCTAGAGAAAATAAAGCCAACCCAAGTATTTCTTTTTTTTTAATTTTATTTTAAATTGTGCCTTAAAAAAATACCTGTCTAGCTACTGATTTGCAGATAGTTTCTTTCAGCGTAGTGTCTTGTAAATAATGGGTTAAAAACTAATCAGAGATGTCAAAGACTTTAATAACAAGTTAAATATAAAGTAGAATGAAATAAAGCTACAATAATTATACTTTAATATGTTTATATTCATTCCAAGAGAAAGTTTTAATAGATAGATTAACTTAATTGATAAAGATGTGATCGTTTTTGCACTTTTTGGGTCTAATTTGAGGAGGTGAGTCTTGGAAACACACCTGTTAATCAACTCTGTTAGGCATTTATGAGTAATCTTACTTGTCTGTCTCTAAGGATACACTTAGGATGTGAGTTTCTGCTCTACATTTAAACCATTGTAGCAGCATGTTAGCTGAAGTGCTCTAATTGCTCATTTTTGAGGGTTTGTGACACTAAATGACAAATGGGAACCATGCGATGCAATGAAGCAAAGATGAGAGTAGCTGCCAAATTTGTGACAACATGTGATTATGCATACAACACTCTGGCTTATAGATCCTGAAATAATTTCAGTAACATCTGGCAGTAAAGTGGACTAGATTTATCAATTTATTCTGTTGGAGAAAACTGCTAAATTCAGTGGCATACATAGCTATTAAGATTTATTTTCATCATTTAAAAAAAATCAATTTTCTTTTAATAATTCTGGCTATGGCTCACTGATTTATATTGTTATCTAAGTTCTTTGCTGCTATGCTGACACTTAAAGGGGCCAAACATTTCTACTCATTCAAGTTGAATAGCACTTATGAGTAGCTCAATAATTTGTATTTGAGTTTATTGCTTGTAAACTTTTCTAATTCGGTACATGCAGCTATTTATTTTGGGCCAGATTTGCACCTACATTATGTATTAGCTACTGTGTTAACTTGCAAGACTAAGTGCAAGTCTGTTTGGCCATAAAGAAATGGTTCCAAAGTTCTGCTAATGAATGGACTTACTGGCAACAACCTTAAATGTAAATTGTTTTCCATTCTGTATATAAGTAGGATTTTCAAAGCACTATAGGGAACAGTAATTTGGCAGAAGATTATGTTTGCTAAAATTATACTAACATAATAATTACTGGAACAAAATAATGTGATGTTCAATTTAGTAATGTGGACAAAGTAATACTTTTGAGTAACTTGTATTTTATGTATTCTCGGGAAAAAAGTAAGGGACAGATTGTTGAGATTTTTCATTCCTGGAAAAGAAAAATCACCAGCTACCTTGTTTTAATATCTGAAGTGACAATCAAGAGGCAAAATACCATAAATAAGAAGTCCAACCAGTTCTGGCTCAAGGAATCTGTCTTCCATATTTCACACTTGATATTACCTCAGAGACACTCTCCAGCCTGCCCATGCTGTAATCCATCTCTACTCCATTCTGTCATTTCAGTAATTATCACTGCATACAAATGTGATAATGCAGGAGAAGAGGCCTTTTCTCCGAGGAATTTTTATAAGGACACAATAAGTAACATATAGAAATTAAATTTTTGTGGAAACTAAACAGTATGTAGCAGTGGATGCTCAACATAACATGCTCAGCTGTGTCTTTCTTCTGTATCATATGGTAAAGAAATACACATTGCAGTCAACTATTTTTCCTTTTTTTGTCTGGTTAATTAATACCTGCATGGGAAAAAAATGTAGTATTCATACAGAAAATTGCAATTTTCAATACAAATTTCCCTGATATGAATATATACAGAAATGTTAAGGACTGAACACCTCATTTCTCCCTTTAGTCTTTTGAAAAAACATTTAGCAGGGATATGATGGGCAGGGTCATAACTAGAGCTCATACAATCATGCTTTTATCTGTTAGATGGCATTTGGGAGAACTCAGACCCTTACTGTGAAAAGGCCTATCACAACATCCATGTATCCTTAGAGCGGCATATGCTGTGTCAGTGACATGAGCTACAGAGTGCAAAGGACACTCCTTTGGATGAGCACTTACCCCCTTCTCTCTTAATTTTCATGGCAAAGTGATCCATCTAATATAAATGACTCAGTGCTATCTCACCATCTCCTCTTTCCATGCCTGCCTTTGTGCCTCAGTATTTGATGGTGTTCTAAGATATTTCTAAGACATCAGGAAGGTTGCAGCATGGGGTCAGTACAGTTACATGGAGAATACAGGGCATGTACACAGCAAGAAGCAGGCTATATGAGTCTATGTTGTCTTACTGTCCCCCCTGCATTCACACCAGCCATGGCACAACACAGTTTTGCTGTACAGAAACAGCAGTTATTATTAAATGTAACAGGCCAGGGAGATTTTTCTGCCTCTGAAGCCAGCCGCATCATGGCTTTTCTTGTGCCCATACATCTGCCCAATGGGATGGCTGAACTCTGCAAAGGAAGACTGATTGGTGTGGTCCCTTGTTAGACCATGTCCTTCACTGTGTTGAGACATGGCTGTTGGCTGAGGACAAGACAGAGCTCCACATCTTCCTGAGTGTGTAACAGCCCTCTAGACTCAACAGACACAGCTTTTGAGCTTGAGTCTTGCTTGGCCTTGTTTAGTTTGCATGTAGGAACATGGTGAATTTGTCCCATTGCGAGTAAACACATCAGAATAGTCAGTTACAACAGCATTTATCACCTAAAGAAGTGAGCAGCCACCAGTATGGCACTCTGAGGGTCTTTTAATTTGCTTCAGACTGGGCTATAAATGTTATGCGTATGAAATTCCATCAAAATATCACAGAAGCATAGAATCATTTATGTTGGAAAGACCTTTAAGATAGTGAGTCCAACCATTAAGCTAACACTGCCAAATTCACCACTAAACCATGTCCTTAAGTGCCACATCTGCACATCTTTTAAACACCTCCAGGGTGCTGAATTAACCGTGTGCCTGGGCAGCTTGTTCCAATGTTTGACAATCCTTTTAGTGAAAAAAGTTTTCCTAATATTCAACCTAAATCTCCTCTGGCAAAACTTGAGGCCATCCTCTTGTCCTATTGCTTGTTACTTGGGAGAAGAGACCAACACCTCGCTACAACCTCCTGTTGTAGAAAGTGATAAGATCTCCTCTGAGCCTTCTTTTCTCCAGACTTAACAACCCCAGTTCCCTCAGCCAGTCCTCATTTATAAGATTTGTGCTCTAGGCCTTTCACCATCTTTGTTGCCCTTCTTTGGACATGCTCCAGCACCTCGATGTCATTCTTAGTAAGGGGTCCCAAACTGAACACAGTATTCAAGTATTTGAGTATACCTAAGGCATAGGAGTTCAGTATGCTCATTCCTCACAGTAAATTCAGGAATATCATCCAACCACGATTCTGTCTTTTTCTGAACAATAATACCATTGGTGCAAGTCATCAAATTCTTTACTCTCAAATTCTACACTTAAAGTATAGGTATGCGTAGGCTGAGTTATAGGTGATACCGTTTTACAAGTCATTTGTACTTACAAAAATAAAATCCCCAACTTTTCTGTAGAAATCCAGATTCTATTCCAGATGGTGACAGGTTTGCATACAGTAGAATTTCATAATCATCTCCGTATGCTGCCTGGGTAATACAGCTATTACCCTGATTTGACATGTGTCAAAATATCCCTATAGTCTCTGTCATGCTGGTTAATACACCTCAGATGACAAGCTGCCTTAGGTCTTCAACAGTGTGAGAGAAGAATATTAAGTGAGCAATATGTCATCTCCTAGTTCTATAAAGGTTAAGATATGACATTTTGTAAACTTATAATACATCATTAGAGTAAAAATCTAGTGCTGCTTAAACTTATTTAATAATAATGGTAATAACAATAACTTGTATGTCGTGATGTCTTAAAATATAAAACCTTTCAAAATATTTTACACTCTACTTTTAGGAATCACTTTTCCCAAGAACAGAATTTGGCCAGTTTTAACTTTTCACTCCCAACATTAGCACCAAAGTAATTATTTTAGGAAGAAAAAGTAACAATATTAAATCTGAATAAATTATATAATTTTTTAATATCAAAGCAGGTCAAATAACAGAAAAAATATTATTCCAAGCATGTCAAGTTTGGGGTCAAAACCATATAAAATCAGTCATCATTGCTGATTTTGACTCCAGTCAAATTAAGTAAATTACAATGTGTCTGACTGGCCTCAGCAAACCCTTTGCCTTCTGTAGTAAAAGAGACATTTTCTTGCAAATAAAATACAAAAGAGTACTAGTTTCCATGACTGCAACACTAAATTAGTGTTTTCACAAACTGAAACAAGAGGTTTGGTTAGTTTCATTTTTCCATGTAGGATATCTGTGAAACTAGTTTTTGGGGTTACTGAAAATCAGAACAAACAGCACTTTTACCAGTAAAAGCATCTTGTCCTATATATGCAAAGTTATCTTTAGATATCTCCTCAATGTAGGCTTCAGAAGTGATTTAACTTTCCAGAACTCACTGAATATGATAGACTGGGACAATGATATTATGGCCTAACAGCTGGACTCTCTGCATGAAAAAATTACTGCCAGTGAGGAAAGATGTGAGCGATTGGGTACAAGCCTAATGGAGGCAGAAGGGACGTTTTCAACCCAAAGGTAATAATAGAGGGATATGATTTAATTATTTCTAAACTGAGTAAAGCCAATAAATCTTCTAAATCTAAACCAGACTTGATTAAAAATCAACTACTGAGCAAAAAAAAAAAAAAAAAAAAAAAGACATTGAGGTTTTGATTCAAAGTTTTTCCAGAGAGAAGACTCTTCATATTAAAATGAATGCTGAAAGTATTTAGAATTCTTTTTCATTATCATTCAAAGCCATGCAATTTTTTCCCATTAAGAAGTGAAGTTTTGTGTTCTCTCCTGATGCAAAGAGAAAAATCTATTTTGAAATCTTATGCTCCCATTTACCCCAGTATGACATACGGCCAAAATAATGAAAGACTCAGAGAATCTCAATATAGTATTTAATCATGCTGCCAGAATTTTTGCATACGTATCCTCATGACCAATTTCTGACAATCTGAGTGGGTTTGGACAGCTAATTCTAAAAAATGTCAATACTTTCTTGAGATCACATAAAAAAAAAAAACAACAAGCAGGTATTTAAACAATAAAGTGCAAGCCCTTATTCCCAATTGAGGCTGCTTCTTCAAGAGGATGCTTTGCATGAATTATGCAAAATAATATTCCCCCCCAAAAAATACTTCAAGACAATAATAATTCTGTACTTCACATCTTTCATATTCAAAACCTTATGAAGTGATAGCATGATGTATTGACAGCAGACTAGAAAATCTGGAGAGAAAAAGTTATTTGAAAGATTTGTCCAACATAGTTTTTTTGATTTTGTATAAAACTGATTTTTCACAAATCCTCTGATACAAGAATCAATTCATCTTATGAGATGGAAGTTGCAGAAGCTCTTGTATGTTATTATTGTTTGGTGATAAAGAGGGAGAAGTTAAAAACCCAGCAAAGTTTGAAAGATAGTTTTATAATAATCCACCTTATAATTTTCATAATATTGGTAATAAAATGAAAGTAACATTTGGATTTGCAATTGACAAGCAAAATCCTTTTTGCTTCTTGGATGAGCAGTGGCTCTTCGGTGCCAGAAAGTATTTTGTGGCTCTTCAAACATCAGGTTTTAATCAGCACCAGCACACTGTACTTTCTAGATTCTGTAAAACTGATCTATTCAGCGATGCATTTGTCTCGAAAAACTGCAGTTTTAATCTAAGGAAGCCAATTGTGTAAACTGGGGGAAGTAGGCTGGAAGGAGCTGCTTGCTGTAGGGGAAGGCTAGGGGACTAAGACATGGGGTGTATGAGGAGAGGCTGGACGAGCCAGGTTTATCCTTCAGAAGAGAAGACTATGGATGTATCTGTTTCATTTGTTTCATTACCAACAGGTGGGTTATATAGCAGACAGAGCCAAACTCTTCCCAGAGGTGCAGGGTGAAAGATCAATGTGCTGGTCACAAGTTGCAGCATGTGAACTTGAATCTGGGTACAAGGAAGTAGTTTTTGACCATGAGAGTGGTGAAGCCCTGAAGCAAGTTGCCCAGAGAGGCTGTGGTGTATCTATCCCTGAATTCTTTCAAGAGTTAGTTTACGTAACTAGCTCAAGTAACAGCTTCTCTGAAATCTTTCTTTCTGATCCAAAGGGATGAGGACTTCTGAGACATTAAAAAAAAACCCCAAAAAACAGTTTTGTGGAAGGAATGAAAGACTTTGTAGCTATCACTTTTTCCTGTTGTGTGTGCCTCTGCTTGGTAGTCTTTTCATGGTCTTATTTCGTTCAGTACAATCAACAGCCATTCACAGAGACAGTAACATTTATAATTTCTCTGACACAAATCTCACAGAACCTTATAGTATCAGAATTGGTGTTATGAATACATTTTAAAAGATGCTACAAAAGAAAAATTACATGTTAATATGCAAAACCTTTTCTAGAATATGCATTGCATAGAGCCGCAGTTTAGCTGCTACAAGTTTCTGGCTTTATCTGGGCATGCGGCAACTAATCAACAGCCAAAAAAAGCAGGCATGAGAAAAAAAGCACTGATAGTTCTGTAAATACTACATAATACTAAATAAATACTGAAATTCAAAACATATTATCTTCTTGTTTCATATAGTTTTGTTTTATTATATAATATGTTTCCTTCTTTTCAATATTCCATAGTTTAAAGTTTTATCGTCTAGACAAAAAAAAAAAAAAAAAAAAAAATATATGGTCCCTGAAAAAAAAAATCAAACACATTTTAATAGAAAATTAAGAGCCAAATATACATAACATAGAGCATTTAGCGACAGTATAAATGTAATTATACGGGATAAATTTGGTAATAGTATTTGTCATAAAGGAGTATATTTGGAAGATCACATATAAACATGACTCTAATCAATAACATATGAAAGCTGGAGATACAAAGTTATTGCTTCTGCATTTACAGCATTTCACACACTTTTGTATGAACCGCAGTAGGAGTACCAACTTTTTTTTGGAGGACCATGAAAGATATTTAAAAGCAAATTCATTTTTTTCCTGAAGCATGGAAAGATACAGAATCCTGCCTGGTCACTACTGATGAGTGGCCTAGATAGGAGTACATGTAAAGTTTAGCATGTCAATGCAGACACTGTGTGGATCAAATACAGTGAATTGTCTGGAGGGTGTTTGCCCTAGGCTGGCCCTTTAAAGTGGAAGATGACCACCAGCAGGATTAAAGGCTAATCAGGGAACTTCGAAGTGACTGAAACAAAGAAGGGGTCGTCAGGAAAAGAAGGAGAAATGAAGCACAGAAAATTGTAACAGTGGGTGAGACCTTGGAGTGGAAACAGCAGTGGCCAAAGTCTTGTGTGGCATTGCCAAAAGTTGCCACGCAGCACCACAGCTTTCCTATGGCACACCAAGAGCCACCTGTGCAGAACTGCAGGTGTGGGGACGAGGAGCACACATGGAGAGCCACTCTTTGATGTGCCTGCGGGACTTATGAGGTATCTTACACTAGCGTGAGACCCAGTGGGCTGTGGGAATCTGCAAGGGCACATGCAGACTAGAAGTACCCACATATCCAGCAGGAGATGAAAGTGTATAGTGTGCAAAGTAGGGAAACAAAGTAGGGGCTGCGTGTGCAACCCTGCATGGACACATGTTTGCACGTCATTCTGTGTGTATGTATATGATTAGAAGATGGGAGATTAGTTGCAAGAAAAATGCTTAGAATTTTTAAAGTTTATTGACATTTTTTAATATATCTACTATCATCTTTTATTTGTCATATTGCTGATATTAATCTGGAAGTTACTGATCACTCATGGGTAATTAATTATGCATCACTGCTTTACAAGTAAACTTGGACATGATTTAGTTTTAAGTACATGAACTAAGCAGCAATTCTCTGTAAAAGATACTAGCCAATTTCTGTATATTTTCATATACTGAGCCACCTTTATGAACATAGCTGGAGAAGTCAGGACATTTCAGTGTGGCATTCTTACCTTGATTTTTTTTACTGTAAAAATGCAATTTTTCGTCACTGAGATACAAAGTCCAAACAAGCACAAGTAGGTCAGCTAATGCAATCTACATAGAGGTAAGAGAAAGAATGGCAGGTGAGCCAGTAAAATAGGAAATTTCAAGTATTTTTGTTTGAAATTGAGAGTTCAGCAACATATATGAGGAACTGTCCTTAATACAGAGTAACTACAAAGGGCTGTCCTTGGCACAAAAGAGGAAAAAAAAACAAACAAAAAGATTGTATGCTAATTTTTGAGATTAAACCTCTGATCATAATCAGAAATAAAAAGGATCAGGAAGTATAAAAAATTATGCATGTGGACCCTAGAGAATGGAGACAGAAGCAATCAGTACCAAAGCCATACTCCTCCTGGTTAAAGACTGGTGTAAAGCCGTTCACTGTAAATGAATGCTGTAAAGCCAGAAGCCAAAACCCATTGTATCTTAGGTGCCACAACTTAAAAGCAGGGTACAGACACAAGGAAACCTGAGTATAACAATTTTAATTGTGTTGTTGTTATTGAGACTTTCCTATAGAGGAATTAAATTTTTATTTCTTTTTTCTTTCCCTTTCCATTAAATTAGGTCTCGACTAATAGTAATACTTTGTTTTGACTGTGAAATTTTCATCTACACTTAGAATCATAGAATCATAGAATAGTTAGGGTTGGAAAGGACCTCAAGATCATCTAGTTCCAACCCCCCTGCCATGGGCAGGGACACCTCACACTAAGCCATCCCACACAAGGCTTCATCCAACCTGGCCTTGAACACTGCCAGGGATGGAGCACTCACAACCTCCCTGGGCAACCCATTCCAGTGCCTCACCACCCTAACAGGAAAGAACTTCCTCCTTATATCCAACCTAAACTTCCCCTGTTTAAGTTTTAACCCGTTACCCCTTGTCATGTCACTACAGTCCCTGATGAAGAGTCCATCCCCAGCATCCCTATAGGCCCCCTTCAGGTACTGGAAGGCTGCTATGAGGTCTCCACGCAGCCTTCTCTTTTATCAGCTGAACAGCCCCAACTTCCTCAGCCTGTCTTCATACAGGAAGTGCTCCAGTCCCCTGATCATCGTCGTGGCCCTCCTCTGGACTTGTTCCAGCAGTTCCATGTCCTTTTTATGTTGAGGACACCAGAACTGCACAAAATGCTCCAGGTGAGGTCTCACAAGAGCAATAAGCTTTGCATATAATGTGTTTCTTTTCACCTTTATCATAATTTTGAAAGCAACAAAGGAACAAATGAACTCCACAGTCTCAGAGTTCTTGGATCCCATCAGAAACACAGCAAGCACCAGCAAAAACCCTTTGCTGTTCCACAGGTCAAATCTGAAAGAGTTCTCTAGGGAAAAAAAAAAGTTTTGTATTATTATTTGAGAAATAACCTGTAGCTGAAGTTTTGTAGCAAATTTAAAACTTAACTAGTCAAAATATTTGCCTTCAATAAAACACTTTGTCTATATTGTCCCCACAACCTCCACCAAATCAGCCCGAGACAAGCCAAGACTATCTGGTCAGAGTTCATTAATTCTGTATTCTTGGGGAGAAGTGACAACAGCAATCTGTGTCTATTTATATGTATCCCTATTTAACTGAAGTAGTAAATAATGTTCTTACATTTGAAATAACTCACAATGACAAAGGCGTAGGCCAAGATTCTCCTCACATACTTGAATGTGTCAATCAGATGTAGGTCTGTTTAAATAAATGAAGTTACACCCATGCAAACTCACTGCAATTGTACGGAGATAGCATTTCCAGGGATATGATAGTAGAAAGATGTTATGTGAAAATGACACAGTTAATTTTCTCCTCATCTACCTGGCATAGCTCAGGGAAAGGTGGTGACAGCTGAGAGGTGGAAGAAGATGTAATGAGGGACAAGGGAAGGGAGGAGGAATGGCTGAACAGCCATCAGTTGGTGACTCTGCTGTCAGCCAGCAGTGGTTTTCTCTATAAATGTGGAAAGCTGGGGGAGAAGGATGTGAAGGCCACCTAGGAGCAAAGCACATTGTGCGAGTAACCTAATTAAGTAGGGAGAAGTTGTTTCAGGATTTTTGTGACAGAGGCCTGGCAGGTAGGGAGCCTCTTGTCCAAAAGGGACATCTGGCTGAATCCAAACACTTGTCTGAATAGACAGCAGAGATAGATACCCAGACAAATACCATTATCCCTAGCAGTACACAGGCTGTTCTAAAGTATTATAAAAGTACTATTTGAAAATAATCCAGCCCAATTTCCTAGAGAAATAGAATCTTGAATCCTTCTAGCTTTCCCTGGTGTGGCCCCATGACTGCAGCAACCACAGAGAGACTGGCAGAGGTGTAGGGCCTGGGGCCTGAGGAAAGGCTCCGTTGCTGCATACCATTTTGCATTTTAAACACAACACTTCATTTCTGGGGGAAAACAAAGGACCAGATCCTGGCTAAAGCTGCTGTATTTTGGTGAGGGTGAGCTGATCTTTGCTATCTAGAGGAACTGCAATGAAGCAGCTAAAGGTCAATAAAGCAACAATAAAACAGTCAGAGGAGCTGGGATTCACCCCTAAAGTGCCATAGAGATAAAGAGTGGGCTCAATCCTCTAATCGGTTTTCATGCCAATATTTGCCTACAGAAGTTAATAAACAGTAGGGTCACTCAAAGGATAATACAATGTTCCAGTGGCAGGAGTTTCCATACAGCCTAAGCAGAAGTTTTTTGACAGTAACTTTTAATCATGAACAACTATTTCAGGAAAAAAACTCAAAAAGTGCAGTGTAATAATTCAATAATGTACCAGTGTGATAACATATGAGGTAGATGAGACTAATTTTGCAATAACTAATTTTTGAACTGTAAATAATTCTGATAAAGTAAATGGAAGCACAGGGAATATATTAATTATAAAAGTGTAAGCTTTGAAAAGGTAAATATTTTCATTATTTTAAGAACACTTTTTTTCCAGTGGCCAGAAAGAACTTTGACCTTTTAAACTTTTCTTTTTTCCTGATGAGTTGATAAATGAAAGAAGTTGTTGCACTCTTTTCTGACAGAGGTGGACAAATGAAAACTGAAATTAGGAATTAATTCTATCAAAATGAGACAAGCATCTTTGCACAAAAAGCGCTAATGTACTCAAGTGATTGCACAAATAAAAATTTAAGTTCCTGTCAAAACCTGATTTTTTGAAAGCTGCTTTAAGGGAGTGTTTAAAATTTGTCTAATTAAGAGTGAATGATCTGATTTATTCTTACTACCAAGACATACCAATTACCATTGTATTATATAGTTTATGTCCCTTTGCTTTGAGTGCAAACCTAACACAAACAGAAAATATATGGCAGAGCCTGACCCATTACATTGTTCTGAGTAGTTCAGTAACTGAGCCTAATTCTGATGGTGTGTACCTCAGAGATTATCTTTCATATTTGTCTCTTATTTAAGTTTGAGCTTGCTTAGGTTGCTTAAAATACAAAACATTACAGGAAGCCATTACAGAACTTATTTGGGTAAAATGCTCTAAGACTTATACATGTGTATTAATGACATCATGAATGTTTGTTATAGTACTGTTCCTATAGAAGCAAGGTGTGCAAAAGTCGAAAACCAGCATACTTTATATGCTCCCAGGCAAGTGAAAAAGAAAGCAAGCTCCTACTCATAGCAACAGAAGTAGAAGCAGATGTATTGTAGACATACCCATTTTTTTTTCCTTGTATTACTGAAATTGCTGTACATAGTGCTCCTGACTAACCAGAATAGCTCTGTAAGGATTTAAAGGAAATTTGGAAAAAAAAAAAATAGAAGAAGAAGAAAGGAAATTCTATACTTACAAAGTGTATCTTTTTGCTTAAAACGTTTTACTTAAATTGAAGAAACAGCATACCCTTCCAAATAAAACTACTTACAGGGTAAACTGAAATAGCTTACACATTGTAAGCTAAGATTCCATGGGTATTACACAGCTATAACACAGGCAATATATTTCCAGGGAAGTACATGCAGTACTTTTTTTTTTTTTTTTTCACAAGTGAAACTTCAGGGATTGATCTAAATCCATGAATTCATGAAAATTCAGATTTTGTAATCCAAAATTGTCATCTTAAAGAAACCTGAATAAGATCTAGAAACCAGTGTCTGGGAGCTGCTTTTGTAAGCATACATTCTGTGTACCCATGCATTGGCAGGACTGGATTCCTCATACAGTGCCAGGGAGACGGATGTAATTTTCACTAAAGAAATAGACAAGAAGCTGTAGATCTTGCTGAGGAACAAGAATCTGGTTTATCTCTTTCTTCCATCCTCCTGACAAGGATGCAATAACTCACCGACTCAAGATTGGGTTCCACAGTCCACTATCCAGGAGAGCAATTTTTTGCAATAAAGAGAAAATATTCTTTTTCAAAGCACTATCTGGTGGTGGCACAGGAATGCAAGAAACCATGAAGAAAAATAATTGGAAATCTATATGAATTCTATTTACAAATTATTCTTGTGTTTTATGTTTGTAGCTTCCTACTTCAGAATAAGGAAGATACATGTCCACGTATATCCATTATGTATAGAGGGAAATGCACATTTCTATATATCTATTGGTCCAGGAGTTCCCTAGTAGATACCGGATGAGCTGGATAGACTTATGGTTACTATTCTACGTACAACAACTAGTAGGGAGAAAAATTTCTCAGAAAACATAAATGCTCAGGTTGTGCAGCATACAAGAAATTTTTAACTAGATAGGAGGAGATAACTCAGTAATTGTAAGTTTAGGACTAAAGTGAGTCCTCTGCCTTTGTAAATGAAACCATACCTGGCACACTCCTTCTCTGCAGAAATGACACTAGTTGAGAGCACACTGACCCCTATATTTTGTGAGCTGCTCTCTCCTCAGACAGGAGTTTCATTGCTTTGACACATAGATGTAGCCCTGAACTACCTGCCCTGCTGTACTCTGGGTGGTGGCATGAGAGATAATTTTCTTGCATCTCCAGACTGTCACTCACAGTCATCAATCCACATGCCTGAAATGCACTTGGATATAGTCCAGAGAGAGAGAAGATAGAAGAATAATAAGGGATCAGGAGAATTTATTTGAAAGTTGGTGTATTTAAATCCTGTATCTTCACAGGTCAATATTTGTGACCTCATAGCTGGACTGCTATGGTCAGTTCTGGTGGACACTCTAAAACAGCTGGTGGACACTCTAAAAAAGTGAAAGAGCTACAGTATGAGTAAAAATCTGGAAAAATTTATTTTATGTGATTTTTTTTAGGTAAAAAAGATTAGTAAAATGTATAAAAAGCCTCTTACATCTTAATTTTTTCAATAATGTAGAAAAAAAGATCAGACGTTACTGAACTGTATCTAGCACCAGAGCCTTAAAAATCATCTCACAGAAAAAGATTTTGTTAGTAGCAAAGGACAACAAGTGTACTTGTACTGTATAAGCTGCAAAGAAGGGTCACTTTTTATTACAAAAGACTCTTTATTTCAATTACTGAATCTATCTCATATGTAAACTACTTAACAGCAAAAACCCTAATTGCCTGTAAAAGAGCTCTTCTAAGACGAAGGAAATAATCATAAACATTCTGCAAAACCATTGTTTCCATACCAAGTGTTTTATTTCTTCTGGGGAACTTAGTTAAACAAGACTACTGAATTGCCACATATACTGATGTAGTGTTTATTTATGTCAACAAAAATGGGACAAAATTCAGCATAAACTAGAAGTATAGTTGGGAATTATCAAATTTCAGTAACCTACATGATCTCTATGCTTTTTGTATAAAGAAAAAACAAAATCAGCCTCAAGCCAGAAAAGAATATGAAAAACAAATAAAAATATTAGTTTGATTTTGTTTCATTGCTCTATCACTGAAAGTAGTGGAAACTGGTTGATAAAATCTAATTTGCTTATATCAGGTTGTGCAACCAATACTGAGGAACTTGTGAAGAAGTATACTCATAGACTACTTTTGCTTAGGAGAAAAGTTTACAGTAAAAGATCTCCATTGTAGGTTAACAGAGATAAGTCAGCTATCAGGAAGGTAATAGGTCATTACAGTTTATATTACAGTGTGTAGCCATTGTAATATAAATTGTATCAGAATAGCGTTCCTGGTAAAGTCAGGGTATGACTAGCTTTACTGAGCTTTAAGTCGAACATTATTAATTTTATGGAAGGTATTATAAATTGTAGCAGACTTTATCATAACAGATTTGTATCTGAACTATATAAGCTGCTTTTAATTTATTTACACTATTAAATTTTAACATTTTGAAGTATTTTAAAGGATCACCTGAAAGGCAAGGAATTTCCATGTCCACAGTACAAGTACTCACTCGAGTAAGAATTGTCATCAAACAAATTTAATCCTTTTTTTTTTTTAATGATACGGCCCAAGAATTAAGAGTTCAAATTTAAATATGGATGTACATGTGTTGATAAAAGACGTTTTAATAGCTTTTATGTTTTGTCATGGCAGGGTTCTTAATGGTGAACTTTCAATAACTATGTTGCATGCCAAAACAAACTCGTTGCTAGTAAACAGAATTGAAGTAAGGACTTGAGACGATGTGTCATGTATAGCTTCTTCCCAGTCCACTCATCAAGTTTTCTTTCCATTCAGCACTGTTTTGAAGAAAAAAATTGCATTTATTTAGTATTATTTTGACACTGTACAGTAACTATAATTCAATGATTGTTTATATACAAAAAATTGAACATATTTCCAGTCTTTAAAATGAAACATTTTTTTTTAATTATATATTCTTATTTGCTTAGGATATTTTAGGCATGTAAGAAATAGGAATAAGGAGAATTTAGTTGCACCTTCTCAACTGCTTGCATTTTTCTTGGCTTGAGAGGTAGCAAAACATCATGTTACTTCGTTTAGTTTCCTTGGAGTCAGTGTGGGAGTGGAAAGTGCATAAGGGATAGATAATACTTACCTTTATTGTTAGTGTTTTAAACCAGTGACTAGTGATTTTGATGACACTACAGATCTGTCTGTGAAGGTAAAACATCACAAGAAGGCTTGGCTTCAGAGAAATGTGTTCAGAGCTTTCTGGAGATTTCCATAAGGCATCTCAAACTATAAACTCACAAGAAAGGAAAACTGAATCATCAGCCAATTCTCCAGATCTTTTTGTAAAGGTATACATTTTTCAAAACTGCCAAATTTTTTTTGGAGCCTAACTCAACTTGTGATATCAAAAAGTCTATATCTAAGCCTTTTCCTGAGATAATGACTAAGAACTTTTCCATTTATCTGTAATACTGTATTTCTTTATCATTGCTAAGGCAGCCCAGGATAGAAATCTTTGTCTCTACAGATACAGAATTCTTTTATTTGCCATGTCTGCTCATATTAATAAAAGTTTATCTTTTTGTGTGTTTTCTTTTCTAATGATTTGCTCACTAATAAGTATTGGTTTATTATGCACATTTCATTTACTATACATCACAATGTCTTGTGATATTTTGGTTGGAATAAATGAAACATCCACTTGGTAATTACATATGAGATTTGACTTGCAGCATGTTGGGCTTTCTATTTTTACAAAATGTGGAACCACAATAATGAATATGAATTCTAAGATTTCTGAGGAAAAAGCAAAGTAGAAAACTGAATTTTTATATGTAGGTCCCGTGAGAAGCTGGAGGAGTCAGAGCCTACTGCAAAGACTCACCTTACAGTCCTATGATCTATACCATGCTGGAAGGAACCCAGTGACACTGACTGAAAAAGAAGGTCAATCTGAAAAGAATGTGGATCTGAACTGGTTGGTTTAGCCTTTGAAGTTAGACAGACGCATTTTCCACTTCAAACAGTGAAAATTTTGTATGTATCTAACACTTCATTGTATACTGGGGTTTCATCTTAGCTGTTTTGATCAGGACAATCCTACTGTGAGTATTCTTCTAAGAGGAAAGGACTAGGGTGCAGTAGAGGTGCAGAAACAACTTGAAGATTCATTATAAGAAAGGGAGCAACCACAACTCACAGCCACAACTTGGCTTGTCTTACCATCATTAGAAGTATGACTCAGTGCTATTTGGACATATGTGCCAACTTGCTAAAATACAGATTGGTTATTGCTGACTTTAGTCACCAAAAACTGAAGGCAAAGGGCATGAAGATCTCCCATTGCCAGGGGTCTTTTGCCCAGATAGGCAGTATTTGAAGGTGAAAACTCTGTATTACAAAAGGTTTGTGAGTTTTACCATAACACTTGCAAAATCAGCACATTTTTACAGATAAATCATAGAATCATAGAATAGTTAGGGTTGGAAAGGACCTTAAGAGCATCTAGTTCCAACCCCCCTGCCATGGGCAGGGAAGAAGAAAAGGGAGCATGGATTAGTCCACCTGACTACTCAAAGACTGATGGGGACTCATCGTGCAAAGACATTTCTAATTATGTTCAGCACATTCAGAGTTAGCTTTACCCACAGTTCAGGGTTTAGATCTGGATAGACCAAGTTTTACCTTCTGTGACTACACAGAACGATGTTTCGTGCTGAGTTAATCAGGGGGTTAGGAGCTTTTCTCATTATTATTTAATGCATTGTGATTATTGCTTGCCAAAAGAGTCAAAGGCAATAAATTCGTAAGCATTGAAAATTTTATTTGATTTTGAATTATTAGCCAATAATAGCTTTAATATTAACAATTGCTTATGCTATTAATATGCTAATATAAGCTAATTAGATAATTTTATATTATTGAGCATTTGTGATTGAATACTTAGATCTGAGCCACATATATGTTGGAAAAGAAGCCTGGAAGACAAACTTTAATAGTTTCAGTAGTTAGTTCAAAAGATAAAATAATCATTTACTGCAAGAAAAGCAACCAAATTATTACTTGCATTATTATGGGTGTCATAAGTATACCTTAGTTTGCAATTAGGAAGTGATGCATGAAAAGCTTGGGCTGGATCACATTCTTTTTATGTAATTACAAAGGTGCTGTTTACGCTCAAAATAAGTCACCTTTTACTATGTGAAAGCTGAAATTGGGGCTATTTATTCTTCTGGGAAGATTATGCTTCTGAAGGACTAAAACATTCAAAATTTTTTAGATGCCCTGAACACCCAACTTTCAGCTTTGCAAAATAATGTTGCACCTGACAAGAAAAAAGAAATACAGACATATTATTTTGCCTTCAGTATTATTACACTCCATTTGTTTTTGTCATGCAGCAAAACTTACATTTGGTGTTAATTATTTACTGTGCCAAGGAATACTCAAGGGGTTGTAACACCTTTGAGAGTTTGTCTGATTTATCAGCTTCTGTTTTAACACTGGCATCTTTCCAGCAATTTTAATTATTTGTTAAATAGCTTATGTGCCCTGCTTTGTAGTTTCCTTGATGGTAGTGAGCAATAGTGGCATATAGCAGATCATCATTCCCATCCCTACTGGGTGGGAATGTCGTGGTTTTTTGCCTTCCAGGGGGTAGACTGTTTGCTGCAAAACACTGGGAATGTTGCCCAGAAAGCTAAGCAGCTTCAGCTAGTTTATATAACATCTTCTTTTTAGATTAAAAAAAAAAAAAGGTTCATTCTTAGGAATCACTACAGAAACCTGCTCCCATAGCAGTAGCTGATATTGTCGCACATGAAGTCTAGGATAGTTTTCTATGAGAATTAAACTGAAAACCAGACCAAGTGTAAAGCTCAGATTTTACACTTTTGTTAAAATCACTAAAATACCCCAACAACCCAATATATGATTGCTATCCTTACCCTTAGAACAAATAACTGCAGCAAACACTGTGTGGAGCAGTGGGCACCTAAGCCAACTGTGTAGCACAATCCAGCAGGCACGTTGAGGGAGGCAGGCTGTGTCTGGGAACTGTTCAGCATGCAACAGCTCCCAGGATGCTCCTAGCCAGTGAGTACAAACACATCCCAGCACTCTGAGTATCCCACAGCTTGTGCAGCAATGCCAGTCAGAGAAGCAGAAAGGACTTGAGTAATGTCTGACTGATGGGAGCCTCAGGTTCTCTGTGAGTACTGCAGGCAGAATAGATACAGAAAAGACTCTGCAGAGTCAACAGACTATCACTGGATGTCCCTGGGAATATATGTCTGAAGGAAGAGTTCTGCTATGTTTGTCACCATGTTCAAAACATACGCTGAGAGCATGCTTGATTCAGAGGAAAATTTGGGGCATTTTTTTGGAAGACAGTGTAGATTTCTGCCAGAGAGTCTCACCAAAGTCACTCTTGGTCACAAAAGACTGAACAAAAGAACCTAAGTAAGGAATACTAAGCCATAATGGGTTTAACAGACATCTAAAGGCAAATCAACTAATTTTCTTTAAAGACCTGGAAATTGTGGGTACTGAATAAAACCCCTGCTGAAAGAATTATTTAGCAACAATTAGGAACTGTTACAAATTTCATACTATTCCACTCAATAAAAAATAAGCCTGTTAATTAATCAATGAAATATTATGAAACTACACCTGCCTTCATCACTACAAGCACGTGTAATATCTGACAGACTGCACTCAAACACCTATATTTAATTCAATAATGTTGTTAATTGAATTTTAATTTTATTTTTGACTCATGGAGTGTAGACCACTCATGTAATTCAGTCATATTTATCTGGTTGTTAGTTCTGATGAGGACTTAAAATGAAATCAATATAGCCAATTTCTATGTATAATCAAATATTAATACTGAAATAGTTACATCCAGGGGCAGAAGGAATGAAGAAAAGATACAGAACTCCATCTACCTAAAATCATAGTTTTTATGAATATATGAATTAGGGAGATCTGCTGGGTCATGAAATCCAAACCCCTTCTTATTGCTGGCAACACAGTAATATGGGTTTAATAAGTGGCTTTTCTGCACTTCAGCAAAAGAACAATGAGATTTTGCACTCATTTTTCTACTACAAATTTGCTTGCATCAGGTATTGTTCTCTGCCTATTTCTAAATAATTTCAAGAACAAAATATTTGAGTGGGTCCAAAAAAGGGCAACGAAGCTGGTGAAGGGTCTGCAGTGCAAGTCCTAGGAGGAGTGGATGAGAGAACTGGGATTGTTTAGCACGGAAAAGAGAAGGCTCAGGGGGGAACCTGATTGCTCTTTACAGCTACCTGAAACGAGGTTGTGGCGAGGTGGGGGTCAGTCTCTTCCCCCAGGTAACAAGCGACAACAGGAAATTGCCTCAAGCTGCACCAGGGAAGGTTTAGGTTGGATATTAGGAAAAATTTCTTCACTGAAAGGGTGATCAGGCATTGGAACAGGCTGCCCAGGGAAGTGGTGGAATCACTGTCCCCCAAAGTGTTCAAAAAACATGTAGATAAGGCCCTTAGTGACATGGTTTAGTGGTGGCCTTGGCAGTCCTGGGGTGAAGGATGAACTTAATGGTCTTATTAAATTATGTTTGGTCATACAGCAGCTACAGAAGTGCAACTTCCCATGAGTTAGTTTATCCACAGTTTTCTATAATACTTGGTGTTGCGTATTAGAAGACACTTTACTGTCTTGAAACTTCACCTGTGTATGCAACACAGAGTCATATTTATGCCATATATCCATACAATATTAACTGTCTCAGATATTCTCTGTGTGTTTACCACATTATTGGCACTTAGGCAAATGAGTTTACAGGTGGTATATATTTCTACCTAACTGCAGTCTCCTAAAGATTGGATACCTAGCCTAAGCTAGTTGTCTTCTGTTTGTCTATAGGTTTTATATAGGTTATAGGTAGATATCCTACTGAAATTCATCCTACTTGTGCTGGGATGAGATGACTTGCTTCCCTAAGCCATCACTTTACTGTAGAGCACAGAGAAATAGGCTACAGCTGGGGTCTAAATCTAAGTGAGATGAACCCCTCTCTAGTGCTTTGACTGGGGCCACAAAATGAAAGGGGCTCCCCTGAGAACTACACACAAACCTCAGAGAAGTCACGTGCTTCTTAATGGCTAAAAGAGACCATTCCCAGAGAAGACAGCTTACACTGCTTGGCTGCTGTAACCAACGTCCAAGAAAATGTGTTTGGCCCAGACCAACTTCTTGTCTCCTGCACAGTCCTTAGCATCAACTCAGAGTATATCAAAAGCTAGGACCTCGTCTGAAGAGTCAGTCTGGATATGGCCAACTTGGTCTAAACAGTGAAAGAGTTTCATGTATGAATGTGTATACAGACACATGCTATTGGTCTCCAGGGTTTGCCAGCATCAGAGAACCATTTACCAGACTAACACTGTTGCATTTTTGCCCATCCAAAAGTTTCTGTTTATTTATCTGCTTCACTTTTAAGTCTAGAACTAGATCTTTATACTTTTAAAGTACTTATTATACATTTGGAATTAGAACAGATGAGATCACCTCACATTTTTACTGGAAGTATTCTGCAGTCAAAACCATTTTTAAAAAACATTTTTAATAAAACAAGTTTCAAGTTATTGTTCCATTCAGGCATATACTTGTTGACTACTTTTCTTTGTCCTGGGAACAAATTTGTTAATTTAAGTCATGGCAGCAATGAAATTGTCTACATAATGTAGAAAAAACATTAGATATACCTTTCTTCTTCCTCTAAATTGCTTTTTGTTGTTAAATTATGATTCCTTAGTTCATATGTTCCCTTGTACAATTACCAAATTAATTTTGATTGTGACAGATCAAGGACTATTTTTAATAAAATTTGTTATGTTTTACTCAAAGAAAGTAGGGTTTATTTAATCTTTTTAGAGCACCAGGACTTCTAATTGACTCTTACTTGTAAAGTGCTCTGCTAACACTTATTATCTTGTCTCTAAATTGGAGAGACATCAATTTGATAGGTGGACAACTAGGTGGATAAAGAACTGGCTGGATGGCCGCACACAAAGAGTTGTGGTCAATGGCTCAGTGTCCAGCTGGAGACCAGTAACGAGCGGTGTCCCTCAGGGATCGGTGTTGGGACCAGTCTTGTTTAACATCTTCATCGCTGACATGGACAGTGGGATTGAGTGCGCTCTCAGCAAGTTTGCCAATGACACCGAGCTGTGTGGTCCGGTTGATATGCTGGAGGGAAGGGATGCCATCCAGAGGGACCTTGACACGCTTGTAAGGTGGGCTGATGCCAACCTTATGAAGCTTAACCACGACAAGTGCAAGGTCCTAAACCTAGGTCGGAGCAATGCCAGGCACAGCTACAGGTTGGGCAGAGAAGAGATTCAGAGCGGCCCTGCAGAGAAGGACTTGGGGGTGTTGGTCAATGAGAAAATGAACATGAGCCGGCAGTGTGCGCTTACAGCCTAGAAAGCCAACCATACCCTGGGCTGCATCAAAAGGAGCGTGACCAGCAGGTCAAAGGAGGTGATCCTGCCCCTCTACTCTGCTCTCGTGAGACCTCACCTGGAGTATTGTGTGCAGTTCTGGTGCCCTCAACTTAAAAAGGACATGGAACTGCTGGAACAAGTCCAGAGGAGGGCCACGAGGATGATCAGGGGACTGGAGCACCTCCTGTATGAAGACAGGCTGAGAAAGCTGGGGCTGTTCAGCCTGGAGAAGAGAAGGCTGTGTGGAGACCTCATAGCAGCCTTCCAGTATCTGAAGGGGGTCTATAGGGATGCTGGGGAGGGACCCTTCATTAGGGACTGTAGTGACAGGACAAGGGGTAATGAGTTGAAACTTAAACAGGGGAAGTTTAGATTGGATATAAGGAGGAAATTCTTTCCTGTTAGGGTGGTGAGGCACTGGAATGGGTTGCCCAGGGAGGTTGCGAATGCTCCATCCCTGGCAGTGTTCGAGGCCAGGTTGGACGAAACCTTGTGTGGTATGGTTTAGTGTGAGATGTCCCTGCCCATGGCAGGGGGGCTGGAATTAGATGATCTTGAGGTCCTTTCCAACCCTAACTATTCTATGATCCTATTCTATTCTATCTGAATGAATAACTGATGGCATTCGCTTGGCATTAATCTTTAGGGTGATTTATTGCTTACCATGGTGTGATATGCTTTTCTACTCACTTGGCTACTCACTGTTCTTGCCTTCTCAAGGTAAATAGCACTTTTAATGTTGAGGACAGGGTAGTTTCATTAGTAAATTAATTAAATATTGTGATATTTGAAATATTTTTCTTTATCCACTTACATATGATTTTTAATACTGTTTTTATGAATTAAATTGCTATTTTTTTTATTTACCATGCTTGTTTTAAATTATTTTTTCCACTTCAACATTTCATGTAATTTGTGAGAATAGATACATATCTTTAGAACTCAAGAAAGAAAAAAATCCAAATTTTGTAAATGATGAATAATATCAAAAATATAAGTATGTTCAAGAGTATAGTGGTAGATGTGTTCTATATCTTTTCCAAGGTGTACCTACTTCACTGATGTTCAGCATGTTCTGAAAAAGATGGATGGAAATTCTCAGGGGTCTCCAGTCTTTCATCTAGTGACAAAAACTGGCAAGCTCTAAAAGCACAGGGATTTGTAGTGAGCATCGTCTTAGGAGTAATAAATAGGAAAACAGATTGGGAAAAGATATGACAGGGCAGATGTGCAGAATTTATTACAATATATAGTTGTTAAATATTCTTAATTTTTCCCCAGACACTCACCTTAATACCAACTTATAAGCAGTGCATTCAGTAATATAAAGAGTATTACTTAAATTATGTTTGTTCTTTTGTGGCCATCTCATAGAATCATAGAATAGTTAGGGTTGGAAAGGACCTTAAGATCATCTAGTTCCTACTCCGCCACCATAGGCAGGGACACCTCACACTAAACCATGTCACCCAAGACTTCATTCAACCTGGCCTTGAACACCTTGAATATCATGATATGACAGTGGTCTGATGAAAAGAACATAAAAAGATACAACCTTTTTTTTGTTCATCAATGGCATGACTTTCAAGCTATATTTCATTAAATACTAGAAGAGCTCTTGTGACACTTTGCAATTATTACAGTATTAAAGATTTATGAAATCCCTGGTAAGTAAAAATACATTTTTATTGTTCAGGCTAGGCAGATGAAGATGACTGAGGGGGGAAAATGTCAATGGCTTTCCTCAGATTCTGGATTGGATTATGATTGGTGATGTTAGACTTAGATGGTTAAAACAACTTTTCAATATACTGAGCATGACAAAAGAAGAGATTCTATTACTATGAAAGCTGGCTGTTGCTAGCAAAAGTTCAAATGTATTAACATTCATCTGTGTCCTGTCATCTTAGCTTTTCTCCATCTGCAGTTTTGTGAGCAGTGCTCCAAGTGGAGATTGAATTGTAATAAATATGTATATCCAAATCCAGTGCAGGTGGCAATGTGAATATGCACACCTTCCAGAGTTGTAAAACGAAAATACGCTACAGTTTAGAAAGGAACTTTGTGATAAAAGTGTTTAAGTGAATTAACTGCTTTCAAAAACAGAATTGGATTTTTAAGGTCTTAATCAATGGGAATGAGAGCTATACAGTTCCTATATTTAGGATTTTATGGAAATTTCTAAGTCATCCAGAAACCAAAATCTCAGTTATAGGGGATTTTAACATTCTGTCATGTGCAAAGTGAGACTTGTGTGCACCTGAAAATGTTCTTTTTATGTTTAAGTATACATAATCAACAACTAGAGAATGGGAGTAGGATCTGGGCCAGGAGAGCCTTGGTTTATTTTGGTACCAACCTATGTACTTCTACCCAGTGCCACTAACCCTGGCACCAACCAGGCTTCTTCAGCCTCTTTTTTTTCTATATTGTGCTGTCATGCAAAAAAAAATCTTGTCTGCTACTGTTACATGAATCTTCACAAAGTGAAAAGTGCCCATGGAAGATTTCTTTCTTACAAGATGCAGTAAAATGTGGAGATGCTGTGGACCACAAAGCACAAAGAAAACATTTTCTTAAACACAGCAAAATCAGTCCAGTTTCCCCAGGGGATTCACAAGAACAGCCCCTTTTCTTTCTCCTGCCTGATACCCTTTCTTTCTTAGGGAAGATTAGATTTCTCTTACCATATGCTACAGCCTTCTTTCTCCTCCTGCCTTCCAATGGACACCAGTGCCACCCTTCCACCAGTTGCACTAACCACTCTGCCCCCAAAGGGTGGTCTGTACCTCCTTTCAAAGGAAAATGCACAGCTCCTTTTCCTGATCTGTCTGTGACTACTTCCAAAAAACGGTTAAGAGACTGAATTCAGTGCAAATGGAAAAAAAAGGAAGTAAAATGAAACTGTGTCCAAGAAAAAAAAAACAACCCACCACCCCCCCCCCCACACACACACCATCCAGCTCCAGATTTATGGTGCTCCTACATTTATAGGATATAATAAAGCATTTTCCATGAAAGCCTACAAACAGCGCTAAGCTCCATATACTTACAACATATATGTTAAAAATCAACTGTTGACACCAAATAACAAGGATAACTGTCAATATTCACCACTGGATTGGAAGCTGATTTTAACTACTGGAAGATGATTCAGAGCATCCCTTCAACACCTGTTCTGTACCCTGTTCTTCATCTTTTTGACCTTCTTCTTTGAGTTCCTACATACTGTCAGACAAATTCTATGTCTTCTTACTATCTCTAAAACCCCAAGTACAGTTCAGTGCTGTATAAACAACAGTGATATTCTCTTATGAATCGCATTAAATACACTGTAAACTTCTCAACAGGATAGTTCTATCAAATTTTGTCTAGCTTTTCTTAATAGTTGCATAATAAGCACAAGAAGCAGAGGATAATACAGTGAATGCTTTATGTTGCTAGAGGCAGAACAGAGATTTTTCTTTACATAGGTTTGAAAAACTGATGGAAACTGACTTGAGATTAACTGCAATAAGCAATGCAAGAACCATCTGGTGTTCTGAGTATGCTGTCAGGTAATGTTCTACAGGGTATATGTAAAAGAAAATGATAGCATGAAGTGCTAACTAGAAGTTGGCATAGATAAAGCTGAAAATAGTAATTAAAAAAACCTCTCACTATTAAAAAAAACATAACAAACCCAATAGAGAAATGATAAAAGTAAGTTATAAAAATTAAAAAAATCCATAGGAAATTTTGATTTTGACAAGAAACTTGATGAGGTTTTTAGAGATGGTGGAATATATAAAGAATAATATCCCAAATGAATTTAAAGAACAGGCTTGTGCCTGTTCAGCTCTTGTGCTATTCAGCTTTTCTTATTACAGACATCTATTGTTTTACCACCTTATTAAAGGGTGCACCTCTTAACTGACAGATCCGCTGTCCAGATCTATGATGTGGAAGAGGGTTACATTGTTTGTTCTTCTGTACTGGCCAATGAGCAGACCTACTCTGATCTGTGACTGCCAGATTCTCACAGCAGATTTTATCCAGCTGTTTTATCAGTCTCTGCCTCAAGAATAAACAAGGTTTCTTAGAGAAATATATTTTGAGAAAAAAGGATATTTTTCTTTTGTCATATCTAAATTATGCATGTCTTTATTTAAAATATTGCTTATTTAATTATCAATATTTTTTGGTTTTGTACCCCAAACTCAGAGCTTGTGTGTTCCTCATTCTCCTGTTCCTTAATTATCTTTTTCATTTATCTCAACTTCGATGCTAACATGAGCTTAATGTATTTTTTCCATACCACTGCAAATATACCTTTTTAAAATGGTTATCCTTGCCCATCATGTACTTTTCCAGTGGGGTTAAACTCAGCACTTTAAACTGTGAGATATACTTTCTTACGATCAGCTATATATTTGTGAAAAAACAAATTAACAATGACTTTAGTAATGCACTGACTTACGTACAGGTGTCCAAGCAGAAAATATTTTTGTCTTGCAGGAAGACATTTTACATAGTGAGGAATTCATTATGCAACAATAATGGTTATGTTGATATCAACTCTTCTCCTGTTGCTTACCGACTCCTATAACTTTATGTAATCCATTACCTTCACCTTAATTTGTCTTCTACTGAATATCATGACATGTTCAACTTATTGCTCAAAGAGTTTTCTTTGTTATATTTTTTATATTCTCTCATGTCTACTTACTAACACTGTTAAGCTTCAGTGATATTCACAGAAGTCTGCTGCTATATGTCAGATTATAACTCTTCTCTCATGGGTTAGTTTTGCATCTCCCAGTACTATCACTTGGGATTTATTGTTCTTATTTTACCTTAGTCTCACTTGTTATCAAAGAAAGATTAGTCTATGTTTCCAAAATTGAAGCAGCCTGAGGTGAAAATTTTCCATAGTTTTAATTTTCCTTTTTCCTCTTCTGCTTGAGAACACATTTCATTTAGTATCTATATAACCATTGGTAATGTATTTCAAATCACTGTATTACATCAACAGCATGAGGTCTATGTCATATCTGAATGATGCATTTCTTTATTCACAATATTGCTTATTTAGTTTATCAACACTTTTTATCTTCTTTCTGTGTTACAGATTGTTAGAAGTCTTCTGCTTTCAGTTATTGTCTGGGGAGGTGTCAAAAAAGTCGACATTAAAAAAATAGGTTATAGTGACAAATATCTTGAGCCAATGACATATCTGGGGTTTGAATGTGGTGATGCTGGAAATTAAAGTTACAGACTTTATCTATGAATAGAACTAGATAACAATTTTCACAAAAGGAAGTTTTGCTATGCTGAAGAAGACTCAAGGAGTAGAAGAAAGTTTTCAAAAAGTTTGGGGCAGAGCATGCCAGGGTGAAATACCTAGAACAGAACTGAAGATATTAAAATCTTAATATTTCCCTTGTCAAAAGAATAACCTGTGAAATACAGATGTTTAGCATCTTATCCTACCTATTGGCTTGTTCATTCAATGGATGATAACTATTTATGTCAGTCAAGAGACAGAAGTCTGTCAGAAAGATGTTTCAAACTGATACATGAACGCTACAAATCATAATTTCACATGATGAGCTATGTGGAACTGATGGACAGGGGTAGAGCAGTTGATGTCATCTATCTGGACTTTTGCAAGGCGTTCAACACTGTCTCACACGACATCCTTGTCTCTAAATTGGACAGACATCAATTTGACAGGTGGACAACTAGGTGGATAAAGAACTGGCTGGATGGCCGCACGCAAGGAGTTGTGGTCAATGGCTCCATGTCCGGCTGGAGACCAGTAATGAGTGGTGTCCCTCAGGGATCAGTGTTGGGACCAGTCTTGTTCAACATCTTTATCGCTGACACGGACAGGGGGATTGAGTGTGCCCTCAGCAAGTTTGCTGATGACACCAAGCTGTGTGGTTCAGCTGATATGCTGGAGGGAAGGGATGCCATCCAGAGGGACCTTGACATGCTTGTGAGATGGGCTGATGCCAACCTTATGAAGTTCAACCACACCAAGTGCAAGGTCCTACACCTGGGTTGGAGCAATCCCAGGCGCAGCTACAGATTGGGCAAAGAAGAGATTCAGAGCGGCCCTGCAGAGAAGGACTTGGGGGTGTTGGTCAATGAGAAAATGAACATGAGGTGGCTTCAGTGTGCGTTCGTAGCCCAGAAAACCAACTGTACCCTGGGCTGCATCAAAAGGAGCGTGACCAGCAAGTCAAAGGAGGTGATCCTGCCCCTCTACTCTGCTCTCGTGAGACCTCACCTGGAGTATTGTGTGCAGTTCTGGTGTCCTCAACATAAAAAGGACATGGAACTGCTGGAACAAGTCCAGAGGAGGGCCACGAGGATGATCAGGGGACTGGAGCACCTCCCGTATGAAGATAGGCTGAGAAAGTTGGGGCTGTTCAGCCTGGAGAAGAGAAGGCTGCGTGGAGACCTCATAGCAGCCTTCCAGTATCTGAAGGGGGCCTATAAGGAGATGCTGGGGAGGGACCCTTCATTAGGGACTGTAGTGACAGGACAAGGGGTAATGAGTTGAAACTTAAACAGGGGAAGTTTAGATTGGATATAAGGAGGAAATTCTTTCCTGTTAGGGTGGTGAGGCACTGGAATGAGTTGCCCAGGGAGGTTGTAAATGCTCCATTCCTGGCAGTGTTCAAGGCCAGGTTGGACGAAACCTTGTGTGGTATGGTTTAGTGTGAGATGTCCTTGCTCATGGCAGGGGAGCTGGAATTAGATGATCTTGAGGTCCTTTCCAACCCTAACTGTTCTATGAGTCTGTGATTCTGTCTGTAATTTGTTTCAGGAAAATCTTAGGAATTACATCCAAACCCACAATTTTAGAGTTTTGTGAGAAATAATGTGGTATAAGAAATATAAACTTGGAACAATCAGGCTAAGAGGGGAATCAAAGAATATTTCAATCTCCCTTATATGTTTGGGAAATACATTTAAATGTATATCAGAGATCCAGATCGTTAGGACTTCATGTGCTGATGTCCTGAAGTGACATGTACCCTGTGCATACTAACCCTTTGCACAGTTTTTTAGAGCTTTTCCTGCAAAATCTTTAGTTTATCAGCATCCTCTTCAAAATGTTTAAGAAGGCTCTGTTGGTAACAATCTATTATATTGATCTTATCGGCACTCTGTACAAAAGGAGGACTGTCTCCCTAATTCTTTCCGCCCTGTTTATATGTGAGGGGTCACATTAATTACAAATTTGCACTGGAAGCTTCATGATCTCTAAACTGTTTACTTTCCAGAAAAACAATCTTCTATTCTTTCTTGGAGCCTATGGTCATGAGTTTCTCTCACTTAACCTTAGCCTTCTGAAATTTACTTTTCATGCCTAAGCCACCTGTGTTCCTTCTGCTGTGAATAGACAGAGATGGTTACCTACAGAAGTTGATTAATCCAGTGTTAAGATACATGATTTGACTGTGTGGAGGTTCCTCTGACTGCAAACATAACAGTCCACAAACCTGCATTTGAGGCAGTTAATGATGGATCAGATTGCTTAACTTCTAGGGGGAAACCAGATCTAAACAGTTCTGTGATTGCCTCTATTCAAATGAATTTGTTTGAATGTGTCCAACTTTTCAGGCAACCTCACATACCATTACAGGCAGAGCAGTACCTTTTCTATCACCCACAAAACTATCAACAGCACTCACACAGACATGAGCAGCACAGACTGCCTGGTCCTTTCCAGCTGGTTAAGTGGAAATCATTAGGGGCAGACCCTTGTTTTCTGGAGTCCATCAATCAGAAACCTAAGTGTTCTCATATTTGTTATTTGTCTCCATTATCTCTCATTACGGTTTGTGTATCTTGGTGTTTCATTTATTAGGTTTTCAGTTTCTTGTCTTTGTTTCTTATGTTGAATAGTCATTAACCAGATATCCCCAAAACCCCATGTCCTTTCTCAAAGCATTTAATGAAATATAATGAATAACAGAATTAAGCCATGTAATCTCCTGTGATGCAGACAACTCATATCTGAAAGATAAAGACAAAGAAGCCCAGTTCTATCTTGGTTAAATTCAACTGGTGTCAACAGAGTACAAATGGTATGAATTCAGCATGTGATTTCAAATTTATGAAGATTTCCCAGGCGCGTAAACCAGTTAGATTCCTTGATAACTAAGCTTTCTTGTACCTATAAAAAAAAAAAATTGAATTTTGACAGTGAATTTGTGCATAATTTTCTGGATGATTCACTATACACAGAAAAGAGCACAAGAAGCTTTGTTTATCTCGACAGCTATTTTTACTGGAAAGTTTATTTTTTGCATTATTATTTAATTTTAAGATGCTATATTTTGAATGCCCCATCCCTGGAAGTGTTCAAGGCCAGGTTGCTTGGGGCTTTGAGCAACCTGGTGTAGTGGAAGGTGTCCCTGCCCATGGCAGAGGGCTGGAACTAGACGATGTTGAAGGTCCCTTCCAATCCGAACCATTCAGTGGTTCTGTGATTGTGCCATATTCCTGGAAGGCATGATATAAAACACAATTCCCAAGATGTTAAAGATCCTTATGAAAGGAGAGCATTGACTCTCCTGAAACCATCAATTATTCACAATGAAGTCTGTGAACCTGAAATCTGACATTTTATGAAAATTGGGAAATGCTCATTCCAGGTTACACAAGTGAAGCTGACAGCCTGGCATCTAAAGCACAGGGTGACTTATTATTGTGTAGAAAAATAACACATCTGTCACACTTACATACCTGGAAATCTATTGTATCATTGATGGCCTATATTAACCTGTTTAAATCCTTTTCATGTCTCAGGTAGGCAACTAGGAGAAATAATAGGAGCAGAAGAAAGCAAAAGAATATAGCAGTTAGCTATTAGTACAAAAGTCCAGTGCAAAACACTATAGGAAAATCACTGTGTGGTAACGGATATAAATGATTTCTAAGCTGAAAAAAATCAACTTGAAAATACTTTTGAGCAGAGAGCTTCGTATGTCAAGTCTGACACATTTACCCACAGCTAGATTCAGTACTCACTGAAGTAAAGGAATGATTTCCCCTTACTGAACATCAAATAAGTGTAAAAGTAAAGTAAGTAAAAAAGTCAAGTAAAAAGTCAAGTAGCTCAATAAAAGTGAATTAACTGAAAGTCAGTGAAAAAGAAGATATTCAAAAACATCTGGACATGTCCTGGCCAACTGGTTCTAGGTGGACCTGCTTGAGCAGGGGGCATTGGACCAGATGACCTCGAGAAGTCCCTTCCAACCTCAAACATTGTGTGGTTCTGTGAACAAAATTAACCAGCATTACCTTGATGGAGAAGTCAGAAATAAATGAACGGAGGTAAGCAAGCATGATTCCAATTTTCCCTGATACATTCTGAAGGTGTTTTAAAAGGGACTTAATAGCATTAATATCAGAAGGAGATGAGAGATATCAAAAAGCATCCAGTCAATTATCTGCTCCCTTTCCCTTCTGGTCCTGTTGTATTCTCATATTTTGAGAGATCAGTTCAAGCCATGCAAGCTTTGCTCTCCCTTGACAATTTAAATGTAAGCTAAAGAGAACACGACTGTTAAAACTGCTTTCTGGACAGCTTTTTCAATAGGCAGTTCTTTAAAGTCCCTCCTGGATGTGCTTACCAGATACTTCAGTGAAATCCCAACTAAAAATTGATCTCCATTGTCTTACTTAAAAATCTATGTCATAAAGCATACACATGCCCATACACACACACCAGCATCCACTGAAATCTAAAAATAAACAACTTATTAAAAAATAATATAATGCTTATTCTTTCACTTTTTTTGTTTGCTTGATTTCACTACTCAGTGAATTACCTCTAACAGTAAGCTCCTGTCTTTTATCTGTAAAATTGCATAAAATACACAAAAATGATAAAAGGTTTGTAGCTCTAGAAAAGATTTTCTCCCTCAAAGCTTGAGTATGTTATCTAAAATAGATTTCCTATAATTCAGCTTCACATTCTGTTGAAATGCAAATTCATGAGTATATAGAGAACTGAGATGCTTGAATGATAATTCACAGTGAGAATTTGTTCTCAGTAAGTCTGATGCATATAATGCACATGCTTGCTGAGCTAAAACCATCCCTCAATTCTCAAATGAATATCTAAGATATCTTTAGAAACCCAGTGAAAGAGTTTCTAATCAACGCAAGTCAATATACCATCTGATTTTCTCCTTTTCTCTTTGCCTGTGTTCTAAGCGCAGCTTTCTGCTGCTTAAGACTCTAAAGAGTGTATTCAATTACTTGAATACACTTCTTTCATCTGTAGGTTCAGTAAAATATTTTAATATCTTTGTATGCAGGGCCTTGATTTAGTCATGTCTGTGACCATGTAGTACTACCTCGTCTACAAAGCAGGGCATGTGACATTTCAGAGTACTGCAGAAATTTTGACCAGAATCTAGAGACTGTAAAACAATTATAAAAAATTAAGAACGTTGTCCAAGGAGGAAGACAAGTCAGCATCTGTCTGAGCAAGAGAGAGCAGTAACAGGTCCCTTTCTCTCTGCCTAAGAGGAAGGTCATGTTAGGCTAGTTGGACTATGCTCACCACAGCTCACAAGCAAAGGAGCTTATGTCATTTTGCAGTTCAACATCTTGATGATGAGGAGAAAGGGGAAGATGAAAAGAGCTGGAATGTGAAACAAGAGATTGGGAAGAATGCTGAAAAAAAGGAGTATACGTAAACATTAGGATAGAGAAGGTAAAGTGGAAAAGAATGCTGCCAGAAGGCAGCTGCTTTTGACTTCTTTTCGTGTTTACTATGCTTAACACTCCTCTTCCCCTTTAAAAAGTTCCTAAATTTCACAGCAGTCAATATGTTAATCACAGAGTAATGGAGGAAATAGTTTGATAGGGGAAAAAGTCTCGTTTATGATGCCCCACTTCACATTAATTGTTGACAAATTTTATAGGATTTCAGACTGTCTTTTCGATTTAAAACAGTCATGTTCCTTTCCTGTTACAGAGTAGAAACAAAGGTCTAGAACATTTTCAACAAAACTATTTACCTAAATGAGACCCTTTATTAATTGTTTGGAAATTGTATGCAGTTAAATATATACTAGAGGAATAACAATATATATATGTTAGAGGAAAGCAACATCCTCAGTTCTAAACCACAATAATTAAGTATGCACCGATATAGGACAAGGGGCAATGGGTGTAAACTGGAGCATAGGAAGTTCCACGTTAACATCAGGAAGAACTTCTTTACTGTAAGAGTGACAGAGCACTGGAACAGGTTGCCCAGGGGGGTTGTGGAGTCTCCTACACTGGAGATATTCAAGGCCCGCCTGGACAAGTTCCTGTGTGATGTACTGTAGGTTACCCTGCTCTTGCAGGGGGGTTGGACTAGATGATCTTTTTAGGTCCCTTCCAACCCTTGGGATTCTGTGATTCTGTGATATATCACTGTTATTACATCAATACCTTTCTATGCTGAATCCTGGACCTAAAAAGGAGAAGATTGTTTTTCAGACATTATTATGCATTATCTATAATATTTAAAATTATTTTGTGTTAGCTACGCTTGTAATAGTTATTCTATATTCTTTAATTTCAGCTCTCTGCCTATGACATTTACTTTGATTTTTTTTTTTAAGTATTTAATTAATCTTTAATTCAGGAGAGAATTGTGGAGCACATTGGCAGAACTTTAACTTCCAGTTGTGTTTTGTGCTGTTTCGTAAAACAAATTGCTCCCTGTAATCTGTAAAACAATAAACAAAATTATTATATTTTAGTCTATTCATCCTCTACTGTCCTCCTGAATACCATTTTCTAAATCAAGCAGGAGGAAATTACCAAGGTAGTCACAAGGAAATAGAAGAAAATTATTTTGAAGAGATTGAAAAAGAAGGAGAATATAAATTAAAGTTAAATTAAATGAGGATTGTATTTAGGATACAACTTAATTTTAAACTAATTCAGTTTAATCTTAACTTAAAAAAAACATATAAAATAAATACTGGTTTTGAATTATATTATTTAGAAGAGCATTATTTATACAGGTATGTCAATTGTTTAGAAGCACGTTATTTGCACAGGTAGGCGACCTGAGCTGGTAATATTTTCTGATAAAAGTGTAGCATGAGGTCTGAGAAAGGGCCAAAGAGGCTAAATATCACAGAAAAGCAAAATTAAATAAAGCATTTTCCTGTGAATTATTTATTATTGCCTAGATTTGTGATTACCTAGTTTTGCTATTTAAAGAGCTTGATGGAATTACCTTTTGTTTTCTTCATTCATTCAATGCCATTTTCACTGACAGGAAGACCACCCTCTGATGGCAAAAGTCCTTGAGGCAGCCCATTACTCATCTTCTGCAGAAGCACTTCTCACGTGTCTCACACATGCACCCTTACACACACTTATTCTTAGGGTCTACCTAGTCTATTTATGAATGTACAAAATTGTCACCTAATGACAACATGACTTTGAGCTATCTGTAAGGATATCATGTGCATGTGAACTGACACGTAAGCTCTAGCATGTCAGAGGAAAAATGTCCATTCATTCAATACAGAGTCAGTTCCTGCTGGGAGAAGCTGATGAGAAGCCTTCCAGATGAGAATACTTTGATGACTTTTAAGAACTACAACGTGTTCTTCAGCATTATAATAAGGCTACTGCTCTTTAAAGGCCTAGGACAGACAAAGCAGAGCTGATCTATGGCCTTTGCTGAGCCTCATTGCTCTGAAGTGCTTATAATGGAAGTCTTCTGGCAACTTCACCTCTGCCCAATACAGTTTTAGTACAAGGTGCAAATACAGACATTGCTCTAGCTCAGCTGGTCAGTGACCCTGAATGAAAAGCAGATGTATGTGCTCATTCCTTAAGACATTATCTTTAGGGTTTTTTTCTAAACACATAATGATCCAGATTGCTTTTGCAACATTCACCTAATGTTCTGGCTAAATTATGCTAGACCTTATGTTTTCTGCCTAGCAACATTTATACTGAAAGTTTCAAGGGGACACAGCACTGTTAATTTTCAATGTTGAAGATGTTGCTTTCTGTGTTTTTGTTGAAAGTGTTGCTGATTTCCACCCTAGAGTTGTCAAGTTTTCAGTGACTGGAAAGCGATCTCTGCAAATGCAATTTTTAACTAGTTTGTAGAATTTACTGATATCTTTTCCTGGAATACGTTATATAACTATCAGTTGTTATTGCCCTGTCTGAGCTCAGACACAAACCTATTTAGCATAGATATCTTAAAGATGCCTTTGGAAGTCCAGAAGAGAAATCATGATACTTTTCTTATAATCAGAAATAATAAGCTTGTCCTTTATTCAGCAGTTTAACTTGTTATTTGATTGTAAAGCAAATATTATATTCTAGCCAGAGGTAAAACTGGTGTGTTTTTACCAGTAAAATTTCACTACTGCATCTCACCATTTCCTTAACAGCTTTAACATAAAAGCCTTTTTCAGCCTCAATCCCATTACAGTATTAAAAGTTTTTTTTAAAACGCAAAATTATTTACAAAGCAAAAAGAAAATTATAGTCATAACATTTTCTTGAGTAAGACTGATTCTAAGTTCATATTAACCCACCATGTCCATTCCCATGATTATGGAGTACTAGCTGAGCTATCAATAGGTTACAAACTAAATTTACAGTTTTGCACACAGTGTTTAGGGATCAGCTGGTGGACATTTTTCTGCTCAAGGTAGGGGGCCATATGAGAAATATGCTGAAGTGCATGAATTCTTTCAAATTGCAAATTCTAGTTTTTACACTCTCTATACCAAAAAAAAAAGGGGGGGGGGAGTGGAGCTTTACTAGAGCAAATTTCAAGAAAACGCTTTGTAAGAAAATGTGTCCAGCTTTTCCTTCTAAGAAGTCATCAACTAACACTATCAGAAGAGTCAAGATGAATATGGAGAAACTTTTACACCAGAAGGGGTGACTTTGCTTTGGTAAAACAGTACCAAAACTTGCACTCGTCTAGAAAGTTAGGAATCTATTTTTTCATTAATTAATAACTGCATTTTGAAAAATTGGTTTCAATAAATTATGGAACAATTCTGAGACGTTAATAGATGCAGATATGTGAGTCTCGACAAGTATACAAGACAGGTCCTAATAGTTAACATTATTAGTGTTCCGGGAATAGCATCAAAAAGGTTATTTTAGTAGTTCATAAGCTTTCTAGAAAATAAAGATCATTCTTTTATTAGTTGTAAAACTGTAAAATAAATAAAGTAAAATAAATATTTTTTTATTACTAAGCATTATTTTAACAGTCTTACGTACTTTTCGGTGAGGTATGAAAAGAAGTGGAATTTTGTTCTTTGGTTCTTATGGGCAAAATGGACTTTAAATGTCTTTTAAAAACCACGATCTATATGAAAATCCAAACCCATGATTTTAGGTATATAAATGCCATGTAATGGACGCCATATTGAATTCCTTGCAGTTTCTGCTCAAATATGTCCATGAGCTGTATAAAAAATGATGATGAATGGCCAGAGCACAGCCAAGACTGAAAAAGTATGTGATGCCTCCCTGCGTAGGCTTAAGGAGAATGACAGCTATAGTTATGCTTAGTGACAACTGTCTGTTACACTCACCACTCCTCTCTTTTCCCAAATTGTCATATAGAACATTTTGAATGTCTGTCATAAAATCATGGAGTCATGGAAGTAAAACTTTCTTATTCTCTATTTCAAAAAGACTGAACTCAATGAAGTGTTGCTGCTTCTGCTATGCAGGTCAGATAAGATGATCACAATGGCCCCTGCAGGCTATGTAATGAGTGCAGTAGTATTAAAATGCAGAACATTTCTTCATTTTATGTTCTGCTGAGACTGCAAAGTTCATATCAGAGGTAGTACTAAGATAACAACACTTATTCTTTTTAATAATCATAGTGTATTTGAACTAAATGCATTATTTTCCTTAGGTTCTCCTGCTTATGTTTTAGTTTCACAAAAGACTATTACATGTGTTGGTTTACTGATATTTCTTCTTAGACTTACTTTTCTTACTTGCTCATTCAAACCTATACTGCTCAGATATTGACCTGCATTAAAATATATTTGTACGAACCATGCTGTATGGGGTTTCAATTATGCAAAACATTGATCTTCTTCTTTTAATGTTTCAGATGATTTTGAAAAGTTCATCTTTCTGTTTGATACCCAGAAATGCTCCAGAACCTTCCTGAGGGCTTTGTTGTGAATGTTATAGCGCATAAAGTCTAGTTCAGAGATGTCAGTTACATTACTGACAGACATACCAGATAGGACCTATTTTTAAACTGCCACGAAACAACTTAATTTGAAGAGGCTTTAGTTATTCATAGAAGGTCACATCATTATTCTGTTGAAATCAGTGGGATTATTTGGTTTTGTTGTTGTAGTCTTAATAGAAATAAATGGATAGAAAACATTTCTTGATTTTGTGAGAGCATTTTCAGAAATTAAAAAGGAAAACATTCTGATAATATATTAGGATTGTCTAATCTGAAGTGTTCCTGTAAGACATAGAATCATAGAATCATAGAATAGTTAGGGTTGGAAAGGACCTCAAGATCGTCTAGTTCCAACCCCCCTGTCATGGGCAGGGACACCTCACACTAAACCATCCCACACAAGGCTTCATCCAACCTGGCCTTGAACACCGCCAGGGATGGACTTGTTAAGAGTCTGGTACAAAAGTGTCCAAAGCCACAAAACATGGTTTTGATTTGTGGTTTGGACTTGAAGTGGAAATATATTTTGGGATATAGAGAGCTCTTGTAAGCAAAATATTCTGAAGACTACTCAATGAGTATTACAGCTGTATTGCCAAAGTCTGTCAAAACAGATGTTTTTGGAAAACTTTGGAAAGTGTAGTCCTTCCTATCTCTTCCCCTGACTTTTGAGATCAATTTGCCCCGGGGATTTCTAGGAAAAGTAATACAGACTGCAAATTTTATCAACACACATTTGCCATAGAAGAGAGTTAGCTGAAAACCATTCATACCAACATTGGCTCTAAAACACTATACAGAAGACAATAAACATCGCTAAGTAAAGAAGCTCTAGAACTGTAAATAGGCTGCTTTGTACCTTGGAAAGGAATGGGCACTACCTGTTTATTAAATGCCAGGGCTTTCCTACTTGCTTCTGAACAATTAATGCTTATATGCTTTCTCTGTCAGTGAAACAGAAGTAGTGTCCTCCATTTCTGCACTGGTCTATGTTGGTCTGGTAATGACTCTTCTCTACCTTCGTGGAATAATATAGCTTCCTCATAAGCAGCCAATATTAATTCTCAAGCACTAGCCACTTCCCTGCAAGCAAGAAGTGTGATCAAAACCAGAAAGCGTAGCTGCTTTGAGAACACAGCCAGTTGTCTCCTTGAGTATTACCCCCTTGTATTCTTATCACTACAGCCTTGTGCACTCCATGTGGACAATATAAATAACCACAAGCTGCCTTGCTGTCTACAGCGATACCTAATATTCTTCATTTCAGCTGATCTATAGGCACTATCCTCTTTGAATTTTGCCATTCTCATTTTATTAATCACCACTTTTTGCTTTCTTGCTTGTGATTTTGGGGAGGGCTCTTTCCTGCAAACACTTTATTTTTTTATCCCTTGCAAAGAAAATTCTTGCTTATGCCATTACCATGATAACACTTCAGCTTAGGGCTCTACCAAACACTCTTTCGAGGTGACGTGTTGCTGGGTTTCTTGTTAATAATTCCTTGATAGCCTGATTTTTCTTGTTAGTATTGAAACTTCTTCCCTCCCTCCCTCCTTCCCTCCTTTTCTCCCTCTCTCCCTCTCCCTCCCTCCATTCCTCCCTCCCTCCCTCCCTTCCTCCCTTCCTTCCCTCCTTCCTTCCTTCCCTCCTTCCTTCTCTTGCCTCACAGTGACTTATAGCAAGAAAGCGAAGCAACCACTTCACACCATGATGCTTACAACTGGTCATCACACAGTTTGCAGCTAGCCTCCAGTTTCAGTATATGAAATCTCAGCAAATCTGAGGACAGTTTTGTTGTTTGCTAAACTGTTATTTCATGTGCCATTAGGTTATATTCTGTCCATTTTTATGTGTAGCACAGCTAGTCAAAACAATCCATTTTGCTCATGCCTAAATGAGTATATTTTGCTCTTAAATGCTGTTTCAGCAGAAAGCAAAAGGGGACTCTGAAACTTGTAGAAAGTACATTTTCTCAGATATTCAACCTGAATATGCAAATTTTAATGCCACTTGAGAACATTTTCTCAGCCAATTCCATGGAAAGCAACACAGCTCTCTGCAGGAAAGCATCAATAAAAATCTACCTATCTGTCTCAAAATATTCATGTATCAAAAACCCATGCAAATGCATTTCTATAATGATGCTGCTGAAAATGTAAGACTCATGATCAACTAGTTACAGAAGAGTTTAAGTGCAATAAATCTATAAATAACTAATAAATAAATGTTTAGGTGGAATAAATGGTAAGTGTAAAAAAGAGTCCAGACTTTGAAAATATAATTTAAGCTTTTCAGGAAAATAGTTTACAAATTTAGTAATTGAGCCTTTTGGGTTTTCTTATTTCAATACAATAAACTATCTGCTAGCTGAACTGCTGTATGAGATCACACATATGTTCATAGTATGCTTCTACTACTCCATACTGTGCCACTCTGGTGCTAGCTGGAGCCTTCTATGATGCAATTAATCTCATCTGGCAGAAATGCCTTAATTTTTTTTGCTGGATTATGTGTTGCAGGATCAGTGAGTTGAACTGACACAGAAAGATACCTAGTTAGTACCAGACATACTGTTTCAGGAAAAGTAAAACTACCAGATATGGTAATACAAGGGAAGAGTAAAATAACGGAGGAGGGATACAAGGCTTCTTTTTCTTTGCAGTCATTAATTGTGAAATTGCCTCAGACATCTTTTATAACTTCTACATCAGGTTTAATTTGGCATACTTTACCTTACAAATTCACCATATATAAGAAACGGAAGGGTAATGAACTTACTGAATGGGAAGATACACTGCTGGTTTATAAAATATGTGGAGAAAATAATTTTAATTTTGTCTACTGATGTAGAACACCCAACATTCAGATTCTCTAATTGGATCTATTTTCTGCAATTGGGGAAAATAATATTTTCCTGTTGAGGAAGAAAAAAACATAACATTATAAGCATCCAATGTAAAAAAACCCTCAGATATGTAAAACATATTCACCTTCTTTGAATAAACCCCAAACTTTCAGGAGATATATATATATATATATGTATATATATATATATATATATATATAAGTTTCATCAATAAAGTATAGGGGAAACATAGCGGATCATCCCAGCTAGCTGGTACCTTTTATTACAATCTTCTTTAAATTAAAAAAAAAAAATAATCTGTATTAATTATCATCTGTCCTAAAACAAACAAACAAAAAAGACTTTTAAACCACACAAATTTATAGTACGTTGAAGGATTTGCTGTGTTTTGTGAAAGACAGACACAGCATCAATCTGCCAGGTTTTGCAAACATGAGCTTTTGAGAAGCTAATGAATAAACTGTGCATGTTTCTACATTTCTGTATTTCTACTTCAAAGGGAAATATGTACTACTGTGAATAAGGAATAGATCAATGTGGAATGATTTTAAATATTCTGATCTCTATTCCTATTTCAATTTCTTATGCAGAAAGCATATATACCCTACTGAACTGGAGGCCTTTTAAGCCCTTTTTCAGACAGGGTGTAGTCCTTTCTTGCATTCAGTTTTTCGTTTTCACAATAATATTATTTACCTATCTACTATTGTGGTACCTGCTAAAATTTGAATAAAACACAAGATGTTAATTTGAGAATCTAGATTGAGAGCTTTTAAATGCTAATGTGTAATATTACTTAAATAGTAATATGACTATGACAATTACTTTAAGAAAAACGTAACAATGAAGGATTGATTAGAGCATTTAAAAAAATAAAGTGTTGTTGAAAGTACTATCCAGAATGAAGACTTTGGAATCAAAAATACACCTCATAATAGCACAAGCACAATAGCTGTAGAGATAATGTATCCACTGCCACAAATCACTCCTTGACATTAGTTTAGAAACTATTGCTAAAACTGAGAAGATGGTTAATTTTTCATGGTGCTTCTAAACCTGAGGTCTCCCAGTGCAGTCACTCCTTTAAACACAGCTCCTTACACCGACAGCTGCTGTTTTGAATAGGGCTAGGGTTTTGTTAGGTTGGGCTTTTTTATCTGAAGAAACACCAAACCTCTAGGCACAGACTGCCTTATTGCCACTGTTGAAGAAGCTGCAATTGCTCTGCTAATGAATGAATGACATCTGCCACCAAGGATTAGCTCCTGATGATGTCTGCAGGCATAGTGTTTTTTCTAATAATTTTGTAGAGTATTTTCAGATGCTTTACAAAGCACATGTGGTCCACCGACCACAGGCTGAACGACTTTGCCTACCCAGTCCACTTGCAATTTTTCTTTATTTATTTTCAGCCCTTCTTCAATCTTAATAACCTTACACAAGGCCTATGGTTTCTTAACTACTGATGAAGAGCTGTAAATGACAGATGGTAAAGGGATGTTACTGGGAGTACAATGCTTGCATTCTAGACTCTCCATAAGTCTCTATTGTAATACCATAATCTGTATGTACTGAGTAGAGAATCATTCTCACTTAATTATCTAACAACTAAATCTTAGTTCTAAGGAATTTATTTTCTTTATAATCTGTTGAGGGAAGCTGGATTCCCAGAAGTAGTTTTATCCCTTTCTAAAATAGGCAGGTGAAATTAATTGCTTTAGGGGGCAATTGTGACAGGTGTGTATATCTTTCTCCACTGGGTCCATTAGTGTAGAAAGACCCTAAAACTAAACTTGGTACTTTGGTGGACTGAGCGTGACATGTAAGGCAGTTGATTTTAGGAATTTTTCTCTCAGGAAAACAGCATAAAGGATGTTTGCCAGTGTCAATGCATAGGCTGAATATCTGATGACAATTTTGCCTATCATTATAACATTACATGTCATACAGGCCTAAGGATATTTCTGTCAAATTAAAAAGGACCCTATTATGTGAACTTCCCATATTTATGACTATTTCCCTTTATCTCTGATATCTTTGCTTGGTAATTTAGCCTCATTAAATAAGTACATAAAATTTATTTTTCAGCAACACTGATAACACTGGTACATCAAGAAAGAACTATGAAGTTTTTTGTTTGGTTGGCTTTTTTTTGGTGATCCAGTAGCACAAAATGTTGATTTACTACCATAGAACAAATAAGATAAATATCAAATTAAACTGAATTTTTAGTAGTGCATTAAAACCAATTTACAAATGTTTCATTCTAAAAACACTTAGTAAAAACATTTTTTCCAAGTGCAACTCAAAGTAATTCTGTGCAAATAACAGAGACCACAGTTCAGGAAAGCATCTGGGAGGAGAGGTACTCCAGGCCTCAAACACTTTACAGACACTTATAATCTATGAGAAATGTCTAAAAAGAATAAAGTTCCTAAGTAATCTGTGGATTATGGCTTACATCATTTCTCTGTATAGTAATAACCTTTTAAACAACTCTTCATGATATGGGTGTCTATGAAATATTTTAAATAGGTAAAGTATCTCTGGGTATTGTCCTTCTGTTAGGAACATACAGGGAGACAAAACAGTATTTTATTTCTGTCAAATGATAGCATAATTATTGTTTAAATTATTGAATATAATTAAGACGACAGGTGTTTAATGGCTATCGATGTAAGCAGGTGCCAATGAGTGTGAGCAGAGTGATGTCAGATACATTAAAGGTGTTCATTTCTACCAGTATGCTGTGTGTGTTTCTGCCATTTAAGGAATTGTGGCTGTTACAGGTATTGAAAAACTTTCTGAATCTCAAAATCATAATCTGCCCTGTTAAGAGCAACAAGATCTCTAGAAAGTAGTTCAGACTGAGGAAGAGCTGGTGAGCAGGTTTCTAAGAGCTGCATGATAACCATCCCCGAAAAGCCCCTGAAGTCTGTTGTGAGGCCTTTTCTGGGGCAGATGCTGATATTGCTGGCCTTGTGTCTCCTTTCCACTGGGAAATCAGATCCCGCTGCTGGCCATTACTCATAAGGCTCTGTCTGCTCCCATCTTGCTAGTGTAAATTCTGGTGATTATGTTAGTGTCTTTTTGTTAAAGCACGATAAAAACATCATCAGGACTTGAAAACCACTGATAGCAGGCTATCCAAACATTCATGTTGTTATCTTGGCTGTTTGGCAGTAAATGAATGAGAGGCAGCAGGGATCTGTGACCTTACGTGTATGCTGCAGCAGATAGTGTTACTGGATTAGGTACATCTTGTTTCAGGTTTATATTCTGGACTTACAAAATGTAGTCATGAAGCATACAGAATAAAATCAAAGAATCACCAGCATCTAATTCTGGCATGAATTACTATGGGTTTTTCTTTCTCCTTTTCTCCACCACTGCATAAAAGCATTGATAGATGGCGTCCTTTAAAAAGATACGTCAGAATGATGGCATTTTACACTCCTTCCTCTTTGTGGGTATTTTACCTCTTTCCCAGCACTGGAACTGTAAAACCCCCCAGGCTATGATGCTTTCAAAACCAGACAATTTTTGGAATAGATCCAAGGGCGTGTTAGTCTATGAGGAACTTTATGAGGCTGTTCTGGCATATGTAGAATTTTCCTGCTGTCTCTCAGCATCTGGGTTTAGTACCTTGTAAAAGTATTCACTGCAAATTTATATTACTGGTATTTAAAGATTAAGGAGTCTGGGCCAGGAATTATGAAATTGCAGTATTAAATGGTTAAAATGAAGTCATCCAGTGTGATATTACTATTTTGAAAGCTCACTGATGCCAAGACAGACTCACAGAAGAGAAAACTTTCGAAGAATTCATACACAGGACTGCTGAATTCTGAGTTGTAGTTAAAGATTCTCTATTGTACTCTTCACCCAGAAGATCAGTCAATGTCTGAAAATACTAAACCGGGTTTTCCTAAAATATAAATCTTTCATTCATTAATCTTTCATTCCTTCTGAGGCATCCTTCTTGCATCTGACAGGAAGTGAAATTAAATGAAAACAGAACAACTGTGCTCAGTACATAGCTGTCAAGGAAAACCTGCAGTCTGTGGCTTGCTCCATTGCTTCTCATGGGATGTTGCTTGGTGGAGTGATAACAGCTTTCAAAGGCTCTTCTTTCATGATTTTTAGTGTTAAACATGAAAAAAATTGCCATAAATACCGTTATTGCTGATTTACAGATGGTCAAAACAGGGCCCAGGAATAGGATAGCATATTTCGGTTGGAAGGGACCTGCAATTATCATTGAGTCCAACTGCCTGGCTTCTTCAGGACTCACCAAACATTAAAGTATGTTATAATGGGCATTGTCCAAACGCCTCTTGAACATTGACAGGCATGGGGCATTGGGCACTTCTCTAGGAAGCCTGTTCCAATGTTTAACCACCCTTTCAATAAAGAAATGCTTCCTAATGTCCAGCCTAAACCACTCCTATGCTTCCTGTCACCAGACACCAGGGAGAAGAGCTCAGAAGCTCCCTCTCCAGTTCTCTTCCTTAGGAAGCTGTGAAGAGCAATGAAGCCTCCTTCTCTCCCTTAGCCTCCTTTACTCTAAACTAGACAGCCCAAAGCCCCTAGCTGCTCCTCATAGGATGTGTCTTCTGATGAAGAAGGCATCTATTGATTAGTGAACAAAGATACTGCCACTACACGAGTCTACCACTCCTGGTTGATATATTCCCATCCTCAACAACTTCTTTATAAAAATCTACTAATATAAAATAGGTCAGCTTAAAGATACAGCAAAATATCTCCCTTTTTTCTTAAAAACTATTTGAGATTTTTTCCATAGAATATTTGATCTGTGAGATACAGCAACATAAGGGCAGAAGTTGCTGAGCAGACAGTCCTGTTCCGTCTCTTCAAAGAGTCATAGGACAACATATTGAAGAATTCCATAAACTGACTGGGTTCCTCTAAACTAAGGAGGTTTTATTAATGTTCAGAATCACAAAGCTTTGATGTGGAAAAGGCTTCTAATTTCCATCCTAACGGTATCGATTACTAGCAGAATCCTGTCTGATGCTGGTCACACATCTGACAAACTGCTCTCTAGTGCACTGGGGATATAGAATCATAGAATAGTTAGGGTTGGAAAGGACATTAAGATCATTTAGTTCTAACACACCTGCCATGGGCAGGGACACCTCACACTAAACCATGTCACACAAGGCTTCATCCAACCTGGCCTTGAACACTGCCAGGGATGGAGCACTCACAACCTCCCTGGGCAACTCATTCCAGTGCCTCACCACCCTAACAGGAAAGAATCTCTTCCTTATATCCAATCTAAAGTTCCCCTGTTTAAGTTTTAACTCGTTACTCCTTGTCCTGTCACTACAGTCCCTAATGAAGAGTCCATCCCCAGCATCCTTAGAGGCCCCCTTCAGATACTGGAAGGCTGCTATTAGGTCCCCACGCAGCCTTCTCTTCTCCAGGCTGAAAAGCCACAACTTTCTCAGCCTGTCTTCATACGGGAGGTGCTCCAGTCCCCTGATCATCCTTGTGGCCCTCCTCTGGACTTGATCAAACAGTTCCATGTCCTTTTTATTTTGAGGACACCAGAACTGCACACAATACTTCAAGTGAGGTCTCACAAGAGCAGAGTAGAGGGGAAGGATCACCTCCTTCAACCTGCTGGTCATGCTTCTTCTGATGCAGCCCAGGATACAGTTGGCTTTCTGGGCTGCAAGCACACGCTGCCGGCTCATGTTCATTTTCTCATTGACCAACACCCCCAAGTCCTTCTCCGCAGGCTGCTCTGAATCTCTTCTCTGCCCAGCCTGTAGGTTTGCCCGAGATTGCACCGACCCAGATGTAGGACCTTGCACTTGGCATGGCTAAACTTCATAAGTTTGGCATATCAACCGGACCACACAGCTTGGTGTCATCGGCAAACTTGCTGAGGGCGCACTCAATCCCACTGTCCATGTCAGCGACAAAGATGTTGAACAAGACCGGTCCCAACAACGATCCCTGAGGGACACCATTCGTTCGTGGTCTCCAGCTGGGGCCACCCTGTGAGTCCCGGGGTAATGCTGAGGCCAACCTGGGAGTCCAGAAGGCTGCCTCCCCCTGGATGTGGGGCACAAGGGCCACCCGTGTGGCGCATGAGCAGCTGCCTTTGGGCCACAATAACCCAAAGGAGCCCCATGAAGAGGCTGTGCTCGGCTGTGGGGGACGGCAAAAAACCCCCAGGGATGCTTGCTGGTCCACCCTGGGGGGGGCGGAAATAAGCCTTTCCCCCGCAGCTGCAGGACACAAGAGGCCCCCTTTGTGGTGCGTGAGCACCAGGCGATAACCCAGAGAACCAGGACCAGAAGAGCCCTGAAAAATGGTCATGCTCAGTGCTCAGAGGAAGGCAAAAAAAGCCCGGGGACCAGTGCCAATCCACCCTGCGGGAAAATTCCTTCTTGAGCCCAGTGCTGGTGATCAGCTACTCCCTGAGCATGTGAGCAAGACCTGCTCTTGGTTCACAGGCTGGTTATGCCTCTAAGGTGGAACACTGGTACTGCCTTTCCTGCCTCCACCTAGAGTCATCTCAGGGGGTTCCAACAACAGCAAAATTCTGGTGGCCTGATCAACCCTGGGCATAAGAATCCTTCCTGTGCCTGGCATTGGGAGCTCCGAAGCACTGGGGGAGGGCACTGGGACATCTGTGCATCCTATTTCTTATGGCTACTGCCACTATCTGCCCAGGAGATGAGGATGGCGAGCTCCATAAAGACTGAAGCAGGATATGCATCCATCAGGTTGAACCCTGGGGAGCCCTCCTTGTGACTGGCTGGTGAAAGACAGTATCCAAAGCATTGCTAAATACATCCACGTCTATTGTCTTCCCTTGGTAAAATATATGAATGAACTTCTCAAAAAAAGAAATTAAGTTGGTTAAGCGGGACTTTCCCCACATGAACCTGCGCTGAACTGCATTGTCTCTCAAGTACTTTTCAATAACTCCTAGAATCATAGAATTGTAGAATGGTTTGGGTTGGAAGGGGCTCTAAAGCTCGTTTATTTCCACCGCCCTCCACCACAGGCAGTACCAATAGACCAGGCTGCTCAAAGCCCCATCCAGCCTGGCCTTGAACACTGCCAGGGATGGGGCATCCACAGCTTCTCTGGGCAACCTGTGCCAGTGCGTCACCACCCTCACAGTAAATAATTTTCTCTTTATATGTAATCTAAATCTACCCTCTTTCATCTTAAAGCAATTCTTCCCCGTCCTATCACTCAATGTTCAATTTTTCTGTTTACATAAAGCATAGATATTTTTATTCTCCAAAGTTTTTTAAACTCATCAGAGTATACGTTACTTATTCTCTGGGCAGCTGGGAGGACTGCTTTTTCTTTTTTCTGTGTCTCTTAGTCTGAGGATGGCATGTTGTAATTAAAGTATAGAATATCTATAAATTGCTCTGTGCCAGTGCTACATCTATCTTGACTGAGGAACATAAATAATTCACTTCCAACAAATCAATTAATTATGTCTGGGGTTTAGAATTATTTTCTCCTTACTACTCTGTTTGTGAAAAGTGTCTTTTAATGTCCAGCAGCAACTTCATGCTTTTCTTAGTGTAGGCTTGAGCAGACCAATACCCTGCAATAATATTGTTCTTTGTTCAGAAATGGAGATTCCAGAGGTAGGTTGAAAATTACATGAGTATTAAAGAAGGAATAGAAAGGAATGAGGGTATTAATTATCGAAATCCCAAGCAACTCCACTTTATTATTCCTATTGAGAAAGGAAAAACAGAAATTCCAGATTTGCTTCCACTGCAGTATATTCTCAGCACATTTCAGTGCAGCAGGGGATATTGCTGCAATCCAACAAGCAACTCTGAATTTTCTAAAAGTAGAGTGACTGGCATTCTGAAAGCTATATATTCAGTCTATTCACCTGTTATAATAACTCAAGCTGTTCCTATGATTATCCATAACAACCTAACAGTATTTCTGCTACAGTTAAAAGCACACACAATAACAATTACTATGTTTGAGGTGTGGGATATGAAAATATTAAATGTCTACTGTATAGAAAAAAGACAAAAGGCAAAACTGAATTTCCACAAGATTTTCTCTATTATTCTCCTTTCCATGTTGCATCATAAATTTATCTAATTCTTCTTTATTTTCTGAAAGGTTAAAAATGAGAAATATTTGCTCTCCGTCAGTTCTTTTCCAGTACTGTTTAGGACTCTGCCTTTGGGTTTTGTATTTCTTTGTAGACTAGGTTTACGAACTGGCATTTCAAGCTGGATTGCATCTCACAGGATGCTGAATGTTACTGATTAAATGGGTGTCGCAGAAATAGTTCTTACCACTAAGTGACACCTCACTGCATCACATAAAATACCATAACAGTCAGTACATATGGGATTCTGACTCTTGATCATTTAAATTATTTAGGGTAATTGGACAAGTAGGTATTTGGGTAAGAAGATTAAAATGCTGTTGCATGTCTTGCATGATGATAAGAAAAAATGACCTTTGCATGTTGTGGATGAGAAATTACAACAGCATAGTTCTTTGCAACCACCCATCCAAACTTTAACCAAATGGGCCTTCCTGGTAAGACGTGATCTATTTGATTTTCAGCACTGTGAGCAGAGCAGTATTACCGCTGCTAGAATGAAGTGTTTAAACTAAAGACATTTGTCTTTGGTCTGAAGGAACTTTGTCACGTTCACTTTAGCAGCTACAATATAGGCTGACATAGGGAGTAGGCCTGTTAGATAAGAATGTTTGAGTAAATGAGCAATGAAGAGAGGGATGGAAAGGACTAACTTAATGCTAGCTTGGATTACTTACCCTTTCAAGAAGACCAGTGTGATGACTATAAATGTTCAAGGCACTGGGGCTTCTAAGTTGAAATAGTGTTGAATTATTAATTGTTTTCTTCTTGAATTTATTCAGAATTTTTTCTAAACTCTTTCTAAACAGTAAAATTTTCTTTATTTTCAAGCCTGGAACAATAACCTTGTAAAAGATACGATTCTTAGGGGAGCTAATATAAAGTCACTTGTATTTTCATGTTAATGAGTAGACTTCTGGGCTGTTTATGATTTCAGAAAATCTATTCTATAATCAAAATCAGCCCCTTATGCTATCAAAAACCCATGTCAGAAAGTTACTTTTCATTGTCCTGCATTTGCAGGAAAGAAAACAGGCTCCTGGAGATTGAGTCAATTTTCACTGAGATGCCAGAACAGATTACACTGCTGATTAAAACTTCAGAGGCAGTTTTGTCATCCAGCATTCACACATAAGCTAAATCTTGCTTAGAAACTCTGCTGAATTTGTGTATAACAATGCTACAACTAGAGAATATTTAAAGAGAGCAGAGAATTAAATGTAGTCAGTGAGCAATTAAGAGTTATTTCGCAGAAGTTCCTGCACATCTGAGGTAGCTCAACTGGCCACCTCCTGAGCCAGTGAAAAAAATCCCTTTGACTTCATTGACTGCTACAGAACGCTGAAGGGTGAGCACCACAGCTTTGGATTTTGGTGACTTAATAAACAAATCGGTCACCAAGAAATATTCATGTAATAACTCCTGTGATTCTGTTCCTAGTAACTACTGGTATGTATTTTCTGAGGGTAAGTAATAGTTAAAGATTTAACATTCTAATATACTTCAAGTAAAAAGGTCTATATTTCACAAGCAGATTTTTTTTATATAAACTCCTTGATATTTATAGCTATAATACCAAAAAATATTTAAAGTAATTGCCATGCAGTCGGAAATGGTTCATGGTATTTGAAATGTGTGTTTACAGAAAGTGACAGATCATTAATCCAAGCCTCTCTCTAGGCATGACCTCAGTTTCATGCACAATGACAGTAATTTCTCTAGACCTCTGACTTCTCATCAGGATGCCCCTTCTGCTTGTACACTTGATTGTATTTAATAAACTACATGATAATAACTTGCTCTTGCTAACTTTATCCACCACTGTTTGATGTAACACAAGCTGAAAATGGCAATTTCTTTTGAAGTTAACTGCAAATATATTGATAAAAAGAAACATTTTTTGTGAATGTCATTTTTTTTCAGAGTAATAGTGTATATAATTATTCTTTGTGCATGCTTTGAATGTTCCATTACTTAGCAATTTGCACTGGAGCTGATGAGGGTTTCCAGTATTCAAAAGAGAGCCAAGAAAAGGCATGAAACCATGACTTCAAATTTGCAAAGAATAAACAATATCCACCACTTTCAACAACTAGGTTCCCAGTTGCCGTATAAATTAACACACGCACACACAGAAAAAAAAATCCAACCCCAGGTGTCTTAAATAAAGTATTTAGACTTCAAAGTTATCACTGAATTATCTACAGACTTTGGCATGCAGACCACTCAGAAGTCAGTGCAGCTTCAGTGTCTGCAGATGAAAATTTCAAGTATTTCCAGAGGACCTAGCATTATAAGTTCCAGTTAACAATCTTTATTACCATATATGCTTATCAAATTTTTATCCTAAGATTCCTTTGATGAAACGTATATATATGAACTTACCATCTTTGTGCCCTCTAGGAAGAAAATTGTTTGAACTTGCAAGCCATCACATCACACATTCGATTCTAGAACAGGACTTCATAAATCTGCCCTAGGAGTGTCTATCCGTTGACTAATCAGCATGTGGATTGACCTGTCCAGATGTAAATATCTAAGTTGTTGACATCTAAATTCAGAAGCAAATCCAGCCTTAAGAGTCTAACAATTTATATGGCAAAGGCAGTTGGAAGAATATTGTACCAATATAAAGAAGGTGAATTTAGGAAATAAAATAAAAGGAAAAAAAAACCAAAGCAAACAACCTTAATTTAACCCTACAGTGTAGTAACATTTCCTGAGAGACTTAGGATAGCACAAGAATACTGTATCTACCTTGTATACTACCCTTGGCAGTACCACATGATAAACAAATCGGACAGTTGGAGTAAATGATATTAAAGGTCTTTTCCAATATACATGATTCTGGGACTCTTTGAAATTAAAAAAAATAAAAAAAATAAAGTCACTTATTGACCTTGAAATATGAATGTGTGTATCTAGAACAAGTGGAGAGTTGGAGTTTGGAAACTCACTGGGCAGGAAAACTTGACCATATCTTTGAGTAGCCTTCATACATTATGCAGGATAGTTCTGATAACTAAAATACAGGTTTTCAATTCCAGGATACAAATAAAATGAACTTATGCAACTGAAACTGAAACAAAAACTGCACATTCTTTTTATAGTACCTTGTTCCACAAGATGACTCACTAAAATCAATATGCATTGCTTATGTTCGATAAAAAATATATTATCCAGCAGACTGTCACGAGCAACTTAGATGCCACCACCCCTATGTTTTTAGTGATAAACAACGCAAATACCTTGTTTTATAGAGATGGACATGATAATAAGCATAAGGTCTTCCAGATATGTACGCAATGTTACTTGCTAAACCTGAAAAGTGTACAAACTCTCAATTATAAATTCTGAAGTTCCTCCTCTGTTTGTTATGTGGAAGCTTAGTTACATATTTGCCTATTTTTGTAAGCATGAATCCTTTATTAATCCAGCCATGGAATGACTGGATGATTTAGGAAGCATTACATGACATATGGAAAGCTTTAAGAATGAAGAAACACAGTGTTACTTAGGGGCATTCAAGGGATCTATCTTTTTTTTTTTTCTGAGTCCTGATAATATACTGTTTTAGTAGGTGGAAACCAATGCCTTTGTTTTCAGAATATATGCTAAGAAATTCTCTGCCTGTAAGTAGAAATCTTCGGCAATCAAGACCACAGAAATTTAATACTTTCAGAAAGAATATACTAGCAAATTCTAAGCAGCTCCTCTGGATTTTCCTTCAATTTTGAATGTGTGTATGCTCTTCCTGTTACTGGTGGATTTCTTTGTGCAGTGCTTTGCAATACAAAGGAACCATTGACCTTCATAAGCAACACACAGTAAAATTGTTTAATTATGTAATACTGCCTGGGTCTGACAAATATTTGGCATTCTCACATTTCCTACGAAAAGTGCTTGTGTGCTATTAAATACTTAGAATACTTAGGAACAAGCCAGTAACACTTTCTACTGGAGGGAGGAGCAAGAGAGGAAGCTTATGAGTTGTTTTGATTTTTATTTGTACAAAACTGTCCACAGATGAGAAGAAGAGGTCAGAAACACCTTTTCTCTAACTTCTCATGGAGGTTCCTTCCAAAGAGGTCACTTTCTGTTCAACATAAATTAATTCAACAATAGAAATGTAATTTTGACTAAGCAACTGCATGTGAATCCATGCGTATTTTAGCTAAAATCACACACATGAAGCTCTATTTGAAATCAGTTGCAAATCAAGTACTTGTGAGTATCTGGCCTCCAGATTAAATTCCTTGCTGGCCAAAGGTTATGATTGAATCATAAAATCAGACAATTCAGATCTTGCCACAGATGAACTGTCTTCATTCATCTTATCTTCAACGTGACACAGAGCTACCAGAGAAATCTGACTTGTATATGGTGTTTAAAAGACTGTGAAATAATCCATCAGTCCTATTCAACACTGTCTTAAGAATCAAAAAAATAAATTTGTTTTTAAAAAGTCATCATTTGGTTAAACATTGGCCTTATTTCTGATTGCTGTATTAGGATTTCTGTAAATTGGATTATTGCTCCCTTCTCTCACCTGAATCCTCCAGTCTAGTAATCCTACCTAGGGTGCCAGCTTTTCATTACAATGTGTCAGTGGGAGAAACATATCAGTGGCCATTACAGTGTTATATTATTATAGTGTATATATACAATTACAGATCATATTTGTGTTTCAGTTGGAAAAATGCATTCATTTTATGGATTTTCTGATTGCTGTGTTGCAAAATGGGTGCAGTTTCATTTGTAACATGGGTGAGATTTTCAATCTATATATTATAAAATTTGTGCTTCCTCTTTTTGACAGTAAAACTGTGTCCTAAGAAAGGGAAATCTATCTTTAGCTCTTTTAAAGAAATGTTTTTAAACATTATGATAAACGCACATACTGTTTCTATTTTGCTGTATGAAGAAGAAAAGATTAAGGTATTTGAGGTATCTTATCACTGTAAGATTTTACTGACTAATCATAGAATCATAGAATAGTTAGGTTGGAAAGGACCTCAAGATCATCTAGTTCCAACCCCCCTGCCATGGGCAAGGACACCTCACACTAAACCATCCCACACAAGGCTTCATCCAACCTGGCCTTGAACACCGCCCGGGATGGAGCATTCACAACCTCCCTGGGCAACCCATTCCAGTGCCTCACCACCCTAACAGGAAAGAATTTCCTCCTTATATCCAATTTAAACTTCCCCTGTTTAAGTTTTAACCCGTTACCCCTTGTCCTGTCACTACAGTACCTGACGAAGAGTCCATCCCCAGCATCCCTATAGGCCGCTTTCAGACACTGGAAGGCTGCTATTAGGTCCCCACGCAGCCTTCTCTTCTCCAGGCTGAACAGCCCCAACTTCCTCAGCCTATCTTCATACGGGAGGTGCTCCAGTCCCCTGATCATCCTCATGGCCCTCCTCTGGACTTTTTCCAACAGTTCCATGTCCTTTTTATGTTGAGGACACCAGAACTGCACACAATACTCCAGGTGAGGTCTCACAAGAGCAGAGTAGAGGTGCAGGATCACCTCCTTCGACCTGTTGGCCACGCTCCTTTTGATGCAGCCCAGGATACGGTTGGCTTTCTGGGTTGCGAGCGCACACTGCTGGCTCATGTTCATTTTCTCATCGACCAGCACCCCCAAGTCCTTCTCTTCTTTGCCCAGTCTGTAGCTGTGCCTGGGATTGCTCCGACCCAGGTTTAGGACCTTGCACTTGTCATGGTTAAACTTCATAAGGTTGGCATCAGCCCACCTCACAAGCATGTCAAGGTCCCTCTGGATGGCATCCCTTCCCTCCAGCATATCAACCAGACCACACAACTTGGTGTCATCGGCAAACTTGCTGAGGGCTCACTCAATCCCACTGTCCATGTCAGCGACGAAGATGCTGAACAAGACCGGTCCTAACACCGATCCCTGAGGGACACCACTCGTTCCCGGTCTCCAGCCGGACATTGAGCCATTGACCACAACTCTTTGTGTGCAGCCATCTAGCCAGTTCTTTATCCACCGAGTGGTCCATCCATCAAATTGATATCTCTCTAATTTAGAGACAAGGGTGTCGTGTGGGACAGTGTCAAACACTTTGCACAAGTCCAGGTAGATGACATCAACTGCTTTACCCTTGTCCATCAATTCTGTAGCCCCATCATAGAAGGCCACCAAATTGGTCAGGCAGGATTTGCCCTTAGTGAAGCCATGCTGGTTGTCACCAAGCACCTTGTTGTCCTTCATGTGCCTTAGCATGCCATCCAGGAGAATGTGCTCCAAGATTTTACCAGGCACAGAGGTGAGACTGACTGGTCTGTAATTCCCCGGGTCTTCCATTTTCCCCTTCTTGAAAATGGGGGTTATATTTCCCTTTTTCCAGTCGTCGGGAACTTCACCTGACTGCCATGATTTTTCAAATACGATGGCCAGTGGCTTAGTAACTTCATTCGCCAGCTCCTTCAGGACCCACAGATGGATTCCATCAGGTCCCACGGACTTGTGCGCATTCAGATTTTGAAGATGGTCACGAACCAGATCCTCTCCTACAGTGGGCCCAAGGTCTTCATTCTCACAGCCCCTGCAGCTACCTTCTAAGACCTGGGTGGTGCAGTCTGAGCCTTTGCCAGTGAAGACCGAGGCTAAGAAGTCATTCATCACCTCAGCCTTCTCCAGATCCTGTGTAGCCAGTTCTCCCGAAAGCTTCCTCAGGGGGCCTATTTTGTCCCTAGTCAGTTTTTTGTTTGCTACGTACCTGTAGAATCCCTTCCTATTATCCTTAACATCCCTGGCTAGGTTTAATTCTAAATGAAAGGTATACACTGCAGTTCAGCTCATGTAGTTAATTTTAAATAAGTTGAGCATTCCAGTGATTTTGTTCTTCAATATGAAAACTGGAAGCACAGTAATTTGATAGAATAAAACAACTCTAGCACCTTCTATGTTGGTAAACACTTTACCATCAGTCAAGGGTATTTTTAATACTAGCAATATGATCAAATCAGGTTTCTGTAAAGAGAATAAACTTGATTCTTTTCAGAATTATCTACTTCTCTTCAAAACAGTATTTTAGTGAACCATATTTTTGCAATGCTATGTCTCATTCACTCATCTGTTTAAAGCAAAACAGTTGTGTTTCAGCCTCATATTTCATTGGCCTGCATTTTGATATTCATGTTAATTGAAAGCCTCTGCAAAAAAGAGAAACGTTTCATACTTGCACATCTCATGTCATATAAGTTAGAAGTCAAAAAGCCATGAGGTTTGATGATCTGACTGCTTGAGACTAGAGCATCTCATTTCAAGATCTAGGGTTAATAAATGAGTCGTGTAACAGGTGGAAACAGGAACAAAATTCTTATTCCTATGTCAGCCAACTGAAGGAGGGAACAGTAATATTATCTGAGATAGTTTGATGCAGGCAGTAAGCTGGAGGACTGAAAAGTCTATCCACACTCCATAAGGCTTTCAGTTTGTGAGCACAGTCTTGATGAGTGTTTGTAGTGAGTTTGTTGTTTTTCCCTATATATTTAATATGTTAATAAACCTAGAGTATTTATAAAGATGCTTTTCAGAACTTCAATAATTCCATGGGAGCCAGGAAACACTGCATGCAGTAAGGTGGCTTTCCAAGAGACTTAGGAGGATCACTGAGAGCTGTACTGAACAGATTTACAGACAATTCTCAGCATGGATTACAAGAAGGCTCCTGTGGCATCTGGGTGTACTACAGAGGCCACAGACTGAAGGCAGCTTGGGCTAATTAGAATCCACTCCACAGAAAATACTGAAATGGGGGAAAAAATAAATATTTCTGCTTTGGAGTGAATGCTTTGCATTTTGTGTCTAGTGCAAGTTCTGAAATCTTATTTTGAAAAGAAAGAAAAGAAAATGTTTTTATCAACACAAAAATTGCAGATGTATCTGGGTTGATCTATCTGCTCCCAGGCCTAAGGTGATCAACTTGATGATGGCACTCAAGATGATCAGTCCATAACCTTCCCCAGCACCAGTATCAGACTGACAGACCTATAGTTCCCCAGATCCTCCTTTCAGGCTTTCATTTATTTAGCCTTTGTTATGATAGCTTTATGAGGTTGTTAACAATTTGTTTTGAAATAGAAAATGATTGCTTGCTAGTAACTAAATGATTTATGTTTCATACAGGAACAGTTAATAATTCAGACTTTATATGTGTTTGCTTTTAAATATATTCCCCTTATATATTATAATAATGGTTTGATCACACACAGAGATACATTTGAGAAATTTTTCATCTGAGATGTAACTATTGTAAAACATGAAATTTTCTTCCGTTTTTTAATCTTTAATCTGGTTTGCTCCTCTATTATCCCAGTTTCACCCTACATTGATTTCAAGGAATAAAATTCTTCTTGAAAGGGAGAATCAAGATCACTAGATTTTTGCTGCAGCTTCAATGAGCAGGCAAGCTCTGTCCAGTTTTCTCTACATTGACAAGAAATGCACCTGCATAGGAATATAGTTGAGAGTAATGCAGCTGGTGCCAAGCACCTGGTGTTAACAGTGTATGCATTTTTGAAAGTTTTACACCAGTTTTACACAGTTGGTCTTGAATGATCCTATGGAAAAATTCCTATTTCCACAGTGAAACATTTCAGCATTATACTTTAAACATTCATAATCAGATCTGGCCCTCATTGATGTTTCCCACAGTAGAGTTTCAAGCCTATTGGTGGCTGTTTTCATGACTTTTACTCAAGGAAATAATAGCCAACTTTTAGATAAATGCGTCATATAAAGCTGAAAATGCAGTCCTATGTCCTACCTCAATTCATGAAATCAGTTGTTAATCTTTTAGTTAATTACTTCTAGTGACTTAAACAGTTTTATTGCATTCATAAAATCAGAAAAAAAACTTTGCCTTTTCTTTTAACAATGTTTGTCAATAGACTCATCATTGTACATGCAGCCACATGTGAAATTCCATGATTTACAGTAATTTTATTTTCATGTCTGTTGTTTTGCACTTGAATCTGTTTTAACGTAAACCAGCTTTTTCATTCTGAGACAAGCCAAGATCTGATTCTGGAGAAAGTTTGTTTCAGGAACAGCTCCAAACAGAATGTATGGGTTCCTGGCTCTCACATCTTTGCTGTGCCTAGAGCTCTCTGCCATTCCAACAGAGAACTCTCATACCATTTGCAGGGCAGAGAACAGGTTGTAGGATTTTCATACAAAGATTCCACTCTTATCGCTTAGATAAAAATCATGCCTTATCTGAAGAGCTTTGAACTGACCCTCTTCCTATTACATAATTATAATGCCACTGGTGTACTGCATATAGCTCAAAGAAGGCCTAAGCCAAGAGCAATATATTTTGTATGTTCTCAAGGCACTTTAGAAGGTACTAAACTTTACAGAGTAGACTCTAGCTACTCACTTCTAGACCTTCCTGGATCATTGTGGTCTTTGGCAGTACAGATGCAGCCCCTGGCTAGGATCCTTTTCCTGCTAGAGTGACTAAAGACACCTTCACAAAATTACTTAGTTTTCATGTGTGATAGGCTGATAGCAATTTCAGACCTCACAATGGGTTCAGAAGGATAAATACCTCAAATTGAGGGTTAATGTGGTCTTTTTGTACCTTGTAAGACTTCTACCTTCTACCTTTTCCATCACCCAAGACACAGATTCATGAAAGAAGCCACCTACTAGGACCAGGTGTCTGCAGCAGAGCTAGTTGAAGCACCAGGGGTACATCTGACACAGAGGCCTCATCGGGGTTACATTGGGGTTACAGGTCTGCCACAGCCATAGAGAAGAACCCGTGTCTCCCTCACTGGCTGCTCTCTCTCACTCCCTTAGCCACTGTGCTGTTACCTGCTGGTGAGGAACAGCAGTGTCAGTGCTACGACAGAGGGAAGGAGAAAGCAGTTTAATGCTGCTCTCCTGGTGACTGTAGATGTGTCAGCCTGCTTAGTGGCTAGACATTGTGGTGATGATGGCAACTATAAATGGACTGATCATCATGTTTAACTACGTGAGCATACCTATATTTGTAGCATTTGAACAGTATTACAAGTGTTCAAAAAGAAGCCATTAATTAAGCTGATAAATGAGATTTTGAATAATCAATTAGATCACCTAATGCCTCGCTGGTATTAATTCTTAAATACTTCACTGGTTAAAAATGAGTGTCTTGGAAATTAGTAACATATCAACCTGAGAACATTATTAGACTAAGATAAAGTAGTAACTAACATGACAGAGAATGCATCTTACCTTATTTAGGAATGAATTAGCTTCAGTGGGTATTTCTTTTTTATGTTGTTGGGGTTTCACATGTATTGGCTATCAAGATACATGCTCTCTTAATGCAGGAGGATGCAGTGTCTGCATGTTCTGCAGGAAAAGGTAGAGGAGGCAGAAAAGATGTTACTGAGGATCAATGTCATAGCCCTTTTACTGCAAGGTTCTTCTATACCACCATGAGTCATTTAGTTGAACAAGTAAATCAAACAACCTAAAAAGTAGAAGATACTTTGCCTCAGGCAAGTGGCTTGTTCTTAAATCTCCCTTTTTCTTCTGGTTAATATGGGGAAAATAAACAATTATCTCCAATGCAGGGCCAAAAAAATTATTAATTCCTGCAGCCTATGGCTATTTGTCACACTGAAGGAACTGCCTCTTACAACTACCACTGCTCAAAAGATGGCTTTAAAGTTTAGAGATCTTAATAAAAAAATGCTGCCTAAAAATCCTCTTACAGCTTTTTTTTTTTTTTTTTCCTTTCCTTCACCCCTCCCTTTATTTGGCTTTTCCAACTTTGTAAAGTGTTTGTGCAGAATAACTTGTATTTGTCTGGGGAATGGTTTCTCAAGTGTCACTGTCAAGTGACAAGTTTTGTCACTGTCAAGTTGAGCACTTTGGTATATATCAGAATTGAAGAACATCATTCTATATGTCAAAACCATAAAATAAAGCTGGGGAATGGAGATACTCAACCTCACATTATCTCCTTTCTCTCACATTTCTTTTCCTTCACTTGCTTTGCCCTTCCAGATGTACTAGCTTTTGCAATCACTGCAGAGCCTTTTTTCTTTCAGATTTGTGATAAATTCTGAACAAACGGGCTTCAGTGACAAAAGTGCCTGCATTATATAATCCTATATTTTCAAGGATGGTAAGATTTGTCGGTAGCTTTCTCCCACTCACACTACCAAATTTAGAGCATAACTATTATACAAAGATTGTCACTTTATTCACAGCCATTCCCACTTCTATAGATTTGATACTATTACATCATTTTGACCGTCTACAACTTTTCTGTTTATTTATTTGAGAGATTGAATTGTCAGGTAGCAGTATTGCATGGATGTTGTCCCTTTACTACTGGCTAATCTGATATTCTCAAGACATTAATGGCTGAAATAGATGCATTCAGTAAAAGGTCTGACAGTGTCCTGATTTTTGCTGATATAGAGTTAATTTTCTTCCTAGTCACCCCCATATTTAAAAAGAAATACTGGATGCAAAAGTCATCTCATTTAGCAAACAAAGAAATTCCTAGTAAAAAGAAGAAGGAGAAAGAAGTGGATGAGGCAGAGTACTCAAAGCAGAGCCATCAGGAAAAGAGGAGGAGGAAGAGGCAGAACTCATAAATGAGGTGGTGACCACTTGATCCGTATCTCTGCATGACCTGTGAGACATGCAAAGAGATCTGAGCTGTGGTCCAGACAAGCACACTGTCACCTAGCTGCTCCAATGCTGGGGTGTTGGAGCCAGTAGCCTGGAATTAAAAGGCAGGGAAGCCAAGCAGCTGGGATCGCTTTCTAGGAGAGAGGTCATTGACAAAGAAATTGGAAAAAGGGGCACAAGTCCCCAGCCTCTGAGAGTACTCCTGTCTGGTGTGAAGGGAGAATACTGCTTCAAGGAAGCTGTTACATGTTTCTCAGGCAAATGGACCATCATGGAGAGAGACATCCAGTACCTAAGGGAATTAGCTGCGCTAAAGGTGATTTATAATTACCTAGACAATATACAGTCATCCAAAGATGCAGATGAAGTCCATTCCACACAGCCCATGTGGTGGAAGTTTCTATGGAGCGATCTATTGTCGTATGCAAACTCATTGCCAGTAATGACCTGAAAAGATGGAGAGGGACAAGCAGTGAATGCATTGGCTGACCAACTCCATCAATACGAAAAATTCTCCCATTTTTTCTCATGGGCCTGCATCTCTGCTATGGAGAAACTGTCCCAGGAGTTCCAGCAATTCAAAGAGCATGTACCTTGCTCTCCACGTGTTTGGACCACTACCTCAGTTATCAGAAGTAAATATTCCTCTAATCAAGAGAATATATAGTGGGCACACACCATGGGCCACCCTATGGTTTTACCTGTGTGACCAGAAATGGACATGAGGAAGTAAGATGGAAAATCTACCTCAATCCTAGAGGCACAGGTACATGATTTGCAAGGAAAAACTTATCACAAAAGGGGGTTCTTCCAGGGAAAGTGCTGCTCCAGTTTCCAGTTTCCCAGACAAATTGTAAGGGCTGATCTTACTTCTGATGTTAATAAAGGGACTTCTGATTTGCAATTACAAGATGTGAGCAATGAATACTATGAGAAAGAGTAGCCCTGTCTCCAGCCAGGTGGAGGAAGTGGACAGCCGGGTTTATTGGACTATGTGTATTTGATGGCCTAGCATATGTAACCCACAGGAGTGGAAGGTTCTCATGAAAACCGGTGCACAAGCAAAATAAAACAAACAGGAGCTATTGAAGTAAAAAGCAACATTCACATTGGCTTGGCTGCAGGCTGTTAAAAGAAACTCATGGTTAATTGTAATACATTTCAGCAACATTTAACGGAAAAAAATGCTACTTCTTTCTTATGTGTGATTTAATTCCAGATTTTTTTTATATCACAGCTAACAGGCTAATAGAGAGCATTAACTCTTTTGCAAAAAGAAAAGAGGTTGAGGTCTTTTGCTGTTAGTAATGCTGATGGTAGTGTTTACAATAGTTCTCTTTCTGTGCATAAAACAAATTTAAGTTACTTCTCTTTGAGTTTCAAAGAACACAAAATGGGATAGTTTATCCTAAAGGAAGAATGTTACTTAAAAGCAGTGGTAAACAAAATAATCTAACATTATGGTCATAATCATATAATCCTGTTACTGCCTTTCTTTCTTGATGCAAGGAGACAATTTTCTGCACATTGGTGAATGAAGGTTTTTTATTAGTCAGAGTATACTGAAATATCTTCAGTATACCTTTATTATTAGAAATAGTAAAAGAAGTGGCAGCTATCTTTATGTGGGAAGTATAAAACTATTTTTGGATAACACTGTTTAAAATAGAATGTATTTTAATACTAAATAAAACTTTCTTATTCATAACATAAAAATAATTTATTCTACCAATTGACAGTGGCAGGTTGTACCATCCCATATTTGATTCTTCCTGTGGTTTTGAAACCTGTTCTGTTTCAACCTTGTTTCAACTCTTTGTTGCTGAACATGTTGCTCTCTGACTTCCTTAACAAACCGGTTATGGGCTATGTTAATCTAATTGCCTCCCTTACTCTTCAGGTGTTTTTGGAGTGACGATCTGAAACTTTTTTTTTGTATTATAGATTTCCACATTCACATGACTGCTCTGAACAAAGTTGAAACGTGATTTACTTCCTGATATGTCACTGTTACAAGTTTCCCTTCTTGCCTTCTCTGTATTCCTATGCTTTTCTTCCTTCTCCTTTGGCTTTTCCAAGAATTTCCTGTAGATAAAAGTCTCACCATGATTAATATACTTCTGTGAAATTTTGAATAAGAGACAAGCAGCTCCTGTGCCTATAAATGTTTTCTAATATGCTCATTTCTGACAAAACTACTCAGCATTAGGCTTCAAGGTAGATTTATAACAATAGAGCTTCAAATATTCTGTAATAAACTAATATGACAAAAATGCTGGGTTTGCCTGGGTACCTGCATGCACTTTTTGTCTAAGACAGATTAGATAGATGATAGATAGATGATAGATAGATGATAGATAGATAGATAGATAGATAGATAGATAGATAGATGATAGATAGATAGATAGATAGATAGATAGATAGATAGATAGATAGATAATAGATTAGATAGGTTAGATAGATGATAGATAGATAAGCAGATAGGTAGATAGATAGATGAGTAGACAGGTAAATAGATGGGTAGATAGGTAGGTAGATAGATAGAGTGCTTTTTCACTCAGATTTCATTGTGTGTGTCAATGGTGCTAAAAAGATTTACTTTACCTTTGTGCATGCAAGCATTTTCCTTGTTCAGCCTGAATTTCATCATGAAACCCATATTAAAAAAGAAAAAACAGATCCAAGTCAGAACCACAGAATTATTAAAACAAATTACTGAAAAATTGAAATTCACTTATAAGATTTCTTGAAATATTTTTCCACCCTGGGTTAATCTTGCAGGTAGAATAATTCAAGACAATTGTGAACTACAAAATCAAAAATATTCTTCTGCAGTGTAAGCCAAAAAGTGCTTTCTTACTAAATGTCTGTAACAACAATATTTCAGATTATTATCAGAAATCATGGTCAGGAGCTATAAAAAACAGACTAGTATTACAAAAAATACGATTACCTTGTAAACAAAGAAATTATAATCTATGATGAATTTTGGATTCTTAGTTTCATTCTGGTTTTCAAAATCACATCATAGCCTGAGGTTTAATTTTTATCTTTTTTTTTTTTTATTAGTAATTAAGTTGGCTTCAAGATTTAGCCAGGAATTTTTGGGAGCTGAAGTCTTACAAACAAACACAAACAGTCATTATATAGCTTACATTACTTCGCTACTGCAGTGCTACTTCAGTAATTAGTGTCAGTTGCAGAAGATAACAAACTGCTCCTCACTGCTTAGTAAGTCACAGAAATCCTACTCAGATCTAATTCCTGAATGGAGGTTCTGGAGGGGAGACATTTCAGTACCTGATGAAAAAACAAAACAAAACAAAACAAAACAAAACAAAACAAAATGAAACAAAAAATAAAATAAAACAAAACAAAAAAAAAAAAAAGAAAATTTTTCAGTTTCTGGCTATCTAGTCAATATTCCCTTTACTGTAGCTAGAAATGGGTTGTTAAAAGTTGCCTAATCACCAGTATTATATGTCAAACTGACTTCTCCTTTTCAAACAAATCTGATAGTATGAATGTGTAGTTTAGTACTAGGGAAAGGTGAATATTTGTTAGTGTCTTGCACAACAGCTGAAATTATAGCATCTTAGATATTGATTACTAGGGCTCAAGCAATACTCAGAAATAAGCTTAGTATACTTTTTCACTGAGGATCAGACCTTGGATGGTATAATTCCTGCAGGCATCTACATAAAGCACCTTCACTTTGATTATAGGACTATCCAGAGATTTCAAACAGTGAAAACTGAACAAATGTATGAATTTTTAAATGAACAACAGTTTTACCTTCTTTCTACCGTTTACTATCTAAGCTTTCCCAGGCTTTTAATCCGCAAAGGACTAAGAAGTTCAATCAAAGCCTAAATAAAAAGTCTTGGCAAAAAAGGCCATATTGAGTCTACTCCAGAAAACAAGTCCTCATTTCCAGCAGTGACATAAGACAGGTTTTGTTAAAACAGAAAATAATAACAAAACAAAACCAAAAATAACTACAGCAACAACAACAACAACAAAAATATTTTTTAGTCTCTTTTCTGAGAAAAAATAGAGAAGGAAGAAGCTGTAAGGTTATCACAAAAACTTCATTATGCATCATTCTTCATTTGTCACCCATAAAATACGAGGTCTGGGATGGATTCAAGGTACAGAATTCAATATAAGGTGTAGTTTAGATACAACTACCTAAGACAATATTGCTGTCCTAGATGCCTTTTGGCATCCTGCCTGGCTTCCAGCTGCATCTCCAGAAGGGTGAGTGAACCTTGTAAATGTTGTGAAATGTCCAGGTCACTGGGGGGTGTCTCAGGTAACCCTGAGCATATCAAACAGCAGTGGATACGGATTAACCCAACTGTACTGAGCCCTAATGCTGAGGAGTGTCCAGACTGGCCTCCTACTACAGCTTCCAGAAGTCTTCAAATGTCACTGACACCATTGTCACATCTTTGAACCCAATTGAGTTGTTTTCAGTTTCTCTTGGCTAATTTCATGCATCTATACCCTATTAAAGCCAACACTGATGACTGAGCTGAATGCCCCAGGTTTTATCATGACTAAAGAGAGTTTGATGCCTAGACACCTTTAGACATACAAATTTAAATGTCTTGAGACAGAATTTAATTCTTCCGAGCTTCCAAATGAAGCAATATGATAGTCTAATAAAAGCTGAAATTGTTAAAGCTAATCTAATAACGCTTAAAGGAGCTATCCAAACTGGTAAACCACTGTACTTAGTGAATATCTATAACAGGTCTGGCTCGGATGGAGCTAATTTTCTCCATAGCAGCCCATATAGTGCTGTCGTATTGATCTGTGACTAAAACAGTGTTGGTAACACACCAGCATTTTACCTGTTGCTGAGCAACATTATAAAGTATTAGCAAGTGTCACGGTTATCTTTTTCCCCACTTCACCCCTGTAGTGAGTAGACTGGGAGGGGTATGCAAAAACTTGGAAGAGGTCACAAGCAAGACAGTGGAACTCATCTGATGAAATATTCCATGCCGTATAACATCATGCTAAGCAATAAAAAGCTAGGGGAGGATTTTTTTGGGGGGACGTTAGCCATTCTAGGGAGACTGGCTTGAAATCAGTCCACTTGGGGCTGGTGGTACATGACTGCTGCTGCATCACTTGGATGTTTTTTTTCTCTCTTCTTCCTTTGTTAATTTACTATTTTCATCTTGACCCACAAGGTTTGTTTTTTTTTTTTTTTACTTTTGTTTTTCCTATTGTCTCCCCTGTCCTTCTGGAATGAGGGCACTGTCTCAGGAAGCAGCTGGGTAGTGCTTGGTTGCTGGTCATGGTTAACCTGCCACGACACCATACTAATAACACATACTATAGTCTTCACCAGAATAAAGACCAAAGCTTTGTGAAAAACTGGTATCCTACCTTGCTGACAAGACAATGCTGTTAAAACCCCACTTCTTTCATGATATTATCCTGTCTGCATTACCCAAGTCTACAACAGTAAATGTTTTTTAGGAACAGCAAATGACCCAGAAGTGCTTAATATAGGAATTGAATGCTCCATCAGTAAGTTTGTTAATGATCATAGAATCATAGACTAGTTAGGGTTGGAAAGGATCTTAAGATCATTTAGTTCTAACACACCTGCCATGGGCAGGGACACCTCACACTAAACCACGTCACACAAGGCTCTGTACAACCTGGCCTTGAACACTGCCAGGGATGGAGCATTCACATCCTCCCTGGGCAACCCATTCCAGTGCCTCACCACCCTTACTGAAAAGAACTTCTTCCATATATCCAATCTAATCTTCCCCTGTTTAAATTTTAACACGCTACCCCTTGTCCTGTCACTACAGTCCCTGATGAAGAGTCCCTCCCCAGCATCCCTATAGGCCCCCTTCAGATACTGGAAGGCTGCTATGAGGTCTCCACGCAGCTTTCTCTTCTCCAGGCTGAACAGCCCCAACTTCCTCAGCCTGTCTTCATACGGGAGGTGCTGCAGTCCCCTGAACATCTTTGTGGCCCTCCTCTGGACTTGTTCCAACAGTTCCATGTCCTTTTTATGTTGAGGACACCAGAACTGCACACAATACTCCAGGTGAGGTCTCACAAGAGCAGAGTAGAGGGGCAGGATCATCTCCTTCCACCTGTGTCGATGATACCAAACTGAAAGTGCTGTTGACTCTCTTGAGGGACAAGATGTCTTGCAGAGTTATCTAGATAGTTTGGAGCATTGGAGAATTTCATCAATGGCATGAAATTTAGCAAGTCCAAGCTCTGGATTCTGCATGTGAGACAGAATAATATTAGGCACAAATATAAATTGTGAGATAAGTGTCTGGAAAGTAGTCTGTCCTGTCCTGTCCTGCCCTGTCCTGTCCTGTCCTATTCTAATTCTATCCTAAGTCTGTTCTATTTTTTCTGTTCTAAATTACTTATATGCTAAGGCTCCTCAGGTAGTTCAAGGTGCTTATGATTAGGCAACTGTATGAAGCACCCAGGAAAATAATCAGCTCAAGATTAGACAGTTGTGTGTAGGGGGCCATGTGTGTGTTAGAAATAGATATTTATCTCCCATCATTGTCAATGGACATTTAAGGAGGGCTACAGTATTCTCAACACAGGGATCCAGTGTCATTTCAGATGTGGTATCTGGCTTCCAGGTGTTGCTCTAGTGTCATGCAGGAAAACCATGTCTGATGGCCCTATGCAGTTGTCTTGAAAGCCCTAATACATTACTTAAAATAACAGTAGACTGGACTAATTGACCCAGGTATCCCCTTGCATTCTAGAGTTTCTAATATATTGCTGCTATTAAATAAAGAATGCTTGCATATTTTCTTTCAGAATTTCTCTTGCTACTGTATTTAAAAACAACACCTACATACCCTCTCATAATGTTCTTTTTAGTTTAAAATTCTTTACCACTCCACACCATAAGGAGACCTTGTAAAAATCAACAAAAAATTGTCAGAACTACAGAGAGCCTTTTGTTTATTTGTTTTCATAACTGCTTAGATATGATGGTATCTGTGCACATAACTGCTTAGATGTAGTGGTGTCTAATCTGTGCAGATTTTCACTCCCAGAAAGAAAGCACCAGTTATTTCTAGATTCTTCTTTACACAGTTGTGAATAGCAAGAGGAAATACACCACTACCAATAGTAATACAAATAATGAACATAGGTTGGTTTTCTACTGAAAGAGAAATATAAAAAGCTTCTTGGCTTCTTGAAACCGAACTGTATTGCCCCAGATGTAAGAGTGCATGGAATCAGAGAAAATTCAGCTGGGATGGTTTCCACAGGTAATTTCAAAGCATGGTTAACTTCAAAACTAGATCAGTTTGCCCTGGCGTTTATCTAATTCAGTTTTGGAAACATCCAGGAGTGGAAATCCCAAAGCTTCTATGAGCAATCTGCTCCAGGAGTTCTACTTCAGGGTGAAGAGCTGCTTCTTCATGCCCAAGTTGCGACACATAGTTGTAGTTTGTGACCAGTGCACTATGTCCCTTCAGCCTGTAACTCTAGGAAGAGTCTGGTTCTATCTGGTGTATAATCTCCTTTCATAGAGTGGAAAATGGTAGAAACAGATTTTTCTGAAGCAGAAGGTAGTACAAAACCCAGTAGGAAAGATACTCAGACTCTGTCAAGCATCATTTAAAGAGTTATTGATTACATTTTAAGAGACAATAGCATAGATAATCTGACATTCCTTAGAATACCAGGAACCCTGAATTCACCTCATTTTGTAACAACTCCATGAACCAACCTATTGTTAATATGTGGTTTGGGTCTTCCAGAAAATGTATACATGAAAAAAAAATAAAAAGAAAGAATAAATTTGAGGGCTTCTCACTTATTTCGTTCCTTCCAAGGGTTTTGAGCTTGTTTTTGTTGGGTTTGGGTCTTTTTTATTTTGTTTTGTTTTATGGGTTTGTGGGGTTTTTTTACTTCAGTGAGTCAGTATGTTTTGCAAACAATGAATCTTTTTATTTTTTTCAGGCAGGAAAACTTGATAGGCTGAAGGGAATAAATGTAAACTGACATTTTATATATATATAATAGCATTAATTTTAGACAAAATCCAGTGGTTTTGTCATTAAAATGTGATCTACTAAGAAAGAAATATGAACTATTGCAGAGACTTCCTGATTTGTCATTATGTCTGCTTAATATCTACTGTCTTTATCTTTAAAGTACAAAATATTAAAAACAATAATTAAAACATTTTTAATAAAGACTGTTATATATCCTGTATGGCAACGTTAACTTGAAAATAAAATAAATTTATTACAAAGAATTAAATAATGTGCAACATTTATGATAACACAATGTCCTGGCTGTTCACCAGCTGAAAAATATATTGGAAAATGTACATAACATTAAGCAATGAAAAGAACCAGGGTATAAAAAAAAACAAACAAACCGCCTCCCCCCCCCCCCAAAAAAAAAAAACCCGAACAAAAATCCCTATGAGCAACAATTCAGTAAAGCATTTGACAAATTATACTTGACTTATTTGGGGTGTATTTAGGACTATAGTTCATTCTGTGTTACTCCAGGGCTACTGGGGCACTCCATCCAACATTTTTGGTTATCTAAGGTCAAAATAAAATCAGATTTTAGCTCAATCAGTGAAAATTCCTACATTTCCGCTACATTTAGGAAATCAACAACTCAGCAGCTTCACTGATATGAGACATTTTTTTCCAAATGAGGGAAAATGAAAGTGTGCTCAAAATTACATAAAGATGCAAGCGTAGGCTATTATTCTGAGAAAAGTAATAGTTGTTTATCAAAGTGCCTTATATAATTGAAAAAATAAACATTCTCTCAACATACAAAACTTTCCTCCAACCTCTAATGAAATTCAAAATGATCTTAGATAATCTTCTCCAGGGCTTAGTTATTCTTTTCTTTTGAAGGCATTTCCTACTGTTTAACTTGAATCTCTCTGCAACTGAAATTTCTTCTTTTCTTATTGAACCTGGTGGAAAGCTATTTCCAGCAGCTTTAAAAATATTTGTACCTGATTATATACTGACTCAAAGTCGTTCCTTTAAGGGTACTTTTTTCAGTCCTTTCTCGCAGATTATGTTTCAAGAACCTGATTACCTTCATTGCTTCCTTTTGGTCTCTGTGCCATACCATTATGCAGCTCACGCCTGAGAAAAGCACTGCATGTGAGCTCGAGCTCTGAATGATGCTGAATGGAGCTAAAAGCTTATGGTATGTTTTGACATGTTGTCCCTCCAACTACATACAACAATATGAGATATGGTGACACTGTTAAACCAAGATCCATTTTTACAGACCTCTTACAATAACTGTTTCACCTCTGTCCCTTAACTGTAGAACTGGTCATTCCTAACTGAATGAACTTTGCTCCCTAGTGTTCTTTGATTTCCTCCTCTCTTTACCTTCAAGTTTATTGAACATAGTCTATATTCTTTCATCCAGGTAATGAAAATAAAGAACTGAATTTAAGCTTCCAGAACTTTCCTTGTGATAACTCAGATGTTGAGAGTCTCAAAAGCCTTAGAGAAATCAAGGTGGGATTTAAATTGTTTGCCAATATATTGTGTTTCACGTGCAGGTAAGCTGCTATTGATTTCATAGAATCATCAAATCATAGACTCATAGAATAGTTAGGGTTGGAAAGGACCTCAAGATCATCAAGTTCCAACCCCCCTGCCAGGGGCAGGGACACCTGACACTAAACCATGTCACACAAGGCTTCGTCCAAACTGGCCTCGAACACTGCCAGGGATGGAGCATTCACAACCTCCCTGGGCAACCCATTCCAGTGCCTCACCACCCTAACAGGAAAGAATTTCTTCCTTATATACAATCTAAACTTCCCCTGTTTAAGTTTCAACTCATTATCCCTTGTCCTGCCAATACAGTCCCTAATGAAGAGTCCCTCCCCAGCACCTCCTTATAGGCCCCCTTCAGATACTGGAAGGCTGCTATGAGGTCTCCACGCAGCCTTCTCTTCTCCAGGCTGAACAGCCCCAACTTCCTCAGCCTGTCTTCATACGGGAGGTGCTCCAGTCCCCTGATCGTCCTCGTGGCCCTCCTCTGGACTTGATCAAACAGTTCCATGTCATTTTTAAGTTGAGGGCACCAGAACTGCACACAATACTCCAAGTGAGGTCTCACAAGAGCAGAGTAGAGGGGCAGGATCACCTCCTTTGACCTGCTGGTCACGCTCCTTTTGATGCAGCCCAGGGTACGGTTGGCTTTCTAGGCTGTAAGCGCACACTGAAGCCGCCTCATGTTCATTTTCTCATCGACCAACACCCCCAAGTCCTTCTCTGCAGGGCTGTACTGAATCTCTTCTCTGCCCACTCTGTAGCTGTGCCTGGGATTGCTCCAACACAGGTTTAGGACCTTGGATTAGCCTTGAGCCATTGACCACAACCCTTTGCATGCAGCCATCCAGACAATTCTTTATCCACTGAGTGGTCCACCTATCAAATTGATGCATCTCCAATTTAGAGAGAAGAATGACCCCGTATTGTGGGCAGGTTTGTCATAGCCATGAGCAGAGGCAAGAGGCCTTGGACAGACCTCGTGCTCCTTTACCCAGAGCATCTGGGGAGGCATATTAGGGAAGTAAGATTACTGATGCTGTATAGTCTTAGGCATATTTGGCAAGTAAGACTGTTGATGCTGCATAGTCTTACAGTTGGAAAACAGGATGTGAAACCGCAGAATTAAGATGTCAAAAACTTGTGGTTGGCAAGCAATGTTGAGCAAGTCAATATGGTTAACTTCGGAATGTTAGAACGTTAGCTAATGGAATTGCTGTTGTTAAGCTTGTGGTGTAAGTTAGCCTTTGCATGTTAGCCAATGGAATTGCTGTATCTAGGGACATAACGCAAGCTGGAAGAACGAGATCCGTATATAACCCAGTGTGTGCGCAATAAACTTTGGCAATTTCTTGATCACATTGATCGTCTCTGCATTGTCCGTGACTCCAGCGTCAACACCGTATGGTATGGAATATTGCTTGGGTCATTTGGTATCACCTGTGCTGGCTGTCCTCCCTTCCAGTTTTTCATGCACTCACAGCCTGCTCACTGGTGGAGTAGTGAGAGGAGCTGAAAAAGCCTTGACTCTGTGAAAGCACTGCCCAGCAGTAACTGACACATCCCTGAATTATCAATACTGTTTCCAGCACAAATCCACAGCACTGCCCCATGACAGGTACTATGTAGAAAATTACATCTACTCCAGCCAAAATCAGCACAATATATGGCCGAGAATTTGGCCACCAGACAGCAAAAAATAAGTTTGCAGCCAGGACACCTATAAGATTCATCTCAGCTCTACATTTCCTTAACTTCCTATCAATTCACTTTGGAGAAAAATAGCTTCGAGGGTTGTTAAAGATTACAGAGAGAAACCTAATGGGATTTTCAAAGTGCCTAGACATGTAAATCCAATTAACCTTTATCTCAAGTGTCTTTAGGACTTTCTGGAAATTGCAACCTAAGAAAATACTTAAACTAGAAATATTATAGCAACACATGTAAACGTTGATGGAAAAAGATAGAATTAAAGTTGAAATCCTTTTTTACATGCTAAATATAATGGCTTAAGGTTTACGTATTTGCTTTATTTTTTTTTTTGTAGAAAAATGTCAGATTTGCTTCTATTGCTGTCCCTGCCCTTCATCCTTCTTCCTCTATGCTGCAGTTATTATTGAGCAACCATATTCTTTTCCAGTGTTGAAAAACTGCCACAGTATTTACATATTGAATATATGAACTTAAACACCTCTGTGTTTTCTGATACAGAATTCCTACTGCTATGATTCATAAAGCAGCCACCAGTGCTTCTAATGTGGACCTGATGCTGCTGCAAGTCCCTTATAAACTGGATCCTTGATGACATGGCTCCTGCCTGGGTTTGAAATAAATTAATGAGACTAAAATCAGGCTCAGCTTGTATTCATTAACCCTGACTGTATGGCCAGTTTAGACCATACCATACAAAAGAACCCTTCCACATGCTGCCCTTAAGTAATGAAGAATTCAAGTACTGAAGGTGGGAATGTAGTTGAATCAGTGGCGAATCAGAATAAAACTCAATGAAGCTATTGACATTATTAGAAGGACCATGAACTAGTCTACAAAGTTCTTCGCATATAAAGTTGAAGTAGCTCTAAATGCTGTCTGATAGTTTCAAATTAATGGCAAGTGGACACAGAAATCTGGTATAAACTGCACTTATGTCTGTGTCTGTCCACATGCACACATATATGCATAAGCACACTTCTTTTTAACTTCCTGTACCTAAACCAGTAATAGTGCTGCTAAAATGAATCTGTTTGAATGCATACTGTTTAGCAGAAGATTCAGATTTTCAAAGTACATATGCAAACATAACAGCATTGTATTCATCCATTTTTATTGTTATATGAGTCTTTACTATTCACAGATCAGCAGCAATTTTTGTGTTAGCTTCCATGTCACTGATGACAATATTGGATAGAATTAAGTCTAAAACAGTCCTCTTGAAAATATCCCTTTTGAAATTAATGTAACTGTGTCATTCATGGTCATATCAGACATCATATAATCTGTTCTTAAATATAACATATAGTGTCACTTCTCTATCATAATGTTATGTTTTACTAAGTCAGTGTTTTTCAAATATCTGACATTTTTTATTTTCCTTTTCAGACAAACTACTAATAATTGCTTACCACATAGTCAGATTTATTTGTAAGGTTTATTTTCCACAAAATCTCTTCCATCCTTTAATTATTTATGAATTTCCTGGCCTATCCAGAGCTAATAATACCCTGCAAGTCTTTGTGTAATCCAAGTGTGTTGTCCTCAGTTGCTGAATATTGACAGTAGTATATTGCAGTGCCAATCTCTTTATATCTCTGGTGTTGAAAATTGACATCATCAGAAAAGAAATCACCCCAGTCAACTCCTTTACTATACTAAAAGTGTTTATCCTCCCCTGCTTACAAAGTGCTTCCTATATACTTATGTGGCATTCATGTGATGGCTTCCACAATGTTCTGTTTCTGAAAAGTAATATAGGATATGAATGAGAAGCCTCTTCGTATAATATTTCTATTATCCCAAGATGATGAAGCAGTGATCACAATATCAGCTTTCAAATGCTACAATCAGATTATATATTCAGAATCAAAGTCATATGATGCATCTATGCAGTAGTATTCAGTTGCAGTCTGTAAAACATGTATAGAAATGACTAATTTGGTACTGTTCTGAAATCATACTATTTCAGACATTTTGTACAGACAGGATGACTTTCGCAGGATCTTACAGATTCTCACAGGAATTGATTCTGTAGAGTAAGAAATTTCTTACAGGACTGTTGGTATTACAAAGTATTCAACATAATAATTTACAGAGCAAGCAAATTTAATCTTTATAAGGAAGTGACTTTTTGACCTCTTTCTTCACATCCTCTCACCTAACTAAGGGAAGTTCTGCTATGTCTGGTAACCTTATGAATAAGTTCAGTGACTGGAGAACCATGACCTTTTCCGTCTTTCTTGGAACAAAGATGCATTGTGTAACACCCAGATTTTTGTTCTTTTGTGCTGACATAGTGCAGCTCTTCAACCTTTCAGCATCTCCGTTCTGCTGACTAAAAAATGGCCTAGACATACCTGAGAATAGATTGTTAACTACCAAATGTATTAATATACTACCATTTAAAATAAATGTAAATATTAAGTAAAAAAATAACACTGAGAATACATACAGGTGTCTTTATATAATGTGCAAACCCATTGCATATTTTTCAGGTGTTTCATAAACAAGCATATCTAATGTAAAAATGGATGGGAAAGATTAATATTTTGTTACTTACAAGTCACATTTTAATTTCTAGAAAAACAATCTGTTGTTCAAAGTATGTTTATTTTTACTCTGTGTCTTTCAATACCATTAGATAAGAATTCAAGCATTAGAATTTCTCTTAGTCATTATTGCTATAATGAGTTACTCTAATATCACAGTGCTTTGTATGTGAATAGCATTATTTACGGATATATTTTTAATGCTCCACATGAAGTTTTGTCTGTCAGTGACTGATTTTATCACTGAAGTTAGTTAAATAACTAAGCAAAATACTCTTTGAGCCACTGGATATGAAAGGGGGAAGGGGGGAAGGAGGGCATGGGGAGAGGTGAGAGAGTATATAAACTAATACCTCATAATTTAATTTAGGGAGATAATAGAAAAATGCTTCTATTCTGAAGAGTCCTTCAAAAAAAATGGGGCTTTTTACCCATTGATAAATGAGGTTCTTCTGTGGTGAAGATTCCTCTGGCTTCATATAAAGACACCTCTTTAAAAGGGTCATGTTAATTTTGGTGATCTCAGCAGCGCCTGTAATCAGATGCAGCTGATGTTGTCTAAGGATAAATCACCTCCTGATCACTATAATACAGACAGGCAACAGTGACACCAGCATTATTCTCCTGTGTTTTATGTAGCTTTGGTTTTTCTGGTCTGTTGCATCCTGCCGTTTGATTTTTATCTCCATACAATTCATGCAGCATCACTGGATGCCTGCTTGTAGCCTTGCTTGGCCATTAGTGACAAAAGAGCAGAGGAGCATCATCATTTCAAGTTTCCTCTGACTTCCCTTCTCTAATGAGAAGATGAGGGGTGAAGCATAGAGAAATCCATGACCCCTCTACATCACCACTGAGGTCATATTATAGTGGAATAGGGCTTCACATAGAGGAATGGTTATGGGACCATTTAATCAGCTTGTTCTGGTCTTGTTTAGCAGTCATTTCAGGTGCTGATATTCAGTTAGCAGAAACCAGCGAAATACATGTGCACTGGACTAGTCATGTCTAGGAAATAGTAATTTCTGCTGTCACACAAAGCACAGTATAAAAGCTGCTGGGCATACAGATATTTGTGTCCATATTACTTTGAAATAAATAGCCCTATATCTATAATGCTTTTTCAAACATAAGAATAATACAGTATTTAGTATTTTTCTCAATTAATATGTCTGAAATTGGGCAAATGCAGAACTGTGGAGAAATGAAGTTTAGTACCAGATATATTGTCTTCCTCATAAATCACTAATCAGGGCAACATAAACAATGTTTTCACACAGAGAGATGCTGGGTTTTCAATAATGATGAGAAACCAAAGTCAATTCATACTTGGGAAATTTGGATCTGAAATGTTTGCAAAGGGTCCTAAAATGTATGTGCTTACCTGGCAGAGCAAATGGCAATTCCAAACTGAAGGAAAAGCCTCCTGTAGTGACAAAATAGATCCGTGCTGATAGGAAGAAAGAAATGTTTTTGACAGGAGTCTTCTGGTGGTAAAGGTCATAACTGCAAAAAGATTTTGACCACTTATCCTCAATGAGCAGAGAAGAGGGGTGCTGATAGATAGAGAAAGACCCCCAGGAGAAAGTAATCTCTCCGTCTCTCTCAATATCTGTCTGCCTTCCAAGGTATAATTGAACAAATTAATAACTGAATTAATGTGTCAACTAAGTGAGGTACCTAATGGAATTTAACCTGCTGGAACAGAAGAATTAAGCTAAATCTAGACATCTCCTTGATGGAAATGAGGAGAGGCTTAACATTTTGCAAGCATACAGCCCTGATTGTGGCAGCACCAGGTAGTATAGATGAGAGGTAAGTCTCGTCTCACACCTTTCTTGTTCCTCTGATGCTTGGCCTGGCAAGATTTTTGCAAACGAGTATTTTCTGAGTAAGTATTGGAATAAGAAACTATTCCCTCTTAAATAAGTTTCTTCTTATAAAACCCACAAAGTTGCCCATCAGACAGGAGGGCATTAATCATAAAATCTGGGAGGAAAAAGCTATCTGAAAAGCCAAGTCACCAAAACATATATATTTTTATATATGGAAATAATCTTTTCAATATACTTCTGGAGAAGACGCCTTTATCTTTGCAGTCAATGATGGGGCCAAAGTAAAGTAGCCTTGAAATCTTCAGCCATGCTGCAATCACTACAACTTTGTTTAAACTAGGATTCCTATCTCCATTTCACCTATAGACAGGCAACAATGGTAAAAGACATGGCTAGCAGGTACAGATTGTTTGCTGTGAAACTAGAAATTTAAGCAGATTAAGGAATCCTTATTTAAACTTCTTTTTTTTTTTTTTTTTTTTCCAATTCTGCTGGCTTGTCAGGAGCGCATAATAAGGAAGAAGGCTAAAAAAATCAGCTGTAAACTGCTCAAAAAAGTATGACAGAGTATACAGAAGTGTCTGCTATTATGTGACTGATAGCTACCTATGGTATAAAAGTGGCATTCCTGCTGCTAGCTTGAGTTCTTTGTCACAGCATGACCCTTTGCAAATTAAAGCTGTATATATTCCTAGAAATAACTGTAAAGTGCTTAAAAGGTACAATTACACAGTCATTAGTGGCACACTTTTTAGTGCCATGAAAACATCATACATGTTCCAGATACCATAACTTGTTCTATCTCTTCCTCATTTCACATATTATAATCATAAGGTAGACCCCACTGACATTGCATGTTTATCACTTTCTCCCTGAATTTACTGATAAATGTCAGTCTGTTTTAGCCCAAAATGTTGTGATTATTTTGGGGATGATGCATCCTGCAGTCCCAAGCACAGCAGGGCTATGTTTTCCATAAGCAGTAACATAGCAAAATTTTAAGACAAAGTTTTAGTTTTTCCCTGAACTTTGATTCTTACCTTTTTGTTCCTCTTTTTATTTTTACTCCTATTGTCTTTCAACCTACTTAGCCACACATTACCTCTTTCTCAGCTCCCACTTAACTCATTGAAGCTCTGTGACTGTTTGCACCTGTCCCTTTTTCCATTCCTTAGTGTACTCTGTCCTGCGCGGAGACCTTATCTCTGCAGGGAAGCACATTGTCACTGAGAGAACCTCTCACCTGGTAACACCACCCCACTTGTCTTTCCTGTACTACCACTCGGACACGTTTTTCACCTTGGCACTCCTTGCCTCTAACCAGCTTCATTCTTTGCCATATGTCAGTGTGCCATGCTAACAACTACTTTCTCTCCTACTCCTGCAATTGTTTTCCATTCAGCTTCCTGGCTTATGACACGCCAGCCCTTGCCTACATCTTTACTTGCATTCTCTGTGCACATGTTCTGTGCTCTGATTACTATCATCTCAGTGTTACTTTCATAATTTACTATTTATTTCTACCACAGATGTCATACTTTTGATGATCTCCTTGAACAAGTCCTTTAATCCATCCTGGAGAAATCGTCTCACCAGGCTACCTCCTGTCTAATTTCTTTTCCTTTAGTCTCCCAGCCCATTTGACTCTGCTTTCTTGTTTCTTTGATATCATCTAACAGCACTGCAGAGAACACATGAGCCATACACATGCTATTTTATGCAAACAACAATAAATACAAATGAATCTAGTATATATCCGGTATAATGAGAAATTGAATGAAAATGCTACATTTCCCTGTATGTGTATGGGATTTGGGGGATGATGGGTCTTAAGTAAAATAGCTTAAAAGATTTTTAATAGTGTCCAAGACACCTTGTGGTATCCACAGAGTTTTAAAGAGACCTAAATTGTTATTTTTATTTTGTTTAGCTTACCTATCATCTGCAAAGTCAATATTGAAAAATACCAGCCAATGAGGTTTGGTTTTCATTTATACAGAATCTACATAAGTGTCAAGGGACGTGAACCAAAGGAAGAGTGACAATGTGTATGAAGGGATTTCTGGCAAATTCTGAATCTACTCATGGTGACTCTGGAGTATATTTTTCTAAAGCAATGAAATGGGGCATGAATTTATTATGAAAATTATATAAACTTGCAGGATTCCTTTATTTCTGGTATAAATGCGGAGGATGATTGTTACAGACAAGATAGCTATATGACAATATCAAAGGGCTTGAGGAATTACTGCTGTGGGGTTGAAATATTAATCAGGCTTGAGCACCATAAGATTATTATGTTTTTATTAGCTGCTTTGTTTAATAAAATAAGAATATATCAATATCTTATTCAGTTTAAATATTTAATTCTACAAAAAAGCAAAATAAAATTTTATCAAGCATCCATATAGGTAATCAATGTTACCTTTTTTCAATCAGTCTGCTGATATCCTCTGCTAATCTACTACTCTTCAAGAGGATCTTGGAATTTTTTTTTTTTTTAAATAACTAAAAAAATATTCCTAATTTTGGAAGAGAAAATTTACAGTACATTAGCAATGCATATGGATCTAAAACAGCAAATGGATTAGATAACTGAAGAGAACTCAGTACTCAGATGGTAAATGCTTTTTAAAGTAATGTGTTATCTTCAACATGAACTGCATTAAGAATCAAAAACCCTAAAACTTGTATTAATGACTGCAAAGTGAAGTGAATATGGAATGTAAGCTTTTCCTTCAAACTCATAAATGCTGTCTTGGTTAAGTATGTCTGTACTATTAAATTATAGGTAACCAGGGAATTTGGATGATTTCTGGAACTTCTGCATCTAAACTGACAAATTGTTAAATGATGCCTGGTCCATTCTGGGCCAGAACATGTAACAATCTCTTGGCCTTTCACTGACAATGGTATGGGAACTAGAGGAGGCAGAACAATGATAGGGGATATCAGATGTGCCCTGCTGGCTCAGGATGATCCATGTCACCCACAAGCAGACCAACCTGGATGCTGCCTTTAGACAATTTCTGTCATAATTTCTCTAGCCTTTGTAATCCTTACAGTAGGAGTATTAAAAAGTATAATATATGTTTTAATATATGTTTACAGACCTATTAGTCGTTAAATTTCCAATCCTTTTTTTTTTTTTTTTTTTGAATCTGCAGATATTATCTGCCTTCACAACCTCCTCTGCCAATGAATTCCGGATATTCAATACCCGGAGAGTGAAAAAAGTAGCTTTTAAACCTGATTTAACCTAGTATGCTATCAGCTTCAATGACCTGACCATCAGTTCCCAGAGCACATGGTTTGAAAGATATCACTTTGGTTCTGTCATAAGCACAAAGTATTTTCAAAAACTCAGTACCAGCTTCATAGGCAGAGCCAAAATATGATGGGTCAGGATTTGGGCCACCATGAGAACACCACTCCCCTTGAGACAGCAGATTGAGTAATTTCACAGTCTCTTGAATTAATCTACAAGTAAGATGGGAAACTGATCCTAGCAATGGTTCTCCTGTGTGCATTTTTCCTGGAAACATACCCCTTTTTGGCTGGATTCCACTCAGTGTGAATTCACAGAGCATTTCCAGGGAGCTCTTTCCACATATATAGCTAGAATTGTGTTCTGTTCTTTTGTATATATAGCCTTTCTTTTTTTTTTCTTACCCAATGATATTGCTTACTGTGGATGAATGAGAGTCTAATTTATCACTAGAGACTCCTGTGAAAGACATCTAATTGAATTCCATTTCTTTTTCACACCAGTGTTTGAACAAGACATGCTGTCTTTTTTTAGTTTCATGAGATTTCATGTTTCAGCACACTACAGGGATGTAATAAACCCTGAAAAAGTAACTTGTTTTGAAAACATTAAACACTAATATTGTTGGCCCAATATTTATGTTGCTGCTTAAATACAGTCCTCTATATATAGTTGAAAAAAGGCATCAGTGATAGATTTGAGAAATTTTCTAAACCTTTTATTGTTTTAGCGTTATACTGAATTAAGTTTCTTCCAGAAAATTATGCCTCCTGAGATATGACCAATTTAATCTTTAAGAAAAATATTGTTGCAAAATATATACTCACTGTTACCTTAATTAACATACCTGACACTGCCTTCTCTGTCTAGATTTTCCTTTTGCCATAATCACACCTTCTTTCTCTTCCCAGATGTTTTTTCAACACAAGACTGACTGGTACAGTTCAAAGTGTGTAGCAAAGAAGGGTCTCTTGAAGGCAATGAGATATAATTAAAATGCCTTTGTTGGATCTTTGAAGGGTAGGCAACCGAACCCAAGATACAACAGCTCTTTTTTTTTTATTATGCTAAGAGCTGCCCATCTCCTGAATGACAAAAAGAGAAGGTAATTTAGTAATTTAATTTAAGGTTACAATTTTTGCTGCTTTTTTCCTGTTTCTTGTTTTTTTTTTTTTCCCCTTGCGCTGAGCACTCTAGGCTTGAACTTTAGATGATGCTTTAAGAATTTCCTAAAGAAACCAGAGCACTTAGAAGAAAGTAAGAGGCTCTGATGTCACTGAAAGCCTTAGATCATCTTTTGTGAATCTGTATTTAATTTTGTTTCTCTTTTATTTTGAGCCTTATATTCTGACTTACTTGAGTAGCCTCCTTAGGGCAAAGTCAAAGTCACAAGGATTCTTTGTGCTCATCTCTATTAAGTAAGTGTTCCTGTATATGTAGATTTGGCCTTTGCACTCAACCTCATAATTCCAAGACCTAACCACTTGGTGTGGGAGAATTATAGTGTATATTAGCTATTTATCACATTTTAACTACAAACATCTTTTTGTTTGATGAAATTGAAATATAATGTCATTTAATAATACTGTGATGTTCCAAACATGATTACAGCAATTTCCTTCCATAATAAAAAGCAGTTTTATTGTAGGCATTCTTTGCATTTGCAAGAATGTGATTATACAAGCTTTGAATGCTGGGAAGGTAACACACTGTTGGAGTTGCTAGGACATCCTACACGTTGTAATGGTTGCCTTCAGTTGCAACATTTCCTTATATGTCTTTGTAATTGAGGTTTTTTAACAGACAAATGCACTGATTACCAGCTCTCAAAACATTGGCAACTGCAGTGAAAAAACACCTAATTTCTCTCAAGTTGAATGACATAACAGAAATTTCATTGGACATTGAACCATGTCTTGGTAACAGTGTTTCTTTACCAAAATTGCTAATCTGTAATATGCTTGTTTTTATGTTTTTTTCATCCCTGGCAGTGTCCAAGGCCAGGCTGGATGGAGTCTTGGGTGACATGGTTTGGTGTAAGGTGTCCCTGCCCATGGCATGGGGGTTGGAAATAGGTAATCTTGAGGTCTTTTCCAAACCCAAGTATTCTAAGATTCTATGATTCTAAAGACTTTGATCACTGCACCTCATAAAAACCATGAGGAGATAAAAAATCACATCTCATAAGTAGGGCATAAATTTATTGGCATTTTAAGAATAATTAAGCAAATCAGTTATTTCAGTTATGGGTTTACTAACAGTCATAGCACAAAATGTCCAATTACTAGTAGAATATTCTCATTAACAATGCATATAAGCTTTTAAGATTTATTTCTCTGCTTTTTTAATCACTGTTCTAATATTCCTTTTTACCCTAAGGTCAGTGGTGTTTCTCTTCCTCAAGAACCAAGCACTTGAGAGTCTGAAAGAAATTCATCGTCTGCCTAGGTTCTTCATCAGGAGGACTGTGTTCTTGACATTGGGGGATGCTGAGTCTTGCATGGTCTTTCAGTCGCTGTTTGTTTCTTGCAGGCCCACAATTCAATTGCATAATACTTACTGAGGTTTGGGGCGTATGTGACATAAAGTTAAACCATGTCACTGCATCCTCAGCATTAGCAAATTAAAACACTAAGAAACATTATATTAGAAAATAGCCCTCATGATGCCTCCCTGTCCCTTACAGGTTTTGCACTTATTGCTGAAAAAACCCTGTTGACCACTCCAGAAAATTTCAGGTAAGTCCTGAGACCTGAATATTCAATTATTAAAAAGCCAGTGGCTTCTTGCAATACTAACACTGTATTTATTAGCTGACATCCTTGTTACTTCATAAAAGACCCACTAAAACCTGGCAATGACTACAATGACATTTTGATCGAATTAATTTCTTTATATCTGGTTCCTCCTCAGCTAACAGTATATTCAAAAGTATTGCCTCAGTATCATAGTGATGATTTTGTGCAGTTAATGGTGTAGAATGCTGGCTCAGAATATATTCCTAACAAATTATTTTAGACAGTAAGTTTTTCAACACAGTGACCTTTGTCGGTTCATTGCGGAGGTGTGTGGCATGTATTTCTTGCCTATAACCAATGTTAACCAGCAATGTGTTTTCATTTTCAGGTAAAATTAATGACAAATTATAATAATGTTGCAATCCAATCGATACATGTGTTCTTCAGCAATACTTAGAAATTATAGCTAATCTTAGGGTCTGAAGAGAAAATTCAGGAACTACTTAAGAAATGTTTTATGATCAGAATTCTGAGTCTTCTAAAAAAAAGGTCACATAAAATATAATGCTGAGTATATTCCAAAATTATGGGCTTTTTAAAATAGATATGTATTTTTAAGTCAAATGGCAAAGTCTATTTAACTTCTGTCCACTATTTAAGGCCTTCTTTTGAAAAGTTTTTTTACCAAATTATAAATATTTTTTATTTACCAAATCTGTAGTCTGTGTGTTCAAGTTTACGTACATATTTCTACACACACCAGCAATCAAAGATTTCTAATATTTTTCTCTTCAGAAATATTTTTACTGAGACCGACTTGAGCTTATTCTCTTTGGCAACAGCTATTCTCATTTGGATAGTCATTCTGTTGTAAGTATCACACTGGAAAAGAACATTAACAGAATGTGTTGTAAATGAATGCATTACACTTTTAAAATTATAATTGCATGGGCTTGAAACAGACTTCAGAGAACCATATTTTAATGTTAAATAATATAGCAATTAAGGGAAACATGTTAAAGAGGGTCAGTGGGTTCCTGTTTTCCTGTTATGTATAACAAAGGAGCAAGAGATTATTTTTATAAATTTCTTTTATCTGCTTCCATGCTTAAGCTACGAGTGGGGTCCAGAGCTGCAATTTATTAGCTCAGTGATGCAGCTAATGCAAGAATAACAGCTCTGCAGTGCTTGTGGACCACTCTTCCTTCTGCTCTCTGCTCTAAGACTGTCATACCACTGCAGCAGTATCCGGCAGCTTCTGGGAAGATACTCTGTCATTGCCAGCATTTGGAAAATCTTTGCAAGAGGTAGTGCTGAAGACAGCTGAAGCCCTTGTGATTTCTGTGTCTCCAGACACTGATGGCCTTGTAGAAATCATAGTGAATTTTTGTACCCACGTAGTACTTTAAAAGCATCCATTTTTTAACAATCAGAAATTTTCCGTGAATGTTACTCTCAGAGGATGGGCAGACAGAATAAAACACAGAATTGAAGCCAATATTTCTGTGACTGCCTGTGCACACCTACACTCATGAATAATGACCTGCGGCTCAGAGTTGCTCGTCGTGAGCAGCCTCCCAGTCTCAGTGGTTTGATACTGATGTCAGGTGTTTGGTTTTCCCACTGCAACCTGTCAGTCCTGACAAATGAAACCTGTGTCAGAACTGGGATCTTTTCTTGTTCTTTGTTCAGTGTGCTGGAACTGCTGCCTTTTATGCTGTGAAACTTTATCTCCTTGTTCATCAAGGACCCCAGGCACAAGGTGAAGAAGCTGAGCTGCTTGCAGGTGCCTGTCTTGCATACCAAGATGGGACACAGAGAAGGAGTCGTATCACCCTCTGCAACTGCCAGCTTCCTAGTGGCTTTCTAAGAGTCACAGTTGAGTTTTTCCCCCTGTTTTAGAAGCTCATGATTAGAGGAAAAAATTCTTTACAGTGAGGATGCTGAGGCACTGGCACAGGTTGCCAAGACAAACTGTGGATGCGCCATCCCTGGAAGTGTTCAAGGCCAGGCTGGATGGGCCTTTGTGCAACTTGGGTCTAGTGGAAAGTGTCCCTGCCCATGGCAGAGGGGTTGGAATTAAATGATTTTAAGGTCCCTTTAAACCCTTCTATGATTCTGTGATTATGAATAAAGTCTAACCTTAAGGCTTTGTGGGTTTTTTTCTGTTTGTTTTCTTTTTTTCTTTTTTCTCTTTTTTAACACTCTGGCTGAAATAGAAAATTTGGTATGAATCAACTTATATCTTTTAAGAATTATTCCTACAAGAAAATTATTAGGTAGACCTTTTTTGTTTCATATTTCTGTTTCGTTAAGGGTGCATTGACCTGCAGAAATCTGAAGTTATTCATTTAAAAGCTCATGTTAAAATAGTAAATTTAATATTTCTAAAATCTAGATTTCAAAACATGGGGGGAAGATCTCAAATAAAAATTTAAAGGATTAGACAAAGGACATTAAAGCATAGAACATACTTGTAAATTAACTTAACTTCAGGTAAACTGGTACAAAACTGGAAATTATCCTAAAGGTCTATATTAGTACTCCTGAGACTACTGGTAGCGGTCTCTTAAGAAATTAGCTCGTACAAAACCTAAGAGACTAAAATTATATTGGCTTATATGCAAGCTTACTGCAGGCTTGAAAGTAATATTCTGGCTATAATTCTTTATGTTTATGGATCACACAAACCCTCAATATCATGGCACACCTCAGAGCCAGAGTTACAGGCTGACTATCACACAAGTTGTAGACCCAAGGCTATCACCACTCCTGGAAGAGTTTTTACACTGCTGTGTTCATTCTCAAACATGATCTGGTGAACTGCATTCAATATTTCCTTACACATGACTACAAAATGTGATTGGCAAGGTATTGTTATAGGAATTGTATGTTTACATAAATAAGAATTTGTTTATCAAAGCCTGGTCAGGAAGAAGTAATTAGCTCAGAAGAAGTCAATGATTTCCTTAAATATTGGCAGCGATGTTAACACTTTCTATTTGTTGTCTAGACAGAGACATTAGCATTTCTTAGACTGCGGAAGGAAAGTCAATAATCCCGTAGGATGTCACAAAGTGACATTCTGATAAAGTGATGAATTACCAGAGATTCATGCAAAAGCAAGGACAAATATCTGAGCCTGAATGTAACCCGCAAAAAGAGATCAGGCATAGAGAGGCATATGCATTCTATCATCTGGATTTGCCTCAAGAAAAGCAATATCCAACCTGTGGATCTTGCCATACAAATGGATTGCAGCTAGTAAATCGTATCAGCATGGTTACAGTTGGTTAGCTAAGTGAAACATATAGACAACCAAAAGTGTATTTGTTGCTTTTAGAGAGAGACATCTGCCTCTAAACACTGCAGTGTTTTATGTTGCTTAAATCTTGTATTTCTAAAGATTAGTTATCTGCTTCTACTTTAATCTTGTCTGATGTAGAGATTATTTAAAGGAGCAGAAATTCGTGCCTAGGGTTGGAGTGATTCATAAACCACTTTCACACTTCCTAATGCTCCACCAAAAGACATATAAGATACCAAATTATAGTGGGAATATTTTTCAGCTAATTCTTATTTTATGGCATGGTAACATTGCTATTAATATGGCAGAAAAGTTTCTTCCAGTGGTAAATCCTATCCAAAATATATCAGGTGCAGAAAAAGAATGGAAAAAGGCATAAATTTCAAGGGTAAGTGCTAGTCAGCTATTACGCTTGTGTCCTGGGTTTACCAGGAGCCGTTTTGCTCCTTCTTAGTAACTAGTGCAAGCTCTTTGTTTTGACTTCCAGCCTGGGCAGAGAGCTGATAACACCAATTGTTTTTAATTGTTGCTAAGTAATGTTTATTCTGGCCAAGGACTTTGTGAGTCTCATGCTCTGCTGGGGATGAGGGGAGGCCGGGAGGAAGCAGAGACAGGACACCTGACCCAAGCTAGGCAAAGAGGTATTCCATACCAGAGCACGTCATGCCCAGGGAGGTAACTGGGAGTTACCCGGAAGGGCACACTCTCTCTTTGGAGGGGACGAACTCGTTCGGCGGTGGTATCGTATTCTCTTGTTGTTTTCTCTTATCAATATTATCATTGGCGGTAGCAGCAGTGATTTGTGTTATGCCTTAGTTACTGGGCTGTTCTTATCTCAACCTGTGGGAGTTACATTCTCTTGATTCTCCTCCCCAACCCTCTGGGAGTGGGGAGGGTCGGGGGGGGTGGTGGTGAGTGGACGAGCTGTGTGGATTGGTTTAAACCACGACAGCTTGTCACTCATGTGAAATTGCAGTAGGATTTGATATCTAACTGCCATTAATGGTGAAGTGGATTTGTCTTACAAGGTTTCATCCTCATCCATGGAAGCTAACAGGAGTATAATCAAATCAGTCTAATATCTATTTGATAAAGCACTAACAAAATGACACAGTTCAACAAATTATTGAAACATTTGCGTTTCATTAAACCTTGAGAGACTTTTGTGTTGAATTACAAAACTATAAATTTGGTGGGCTTCTGAACTCACGTAAAAATGTCTAAAGGACTTAAATTTCACCTAATCCTGAGCTGTCTTTAAGGCTGGGGCACCTGTTTGGTTTACAGCATTGTCACTCCAACCATTTTTTCTAACACTAAATAGAAGGAAAATTATTAGATTTTTTTATTTCCATCCATAGAATGAAGAACTGTAAAAAATAGCTATTGCTTCTAAAACCATTTTTATGGCTGGAGAATTTTTTAGGGATTTTATATTGCCTTTAGAAAAAACATTAGTAGTAGACCACTTAGTGTAGATTTAACCAAATGCTTCTGTATTTCAAGTTGTTTAGTTACTAAAGGCATTTGTTAGTGAAGCTCCCTGATGATTTCTATGCTTTTAAAAAGCAAAAAGATTTTTTTGTTTATTAACATTTCTGGTATAGCTTGCACTGCACTTGTTGGACACGGGTACGTGGGACATGTGGCAAGCGCTCCAGCCATACTGCCCAAGTCACAGAAGGCAAAGGCAGGAACTGGGAGAATGAAGAATCCCTCACTGTAGCAAAAGATCAAGTTTTATTGCATCTAGGAAGTCTGAATGTGCACAAGGCCATGGGACCTGATGAGATGCATCCATGAGTCCTGATGGAACTAGCAGATGAAGTGCCTAATTCACTAGCCATCATATCTGAGAAATCATGGAAGACTGGTGAAGTTGCCACTGCTGGGAAAAGGGGAAATATTACCATCATTTTTAAGAAGGAAAAAAAGGAAGTCACATGGAATACCTGCAGCCTGATCAGTCTCACTTCTATGCATGGCAAGATCATGGAGCAAATCCTTCTGGAAACTATGCAAAGACACTGGGAAAATAAGGAAGTGATTGGTGACAGCCAGCATGGATTCACTAAGAGCAAATCATGCCAACAAATTTGGTGGCCTTCTACAATATTGATACAGCACTGATGAATAAGGGAAGAGTGACTGACCCCATCTACCTGGAATCGTGCAAGGCATTTGACACTGTCCAGCACAGCATCCTTGGAGAGCCATGGATTTTATGGGTGCACTACTTGGTGAATAAGGAATTAGCTGGATGATCGCCCAAAGAGCTGCAGTCAATGGCTCCATGCCCAAGTGGAGATCAGTGATGAATGCCATTCCTCAGGGGTCAGTACTGGGACCAATGCTGCTGAACATTGAAGGCAGTTGTGGAAGTTGCTGCTTCACCTGTGAAGGCTCAATTAAATTAATATAACTTATAAAGACAGAAGGGAAGACATCCTGAAAATGATGGCTGTTCAGGATTAGGTGTAAGCAATTTTTTAAATTAGTTTACTCAGTGTAAATGCCCATTGTTCTTTTAAGCTGATCTTATGTGTAGAACATCATCCAATATTGACAAATTTTTGCAGCAAAACATCAACTGATTACAAAACAAATGAAATAAAGACAGTACTGTTTGTCTGCTCTCTTAGAAATTGTACTGCCCTCTTGTTTCCTGCAGGTTGAATAATCTCCTAGTCTATGCCTTCTATGAAATCAAAAGTATGCCCTCATGATAACATGCTTTTAGTTCATCACTGCCATGAGGCTTTTCTGATCTCCATAACTATGCATGAAGAGCAGTTGACTGAAAAGAGTTTAGATTTCAGTTGTAGAGAAATGCATGTGAATCCCCAGGATAGCTTTCACATTGCCTTCAAATGGCAAAAAATATCTTGTTTCTGCATAAAAATCTCTCCATCCAATGTAGTAAATACGAATGTGGAAACACCAATAGCTGCTAGCTTGTATACCTTTTTAAGAATACAAGGTAATCATGTTTCAGTAGGTGGATAGAACAGAGGGCTAAAATTCTGCCTTCCATGGGAAACTGCCACACAGAGTACCTCCACTGAGTTAAATCAGATTTTGAAAAGAGACAAGATTTGATAATAAGTCTTTAGAAAAGGCTAATAAAAAAGTTCTCACTTTTGAAGAGGTGGCTTTTATGAAAACTCCTGAGCCTTAAGCTATGTACCCTGTAAAACTGAAGGAAGGTTGAGCTGAAAAAACTAGAACACTAAGCACAGCAGAGACTTTTTTCTTAATTTGGTTTCAGATTACTATGAGTTTATCTTTTTGCTCAGTGGCTTTTCCCTGTGAGATAAACAGTACTGCTTAGATCATACAAAATAAAACATTTTCATAAATCTTTGTAGAACTAGGCACAACGTCTATAAGTGGTTTATAACAGCACTATTTTGATGCAGTATGCTCAAGTGTAATAAGTGAAATATTCAGTGAAGAAGTTGTAGTTTATGTATATCCTGGGTTCAGCAGTAGCAGTAATTTTTCTCCTTCTTAGTAGCTGGTGCAGCGCTGTGTTCTTGACTTTCAGCCTGGGAACAGCGCTGAGAACACCGATGTTTTTAGTTACTGCTCAAATATTTAGTCTGACCAAGGACTTTCTGAGTCTCATGCTCTGCCAGAGAGGAGGGGAAGCTGGGAGGAAGCAGAGGCAGGACAGCTGACCCAAACTAATCACAGAAGTATTCCATACCACAGCACATCGTGCCCAGGATGTAGAACTGGGGGCAGTTACCCAGAAGGGAGATCACTGCTCGGACCGACTGGGTATCAATTGGTGGGTGGTGAGCAGTTGTATTCTCTTCACTTGTTATTTCCCTTGTCATTATTATTATTGGTGGTAGCAGTAGTGGTTTATGTTATACCTTAGTTACTGGACCGCTCTTATTTCAACCCATGGGGGAAAGGGGGGGAGTGAGACAGAGACTGCACAGTTCTGATTTATGGCTGATCTTTAACCACGACAATGTAGCATATAATTTAGAGAGATACAAAATTAAGTAGGAGGATAAAGATTAAGATAAACTGAATAGTAAGAAGACTTATCATGTTAGTTGAGTGCCTGAAGCTTTTAACAGAGACCACTGAATGGAGAATGGGATGGCCATTTCAGTGAGGACAAAGACTTGCGATAAGAATTGAGATAAGATTAGTATTTACAGATAGGCAGGATCCAAATAAGCTAATAAGAGCCTAAGGCAGAGGGTTGGACAAAAATTGTCTTTATCAACAAGTAGAAAGTTTCATCCTTAGTGACAAAAGAATAGAAGAGATTATCTTCAGGAAGAGGACCCCTGGTTCTGGTTGATCACAGGCTGGTAAAAAAAACACTGGGAGGTCCACATTTAATTTGTTCGTGAAGGATGACTGAAACGGAAAAAAAGAGATGGGCACCTTCAGAGGTAAGTCTGGAGCAGTCAAAGGAGGCTGCTACTTCAAATCGCTCTCCAAGAGTAATTGCCGGTCTATTGTCTGCAGAAGCCATAAAAAAGATAAGCCTTGTTAAGTTTAAATCAACTTCTGCGAATACGACCTTTTTGGTGAAATTTTGGACTATTTCCAGTAAGATTTATTAAGAACTTAGATGACTTTTAAACAATTGCATCTAAGCTATGTATTATATGTAAAAGGAAAATGGCCTTCCATCTTCTTCCAAAGGGTTTTATTCAATCTGGTTCCAAATGAAACAATGCACGTAAATGCAAAGCTATTGGGAAGAGCTTTAAATATCCATTGCTCAATATTTGGCTGGACTGATGGACAATATTGATCAGGTCTCCTTTTTTCGTCAAATGAAATGAATGATACCAACCTTCTGATGTACTTCAATGTAGACTGATGACCAGTGATTTATAATAACACAACATAATTATAACAATGTGAGGGAAGACAGTACAATATGGTTCTTGACTGTATTTTGACTTTAGCATAAAGATGCATATTCATTCCTCTACTGTGTGGACAGAAACTGAATAGTTTAGGAAGCTAAAATAAAGGAGCTCTGGTTGAAAAAAAAAGTAAAACTAGGTTCTATCTAAAGTGTATTGATTGTTATTGTCCCCAGTTCAGCAGCTATATTCTCCCTAGATTAGCTATACATTTAGAAGAAGCTAAGGTAAACTTTTTTAAATATCCCAGTGCTTAGTCTTGAAAAATGTTTGGTTTTTGACATGTATCTGTTGCTGAAGGGAGACGAGTACTGAATGCACAGAACGAAAAATAAAAAATCTGACTCCTTTAATGAATAAAATTTCCATTTGGTCCAAACCCTAGTTGCTGCAGACTAGCTTCCAGAGGGAAGCTTTCACTTTCCTTATATACATAAATTATATAATATAAAACCTAAGGATTAAATATTAGAAGTATAGAATTAAATTTGTAATCAAACCTAAAGCAGAGTATCCACTATTATAATTATCTTTGATTGCCTGTTAAATTTCTGAGAGGCTTAATACGTTTTGCAAGATTCCTTCAGTTCTACTTGTCCCACATAATTCTAAAAGTATTTTAAATTTTTACTCGTTTGAAATGATGCTAAACCACAAAGTAAACAAACGAGGAGATACATATACATACCTAGCATACGACATAACACATCTAGCAAATGAGGACAGGCCAGCATTAGAGCAAATATTCCTTCAATCCAAAGGTACCATAACCCACAAGACCATCTTCTTCTGAAGAAAGCAGGAATAAAGACTACAGGTCTTTTATCTTGAAACAGTCATTTCTTTTTGTCACTCTTATGAAATGCTGCCCAAAATTGCTGCTTGTTGAACAGCATCAACAGATGTGAAAGATATAGAAGTGTAAAGGCAATCTTCTGAGAAGCTGCTGCTGAAGGATTTGAAGGTGCTAGTAAGCTTCTCCCACCAAAGAAAATGAAGCTTTGGAGGAGGGTCAAGAATAGGCAACCGAGGGGGGAGAGGTTTTTATGAGCCTAAAATTGATCTAGTGTTTTTATTACAACTATTAAAGATGTATTATATTTTTGAAAGTCATAGAGATTTTGCTAGTTAATAGAGGACTATAGCATCTGTTGGCTAGTAGGAATGCAGTCATAAACTTTAAGATGTGTCAAGCCATTAACTACTTGACAATTTAGCAGACACTGAGATATATTAGGTTAGAGACATTATACTCTGCATGTCTGGCATACACCTCGAAAGATAAGGAAAAATTGGGTGATGTAGGATAATTGCAGTCACATTAATCAGTCACTTATGGTACTTTGCAACAGTTGTGGAGTTTTATACAAAAAATAGTTAGCTAATGAATGCATGGGAGATAAAAGGGGTATCAAAGCTTATTATTTCATAACTGTTCCCCCACTGAGACATTGTGATGCCTGCCACTTTTATTTCTGGCAAGCTGAGATTTTGACTGAAATTGCATGTGTATTTTGTTACTATAACTGACTTTGATTTTCATCTTATTTACTTTTGGCTGTGAAAATGTACAGTTCAACAAGAAGCTTTTTATGTTTGAAATAATAAATATAACAAATGGATTTAGAATTGAATTCACTTCACCTTTAGCTCAGTGGTTTTATGACAATGACAGTTTATTGTAAGTTAGAGCATCAGATCTGAATTTGGATTTAGAACAGAAATGGAAAAAAGCAGAGAGGAATAATTCTGTAATAGATGTGGATCAGAGTGAGCAAAAGTGTTCTTTTAGCTGAGCTTCTGTTTTTTGTATTTGTTCTGAATTTTTCCTTTTTATTTATTTATGTATTTATTTTCTTTATTTTTCTGGCACCTTGCTCTAGCACCTCTTTCCATATAAAATAACTTTTGCTTGGGTTTATGATGTGATATAAATCCAGAGGCAATATGCATTGGAAAATTGTCTGGTGAATCAGCTCTACATTATGCACACGTATGCATGCATGTGTGTATCCTTCCTCACATATCATTTGTGTTTGTGTGTATACAAGCTAATAAATATATTGTATAAATCTTTGAATCACAAACACAGTCATTGATTTACATATTTTCTTTATAGCCATAAAATTTATTCATTTTTACATACACGTAAAAATAATAACAGGAAAAGTATATTTTTTATTAAAATTTTAAACCGCCATATAATACAGCAATTAATGAGAATCAGTGTCTTAGGAACATTTCACATTTTTGGAAACCTTTTTTTTCTTATCTCATTTTTCTCAACAGAAAAAAATATCAATTAATGTACAGCTGCATAGCTTATCTGTTGGGTTTTTTTTATATATACAGACTTTATATTCAGATACCATTGCTACAAGTTTGAAATAATGGAAAAGTTTACAAGATATTTTATCAGTTAAGTTCAATAACTACATTTTTTTTTCTCCACAGTGCTGAGTAATAAAGAAAGTGTTTAAACACTGCCAATTTTTTAGCTTCCTATATTATAGATACCAAAAGCTGTTAAAAATGGCTTAGGAGATTTTGGAGTAGTAAAAATCTGAATTCCTTACTCAGTTTATGATATGCAGTTCCGTTAATTACAGCGTGCCAACATATTCAATTTTTTCCAAAAGTCAATCCTTAAGAGAAACATATTCTTTAAAGAACAGTCACCTTCCCCTTTTCAAGGGAAAGAGAAGAAGCCATTTCCGTCAAGCAGTCAAATTTCTTACTTGTTTTCTTAGTGGGAAACAAAAATGAAATAGGGTTTATTCACAGGGCTAAATGGGGTTAAATATTTAGTCATATAACCAAAATGTAATCAAATTTTAATTTGCCCTGGTGGCAAAGTTCTGAACTGTATCAGCTGAAATGCTTGGGGATTATTTTTGTTCAAATTTGTTTTCTGTGTGAGTAGTGCAAGTAGTTTATGAAATATGTGCTGGTCTGTTTATTGGTTCTCATAAAATTGTTATTATGCGTTACATTGCATTGTTTGAGTTTTCCAGTTTTTGAACTTAATTTTGGCTTCTGTATTTATTCATTCCAGTAAGGTTCAATCACTTGAAAGAAGACTGAAAGAAAACATGAAACAGGAAACTTATGGTTCTACTGGAATTTACTTTTGAATTCAAATGGATAGTCAAGGGAATTTAAGAAGTTGGGGTTTGCCCTTTCTAGCCTCCTTTTACACTTCCAAGCATTGCCAAAGGGTTTTAGATCAAGTTAGACTTCAGCTCCGATTTTTTTAAAAATTTACAGACGTCAAGCTACACCATTATGAGCAGTTTCCTTTACATGACTTTACACACGTGCTGCCTCTGAGTACATGACTTTAATAAACTTAAAGATAAAGCTCCACAGATGCTGGACTGTATAATTACTCAATTTTTACTTTTATAAAAAAGGGAACAGTCTCCCACTATTTTTCAAGCATTTTTTAAATATTTTTTTTCATGGAATTCCATAGTCCTATTCTACCTAAAGAATAAACTAATTTTCTTTTAGTTTTCTGCTTGGTCCTTTTTTGCTTGCTGCCAAGCTTATTGAACCTTTGCTTGGGGGCCTGATGTAACCGCCCAAAAGCCAGTGAGAAAAGACCAACTAATGTAAATTGTCTCTGGATTAGGCTCTTTTCAGAATCATAATTACAGTTCCACTTCTGTTGTGCCAGAAGTGATGATTACGGCTGATTGAAAAAAGATGGGAAACCTCAAATTAGAAAAGTTTGAAATCTGATTTGAAACAAACACAATTATTATTTTTTTTTCAGGAGTTACCATTAGTCAGTATCTCTGGAAATCCTGCACTACAGATGTAGGATGTACAGATGTCCATTCCCTGATAAGCATGCCTAGAATTTACAATATTTATTACTGAATAGCTAGTGAAAATATTATCCCTGTCAGCGTTCAAGGCAAGGCTGGGGGGTGCTTTGCGCATCCCTGTCCATGGCAGGTGTTTTGAAACTAGATGATCTTAAGGTCATTTCCAACCCAAACCATTCTATGATTCTATGGTTCTATCAGCTCATCACAGAACTGAATTCAGTACAGCTTTCTTGCTTTTTACATTTGCAACAAATCAGTAAAAGTTTCCAGAATTTGTCTCCAGATATCAGACAATGGGACAAAAGCTCAGAAACCAGGAAACTACTAAATAAATAAATAAACACATACATACATAAATAAATATTTTTTTGATGAATTTCTTTCCTGCAGTTCAACTAAAGGCTACCAAGTTCACAAAACAGGCATCACATGCATCTGAGTGCTACGGCTCATTTTGATCTTTTCTCACAGCACAGTTTATAAAATAACCTTTAAGACATTGGAGAGCTGAACTCACGTCCTGCTTCTGCTTGAGAGAGTTTCAGCTTAAGCTGCTTCTTAATAATCTTCCAGAGCTATGCCCTTAACATAAATTACTTCTGGATTTTCTATGGAGGACCAGTCCATCCAACACCATTAAATAATTAAATCCTCAAATTATCAAAGAAAAGAAGAGAGCTTGTTTCTTAGCCAAGTGGTTAAGACAAACCCTTAGTAGAAAAACTGTTGGATTTTTCATTATCCCAATGAATTCTTAAGATAAATGGAAAAATATGGAGTTATTCACTGACACAGTTCAAGGTTGTTCATCCTAAGTGGTGCCTGGTATAAGGTTCTTGTGATATAGAAATATACAAAGATAAAGATGTCTGTATTTTGGTTTGATTTTTTTTTAATTATTATTTCTGTAGGCTTGGTCAACAAGCTTTCATACTTTCTTCAAGTGTTGCACAGGATGTCATTACTTAGCAACACCACTGTGATTCAACACAGATGGCCACATGCTAAAGTGTGATACGAGGTATTTCTAAAGTCACATATCTTGGCATGAAAGTTCTTTTTTTTCCACTCTCAGGTATTTTTGTTCATTGCATACTGAAAAGCTAGCTCTTGTCTCATACACTTCCATAAATAAAGTACCTCTCTGCTTTTCTTCCAGTAAGAGGCAACATTAGGAGTGTACTTCAATAAAAATATTATCTCACAGAATCCCACAGAATCACAGAATCCCAAGGGTTGGAAGGGACCTCAAAAGATCACCTAGTCCAACCCCCCTGCAAGAGCAGGGTAACCTAGAGTACATCACACAGGAACTTGTCCAGGCGGGCCTTGAATATCTCCAATGTAGGAGACTCCACAACCCCCCTGGGCAACCTGTTCCAGTGCTCTGTCACTCTTACAGTAAAGAAGTTCTTCCTGATGTTAACGTGGAACTTCCTATGCTCCAGTTTACACCCGTTGCCCCTTGTACTATCACTGGGTATCACTGAAAAAAACCTAGCTCCATCATCCTGACACCTACCCTTTACATATTTGTAAACATTGATGAGGTCACCCCTCAGTCTCCTCTTTTGCAAGCTAAAGAGACCCAGCTCCCTCAGCCTCTCCTCATAAGGGAGGTGTTCCACTCCTTTAATCATCTTTGTGGCTCTGCGTTGAACTCTTTCAAGCAATTCCCTGTCCTTCTTGAACAGAGGGGCCCAGAACTGGATGCTCCTCCCATTATCAGATGTGTTTTCATTATTGCCTCCTGTGCAATAGTCACATAACAGATGGTTGTTCCTTTACATCATATCTCATTTATTAAATACCAAACAATTCTGAATGAAGCCACAGCTGTACCTTAAATAAACCCCAATGGAATGAATGTAAATGCATCCAGCACGATCTCATCCCCATTGTTCCAATTAAAAATACTTAAAGAAAGATTAATTAGATTTTATTCAGAATTTTCAATCAAGATTATTAGTATCACTTAGCACCTGCACAATTCTCTTTTTACAGTTTTTTTTTACAATGATTTATTAATCTTGAAATACTAAATTTCTCAGCATCTTGAATTAGGATATTTCAGTCTTGAAGCACAAATTATCCCACAGTTTACAACAGAATTGGGCTGCCTTTCTCAGCATTTAACTTCTGGAGTCTCTGGAAGGCTACATTTTTTATCAAATGCTACATAATGGAAGTCATTATGATTAAATCATAAGATATCGTATAACCATGTCAGAAGCAAAAGCAGTAACAAGTTCCGACCTGCAGTGTTGAAAACAATTTACTGATTCCACAGACTAAAATAGTCTCCTGGATAAATTCAACAAAACAAAAAGAAACTACATAAAATTATTTTTTTTAATATTAGATATATATCCAGTCAGTGTGATATAACCAAAAATCACCTTAGCGCTATCAAAGATACACTGTGCTGCATGTCCAGCCTATGAAAAATGCCCTAATATGACGTGAATGTAAATGTGGCATAATGTTAAAATCCTCAATTTCCTTTGTATAGCAGAATTTGCAAATATTCATCTATTTTAGTTTTAATGCTTTTTCTTTTTTTTTTTTTTTTTGTTAATAGAATACTGTAAAAAGATACATAAGTACATAATACTGGCATTCAGTATAGTCTAGATATGGGGGAGGAAGGTATTTAACTTTCTCAAAGGTTTATATAGCATGATACTTAAGGATGTGTAAGTCTTTTCATAGTAATATATCAGACTGAAGACTTTATGGAGTGGACTGAGGAATAGTTTCAAACCCTGCTGCTCTTGATCTGCCATGTCTGTGAATTTTGGTTGTTGTATAGGCAGCTGGGTACTCCACAGTGAAAAATACGCTTAACTAATACATACCCAACCCACAACCTGCCTTTAAATAGTTCACGATGACTATAATCACTAATCATTGTGCTTCAGGAATGCTTCAAATGAGAGAAGATGGTATTACGTTCTCGCAAGACCCTGGAAATGCATCTTACTCTTTTCTAGTTCGCAGGGCTAAAATGCGTAGCAATAGTAGTGCCATTTTCCCTCAGTTTTTTCAAAAATAAGAATGGATTAGTTGGGAACATTAAGTCGAATTCAGCCTTTTAGATGTCCTTGTAGGAAAATTGCACATGATAGAAATTCTAGGAAAATGTTTACATTAAATGTTATTTTTATTGAAGAAAAAAGTGATCGAAGAATGAATAGTTAGTTGCTTAACTTCAAGTGGTTATGGTTTTCTGCTGGGAGACCACATACACCCTGAATAAGCATAATGTATTAGATCCCTGATGTGTTTTGAAATAGTAATTTTTGAAGAGTTAAAACCTTTATGGACAAATCAGAATGGAGAACAACTAATAAGAATAATGCGTATTTGTGAGAAATGCTTAAAAGATAAGTGCAACCAAATCCTTAATACTGGCTGAAATCCAGGATGAGGTCCGCACTCCATCCAGAGGGATATGCATATGGCCATCATCCGCATTTGCCTACCATTGCCACTGTTAGGTTAAAAGGACTGCCTCAGGCATAAGGCCTCTGAGAACCTGCACACTCTCTTGTGCCCATGTGGTCAAGCCATGGAGCATGTTATGAATATAGATCCCCTCATCTCTCTGATGCTCTTTTTGGTAACTGTATGCGACAGAAAGTAACCCAACAACTCACAAAGAAATCTAGTGATAGATGTCCTTTTGGCTCTAATCGGCCTGTGTTTCTGACTCAAAATACTCAGGGACATGAAGAACGACCTGGTGCCCCAGATCTGTACCCTTTTCAAAAGCTACATTTCTTTCAGGTACACAGCATATCTAACAGCTGTAGATGAAAAAAAAAGAAAAAGAGCTTAAACAACAAAGAACATTGTTACATGTTTTGTTCTTTTGTTTATCCCAGCACAGTTTTCATCAGAGGTGCTACATGTATGCGTTTTAACTCACACACAGAGAAAAGAAGTCTACAGAATTCTTACCAGCTACAACACTGATCTTTCTTTTTTTTTCAGCTTCAAAATCAGAAAAGCTAATGGGAGTACACAGCTCCAAGAGAGAGCAGCACCAAAGAACTATTTCATTACAATTACAAGCCACAGTACAGCTTAAGAGTTTTCTTAATGGCTACTGACCTGGGAATCACACAAAGTCTCAGTTATTACTTAGATACAATGACAGAAGTCACTGACAAAGCACCCTGGTTCATGACAGTTTGTTATTTTCCTGTTTATAAATACATTGAATTTTCCATTTATGCAATATGACCATTAGTTTCCTGGATATTCACTGTATGTGAGTGAGCCATACTGCTGTTTTTTTACTGTCTTGAGTACATGTAATTGGTGCTGCCCCTGTGAACCTGCTTGATTCTTTGAGAAAATTAGATGGCTTGTGAGGACAAGATAGGTCAGTGTCACTGATAACATCCACATGACAGGGCCAGACCTGCAGCTGGAATATTGCCACAGCCAAGATAAGTGATTAGGAGAGACCAAAGACATGAACACAGCAGAAGTTCTGCATTAAACAGGTGAATTCTTTTGGTGGAGGAAGTTTTTTCATGAAGTTTTGAGCAGCTTGAGTTTGCAGACACCTCTGTTTAAAGAGAAAATCGCTTCTGATGTTTTGTGTCATAAAGCAAATTGCCTATAAAGTTGTCTTGGACAAACTTTGTCTTCATTTTAATAATTAAGGTGTATATTAGTGTGATAGGTTGATCCGAGCTGGACAGCAGATACCCACCAAAGCCACTTTATCACTCCCCTCCTCACCTAGACAAAAGACAGAAAGTAAAATGAAAGCCTCATGGATTGAGATAAGGACAGAGAGAGGTTACTCACTAGTTACTGTCACTGGCAAAAGACTTGACTTGGGGAAACTAGTATAATTTATTAACAATCAAATGAAATCACAATGAGAAATGAAAACAAACCTTAAAATATCTTCCTCTCACTGCTCCTTTCTCCCTGGGCTCAACTTTACTCTTATATTCTCTCTTTCCCCACCACCCCGAGCAGCACAGGGGGATGGGGAATAGGGATTATGGTCAGTTCATCACATGTTGTCTTTGCTGCTCCTTCCTCCTCAGGGAGAGGACTCCTCGCGCTCTTCCCCTGCTCCAGTATGGGGTCCTTCCTACAGGAGACAGCTCTCCACCAGCTTCTCCAATGTGAGTCCTTCCCACAGGCTGCAGTTCTTCACAAACTACTCCAGCGTGGGTCCCTTCCACGGGGTTCATCTTTCAGGAACAGGCTGCTCCAGTGTGGGTCCTTGTGGGGTCACAAGTCCTGCAGCAAACCTGCTGTAGCTTGGGCTCCTCTCTCCAGGGGGGCCACAGCTACTGCAAGGAGCCTGCTCCAGTGAGGGCTTCCCACAGGTCCCAGACTCCTTCAGATATCCCCCTGTTCCAGTGTGGGGTTCTCCACAGGCTGCAGGAGGAGATCTGCTACTCCATGGACCTCCATGGGCTGCAGGGGTACAGCTGCCTCACCATGGTCTGCACCACGGGCTGCAGGGGAATGTCTGCTGTGGTACCTGGAGCATCTCCTCCTCTCTTCACTGACTGGTGTCTGCAGAGAAATTTCTTTCATATATTCTCAGTCCTCTCTTCTGCCTGGAGTTGCCATTGCACAGGTTTTTTTTTTTTCCCTCTGAACTATGCTATCCCAGATGTTCTACCACCTTTGCTGATGGGTTCAGCTTTATACAGTTTGTAACCACAGAATTAATAATTTCAGTAAATGCACTCTCTTACGCAGTTTGTTTATGCAATTTGTATAACTCTGGGCTAAGAGCAGGTTGGCTGCTCCTATTTTTATCCTGAGACTCAAGTGTAGAAGTGATCAAAGGTCTCGAACCAGAATTCAGACTGAATTCTTCCCTCTTCCCCATCAACCTCTACTTGTACACACACTCATTGCCTATATAATGCTTCAAAATACCTATTTGGTGTTTATGACAGTCTAGAATCAAAACTGAAGATGATGAGCCATAATGTATGGGAAAAAAAAACAACCACTAGGAGATAGGGAAGATAAGGGGATTTTGGTGCTCTCTCCATCATTTAGATTGATCAATAGAAGAACATGCTCCAGTGTCACATGAGATATTTTGTGACTGTGAAGCTCATCCATTTAATCCTGGTTGTATCTCTTTCTTTTATATTATATAGTCTGTACACGTAAGTATAACCCCTGAAATTGAGTTTTTCTTGTTGAAAGGTAGCTGTATAATGCCTGATTACTTCCACGCTATTTCCCCTGCAAATCTTCAACCTTTAATGGACACCTTTCTGGTATTGGTCACCTCAAGCAGAAAATCAGAGTGGAAAAGATAAGGCCAATTACTCCTTATATAATCCAGGGCTTAACTGTTTGTGAAGTTTCTAGGAAGAATCTGATTGCAGGTTCTTTCAGACTATGATGAACCAAAGCACCCCTATCAACCCTCTCTGCTTTCAAAAACTGATCAGTAATTAGCCAAAATCAAAACCTATTGCTGATAGATTCTTTCTAAGTGTCATCTCTTCTTCTCCAGCAAACCCCACTTTCTTCATGTTTTTATAACTGCTTAAAACTTCAAGTGTTGGCACACTAAATGATGACATGGATTTAGCCCCTGAATTGCAGTCTTGTTTTCAGTTTATTATGCAGCCAGGTTTTCTGAACTTTTTTTACACATACAAGTTTATGCCTGATCATATTCCAAATAAAGTAATTCCTCTGACTCCTTAACTCTTTCACTGAATAAAAATTCACCAGATTTCAAAGATCTGCATGAAAACAGCGTGGTACTGTACTTTACCACTGTCAGTGGTACTGGTCTTCAGCTGAATCGTGTGCGTTTAACGCTTTTCCAAACCAGGCACTCAGTGAAAAAACGCCTTCGGGAAACATAACGGGCCAGGGATAGCTTAAATTCAGCGCTGTGAAAGAAGACAAATATGCTGCCTTAGACAGCCAAAAGCCTAGCTGATTTGTACCCAGACTCCCTCTTGCCACAGTTCCTATTGAACCATAAGTGCTTGCCCAGGGCAGAGAAATAGGGGAATATGAGGAGGCTGCATTTCAAAGTCATTCTACCTTTACAAAGAAAGAATAGCCACTGATTCAGACACTGATTATACATGGCAGTTTTATACCCTAAAAAAAAAAAAAAAAAAAAGAAATTCCCTGCAGATTAGATATAGCTGCATGCATTTTTCATTTCCAATAGCCAGGAAACTAGGTTGTCCTAGATCATCTATCTTCTACTTTTTTTTTTCCGTTCATACCCAGAGCCTGGAAAAAGAAGCAAGCAAACAGTCATGAGAAAGTCAGCCTTGTCATAATTAATGAAATATCACTTCAAATGTCAGCTAGCCAAACATATCATGAACATTTCTAATCTATCTAAATACTGCCTCATAAATTGTAGCTCTAGGTATGATATTACCTTGCATTTAGGACAGTTGATATGCCATTGTCTATTGCAGCAGGCTCATTGCACAAGAGTGGCATTCTGAGGTCTGCTTTCTTTTAGTGTGTGCTAGAAATAACACTAAAGGCAAAAGTCTATTTCAAGGATTTCTTTTCAAAAAGGTAATGGTTTTGTAAACTTGTCTTTCCAACTTAAAGCAAGGAAGATTTTGGTTATAACTACTTGTTCTCTGCATTGTTTCATTGAGTGAATAATAGTTTTTCACCTAGAAATAAGATATATTAGAAGCAAAATGGTGTCGTCAATCTGTAAATAGTTTTTCATGTCAGTAGCTAAAAAAGTTTTAAGTCCAGACCTCACAATATTATGTGCATACTTATCCATAGTAGCGTTTGCAGTGCAGTTGAAACCTTTATATTCTGCACAGGTCAGTGTGTAACTGGAACTGCTGAGGTAGGATGTAATATATTTTTGAGGTAATTTCCTGCCCAAAGAAACAAGCAGGTATAAGAAGTAACCATATTCCTGGGCTGCCTGCCTGCTCTGTCAGTTTCCCAAGTTGTCTTATGGAAAGTAAAATATGGCAGAGAAGTAAAACAGTATAGGACATGAACATGGCCAGGAAATAAGATTTTGCTTTGTTTTCCTTCTGCTCTAGCTTTGCTAAATTTTGTCCTATGTTTTAAACAACAGCAGGTACTAGTAGGTAAATAAAAGCTTTTATTTTCATGTCTAATAATAGTATATATTTTGCATTTGATATCAAACAAAAGGGCTAAATTCTGTTTCTCTTGAAATATGAAATAAGCATTATTTGCTTTGGTGCCATATCTATTACAATTTTTCATTTTATCCAGTTCCTGAAGGTCTGTTTAAAGAGGATGAAAAGTGGTAAGACATCAGTGTCCTGTATCTACTAACTAATTAAATCCTGCTTGAAATAGAACAATTTTTTGGTGACGACCTTCCTTTTCTGTAAGTCTACACATAAAGTTTGTACAAAACTGTAGACTGGGGATCTCAGTAACATATTATTCAACTGATTGAAATATGATAATTGAAAGGGGGAATCTTTCCTCTGACTGACTCAGGCTAGGTTAACAGCACAAGGCAAGCCATTGCAATAGAGATAAGCATAAAATTTTTAGCAGATTGTGGGTTGCTTTTTTTTGTGTTTGTTTTTTTTTTTCTCTTGAGGGAATTTCCATTTTAGAAAAAAGAGCAAACTTATATGAAAGTTTTATCCTAAAAATATTTTGTTTCCTTTGACTGTTCCTGAACAGAAAATATTCCACTGTATTAAAAAAAATGTCATTGCTTTTCTTTTGTTTCACAATGCTCAAGGAATCGATGATTCAAATACCCAAGCAAGTAAACTTGAAGTTAAGATCATTTAAAAAAGAAAGACTAATAATGAAGAAGAGCAATCACCTGTTGTGTTACCTCTTTTCAAAGGAAAGAAAGCATTCAACCTAGTTATAACCCTCAGGCAGGAAATGTAATAATGTTAGAAGCTATGTAAAGACTGTCAAATAATAAAAATTTTAGAAAATTCAAAGCATACATAGAATAAGTGATACCCCAGCACTGCAAGAAGTGCTGCTGTTCAGAATCTCATGCAAAGAAAGAACGAGAAAAATATTATTAGTTTTACTTAAACAATTAACAGCAATAAACATTAATACGTATTTGAAAATCACTGGCCTGCTTAATGATCTTTAATATGAATTAGAAACAGTCTTAAGGGGAAATGCAAATGGAAGCTCTGTATTATCGGTATATTGCAAATTACATTAACAGATTCTGTTGCTGGAAATTTTTTGAGTGAAGGTGGAATGAATACTGCAATGTTAACTCCCCTGTCTCATCTCAGGAAACCAGCTGTAACTAATTTCCTCATTGAACTTTAATTACAACAATTAAGGGGTATGGGAACATTTTGCACCTCAAAAAAAATCTGGGCCACACTTTTGTGATTATTCTTCACTTTCATTAACAATAAAAATTCCTTGGCTCTAATAATACTTGCAAGACAGATTGGATTGAACTCCCAGTTAGAGACGCACAATAAGAGTCTTTTCTATAATTTTTGAAGACAATCCAAAAGGCTATAAACACTTCATTAATTCTTCATGCTTCCCAGTATGCTGTCAGTCAAACTCATAGCATTTAGTAACAAAATTAAAGGGCGGCTTTTCAGCCTAAGTTTTCAATATGCTTTTATTAATTAGCAATTCAGGCTTATATCTAAAAAGTGACAATACATCAAAACAGAATAAGATTATACTTCACCCTTTTAAGCTGATTCTGTAAAGGATGCATTGAACAGGATCACACAGTTACAGTATAGAAAGATGTATTTTTTTTTTTCACACGAGACTGAAGGGGTGATGACTGGGATACAGCACCATTAGCACACTTTTCTGTCTTTCAAGGGCATGAGCTTTCTGGTTAAAGTGAATATTTTGCTATGGGTATTTAATCACTATCTGGATTCAAGCAAAGGAAGACTTACTCGTATTTCCTCCAAATAACTAGAATAATAGCTGCTCAAAGCAAGAAGATAGGGAAAACAATAGTCCTGTATTCCATTTCTATGTTTGCCAGAAGAAAAAAAGTTATCCTTGACTCTAGAGTTTATTGGCATCAAATCTCAGTTTCAAGCTCAGCCTTCCAGCTTTTTCAGGCAGACTTTCTGTTGACATTATTCGTTCCTGATTGCTCATACTTTTAATTCAATTCATCGAATTTATAAACTACATACTTGGAATATGTAATTATATATGCACAAAAATTTACATACTGGAGGATATAGAGCACTATCTTTCTTTTTGTTAAGAAATAGAAGGAAGAATGGCCATGGAACTTTTTTGTCTGATAAGTATATTCAGATTTCTAAACAGCCCAAGAATGAAAAAAGGAGTTTGGTCCCGACTATTATCAAATGAAGGAAAGCAGAGACACAGTGAAACCTTCCTTTAAGGCAATTCCTGAAGTTGCTGAAGCATAAAAGCAGTGTGTACAGAACAGAACTGAAAGAGAAAGGAAGAGGAGCTTTTGAGCTTCCAGATGATGACAAAGGATTTTTTCTGCATGTTAGTCACTAGGCTGCCCTGCTACCAGGAGACATTGTCACGTAAGGTGATGCAAAGAAGCTTTTTTGTATTATTCTACTTGGATCTTTGGTGAACCTGTAAAGAACACATGCAGAGCCAAGGGACTGAGTGTCTGCTTGCTTAAAAGTCCTCTGGGATTTTGAGATTGTCCTGTTCACAAGCCCTGAACTGTGAGTGGAGTTTGTTGGATTGATAAGAGAAAAGATATGGATAATGAATATTTCACAACAGAACATGAGAATTTTGGTAATGAAATATTATTACAAGAAGTAGGTTGATGTAAATTATTTGCCATTCATGTATTTATATATATTTCTCTTTGGTTTTCCATTTCAGTGCTATTATTTTTTGCTTTATCTGATTAGTATTCCTTATGATATACTCTGTATAGATTTATGAATAGAGAATTGCTACTCTTTAATAGTGCCAGGAAAGGAGCTTGGATGAGGGCTGGAACTAATGATAATTGACTGGATGGTTATGACTGCGCAAGGACAAACGTCTTTAGCTTAAAGTTTTAATAGATGTCTACACAGAGAAATCACATAATGATCAGCCCTAGCTAACAAAGGAACCCTCTACAGCCCATCTCACACTGTCTTTCCCCCTTTATTCTTATTGCCTGGCGCATTCTATCAAAGCTACTGCAAGATAATTTCCTTTGTATTTAAAGCCTTCAGAATCCATGTCATCTCCAAAATAATAACAACAAACACTTTGTAAAAGGTCATCAGATTAAAAGCTTGTGACATGCAGGCAGAAAAGAGAAATACGCTGCAGTGTAATTTTAGCTAGCATATTCCATCCCTTCTCCTACATGTTTTCTTGCAGACATCTCTCCCACAATTTGTAGGTAATAGAGCCCTTTCTCCAAAATGATCCTTTAGCTTCACTAAGTAGAGTGAGCAAAAGCAGAAATGAAATTAATCTGAATAAACATATATATTTGTTAACAGACTTTTGTACCTAATCAAATTATCTGCATCACTCTTACAGTAATTAGAAAGGAACAGACATTTCATGGCAAGGGGGTTTGAATTAGATGATCTTCAAAGTCGCTTCAAACCCAAACCATTCTGTGATTCTGTGATTTCCAGGGGAATTTTGACTTATCCCAAAACAGACGTCTAACATGCTTCAAACTGATTGTCCTCAGAAGGTTTCTATTTCTCCATTGCTTCTAGTGGGACTCAGCTTTGACACCATTTCCCACAGTATTCTCCTGTAGAAACTGGCTGCTCATGACTTGGACAGGGGTACTCTTTGCTGGGTAAAAAACTGGCTGGATGGCTGTGCCAAAGGCAGATGGTGTATGGAGTTAAATCCAATTGGTGGACGATCACAGGTGGGCTTCCCTAGGCTCAGTATTGGGGCCAGTTCTGTTTAATATCTTAATAAGTGATCTGAATGAGGGGATTGACTGTACCCTCAGTAAATTTGCAGGCAACACCAAGTTGGCTGGAGTGTTGATCTGCTGCTGGAGAATAGGAAGGCTCTGCAGAGGGATCTGGACGGGCTGGCTGGCTGGGCTAAGGCCTCTTGTAGGTTCAACAAGGCAAAATGCCAGGTCTGACACTTGGGTCAAAACAACCCAAGGCAATGCAACAAGCTCAGGGAAGAATGGCTGGAAAGCTGCTGATGGAAAAGTGTCTGAAGGTGTTGGTCAACAGCCAGCTGAACATGAGCCAGCTTGTGCACAGGTGGCCAAGAAGGCCAACATCCTGGCTTGTATCAAAAATAGCATGTCCAGCAGGACTATGGAAGTGATCATCCCACTATACTCAGCACTGGTAAGGCCACAGCTCAAATCCTGTGTTCTGGGCCCCTCACTACAAGAAGGACATTGAGGTGCTGAAGCATGTCTAGAGAAGAACAACGGAGCTGGTGAAGGGCCTAGAGCACAAACCCTATGAGGAACGGCTGAGGGATCTGGGTTTGTTTAGGCTGGACAAACGGGGGCTCAAGGGGGACCTTATCACTCTCTACAACTACCTGAAAGGGGGTTGTAGTGAGAATGGAGCAAGGAGGTGGCTGATCAGTTTTCCCAATTAACAAGTGATAGGACAAGAAGCAATGGCCTCAAGCTGCACCAGGGGAGGTTTAGACTGGATATTAGGAAAAATTTCTTCGCCAAAAGGGTGATCAGGCATTGGAACAGGCTGCCCAGGGAAGTGGTGGAATCACTATCCCTGGAAGTGTTCAAAACCATGTATATGAGGCCCTTAGTGACATGGTTTAACGTGGAGTTAGCAGTTCTGGGGTAATGGTTGGACTTGATGACCTTAAAGGTGTTTTCTAACCTAGTGGATTCTATGATTTTGTGGTTCTATATAAGACCAAAGTTTAAAACAATGTACTATTCCAAAACTTTAAACCTATTACCAGCATATTGGTTTTGACTCTAAACTGTTCCACCATATCAGTCAGATTTCCAGCTATGTTTGTGAAAGAATAATCACAGAATCACAGAATCCCAAGGGTTGGAAGGGACCTCAAAAGATCATCTAGTCCAACCCCCCTGCAAGAGCAGGGTAACCTACAGTACATCACACAGGAACTTGTCCAGGCGGGCCTTGAATATCTCCAGTGTAGGAGACTCCACAACCCCCCTGGGCAACCTGTTCCAGTGCTCTGTCACTCTTACAGTAAAGAAGTTCTTCCTGATGTTAACGTGGAACTTCCTATGTTCCAGTTTACACCCATTGCCCCTTGTCCTATCACTGGATATCACTGAAAAAAGCCTAGCTCCATCATCCTGACACCTACCCTTCACATATTTGTAAACATTGATGAGGTCACCCCTCAGTCTCCTCTTCTCCAAGCTAAAGAGACCCAGCTCCCTCAGCCTCTCCTCATAAGGGAGATGTTCCACTCCCTTAATCATCTTTGTGGCTCTGCGCTGGACTCCTTCAAGCAATTCCCTGTGATAATATTTAGTGTTCTCAAGATAGAAACTGCCAAAAGTCTCCTGGCTTTTTTTTTTTTTTTTTTTTTTTTTTTAACACAGCTCATTATTATGGTGACTCACTGGAATAATTTTGCAAAACTCTATCACTACATTAGTAGTCCCTACTTTAAATAAACAACCAAGCGAAACAAAACAGAACAAAACCAGCCTCCACCACCATTACCTTTTAATTTATGTATAAAAAAACCCAGATATGTCCACACTGCAGAATAAATCAGTGAAACAGAAGCATACCAGTATATTGAATCCTTTGCAGCTCAGACCTTATGTACTCCATGGGGTTTTATTTCAGAGTAGGTATAATGTGATATCCCAGGAGGAATGTCCCTGCCATGCATGTGGGTTGAGACTACTTTGTGTGCATTAGCTGGTGTGTGAACCAAGCCAACAAACAGGGAATGGAAGCTTCTGTGCTTTCCCTTCAAAAATAGAGTATTGGTCATAACCAAAAGGCTATAGTAAATGCAGAGTATTGAGGACTCTTTTTTTTTTTAGTGAAAGAACACTCCTTATGTCAGGGAAAAGTATTATTTTTGCAATAAGCAATGCTGCTCTACTGCATTCAGAGAAAAATATTTACTTGTTCTCATATTTAAATAATTTGAAAACAAACAAAAAAAAAACAATATTAAAGTTGCAAAGTAAAAAGTTAAAGGAAAAGTGAAACAGAAAAGTAGGGTTTGTTACTTTGAGTATTCCTATTTTAATAATCCTTTTTCCCTGGTTTTCATGCAACAAAATGAGTTAGGATGATTCGTTAGTGGTCCTAGAAAGCCTTCACAGATAATATAATGCTATCTGTTGCTTTCACAAATATAATGGAAATATATTGGAAAACATGAAACCAGACAATTTGAATAATGTCAGAAAGAGAAAAAACCTGATTTTATTCCAGCATTCAGTGACAGGCAGACAGTCATCAGATGGACATCTCCATGTGAATTAGCAATCTAGGTTCCTTTTTAGGAAAACAATCTGGATGCCAAAAGACCCCATCCCAAAGCAAAAAAGATGACTCACAGCCCAGCAGTCCTGCATGTTTTCCTCACATCACTTCTTCTGTCTTCCAAACATCTGACTTTTATGCTTTTTATGCTCTATGCCTTTGTCAGTCTGCATTTAAAGTTGATAAGATATACATTTTTAAAATTAAAGAGGTTCTTTTACTCACGCGTCTTTATTCTGTCATAGCATTTTCTGGCACAGTGTTGTCTGCACCATCTGTATATAAATTAGTACTGGAATGCAGAAGTGAACTTTTAACAGTGGTGACATATTTAGCTAATACAAATTAATCTCTCTGATGTTAAGGGATGTAGGGTGGGGGTGGGTGGGGGTGGGTAGGGGTGGGATGAGTGTCTGGATTAAGGTCTCTTGGCCAGCTCAGAAATTTCAATAATTTTATAAATAATCTTTCTCCCCCTGTCCCAGAAGTGGAGGAATTTGAATAGAAAAATCAAGTTCTACTTATTTACTTGTAGACTAAGAAAAATAAAAGTTGACATTTGAACCCCAAAGATAAGGATAATCATATTCATACACCAATTTTTACACTGATAGACTCCTTCTATGCTTCTGTGATTTCATACTGATCAAATTTGTTCATTTGCTTTCTTAGCTTTCTTCCTGATAATACTCTGCTTCAGCCCTTACATTTAAAATTCGTGGGGAAAGGCATTCATTACCTATTACTTTTCAGAGTAATAGTACTCTTCGGAGGTGATTTTAAGGCTTGCTATATTTATTTAAAGAAACAAAATAGCACTGATGAATGTCCAAACAAAACAGGAGAGGATGTCTAAGCAGGCATTTGCTTCTCCATCCAGCAACCAGGATTTCTTGAGTAACCCAAAAGGAAGCTGGATCCTGACTTGCTAGATGCCCCTTCATATAATCAAGAATGGAAGTCCTGATCTGACAGCTCATGACATATATGATAGAAAAAAAATATAATAAGATGTAAATTAATTATTAATTGTTTCCAAGGCAAATTGGGAATTGCAATAGAAAAAGCCAGACACCAGTACTAAAATCCACTAAGTACCAGGCTGCACAGTCCAAAGTGACCATCCACATAGCATATACTCAGCCTTCACATTGTCCTCTATATCCATGATTGCCCAGCCTCAGCCAAAGCTCCCTATCTCCTTCAAGCAGCCAAGAGGAGACTACACAGTTTGGAATGTCAGTTGACTTGAAAGGCACATGTCTACTTCTATATTCAACATTAGAGAATGACAACTAGCACATCATTGTCTACCCTATTAAACTGTAGATATGTCTGTCTTGGTTTTACATGGCACCAAACAATTCCCCAGTGCTGTTTAGGAGTTAGACACAGAAAACTTCTAAACTGATAGTTTGGACATGCTCATTTCACCTTGGAAGCTAAGAGCAGATGAAGACCATTCTGTTCCAGGCTTAAGCCCAGAGGACATATATTGGTACCTTTAATCTTTTTTACAGATACAGCCAATAAATCCAAGTCCTGATAATCTAATCAGATACATCTTCATATGTGGGAAAAATCCACAGGAAGTTCTCTTTAATATCTTCAGCATTTGAAGTAGTCAATGTAGGATTAGTGGGTCAGAGAGCAAAAGTCAAAGGCTTACTAAACAGAAGAAAGGACCAACACAATGATTTTGATGAAATATATAACTTTTTTAAATTAGTTACTTCAGTGACAATTTCTTCTGCTTGCAGAAAAACATCCATTGTAAACTTGAAGGATGTTAACAAGTAGTAGGTTTTGTTTTCTTTATTTTTGTGGACACGTAATGACACTATAAGGATACTTTGCTTAACTTTAAGGCTCAAGAACATTTGTTTAGCTTCCTTGCCTTCTTCTGAGTAGTTTTGCCTCAGGGTACAATGCAAAGAGCACTTTGTGTGCAATCATTCTTAATGGACTACTGGCTATATCTACAGAGTCTATGCTCTTGAAGTCCAGAAAGTATCTTAAATGTTTTCTATCCACAAAAAAAAAATTAAAAAATAAAGGTTTCTAGTTCACTTAGACTGTATATTAATGCTTGAACTCTGGCCCTCTGGGAATATTTGGTCAGCATATAACACTGTATGGATGTTAAAATTATCTACAATTTTGGACCTGAGCAAGAATTTTTCAGGGTGTTTTACTCATATGGGTAATTTTATAGACAGTGTTAAACTGCTTGCAAATAGCAATCTACTGTGTATCTTTCACATTTTCTGCCCTTTCATATATTTTAGCTCCCCTGGTGCTAAGTGCTTGCTAATAATTTTAGTCCCCATTCTAATACTGAAAGCCTGAAGCTCTGAAAGCAAAGAGAGAAAATACTAACAATGTCACTAATGTCTGTTCCTGCAGAACTCTGGCTTTAGGAAAGGGCTGTAGAGATGACTTTTTGCACCCTGAAATTATCTTTCCACCTGAGTAGGCAAACATGCACACACACACTCTCATTTAATCATTGTACATCTCAAGTTCAGTGCCCTGAAGTGATCACCATTGTGTCTGTAAATGTGTATGGATAATTTCAAGGTGACTCTGGGCATCTTACTCTCAGGTATACTCAGACCCATCAAAACAGCAGGCATGACCTCAGCAAGCAATACTTTAGCAGTCCATCTGTCCTCCTCTTGAATCAGTGAGCTGTTCTGGCTTGTGTCTCTGACCATCCCAGTGGGCAATTTCTTGAGATGAGCCTTAACATTGCTTGTTAACTTGATAGAACTGTAGAACGGTTTGGGTTGGAAAGGATCTTAAAGATCATCTAGTTCCAACCCTCCTGCCATGGGCAGGGACACCTTCTGCTAGACCAGGTTGCTCCCAGCCCTGTCCTGCCTGGCTTTGAACACTGCCAGTGATGGTGCATGCACAGCTGTCCCAGTGTCTCACCGTCCTCACAGGAAAAAATTTCTTCTTAATGTCTAATCGAAACCCAACTTCTTTCAATTTAAAGCAATTCTTTCTGGTGGTTCACCACTGCTGGGAAGACCCACGTGCCTTCCCTGCTCCAGTGTGCAGACTTCTCTGCTCACACAGAGCATACATTTGATATATCAACAGCACAAAATAAACACTGCCAACGAAAACCTGAAATCAGAAGTGCTTTGTCCTTAGTAAATCAGGATCTCTGCTTTGAGTGTAATGTCCCAAATAATTAAGTTTAATTTTAATGAAGTTGCTTTGTTGGTAAAGGTCAATGCTGTTGACACAAATGCTGAAGATCAAAGTAGCTTGTTTGTTCAAAAGTCTGAACTTTTGAATTGATGATATATATTAATAACCCTTAGTGATCACAGTACATAAATACTAAGATGGAATTCACTAATCTCCCTCTATTTATTAGAGTTCTGAAACAAATCATGGACACTTTCAGAAAATGTCTGAGGGCTAGTGTATTACATATTGCCAGTGGTTTATTTCATCATAATTATTACAGATTAAGTTTCTGTATTTTTCTAAATTGTCAGGAACTACGAATTAATTTTATAAATTATATATTTGTAACTTTCAGAGTCAGAGTTTTAAAAAGTAGTTGCTATGGAAGATTGTACCTGAAAGTCATAAAGCAAATTTTCCTGGTTTAGGTTTATAGAGATAGAGGCAGCAGACCCCACATCCCTATCCTGTGATTTCTGGATCCTTCATCCAAATGGTCAGGTCTTAACAAGATGCTCCTTGTGAAAAATGTGACTCTCAAAATCTTTGTGTACTGACATCTGTGCTAGTAGGAGTTCTTGGTGAGGACTGAAACAGGGCAGAGAGTAAAATTTTGAAGGTTAAAATAACACAAAGTCCCACAGATTTTAGCAAACTTCCACTATAACTAACTTACACACTAAACAAAATTCACTCAAGCCACAGAAAGAAACTACAGTGAGGTGCTGAGTGAAATGTAAATTGGATTGACTTTCCGTATAGAAAATGGGCGGCTGTTACTCTAGCTGCTTACAGAGGTCATGATAGAAAGAGATCATTAGATGCTACGTGTATCAGAAACTATGCAATTTCTTCTGTTTCCCAGTAATTTTGATCAAACCATTACTTGTTGTGTGTTAAATAAATTAACATATGTTTAGCACAAATACAAGGTGTTGGGAACAAAATTAGTTGAGAGTGATCAAAGGGCACAAAATGACAAAAATGGTGCTTATTCACTAGAAATCACAATCTTGTAGAAAACATAAACTGGATTTTCTCACTTAGGAGAACAGATATGACTTACTGGGTAGTATCACAACTTGGAAACATGATCTGTATGACTTGATGTTAAAAATAAATAGGCATGAACTTTCTAAAAAGAACTGATTGGAAGAGTCATTTTGCATCAGCTATGGCATTATCTGATTCCAAATCACTGATAGCTCAGAAGGAATTCTCTTGAATATTTGTGTATTCTAATGTATGAAGTATAAGATAGTGGATATTACATGCTATCTACTATGAATCGCCAAATTACATTAGAGAACAGGATGTCAGTTTCTCAAACCTTTATCTATGTTGAACAGGGGGAAAAGAGCTGCTTATATTTTGAGACTCTAACCTGAATGGCATAAGCTTCAATTTACATGCTGCGGGTACCCAATAGCCTTACAATATGTAAGCTGCACTTGTGTATTGTAAGTACATACGTACCATAGCAGTCAATTTCCAAGCGCAGGAAAAGTTGCAGCCAACAGCCAAAGTTTGTATCAAACCCTCTATTATAGACAAAGAAAATTTGATCAGTGCACTAAAATTCATGATAGTTTAGGAGCACCAAAGGATCATCTCTTTATGTTTGCTCTCATCGTAGGAATGAAAGCAGTGCATTTCTATTGTGCTAAATGTGACACTTTCCCATAGCTAGAATCAATCATGGGTAAAATCACTAAAAAGGTTTTGAACTAAAAATTGTAAATTATCATTGTTGAAACTTTTAAGAGTATTTTTGCAGCTGTTGTAAAAATCTGAGAATGAGATAGGCTACAGTAGACAACACAATCTATAAAACTTACAGTGGTATAAAAACTCATTTGAAAATAACTTCAAAACATCAACAATATTTCAAAAAGAATATGAGAAATTTGATTCTCAAGACAAGCTTCAAAGCCATTTTTTCCTTCAATGACTCTCACAAACCTTTCCTCCGAGTAACAATGCTAACCTGCATGCATTCAGATAGTGCTTATTCTGAGTAATTTAGCATATTTTGAACATAAACACACTTGCAATATTCAAATGATGATTCCTATGGCAATCATCATGACAGGGAGAAAAACTTCCAGCCAAAGACAAATTTACCAGCAGAGTAGCTTTTAAGAGAGTTCCTCAGTATGGTGTCTTTCCATCTTACACCTCTCCCACCTTCATTCAGAATGGTGGTCTGAATGGTGAAGGGCTGTGCTGCCTAAACCTTTCCTCATAAAGAAAACTTTTCACACGATCTCTTACCACACTTGTTAATATCTTGTCTGTTATAATAAATTTCTTGTATTACTTGCCATTTTCAGTACAACATATCCTTCAGAAAAATTTCTATATGTTAAAAATTGTCACTGAAGGTGATCCCACTAACATTTATGATAGTTTTTTCAATGACTAATTATCTTAATAGCTATGAAAAGCAGTTCTGACACTTTCTTATTGCTCATCATAATTTTTGTAATTTCTTTTTGCAGGGATTGGCTCTCATTATACCTTTCCTTCTTCTATTTCTTATCAGCAGGTATTGTATATACAACTGTGATAAATTTAATGAACAGAGCTCCTTGAATATCTATAATATTTTTTTATATTTTTAACAACTACCTAGCTCTTCACCAAAATCTCTGACAGTAGAAAAAAAAATTCTGCATTCATGAATCCCCCCAAAAGATACAATTTTTTCAGAGCCAGCATCATTTTTTGCACTGCTTTTATTTACTTAGCTGTGCTGATAGTTGTTTTCAAGTTTGTGAAACTGCCTTTCTTATATCATAATTAAATATATGTGCTTCATATGTTGCATAGATAGCTAGACAGGTGTGTGTGCACATATGTGTGCGTTTGCTTGTGAATACATACCCTACATTACTCTATTGGTTTATACCAAGCCATAGCGAATTTTACTTAAATTAAGTTTTGCTTCTGTAATCAAGATGATTTTCAGTGCAGACCTCCCAGTCATAAGGTCCACAAAAAGTTATCTGTGATTATTCAGGTTCTTTCCACCCTTAGTCATTATATATACATAATTAACAAAACTGTCATTACATTCTTTAATGTAATTTGAAAATATCAAATAACGTATTTTATAACAACAGAATGATCTAAACCAGCTTCAAAAGTAACTTATGGTAGGAAGAAGAAGCAAGATAACTTGGTAGCTCTGGAAAATAAAAGATATCTCTTGAAAGGCTTCTACAGCATCATCAGCATAAGGAAAAAAACCCACAAACAAACAAAAAACCCAAACCCACCAAAAACAAACCAAACAAACAAGCAAACAAAACCCTGACATAGATTGAAATCCTCAATATTTGTAAAACCGCTAACGTGCATTTTTTCCCATGTAATCAGTGACTTTGTTCATGGCACCACCATTACTCTTCATGATGTCTTGGCCTTCAGACACAAGGGAAAAACAAAGCTGTCCTTCAAGGGCTGATAACAATTTTCCTGGCCAGAAAGCTATATATAACCTACTTTTGTCTTTTTACATTGAATTTGGCAGGAAGGAAAATTTACGAAAACCTCTGGCTCCTTTAATTCATTTTCAGCATCAACACTCAAAATTAAAAACCTTATTATTTCAATACCCAATCTAGGGAAAAATTTAGCCACTGATTACCATCAGTTATCCATACAGAAAATTTTCCACTTGCATAAGAAGATAAAATTTCACTGGAACAATATTTTTCCACAGCAGTGTGAAAGCTGGACTGTGAGGACTGACAAAATATAATGCCTTGTGAGAGAGAGACCCACAATACTTTCTATGCCTCTTTCAAAATGTCCCTATTTCTTTAACCTTTACACACTGAAGAAAGACACGGCAAGAAATCCCCAGGAATACATATAAATCGTCAGGATACACTGCAATTCTATTTGTTCATATAGCATGTTAATGGTTAATGGAGCAGTTTTAATTTTTATTTTAAATATCCTCCTGTCATTAGCTGTTTCCTTTGTAATTTAGGGAGCCTTAGCAGTAATAAAGGCAGTCATTCCCTATTAATATCCTCTGGTTTACCTTAATACTCACAGTTATGCTCGAATAAAAAGAAAACAGCAGAAGATAAGTTCTTAAGGTCATTTTTACTTCAAGTCATTCCCATCTAGGTCAAGTACTAAAAGAATACTTCTAGGACTAGATTATTTGTGAGTTAGGGTAAAACAACTGATCTGCTGTTGTCATTACGGTATCTCCAAGTAAGTGTATTATTTGTACAATCCCCTGAAGCTGGAAATACAGAAGTATAAAGCACAAGTTTGTTTTATAACTAATTTGAACACATATCATAAGAGTGAATTTAATAATCTCTGATCCACATACAATTTAATATTATTTAATCAATAATTCAGAGGAGATTTGATCTTTTCTTCTAATATACATATAAGCAGTTTTGATAAAACAGGTTACTGGCAATTGACAGCCGTGTGTTTAACCTTAAAGTTAAAATAATAAAAGTATTTTTTTAACTGCTTTCATTTGGACTTTTGAGTGTCATAAGATGCTTCTCTGAATCCTTTATGCATGGAAGAGATAAGTCTTTTTTTTTTTTTTCTTTTTTTTCGGTAAATCTACCAGGATTAATGTATTTGAACATAGCTAAGGGAAAAAACAAAGGCTAATTTCCAGTCTTAGTATGAATCTGCAGGCCTTTTGGAATATTGAAATTAACTGAATTCTTAGAGAATATGGCAGGTGCAGGATTTTATATTTTATGTTGTTTTGTAAAGAAATTTCTTTCATATATCTCTAAATGTAAAAAGAATGAGAAAATGTATTGCTTTGTCAGAAGAAAATCCTAAACCTGCATGCCCAGTTTTATTGGAAAAATAACAACTTCATAGATAAAGAACATTTCAGCTTAAGATTTCCTTATTTAGAAGACATAATTTATCATATTTTATTTGTTTTAATATAATTAAGTTTAATTATATTAAATATAATTAATTTACTTCTGTTGAGTTTTCAACTGAAAAACATTTATGAAGCCCCCAATTTCCCAAGCTGTTTATTATAGAATAATAATGTAGAGATTTGGTGACTGATCAGCACAGGACAAAATATTGTAACCAAATATTTATTAAAACAGTTGACTTTTCAAGACTTCAGTAACTTCACCAAGTATTGCTCAACTTTTTTGTGTCTCCAGGTCATGAATGTCCACTGAGCTGGAACAGCAGTTTTATTTCGCTAAATAAGCATTTCAGATAATTTCCTTTGAGAAAGGAAAGACTTGGACAGTAAGCTCAAAATAATGAATCCCAGCATCCTTATGGGTGTTATTTTCTTTATATTTCCTTTCCTAAAGCTGTGGCAACCTAGTCTTTTTTTCCTTACTTGTAACAATTTCAAACTAAAGAGTACGTAGGAATCACATGTGGCGTCTTGAGTTTTGAATATCTAGAGTTTTTGACATACTGTCGTGACTGAAATGTGTGTGGGCAAGGTGAGCATTCCCCACCTCCCCTTCAACTCCAATGTTGATTTTAAAAGAGCAGCAAGCAAATGAATTCTAAGCTTTAATACTTAGTGGTAAAATTAAGTGAACATTCTGTCACTGCAGAACCTCTGAATTCTTACACCCGCTGCTAATTCCTTTGATTTGTCAGGGAAACGATGAATAACAGACCTTCGATTTAAGGACAATAGCCAACTTTAAAAACCTATTTTTCTGGAAGCAGACAGTTTCATATTGTTTTGTGATCTACCTATATAGTTACGTAGCATGTCTAGTATGCTGGAATACCTTACTCAGCTACTTAGGCATTACATCTATATCGTTTAAGCATTAACAGATACATAGCAGTAATCAAATACATAGTTTTTCAGAAACTAATATGGTAAGTGTCTGAAAATATTTTGTGTTAACTTCATAATCATCTTAATAATGAGATTTATCTCTTGTTATGCTAAGTTACTGGCTGCATGTCAATCCACAGTTTAGTTGTCTTACACTGTCAGCAGGAAGAGGTCTTTTCCAGAAGCTTACATCTCATTCTTTGTGTGCTATGAATGTTGGTATTGCATTCTGCTGTCTCCACTGATAATAAACAGTCCTACCTGTATCTGTTTCTATTATATGAGTAACAGAAACTCTAGTTAATTGCATCTTTCAAGAGCTTATTTACTTCCTTCTTTAATGAAAACTATAAGTAAAGCCATCTAAAATAGTTTTCCTCTGTATTAGATTCTAGAAATTCTCCTGCCATGAACAGGGTAAAACACATGCTCATCAGCCCTTTCCTATTTGATGGCGGTAATCCAAGATGACCATTTTATCTACCCTTTATTCAGATTTATGTTTAAGTTTGGGCTATCTACGTTAATGTCGAAAAATGACAATTTCAATTAGCTTATTGCAGGTTCTTTCAACATATCAGATTTCTTCACTGCTGCTGTCTCTGTCTTCCTCTGTTCTTCTGACTGTTATTCCTAATGAGACCAAACTTATCTCACATATTTACAAGGACTTTCCCAACCTGTTTCTGCCCTTCACTTCTTTTTCCTTCAAGATAAAACTGAAGATCCTGAAGATCGCTCTTTCCCATGCCCATCAGATCCTTGTATTTTTCTCAGGCTTCCATGGGGGAAGATCTCTCCATGGTTTTGCACACCTAGCAACCCTTTGTCACTCGGGAGCAGAAAATCTAATCCAGAACTATTTGCCTACTAAGAGTCTGTTTATCATGGCTAGCTAGATGCAATTTCCAAAATACATTGAGTCAAACCTGTGACAAACTGTCTGACCTAGAACAGCCTTCCACTGGATATTTTAAAAGGAAGATTGGTTGGTGGAAGTGCAGTCCTTTTGTTGAGGCGATTTTGATATTACCTAAGAAGAAGGAAACCTGCTATGATTCTATGATTAAGTGGTGAAACTGTGCTATGTATCTGTGCATGAGAATCTGGCACGGTGAATTCATAAATGATATTTTATCAACATATCATTTAATATGTTTTATACTAGCAAGCAGAGATATTTAAAAAAATCACATCTTGCATATTTCTTCCCACACATGGAATACTACCTCTCAGTCTGGCACAGAGTAGATTTTTTTAATATTCCTTGACTAAGCAATTCAGTAACAATGTCCTTATCCTTCTGAATTAAAGTTTTGTGAGATACAGAATCAAAGAATCATAGAATGGTTAGGGTAGAAAGAACCTTAACTCATACTTTTGTCCCACCCTCCCCCCCATAAATGCACTAAACTCAGGTGAGGGAGTGCCAGGAGGCAACTCCTTGGGCCTAGAAAAACAATCCTAGAGTTCACAGATAAGGGGAGGATACAAAAATACTGTTATAATATATAAAGCTGTCAGCAGACTGTTTTGCCCACACTTGTCTAAACATTCATCTGCGCCAGGAAGGCTCAACTGGAGATCACCCAGCCTCAGTGCACACAACTCTGCCCTCCTCGTACTGGAGAGGAGAAGATAGGCGACTCCAGGAGCCACGCCATGTAGCCCACCTCATCCTGAAAATGAGCAGCAAACCTGGTGGGTTTTTCTTTCTCTGCCTTTGTCTAGAGGGACTGGTTGGTGTCCTCTTTATAGCATTACAGCTGCAAAGGACACCTTGGAAGGTCAAACAGTTCCAGCCCCGCCTCCCAAGGGGAGAGAAAGAAGAGCTCGTCCCTGGGTGGGCTCGAACCACCAACCTTTCGGTTAACAGCCGAACGCGCTAACCGATTGCGCCACAGAGACTGCCCGTTAAGGTCATCTAGTTCCAACCCCCCTGCCATGGGCAGGGACACCTCCCACTAGACCAGGTTGCTCAAACACCTGTCAAATGCTGTATGACAATCTACTTAGATACTACAAATACAATATTTTCCACAGGTACCATATCTTTTTAAAATATACATAGACTCATACTTGATTTTTTATTTTAGTCACTGATGGCCATCGGGTTTATTTGACTTGCTGTAGCTAGTTTTTTATCACAATCAGTGTCCAAATATTATGATTAGGTGTGAGACATAGGAAATTAGTGTGCTGAATTTTCGTTACGCTGTTTACAGTTAATTTTTTCAGGTATACCTTGTGGGCATGCAGTCAATTGCAGAATGACTTTTCATCATCACAAAAGTTCCTAGTGAAATGCCAGACAACAGGGATATAAAAAATAATCTGTGTCCTGAATTCAGTCCAAAACTGTAGAAATCTGTAGACAGACAGAGAAAGAAAAGGCAGAGATTCATGGGATACCACTTTGTAACTTGAAAGAGTTCCCTTACGCCATGCAGTTTTGATTTCATACCTCAATCTCATCTATGCTTATTTTGTGGTAGTGTAACTCCAATGACATACTCATTCAAATTAATATAAATAACACTGACAGCACATTTCATGTCAAAATTATGTTCTTGTATTAACCTATGGTTCTATTTAGTATTTTTTCATTGTCAGTCTTTTATGCTAGATTGAATATGCCCATTGATTATTTATTTTTCTTTATACAACTGAATTTTATCAGATCACATAGTATATGCTCATTATAGCTTTTTGTGCCACCATATCCTGAGTGGCAGGATATGTTCTTTAACAGCCTAAAAAAAAAGCTGAATGCTGTCTTTGGAGTCCATGCTTTTGCTTTACATAGGCCATAAAATTATCTATAAATTAAGACCAAAAAAGTTTATGTGCTCTGTACCATAACTCTTTCCTGCACAGATTATACAGTTAAAAGAAAAATCACTGAGCAGGTGGAAAAAGAGATGGTGTATATCATTTTCATGCTTCTTTTCATAGAAACAATTTAGAAACTAAACAGAGTGAGAAACAGAAGTCAAGACAAAGGACCTCTGCCAGTACCAATAGTTTTGAACACCTCTTGTAGCACAAAATGTAGTTTAATGTTCTATTTTGTCTGGAAGTGTCTTAGTTCTATTGGTTGGCTATGATCACTTCCTCAAATGATAATAAAAACTCCACACAAAACAGTCCCCCTTTTTTCAGCCAAAGAATGTTAAGTTGTTTTGCTGGCTCTTTTGCCCCAAACAGGAGGGTGACAACAGGGAAAAGCATGAGGAAAAAAAAAGGAATTATTCAAGCTTTCCAGGAAGATCCATTGCAAATAATAATAATAATAATAATAATAATCTATTTTGAAGAAACTAAATAGAAAAAAAAAGGTGTCCAACACTGTGCCTGAATTCTTAGATACATAAGCAGATATGGCCCCTTATTTTCAAAATGTGACGAAATGTTCTGACAAATTCCAGTAAATGTAAGGGCTTTAAGCATTTGTCACTAATTCACCATATTTCAAATCCAGAGAGCTTTTTCAGCTGTTGCTAGTCATCCTAGTCAATATGATGACGACAGTTCACTACATGGCATTGCTTTGTCTTTGTTGGTTCAAGTGATAGCAGGAATACAAGCTGAGTCTCAGAAAGTGTGTCCTGAAAACCTTTTTTTAACAGAAGGCTAAATAGAGTTCATATTTTTAGTGTACACTTCTATTGATATTTCAAATATACCTGATCCAAAGTCTTTAACATAGCAATGAGCTGGAAGAATTCTTTTAAATTTACATAGCAGGTTTAGGATTTGAAGTAAAAGCTGTATTCATCCAGCTGATCTCAATCAGTTATCAGCTCTATGCTTAAATGTATAAATTCACAGCAAGAGATTGTTTGCTGGCATATATTGTAAAGTACTGATTTTTCTAGTGATACCTTTTATTCTTGAGATAATAAAACACTTATGAAGGTATTTGATTTACTAATAAGGAAGGTAGTCCATTGTAGATTTGATTTTAAGGAAAAATACATTTCTTTCTGACTAATAGTGTTTTCAGAGAAAGCCCTTCTTTAAACCATTGATTTGATCAATGTGAATTACACAGTTGTGTTGCCTGTCTTCACTGACTACAGAAGAGGACTACCTAAAGATGGTCCTCCAACAGAGGTGTCTCTGATAGGTGGTTTAATTAGAGGAGTAATTCCATGTGAAAAGGTTCTCCACAGTGTCTCTCTGAAGATGATTCGTGCGTTTTTTGAGTAACACTTTCAGGTTGATGCAATGAAAACACCACAAGATTGCTATGTTTCAGGACTTATTAGTGAGAAACACAAATTAGAGGCTAACCCACATAAAGGGAGCCAGTGGAATTCAAGTGAAGTATCCAAAGTTGTAGTCCTACTGCTTTCATTCAGCTGACATTACCTCTGGGCACTCCAATAAGCTGTAAATGCATCCACTTTTTCAAAATAAATGGACATGTTACCATTTTGCTTGTAAACATCCACAGAAACATGTCAGGCTTGTCATGGTTAAGTAATGAAGTGCTCATATTTTGCCTATCTCATTTGAGGACTTCAGTCAAGCCGCTGAACAGAGATCTGCTACAAAACAACCCACAAGGCAATAGCAATCATTATACAACTCCTTTTACCGTTAAGTACTGTAAAAACCTGAAGTGTTGGATGGTCCCAGCTGTAAACTACATGTTCAGTGCAAAGCAGATGGAGAATGGAAGAAGCAACTGAAGTTCGCTATGCAGTAAATATGTGAATTAAATGCTTTTATCGTAGTATTCACTGCAAAACAGCAGAAAGAGGCAGGATAATGTCCAGTCAGGTTATAAAATGTGTTTGTTTGTTTTCCTTCTGAATAGCAGATAACAAGCAAAAAAACCCCTCCAACCCTTCTGTTGTACTGGTCTTTTCTTTGTATTGTGTCTAATGCAATACTCATTATGTAAATTGCACTCTTGCAAAGAAACTTGTTATGTTTATTTTAAAATTTGGATGATACAGCTTGCAGCCCTTTGGCAATACTAATATGGTTTTACAGAAAGCTACTAGCATGTCCTGTGTCTACGTTAGTTGTAGAATCATAACATCATAGAATCGTGGAATGGTTTGGGTTGGAAGGGACCTTAAAGGTCATCTAGTTCCAAACCATTCTACCATGGATGGAAAGGGACACCTTTCTCTAGACCAGGTTGCTCAAAGCCCCATCTAAACTGGCCTTGAACACTTCCAGTGGTGGGGCATCCACAACTTCTCTGGACAACCTCTTCCTGAGCCTCACCACCCTCACAGAAAAAATTTCTTCCAAATATCTAATCTAAATCTACCCTCTGTTAGCTTGAAGCTATTACCCCTTGTCCTATCCCTACATGCCCTTGTAAAAAGTCATAAAATCATAGAATCATAGAATAGTTAGAGTTGGAAAGGACCTTAGTTCCAACCCCCTTTGTCAGGGACACCATACCTTAGACCATGTCACCCAAGGCTCTGTCTAACCTGGCCTTGAACACTGCCAGGGATGGATCATTCACAACACCATTGGGCAACCTGTTCCAGTGCTTCACCACCCTCACAATAAAGGACTTCTTATTTCTATCTAATCTGAACTTCCCCTGTTTAATTTTAAACCTCTTACACCTTGTCTTATCGCTACTGTCTCTAATTAAGAGTGCCTCTCTGGCATCCTTATAGGCCCCTTTCACGTGTGTTGGCACCGTTTAGATATTTGAAGGCTGCTCTAAGGTCTCCTCTGAGCCTTCTCTTCTCAAAGCTGAACAACCCCAAATCTCTCAGCCTGTCTTCATAGGAGAGGTTCTCCATCTGTCTGACCATCTTCAAGGCTCTCCTTTGGACTCTCTCAAGCAGGTCCATGACCCTTTTGTGTTGGGGACTCCAGAGCTGAATGCAGTGCTCCAGGTGGGTTTTCAGGAGAGAAGAGCATAGGGGAAGAATCACCTTCCTCAGCCTGCTCTGCAATAGACCCCATCTCTGCACTGTCTATGCCTCAATTTTTTAACTACACATTCACTGTCTTAATAAGGATTTAATGCTGTTTAGAGGTGATCAAATTACATGCACATACAGAAACTTCTTATGATGTCTTTACAGCCGAAAATCATAGTGAAAGACTTGAAAAGTTAGAATGATTATTTTGGTCTTGATTAATAATACTTAGCAAACAAAACATTCTGATTTGACACATTAACATAAAACTATAGCAAATCCCAATTCCGAGAATTTACAGAATAGTCAAAGGCTACGAGAACATCTACAATTAAAAAGGAGTTGGTGGGTTGTTTTTTCTCTTTCCTCCACATGCTCTCAATGAGCATGGATGTCAAATAGAAAGGTAATGCTGTGATGTTTAAAGTTGAAAGTGCTTTTCTAATACACACTTCTCAAAGCATCATTCTTTAGAAAACAAATTCCTATGTGCCAATTGTGTATAGGTCAATCAAGCACTTCCTGACAAGGTGCAAAGAGACAGTGTTTTGATGTTTCTTTCCCTGAAATATATTTTTTAAATATTTTTTTCTCTATTTTTTGTCTATGGCTTTCTTAGGTTTGGTGCTTTATCCTTTGTGAAATGTTCCTGCCTTTCTGTTTTCTTTTAAATCCTATAGTTTTTCCATATGTTTGAGATATTTTCTTTCAATACTTGTATTATTGCCAATCACACCACGTGGCTTTGATGTGGAAAACACTCATAAGTCACTTAAAATATGGTCCATCCTCACAATGTTTTTGTTTATACATGCGTCATTTGTGGTTCCATTAGATGTGTTCAACCTTTCCTTCCTAATTCTTGCCTTTGCTAACTATCTTTGAAATTCCCCTAACATAGTTGCTTTTTCATTGCTGGGAAATCTTTGGGACTGCAACATAATTTGTCTGCCAAAATAACAGCAGATACCCAAATGTATCAAGGAATATATAATAGGATACATAGAACTTTCAACTGCACGGCACTACTCCAGTCACCGTAGGTTGACATTGAACAATTTTTTTATTTATTTTTTTCATATCCTAAATTGATGGTCTCAGTTAATTTCTCTCCTGGGTTCAGCAGTAGCAGTCATTTTTCTCCTTCTTAGTAGCTGGTGCAGTGCCGTGTTTTTGGCTTTCAGCCTGGGAACAGCGCTGATAACACCGATGGTTTTAGTTGTTGCTCAGTAATGTTTACTCTGACCAAGGACTTTCTGAGTCTCATGCTCTGCCAGGGAGGAGGGGAAGCTGGGAGGAAGCAGAGACAGGACACCTGACCCAAACTGACCAAAGAGGTATTCCATACCACAGCACATCATGCCCATTATATAAACTGGGGAAAGTTACCCAGAGGGGTTAGATCACTGCTCAGGTCTGGCTGGGTATAAGTCAGCGGGTGGTGAGTGGTTCTATTCTCTTCCCTTGTTATTTTCCTTATCATTATTATTGGTGGTAGCAGCAGTGATTTGTGTTATACCTTAGTTACTGGGCTGTTCATATCTCAACCCATGGGAGTTACATTCTTTTGATTCTCCTCCCCATCCCTCTGGGAGCTGAGGGAGGAAGGTGGTGAGTGAGCAAGCAGCTGCATGGTTCTGGGTTGCTGGCTGGGCTTAAACCACAACAATTTCTCAGACCATACATGAAAAAGCATTGTGGTACACTTAGTGGTAGGTTCAGCTGTAAGGAATTGTGCCATCAATCACAGAAATAAGATAATGTTGTTCACCAGTATTGCATGAAGCAACAATGGCTTCACATCTAGAGTACCATGTCTGGTTTTAGACTTTACTTGTTAACACAGGTATCTACTTCATTTGTAAAAGTTTTACGTTGTAAAAAGAGCTCCTGCAACTGAGTGAAAACATTACATATACAGACAAACTCTAAAACAGTAGCCACTGAAAAAATCAGGATGAAGAGTTCAAATACATATATTAGCTTACACTTAAACAATTAAAACAGATAACTTTTTGTTTTGTGGAAGTAAGAGAATTCTTCCCAGAACAGTTCATGGTTCATTTGGGTCCCAATGTAAAGTATCCCAGAATGTTAGTTGTCCTGGGTTTACCAGGAGCCGTTTTGCTCCTTCTTTGTAACTGGTGCAAGCTCTGTGTTTTGACTTCCAGCCTGGGCAGAGAGCTGATAACACCGATTGTTTTTAATTGTTGCTAAGTAATGTTTATTCTGGCCAAGGACTTTGTGAGTCTCATGCTCTGCCGGGGACGAAGGGAGGCCGGGAGGAAGCAGAGACAGGACACCTGATCCAAGCTAGCCAAAGAGGTATTCCATACCACAGCACGTCATGCCCAGGGAGGTAACTGGGAGTTACCCGGAAGGGCATGCTCTCTCTCTTCAGGGAGGGGTCGAACTCATTCGGCGGTGGTATCGTATTCTCTTGTTATTTTCTCTTATCAATATTATCATTGGTGGTAGCAGTAGTGGTTTATGTTATACCTTAGTTACTGGGCTGTTCTTATCTCAACCCGTGGGAGTTACATTCTCTTGATTGTCCTCCCCATCCATCTGGGAGCGGGGAGGGTCGGGGGGGTGGTGGTGAGTGGACGAGCTGTGTGGGTCGGTTTAAACCATGACAGTTACTGAAACCAAAACAATAACAATTTAAATCTGAAAACACATAAGTATCATTTTAATAACAAATAAGAAAATTATTACTTTGTGCACTGAAGTCATGCCCGCAGGGTCAAAATAAAAATTATGTTGTCTTAACATGTTTCCATGATAATTCCTGGTACTTTAGTTATTACTCTCTTTTTTTTTTCATAAAGTGAAGAGTTTTACTTATCTGACTACTATTTTGCTGTATGCAGCCTTTTTCTATTGAATGTATAATAGATAGAAAGAACCTCAGTTATACTTAGCATTCAAAAGTGAAACATCTGAATCTCAGCTAGGCAGCTTTGCATACCTTTGTGCTCTGAAGTATAATCCTGCTGCATAATCCAGACATATTTTAGGATGAGATGAATTACCCAATGAAGATGCACATTTTTCTTTACTGACTATGAAGTCTTCATTGTCTCATATTTTAGATGCATAAATTAGAAAAGATATATCCACTTTAACTTATTAGAATTTTTTTTTGTTGCCGTGTTGATTTGTAGGCTTTGCATTATGTTACTTGTTCCGCAGTCAAACAAATAAATAGATAGATAGATAAAAAGAGTGATGTAACTGCATTGAATTTTGTAAGGTGTGTGTTATTTGTCATTTTCTATATCTCTGTGAATTACACCTTCTTCCGTCTTCAGGTTACTTTGTCTTCAGAGGGAAAAAAGCAAACATTATTTGAAGGCAGTATTCAGATATGGCAACCATTTGCCCTGAAAACAATACTGCTAAGAAAGATTATAATGTAGAGCAATTGTCAGGTGCTCCTCCTTTTCCTTTCCCCTACTCTTCCTTCATGTTTTTCATTCAAAGTGCCCCTTCATAAGTATTTCTCAAATATTTCCTTATTCAAAGGAAAAATAATGCATTCTTAAGTCTCTAAAAAATATATATGATTGCGTTTTTCCTGACTGTTCCTTCTGTACTATATTTGTTACTACTACAATGCTGTCTGAAACAATTGTCTAGAGAACAAACATTAGGTTTGAAGTGAAAAGTTGTCTCTGCAACTATGTTTCAGACAAAGGTGTAACAAGATAAAGTTGCATCATTGCCATCTTTATCCTGCAATATTTAAAATGAGCTTTGAGAGCCTGGGATTTACATTGTGAGAGACGCAGGAGGCATGATACTTTTGAAATAAGTATGTAGATTTATCCTTTTATATGAAGTTATGATTTTACACTTTTACCTTTTTATTTCTTACAAGAAAAGCAATTCACTGCCTGAATTACTGCATGCAGGGCAGATCTGGTAAAGTTCCTACTGAGCTCCGTGTCTCTGCTTGCAGAGACAGTGTACCTTACTCTCGAAATTCAAATGCTTCAACATGTGTTTTGCATACAAAAGATCTTCAGTTAACTAAAAATTTGAGTTACAGAACCTGAGCTCTGACTCCAAAAATACTGAAGCTACAAGGTTTCATGCTCCAAGTATGAATGCCTACAAATCCTGCTGTGAAAGACATACTGGAAGCTAAATATATGTGAACAGCCCCTTTCTCCAAGCTTTCTCCTACCTGCTGCAGGGAATATTCGGTGTGGTCAGTCTCCCAGCTTTGCTGCCAGAGCTCTGCAGATTTTCTTTAGATTTCTTTCTCTACTTATATAACACCTGTGTTCTCTGTCCAATCTACAGCTATGGGCAAAACCGTCCCCAATGCTCAGACACTAAGATTTTAAAACCAGCAGAAGATTGTTGTTTAGTTCATTATCATCAGCATAAAACTGGTTAAGAGAAAACAGATGAACATTAATTATATCTTTCTAAGCTTCCTAGCAAGCTTGTATGAAAAAGAAGTATGTTTTCCCATGTCTTCTTATTGCCAGTGTTTGTTAAATTTTGCTATCTATGTAACACTTACTGCTTAGTAGGATACATACTACACTACAGTCATAACATATTGTAAGAATGCAGACCACCGCCTAGTTGAACATTACCCTTCTCATAAAAAAGGATCATACAAATTCTGTTGTTTGAGTATATACATCTTCCTGTTAGAGAATATAAGGTATGTTATACCTTATATATAAGCAAATATTAATATACCTTATATTAAGCAAATATTAAAGCCATACTTTTACTACCGACTTTAATGAAATGCTAAGTCTGCACTGCAATTGTTAACTTAGTTGTTTGTGTCCTAGCATTTATTGTTCTTCTTAGGTAGTAAGCATATAGTGTAAAGTTATATGCTATAAGGCTATACAGATGTTATTTTATGAAGTGTTGAAATGCTGCCATTTCTAAAATGCATTTCTTGATACTGAAAATGGCACATTTTCACTAGTTTTGAAAATGTTTCTGTATAAGCCTCTATTGATATTTATATGATTACCTGACAACTTCACATATTTTCTCTCTATCCCCCTCTAATTTATACTTTCCTACCATTTCTTGTGTGTATTGGGTGACAAGTTATCTGTAAACATCACATTTATATTGCCAACCTTTTGCAGTACTGATAGTTTTCACCTAGAAATATTCTTCCTCATAGAACTCCCAAAGTAGAGTTTACATTTCAACTAATTCTAAAACTTGACGAAGCTCTCAACTACTGTATTATGCATTTTATGCTTTTCAAAGATGTTGAAAGACAATAGCACAATAAAATGAAACAGAAAATCCTGTATGAATCCAAGTTGTCACTATTTATATATTGTAGTGTCCAGTGGCTTTAAAACAATTATGATAAATGAGGATTTTTATATGTATGAAAATCCCAGACAACCTACATATCTTAAAATCTGAACAGCTGCATCTAGTGGTTCCTTCAGAAATAACTGTTATTTTACTTATTCAGAAACTTAATCTAGGCATCAGCTTTAAAATATTTTGGTAACATGTACTGTAACCCAGGTATGACTGAACCATTTCATGGAAATTTTAACTCTTAAAAAAAATCACAATTTTTTTTTTTTTGTGATAAAAAAATCACTTTATACAATTTTGAATTATCTGATTCTTGGGTTTACCTTTGTCCATTAAGCATCTCAAAGTTATCTTGGAAAAGACGAATTCTTTTGAGAGGCAACAGTTAGAAGAGCTTAGTATATCGAAGATTTACCACCATGATCCCTCTTACTCACAAAGCAACAGAAACCACTAAAAAAAAAAAAAAAAAAGACAATTTTTAAAAACTTTACAGGCACTTAAAGGCTTTGCATATTTCAAAATCATGAATCCTCCTTTCAGAAGTTAGCGACAATTCCTGGAAAATTTGCTTTATAACTTGAGTCTGCAAACTGGAGAATGTAACTTTTTGAGCGCTCTTTGGAAACCACGGGTTGCATTATTGAATTTTCAGTTCCTTTTGATAGAAACATTGCTGGTAGGACTCACAGCTCAGCTGGCTTTGATAAAGCTATACACAGTATTTCATTGCTGTAAGATAAAACCATCTCTGTGGGAACTTCTACATTTACTTTCTATGTAAATTGCAATCATTTTATATAATAAAGCAGAGGCATACAGAGAATTCCAGTTTTGTGTGAGCATTCCCAATATGGAAATTTCAGAGAGAGGATAGTCAGCCTTCGGATAATATTTTTTACATCAGTGATTCTTCTTATGGATTTCTGAAGAAAAGCAATTCAGTGTTACCACAAATGGGTTGCTCATAATATTATTGGAAACAATTGCATAGTAAATAAATAAAAAAGGTGTTCCATTTTGTTTACTGTTGCTATTCTATGTCATGTGTCATGCAGAAGATGCAAATCAGTACTCAGAAAATGTAACAGCAATTTCACTTATTGTGCATAGTATATTTACAGTAATATGTTTTGAATGTGACTATAATAGAATTTCAGCTATAGCTAATTTCATACTAAAGGAGTAGCACATGCTGAGGATTCTTTTTTTCTTTCCATCGTTGTTTAAACCCATACAACAAGTAAGCCCCATACAGCCACTCAATCACTCCCCTCGTGTCAGGATAAGGGAGAAGTATAAAAGTGAGAAAAAAAGCTGCCCACACAAGCAAAGCAAAATAAAGAATTCATTCACCATATCCCATCAGCAGGCAGGTATTCCCTCGTCAGTAGGAAAGCACGGCTCCTTCAAGCATAACAATTTCTTGGGAAGACCAATGCCATCATTCTGAACATCCCTTCCTTCTTCTCACACCAGCTTTATATGCTGAGCATGACTCCATATGGTCTGGGATATCCCTTGGGTCAGTTGGGGTCAGCTGTTCCGCCTGTGTTCACTCCCAGCTCCTCTTGCACCCCCAGCCTACTTGCTGGTGGTGTGAGGAGAAGAAAAAGCCTTGACTCTGTGTAAACACTGCTCAGCAATAACAAAAACAACTCTGACTTATCAACACGGTTTTCAGCACAAATCCAAAGTATAGTCCCACCCTTGCTACTATGAAGAAAATTAATTCTATCCTAACCAAACCAAACATACTTGCTCAAGTTAAAATCCTCATAACACACTGTTAAGTTTCGGAGCTGTCTTAGACTGTTATAAAAGGAAAATGATGACTCTCTAGTCTGTTGTGGGGTACACTTCATGCATCCTTGATAGTAAAATGTGTGGAACATGGCCAAGCTAATTTTCCAGAAACAAATAAGTGTTCTTAAGTAGGAAACAGAGAGATAGGACTAGTAAATGGAAGCCACAGAATTCACTAAGATTTTGAATTTGCATTTTACTGAAAATATCTACCTATTATGTACATATACATAATCATATTTTAATTTGCTTTCGGAGGACTAACAGTCTGCTTCTATCAGTCATTGTAAAAAGCCATCTAGATCTGAGCTTTTGCACAACATAGAATCATAGAATTACAGAATCACAGAAGCATAGAACAGTTTGGGTTGGAAGGGACCTTTAAGATAATCCATTTCCAGTCTACCGTGCCACAGTCAGGGACGTCTTCTGCTAGAGAAGGTTGCTCAGCCCCATCCAGCCTGGCCTTGAACATGTCTAGGGTTGGGGCATGCAATTTCTCTGGGCAACCTGTCTGAGGTTTTCTCTGGGACTTTTTGCAATTGTGATAGCTTTTGCATTGTTTTGATTACAGTTGACTATCTGAGTATATGTGAGATGAACCAGAAAGCAAGCTGATAGTCAGATAAACAGTGTGAGTTTGGTCTTGAGGGAAATGAAGTTCATTTAACCACAAGACTCTTTGGAAAGACAGTTTTAATTTCTAAACAAGGGAAATTTGGTGTTTTCTTTCTCCTTGAAAAATGTTATAAACTCGCTAAGAGTTTCTTATTCTTCTACACTAGAAAGCTATGCTAGAAAGCTTTTCTGCTTACACCTGCTAGCAGAAGACACTCTTCTCCTCAGCTTTTCTGCCAGTAGTTCTCTAAACACCTCATTCAGTTAACTGGAAGGACATAAAGTTTCTCAGTGGATACCATGAAAATAATCCATGTGGATCCTATCCATTGAAGAAGTGCTCCAAAAGCTTGCTTAGAACAAGATTATCACTTGTATGGAATGAAAATCCCATAGACATACATTGATTGATTGAATCTCCGACCATACTTCAAGTTCTGTCATACATACCAGGAAAAGAGAAATCTTCTAATAAATTCTATTTAAGTAACTGTTTGCACAAAATGCATACCTGACTGATGACATAAGGTTCTCTTGCTGCTAAAAATTTTGTGTCAAGACCTTGAGCATTGTCCAGATCCTCAGAGTTAAGGAATAGAGTGCCTTGAGGCTGAATTGGTGGAATGGTGCTCTTTCCTTAGAGAAGGAATAACATAAGTAAAGTAATTTAAAAGGATGTTAGTAAAGATCATTGGGAAAACATGTACAGACCAGATAAAGTAAGAGTTGAATGAGGTGGTGACGGAAACATTCTTATGTCCTTTTTCTTACACTTATGCACTATGTCCATGCCATTCCACCCTACAGTTGTCTTTCAGCCAATTTACAGATCCAAGTCAAAGCTTAACAATATTTTTATTTAAATAGTGGATTAAAGACAAAATTTCGAAGTCAAGCAAGTGTTTTTAGATTCTTAAGATACTAGGGTTTTAATTCAGAATTCTATAGTAGTTGATCTACTTGTATAAATGACATGATCTTTTAATTAGGTTTTCAGTAAAAGACAACAAAAGACTCAGATATATTTCTGTTGCCTCATAAGCAAACATTTGTTTGCTTTTGGACAGGGATCTTGTTGCAATCAGTTGCACCCAGATGGAAGACATGAAAGAACTGTGAATTGCTCTGAGTATGCAGTAAGACTTTTCTGTAAGCCTCTCGCATTGCATGCTGATTGCTTATGCTTTATCCTGCACAAACACGAGACCAGAAACATCTGCTACTATTTCAGAACTTTTGCTCATATACAGATATATATATCAGTGATGTGGTTAGTACTTTTAAGGTTTACACAACTGACAGAAGGAGGCAGCATTCAGGTTCATAAATCTAAACAGCTAAGATGGACATTCAGGTTAGCCATGATACTTGGTAAAAGGCATCAGCTTTCTGAAATCAAGATTGGTTGGAATAAATTAAATAACAGTTTCTTATTCATTGATTCATTCACTTTGTCTGGTTTGTTTGTCTGTTTTCACTGTGAGGGCTTGAGACAAACATAATCACTGCTCTCCAGATAGGACTCATCGTCACTAATTTTAGCTTTATAAAATTTAAGCTGTTAATTGAAGATAATCGCTTAAGCCTCTGTTGTAAGTAGAGGAGACAGATAAGTTGAGAGGGTTATTTAGTCCATTCCAGGTGCAAATTTATCTTGAGATGTGGTGAATTTTCCTTAGAATATGTCTCTGTCTCTCCTTTGATTAGAAAGCTAATATATATAGTTCATCCACTAAGTTGCCTAACATGGAGACAGTATATCTCGATGAGACAAATAGATCCCCTGTCTCTGTGTGATCAGTCACTACAGAATGCTCACCCTGGTTATGTCCTGATAGATCAGTCCTTATTAGTAATTAGGGTGCAGGTGCAAGATCACGCTTCACGTTATTTTTTTCTTACTTATTTCCTCTGACACTTTTTTCTTTCATCCAACATGTGATCAAAGCAGATGAAGGTTTCTTCCAGGAATGGAACTTGACACATCTAGTTAAGAAGGTAAGGCTTCTGTTTTGCTTCAGGACCTGCTATCAGCTAACAAATTTCTTCTTCCTCACTGAATTTCATGTCTGTAGTTACAAGTTTATTTGAAATGTCTTCTGAAACATGCATTAGAAACCATTATTATACAAATATGTCAATAAATACCTACAAAAGGAATTTAAAAGTCTTTAGGAAAAAAAAATCACATTTTTCAGGTTTGTCTGCTGTTTTCTATTAACCTAACTCTTACATGTCTCTGGGATTTTTGATCTGAGGAGGATAAGGTACAAGCTATGCTCAGTTTCTAGTAAATCAGTATTTGAAAGCAATCTATTCGAGAGTTGCAAGTTATCAAAATAACATTTTGCTTTGCCATTTATTAGTGTTGATTTGCCATTTATGGGTTTTCTCTCAATGAAAATGAAAATATGTAGTTTTATCTAAGAATTAGATTTATAGTAAGATAATAAATATGTTTAAGTACCTAGAAACTCAAGTGTCTGTCCAGGAATTTTTTTATTTTTTATTTTTTTCTAAAGACTATTATTTCTGTAATAGAAACAGGACCAAGTGGAATACTTAATCTCTAATGTGTGTGAAATATATTTTCTGGAAAGTCGTAAGGAAGGCAACCAAAAATACAGAAACAACTGTGGGAAAATGTGTTGTTGACTAGCATTTGCTTTCAAAATTCTTAGTAAAAAATGTACTTTTTGACTTATGTTACCTGGGCAATGTAGCAGCACACCATGTTCATGTAGAATTGCCTGAAATTGCTTTCTGGATTTTTTTTTTTCTGAATATTCTGATCTCTTCTATTGTTTATTAAAATTATATTTATTCATTTTAAATAGTAAGAATGCAAATATATTGAGTGTCGAAATAAACCTATGGGTACTAGCAGAACTTAACTCATTGGTTTACCTTCGATGATATAACTCTTGCACCCTCTCTAAATAGTACTAAATCATCTTGGCCCCTCAAAGCATAACTGGCTAGTAGGATGTAGATTATTAAGGGCATTTTTAGGCTCACAGCTCCAGTGAATTTCAATCGAAAACGGTAGCTTTGTGTTTCTGATTAAATGAACATGAACATGTAGAATGAAGATTTGGATGAAAATGTAGGGGTCAGTTAATTTAGAATGTATTCTGTCCAACTATAACAGTTTTTTGTCTTCCTTAACACAAATGCGAAATTATTTATTCAATAAAGCCTTAGTGATAACTGAACAGAGAAAATATGTATCCTAGAGAATTATAGAATCATAGACTCACAGAATCATATCTTTGTATTCATGGTTTTATTTTTCCTTCTGTATGACACGTTTGTGAATAATGGTTGTTGATACTAACATATACTCCTTTCCCAAGATATACAGAATAGATCAGAGGTTTTGTTTCAGCTCATGACATTCTGGAAATTAATCTTAGGTCAACATTGCTAGATTGGCAAATATGCACCATGGTACTCCTTTTTAATTAGCTTTCTTCTGAGAAAATAAACCACAACAAAGAAAAGGAAAACACTCAGAGATTCCTCTCTGTTCTCAGGGAATATTTTGCTGCTTTAGGGCAGATAGAAACTTTGTTAGGAGTCCACACCTGCGTGGATAACACTAGAGGACTTTACTCACTCTGTGTGGGCAGTATTCCTTAGATAAGTTGCTACATAGCAATCACAACCCATCTCATCATGTGCTTTGTTTTCCAAATCTTTGTATTTGTTCCTTACTGACCTATTTAACAAGATAACCTTTAAATTACAAATAACTAATAAGGGACACAGCAGTCAGTCTAGCAAACACAATTGTTTCCTAGTGTATCTCAAAATCTGATTTGGATCCTGATGCCAGTTCTTTTTACAAAGTTCTGAGTCTGGATAAATTTTGTTAACAGATGAATTACCCAGCAAGCTTGACTTAGCCAGAAATATTAAGGCAGCAGGCTAGAATTTGCTAGGTATGTATACAACTTTTGTCAACACTGTGCTACTGTCTCATAGTTACAGTTGTAGTAGCCAAAAGTACATATAAGCAATGACTCTAGGTGACTCAAGCAATGACTCAATAATTTTAGCTGGTGCTAAAATCTGTTTGGCTTTTTCTGTGCAGCTGCACCCTGTCAGTATAAAGAGCTTCTCAGGAGTTGTCCACACATTTTGTAGTTTTGGATTTGAAGTACCAGAAAACGTTCCAGCTGTAAATAATTGAGCTGGCATCCTGTCTGGCAAATATAAGCCATAAACTTCTGTCATATATCTTCTACTGTTGCCTCATACTGGGACTAGAACCTTCTCTCAGCCCTGTGTGAAGTTTATCAGCTGCTCAGTCTGTGCTAATATGCCTGGGCATGTTGAGACATTTGGCCATAGGCTGTGACCCTGCCCACATTACAGGAAGAGCACATTACGTTATTGTGGGTTGTCTGGAAAGGTGCCCTAGATAGGCAGTTGGGACTTGGCACTGAAAAGCTCTGTCCATTCCACTTCAACCATGGTCAAGTAATTTAGCAGCACTTTTCTGCAAGGGTTTCATTTCTAGTTGAGGAGACTCAATGCATATTAGGATCAGAGAAGCAGTGCAGGAGCACAAATACTCACTTAAATAGCCATTAAAATGCTGTTTGGATAGCAAATCGTTTTAGCTTATTATTAATAATCAGCATGATGCGATTTATTCTGAATTTGTACAGCTAGACCCCTATGAACCAGAGCAATGGAGCCAAATCGTGTTGTGTTAGTTTATATGCAAAAGTACAACCAAACACCACAACCCCATGGTTTCTGCTCCTGCCACTTACAATCTAAGGGCAAGGACAGTTGCAATCTAAGGACAAAGTAGATTATAGAGAAAGTGGGAAAGAAGGTAACAGAGAGAAAATGGGAAAGTTTATAGGAGGTGATATGAGGGAGAAAAAAAAAGAGCTGTCCATTTCTTAGATCCACTCAGGAATACATACAACCAAGTCCATACCATGATTTATGTAAGCAACAAACCCTGGCTTTTAGAAAAGCTTATTAAGCTAAGCAACTTCCGGTACTTACTGGCTAAACATCCTTAAGGCTGCCTCGTACACAGTCAGATTTGAATCAGGACAGAATCTGAACCTCTTTACACTATCCATAAACTTTACCTATATTTAACATGAGAGACCAAGTCTCAGCAGCATAGTTATCAAAAAACAGATAAAGACTTAAGCAAGATAATGAAAAAAACTTTGTAGATATCTGTAAGGTTTACAGAGGCCAAAGAGGCCTGTTTGAAAGTTTAACAAGATTTTGGGGAGAAGCTAGCATCAAATACTGACCAAGGGTAGGAAATAGCCATTTATGATGATGATCTGAATGTTAATTTGACCATGAGTAAATAACGAAGGACCAGGAAAACAAAGACAAATAAATAATATTTGGAAGACAAGGGAACTGGTAGAGGCATGAATGGAGAGGGGATGGAGATGTTTTGCAGTATAGGGCAAAAGTGAAGAAGACCAATGAAAAAGTTGTTACAGTAATTAAGAGGGAAGATCCCAGGAGCTTATCTTAAAGATATATAGATGGGCATCTTAATAGGATGGATAATTTTTATTAGGCTGGCACTTTAGCTTCAACTGCATAAATTCCTGAGTCTCATTGAGCTGTTGCCAAGACTAAACATTCATTCAGTCACCACAGGGGTTTGCAAAGTTGATGTGGTAGCTGTTGCAGTATTTTCAGATACCACTCTAAAACATGTAGCCAGTTTGATGGTTTGACTGCCAAGGCTTGACCCTCCACGTGTTACCTATTGGCTGCACATGCGAGGATTCTCTTCTGGAGCTCTAAGCATGGGTTCTGCATCTAGGGCAGAATTATTTGGGGATGAACTTGTTCAGTAACACAATAGCTGAAGCAGAGATTCACATACCTACAGCCAGGACAGTAGCATCAATAACAGCCTTGTTGGGTGAGGCTATTGGCAGCATGTAAGGCACAGCGCAGAATGATTCAGTAGGGTTCCTAGTAGCATCATGATCGCTGTCAAAAAAAGAAAAAAGAAATTCCTTTAAAAAAAAAAATTAAAAAACGCAGGAATGGGCCAAACAAAAGAGGCCTTTCAAAACTGCAAGGCATTAAATTGGGAAAAGGTAAATTTCCTGACACTCTATTTGCTTTTCCTGGGCTGTCTCCGTATAAATGATTTGCTAACTCCGTAACCATCATAACTTCATGAGTTTACCTGAAACAGACTTTAACATAATAATGGGAGAAAGTCATTATTGTGAAGTTAATTTGAAAGGCTTTTTGCTCATTTATAACTTCCTCTAAGCTCACCTGCAAGCTCTTTGTTTCCTGACTAAATCAGGCAGTAGAAAGGGAAGTTTACACTCTCTACTGCTGTTTTCTAGTCCCAAACAAAACATAGTCATAGTTTAACCCAGATAATTTAAATATGTGGTATTACAGACTTCTGTACCCAACAGGTTCAAGGTTCAATTCCCACTAGAACATTCACTTTGCATTTCAACTGAACCCTATGAATACATAGACTTTCCTTCCTCCACCTTTTTTTCTTTAACATTCTTTCAGAGAGAGGATTACTGTGAGGGTAAACCCAAACAGCCAAAAAAAAAAAAAAAATCTGTAGAAATCTTAATTATTTTGAATAAATAATTTCTTATTTGTGGTCCTCTAATCTGAAGAATCCTGCAGGTATTTATAAAGTGCCAAACATTTTTCAGGGGATCATTTAGATGACAAGTGTAATTCTTCTTCTACATCAGAACAGTATAAAAGTCTATGCACTGTTCAGCTCCCACTCCAACTAAGAAAACAGCATTGACATGACTTCAGTGATGCATAGCCTTGTGCAAGTCCTCTGCAGAGGGTGAGTTTCACCCTAAGGGAAGGTTAGGTAGTACATTGTGTATTTAAATCATGGATTAGTTTGAAAATTCTCAGAATAATAACACTACAGGCCGTTCTGTGCAGGAACATGGGAAAGCTTATTCAGGAACTGGCTCTCTGATAATGAAATACTTACCAGACTTGCATCTCCTTACAGTCACTAAGCCATTTCTGCATAGTGAATAAACATACAGACCTCCAGCCTTCTTTCTAAAGGATGCATTTCAACACTTGTAAAATTTATACATAATGTTGAAATAGAATTATTGAAGTTTTCTAATGGGTGTCTCCAGCCTGTTGCCTTTGATTTCTTTTAGTTGTATGTATAACTCCTTGTTCAGATTGATATCTAAGTCTTGATCGTTGAGTACACTCCTGTAGGTCATTGAATATACCATGAGCAAAATAACAGAAAAATGGAAGTCTTAGCCTTTCTGATGCTAATCCAGGAACTGTTTGTCCACTTATACTGCACTTATTGTTTCAGATACTTCACCGATCACATCAGTCTGGCAACATAAAAGAATATAAAATGATTTAGACAGAGAAATACATGTAGAAATACTTTGATACATTCAACTGTTATTACTGTTCTTTTTATTCTTCTCCGTTGTCTTTTGTGTGATTTTATTACTAGCACATGAAAATGAAAGTGTATCTAGTTTTAGTTGCTGCCTGTCCTCATCTGCATTTCATTGTCTTGATTCTGTGCAAATACAATTTAAGGCAGGTTTCAGTATGAATTTGTAACTTTTTCAGATTTCTGATAAATAAGTTCATAATTTGAATTTCATTCTTTCAGCGTCAATATAATCTGCTTTCCTGTAAAAGGGATTTCCTATCACAGGGAAATATGAATTCTTTTTGACATCAATCTATGACTTTCAGAAGCTAGGATGACACCAACAAACTCATTTTCAGGTGATGTCCTCAAACACGAATCTATCTCTTCCTTAAATAATGATAGATATTTCTGATTAAGAACAGGTGTCTGTGAGTGGTTAGAAATACTATTGTAATTACCAACATTTCTGTTGTAAATGAAATACGGAGAAAGATGAATTTTAATCCCTGATACGAGGGACTGGATTACTTAAAACACCCCTAGGAGTATAGTTTGGTCTTTCCTACTACTTTCCCCTTCAGGCCATGGAAGACAGTAATTAAATTCCCTTTTACCCTAATCTCCTCAAGGTTAAATAAACCACGCTCCCTCAGCTGTTTTTATATGTAATACAATATGTAATACACAAAATACAGAGTAGCTTATATGCTAGTGTGAGTGTAGAGCACAGATGTTTTCTCTTTCTCATGCTGACTGAAAATTCTGTCTCTTCTGATGTTGTTACTTCAATTTTCCTGCAATGTTTCATTACAAAAAAATCTTGTAAAAAATGAAAATCTGCTTCTCTGCTATTAAGTAGCAGAGAAGCTAATCACCTCTCGATAACATTACAATACTACAAATGGTTGTGATTTCATGTATCAGAACGTATAGTCTGTAGGACCAGGTGAATAATTTATTAAAAAAGTAATTCAATTGAATTCCCCATTTTTGCTGTTCTTGTATTGTCTGCCCATATATTAAAGCCGTCTCTACATTTTACTTATTCAAAGTCACTTTTTAGAATACGTTTATTAATTAAGTCTTGGTCTCTGGATTATTAATAGGTAATTCAAAGAGAATATCATTTGTACTTTGAAATGCAGAGTGTTGATTAGGTAGTTTTGAATGAAACTCTCATCTCTGACAGTAAACTATCAAGAACTTTATAACTTAAAAAAACTCTTTAAAAATTCTGATAAATTTATATAAAATGAAATCTTCTGGTTACTTATCTCTGTATTCCTAAGAATATTCAGTACATGTTTGTCATCCATTCAGATTTTTTTTCCCTCTTTGGAAACTGGCTTTACATTAATATTGAACAACTATAATAATAAATTTTTATGCACTTCAGTGAAATTCTTATTACTTTAGTGAAAGAAAGTAAAAACATTCAGAGATATGTTTGCCTTTACAGGGTTGTGTGCTTTTGCTGTATGACAAAAGCAAATTTCAAAGCAGTTTGTTATTCACAACCAGTGCTTAAAGCTGCACCTATATTGATGAAATAACAGGGGATTTCAGAAAATAAGGAATTTAATATACGTGTGTGATGTTCTTGTAAGAAAGCTTAATAAGAAAAGCCACTTTTTAATTTCTTGTCAAACAGTCTAATGTTTCATTCAGCACAACGAAGTGAACCTGCTGTTTTAAAAAATCATTTCAGATTCCCTCTGCTGGACTTTTAATATTTGTTAAATTGATGAAGGCCACTCAAGGAGCTTGTAATCAGTTTTGCAAATTTGCAGCAGAAAGTAACTGTAATAAGCTCAGACTTGCATCCTAAATCAATTTTTTTCTATGCAGTTGCAAAATCTCCAAGGAAAGTTTCTAACAGAATTGGTTCTAAATAAATTATGAGACACCTCTCTCTCTAAAGAGGAAATTAAAACACAAGACAGAAAAATCTGTAATTTTGCAACTGTTAAAATGTTAACTTCAGTGTTGTGTGTGACAGGAAGTAAAAATGTGCAGTCTAGGAAGTGAAAATCTATTAAATAGACATATTAGCCTTATTAGATTAAGAAGGCATTAAAACACATCATTTTACCATACCTATTGCTAAATAACAGTTGGTGATTTCACTTTGTTTGCGTTCTTCATAAAATTCCAGGGAAATCTTGAGGCTTTTTTTTCTTTTTTTGTTTCTATCAATACGTATTTTTAGGGCAATTGAACATTTGCACTTGCCACTAGCATTAGCACTCAGCTTTTCTCCCTGCATAGGGTTTACGTGGCAAGGTGTTGGCAAGGGGGTGCTGCAAAGGTCGAGCCTGTGAAAAGAGACATGGGGCTGCCCTGTGACAGATACATCTACTTTCAGCTGGCTCAAAAATGGACCCACCACTTACCAAAGCTGAGCCCATCAGCAGTGCTTGTGGCACTTCTGCAAAAAAACCCCAAACATTTAATAGCACTGTACGGTAGCTGGGAGAGAGAAGTGGGAAGAAAGTGAGAAAAACAGCTATGCAGACACGAAGGTCAATGAAGGAGTAGATGGGTGCTCTAGGTCTTGGAGTAGAGATTGGTGTACAGCTCCTGGAGAAGACAATGATCATCTGCAGCCCATGGCGGACCATGCCAGAGCAGATACCCGCACTGCAGCCCATGGGGAGCCCCGCTCTGGAGCAGGTGGATGTGTCCTGAAGGAAGCTGCAGCTCCTGGAGACCCCATGGCAGAGATGAAGTGTTATAAACCCTATTCCCCATCCTCCTGTGTTGCTCAGGAAGAGGAGGTGAAAGAGTTGGGAAAGGAGCAAAGATGAGCCTGGGTAGAAGAGAGAGGTGGAGAGAGAGGTGCTCCTGCTCCTCGCTATCCTACTCTATTTTTAATTGACAATAATTTAAATTGTTCTTCCCAAAGTAGAGTTTGTTTTGCCTGTGATTGTGCCTGTAATTTTTCAGCAATATTTCTGTCTTTACCTTCACCTGTGAGCTTTTTCATCTGACTCTTTCCCCCTGTCCTGCTGAGGAGATGGAGTGAGAGAAGAGCTAGGTGGCGACCTGGCAGACAACCAAAGCTAACCTGTCATAATCTTGAACAGAATTTCATCTGTAAGTATTAAATATAACATCTTCATGAAAGCTCAATATGTAGAATATTTTTTTTCAGTTTATTTAAACAGGCTATGACAATTACAGAAACTAGAACAGAAACTTCTGTAGAAGAGAAGAGGATGCTTCTATACTTATGTTAGCCTTAGACTCAGAAATCTAGAAACACACATTTTCCTCTTTGATGATATTGGCAAAGTACTATGGACTACAGAGGGGCTGTTGAATCTAATTGAAAAATAAGGAAATTATATTTGAGAAGAAAGTATGGTAGATACTCTGAAATTACTGGGTGTTACTGTATATTCGCTAAATACTTTGGTGAATATGCAGCATAGAGGGATATATAAGAAACCAGCTGCATTTTATTTTTTTCTTCTTCTAGTTCTTCTCACTTAAAATAAATGGATTAATAAATAAATATTTAGACTGTCCAGAATCGACTTAAATTTGCTAGTACAGTCACCCAAGTACTAGAATCAATTTTATATTGACCTGAGTCTCAAGCCATGTTCTTTGCTTATTAGGGTGAACATTTTTAGTGTCTTTATATGTACTAACAATGGTGCTCAGGAAATTTGACTTAACTGAGAATTGGATATTTTTTTATTGCTTTGATTTTATTTTGAAATGGTAGCCTGGGATCAAATATAAATATAATGAAGTTAACAGGGGGTTGAACTTAAAATTTTCCTGGGGTCCCTTCCAGTCTGAATTATTCCACAAGTCTAAGACTCTGCAAAACTGATGGATGAAAAGAAAAGAACTAATAGATCACGTCTGTAAAACCTATAAGTGATGCAGCTTGTCAAGAGCACAAATTTTCAGTGTGAAAGCCATCTGCAGAGGCTTATGATAACTCCAGTTCTTTATGGTTTGATTGTTAGAGGATTCTGAAACTAGTCATTGGAAAAGGTTGAGAGAACAGGTCTAGAGTAACCTCCTGAGTTATGATCTAATTGCTTTTTGTTCCTTGCTATTGATGGTACTCTAACATTCTTACTGTGGGTGAGAGAATGCCATCAAATTTTAAGTCCTCATTAATATAAATGGTTTTTTCTGCTAAGCAGGAAATAAACTCAAGTTTACACTCTCCCTTCACTATCTTTTTTTTTCTTGGTGTTTGTTATTTGTGTGTGTTTGGTTTTGTTTTTTTTCACCCCTAAACAGAGCTGAATCTTTTTCCTCAGTACTCTACTTCCATTTACTTCTTGCTTTAACCAATAACTTTATTCACCTCAAATCCATCGCCTTCATAGTTGTAACTGTCCTCCCTGAAGCAGTAGCATATTGAAATCTGTATTTCTCATGGGCTCTTCCTCCAACTTTTTCCTTTCCTTTCAAAATTTAATTCTCAGCTCCACCAGATGTGTTCTCTGCTCATTTCTTCAATGGAATATGTGCTTAAAAGACTTGATTTCCCCTATTCATGGAATTAAACTCTCTTCAACACTACCTGATTATTTTTCATCATAGATAAAATACTCTCCCATATTAGTAAATTTTAAACATATTTTCTTAATTTAGTATTTGCATATTTCCATTTTATTTATACTGGGTTGGTAGTAAGATGCCCAAAATTAGATGGAAAATATCTGAAGTAGGATCTTATCAATGCCATGGCAGATTATTTTGAAATACTAATTATAACTTTGCTACAGAAAACTAAGTAGTAGAAAACTAAAATAAAAGATGTAGCAGAAATGAGAAAGTATGTCTATTTAGGGGATCTCTTCATATGCACTGTAAGCATAAAGACTATACTACAGATATGTTTTGGCTTCTGAATTAAGATTTACAAGAGTGCTCAAGACATTTGAATGCTAAAGATTAATACTTATAAGAATATTAAAAAAATCTACTCCTTATTGTCACACCAGCCTGCTCTGTTATCCTCCTATCACCACATCCATTGGTCCCCCTACTTATTGTATCCTTCCTTTCTCCCCTGCTAATAATCCATTTTTGGTACCTTATGATATGATGTTATTTTCTTGTTCCATCATTTTCATACATGCCTACAGTCATGTCTTCATATTTCCAGAAAAATTATCAGAGATTTTGACTTCCACCTGAAATTCAAACAATAGCTACTATATTTATATAAAAGAAGATCGTTCGGAGGCTTACAACTAGAGTACATATTAATTACATTTACACTGGTGCAGATATACCTAATATCCAGGCAAAAACTTGTCAAAATGTCAAATTCCGTTTTCAAAGCTGGGGTGGTGCTAAGTCTTCTCATTCAAAAGGTTGCAGAAAAGATTTTGTATTCCACTTACTTTAAAAATTGAAGGATCTTACTGCACATTTGGAGGTTGGAGAGCTGACAAATATTGTTCACAAAGTTGTAAGGATGACCTATGTTGTATAAGTCCCATGTGATATAATATCCATGTTCCATAGTGTAAGAATGATACATGATCTCACATATCAGATGAGAGATGACTATTTTAAGAGTATGTTCAATTAGCCTATGCAGTGCATTTAATAAATAAAGAAAAAAAGAAACTCAAAGTATTATATTTTCAAACAATGAGTATAGTTAATCTCACTTAACTTTAACCATCTAAAATGTATTTAATTCGCGACCTGCATAAGTTAGCTATCCTAATAGGAGATAAAATTACTTCTGAGTGCCTATTTCTATATAATGACTGTAAACAAAGACTAGAGTGATTCTCTTAAATGTTGAAATTTAGTATGGCAGTTTCCTTTTTTGTAATAAATTTATATTATAAAGAAGAATATAATTTTCATATTTTTTACATTTAATTTTCTTATTGCTTTACCCCTTTTATTAGCATAGAATTATAGAATCATAGAGTAGTTAGGGTTGGAAAGGACCTTAAGATCATCTAGTTTCAGCCCCCCTGCCATGGGAAGGGATGTCTCCCACTAAACCATGTCACCCAAGGCTCTGTCCAACCTGGCCTTGAACACTGTCACGGATGGAGAATTCACAACTTTCTTGGGCAGCCCATTCCAGTGCCTCATCTCCCTTACAGTAAAGAACTTCCTCCTTATATCCAATCTAAACTTCCCCTCTTTAAGTTTGCAGCCATTACTTCTTGTCCTGTCACTCCAGTCCCTAATGCAGAGTCCCTCACCAGCATTCTTAGAAGCCTCCTTCAGATAACTGGAAAGCTGCTATGAGGTCTCCACGCAGCCTTCTCTTCTCCAGGCTGAACAGCCTCAACTTTCTCAGCCTATCTTCATATGGGATGTACTCCAGTCCCCTGATCATCCTCATGACCCTCCTCTGGACTTGCTCCAACAGTTCCATGTCCTTTTTATGTTGAGGACACCAGAACTGTACACAATACTCCATCAGCTCTTTAAGACCTTTTAGGATATAGTGACACAGATTAAATTGTTCTAGAAACTCCAGTATGAATACCTACATAATTTGAATTAAAGCTGACATGAGCATTTCAATTCCTGTGTTACTTATGATACGCTAACAAACTTACCCTCCAAACTGCACATCAGTTAGTTAGAATCTATGGGTTAACAAGATGAATTCTTTCTTCCTTTCTGTAGCCAGCTCAGAAATAAAAACAATCCTCCAACACGCATCCTTCTTTACACTGATTTCTGTGTTACAGAACTTCATTATATACTTTGCCAGCAAAGAATGCATGCCTTTATGAAATATAATCATCATAACATGGAACAATGTTTAATTTCTCCTCATTATTTTTCCATGTTTCTCCCCAGTTTAATACTTCTGCTGGAAAAATTCCAGCATATTTAGAATAGCAACAGAGCCTGATTTTGCTTGCTTCTGCATGATTCCTTACAATGCATGCCACTCCTCATTTACAAATTCCTATCTACAGTACTTCCAAAATACCATTAACAAGAAACTGTTCATTATATTAAACACTGTCATATTCATCTGCTGAAAGTTAAAATCTAATTTCATAAGGTGTCATGATCAAACTCGTTTTCACATACAAGTAAAAAAATCAGATCTCTATAGGCAAGGGTATTTTGTTGTTGCTGTTGCTGAAAGCTCCTAAAATAAGGAAAAAATGAAGAAATGTATTTATCAGATAGTTTCATCCTATTAGTGTGTCTACATGCTAAAGAAACTATTGAAAGTAGATGCTAGGACAGGACTTTTATATGTTGCTGATCAGTATGCATCAAAATGCTCCTTTTTTCTTTTAAAGAGGAAACCCATTTAAGAATTGAAAAATGTAAGAGCAAGACTCAGTACACAGCATTGAGGGTATAAATCAGGAATGGTCTAAAAATCCAAAGGTGATATAATACTCAAAGAACGAATGATATCACCTTTGGATGAGTAAAAGGGATTGTCAAATTTTACAAGATTAGTGCTAATAAAAGCAGATGATTAATCCAACACATCTGATATCCAAATTGCTTTGTAAAGCATTGATAGACTTAAATTGTCTAAGGTACACTACAAGCTAAAAAAAACCTGTAAAAAGTACTTTTTGCAAAAGACTTCAGATAAAAAGTATGCAAAACTAGCATACTTCTAATTTGGTCTCTAAATTCATCCTGTCTGAACTGGGAACCTAGCTGTCTAACACTCTCTGCATGCCTCTGGGGAATTCACATCCTTCCTTCCTTGGGCCTATGGAGGACTAACTTAGATGCTTCAATACCTTTAAAAACCTTGCCAGACTTTACTATATTCTATTTCTATTCTCTTGTCTGCAGTGATATCACAAATGACTCTAACTCTGAATAGAACTGAACAGCCAGTTTCCACCTGTCTTTGAAAGGCCACAAGAGCTGTATAGTGCTCATGATTTACATACTGATAAATCACAAAAGAATTCTTCATGTATGTGTATTTTTCTTTTGCCCAGATGATTATTTCAGTGGAACTAATGTGAATAGTAAAAAGCATGTAGAAATGCATTGCAGTCAGTGTTACAGATTTTTCAACTGCCATAGTCCAACCGAGCTTCCAAACCCAGTTTTCAATCAAGAAATTATTGTTTCTAGTATTATTTTTCAGCTTGTAACCAAAAATAATTTACACTTAAAAAAATTCCTATATGTTCATTTGCAGCTCTCTGATTGTTTCTAGTCAGTCTCAGACCTCACTGTAATCTGTAATATATATTGTATATTGTTTCTGGCACTAGTTGGGGTTTTTAAGAGAAACTAAGTAACACCATTTAGAATCATAGAATAGTTTGGGTTTAAATCTCATCTACTCCAATCCCTTGCAACAATCAAGGACATCTTCAACTAGATCAGATTGTTCAGAGCCCCATCCAAGCTGACCTTGAATGTCTCCAGGGATGGGGCAGCTAGCAACTCTCTGAGCAACCTGTTCCATTATTTCACCACCCCTATTGTAAAAAGCTTCTTCCTCATCTCTAGTCTGAATCTACCCTCATTTAGTTTAAAATCACTATCACCCCTTGACATATCACTACAGGTCCTACTAAAAAGTCTGTCCCCATCTTTCCTATAAATCCCTGTTGAGTGTTGAAAGGATGCAATAGGGTCTCCCTGAAGCCTTCTCCAGGCAGAACAACCCCAAGTCTGTCATCCTTTCCTTATAGAATAGGTGTTCCAACCCTCTCATAATTTCTGTGGCCCTCCTCTGGACCTGATTCAAAAGGTCCATGGCTTTTCTGTAACAACGACTCCAGAGCTGGACACAGTACTCCAGGTAGGGTCTCACGAGAGCAGAGTAAAGGGGCAGGATCACCACCCTGTACCTTCTGGTCATGCTTCTTTTGGCACAGCCCAGCATATGGTTGGCTTTCTGGGCTGTGAGCACACACTGCCAGCTCACATTGAGCTTCTCATCAACCAAGACCTCAAGATTTTCTCATCAGGCTGCTCTTAGTCTGTTCTCCACCCAGCCTGTGTTTGCTCTTGGGATTGCCCTGTCTCAGGTGCAGGACCTTGCATTTGGACCAATTCTTGAGCTTATCCAGGTCCATCTGAATGGCATACTGTCCCTTAGGTCTGTCAACTGCATCACACAGCTTGATGTCATCTGCAAATTTGACTGTGGGTGCACTGTTCAACCCCACTGTTCAAATACTTCACTCTACCATAATCTGTCCTTTCACATCTTCTCTTTTCAACTACTGCACCATATTTATGCTTTTAGAAGATTTAGATCTATACTCCTGAACACACAGGATTTTTTAAATATGCCAAATTCATGTAAGCGTTTTTGCAAACTGGTGTTCCCACTACAGTTTAAGTCCAACAAACCAGATTAATTTTAAGATTATTTTCCTTCAACAGGGACAGAGGAAAAGGCAACTATAACATGTGGTGAATCTGACTTTTTATACAGAAAGACTTAAATGTGTTCGACTTCCAAGTTTATGACTTTCTAAAGGAAAAATACATAGGACTATATAGATATGACAGTGGATACAAGACAGCAGATGTTTGTGATGGCCTTAGTATGACTGTTGATGACAAAACGAAGCTGAAATACTACCTCCTATGCAAGACAAACTGATAACTTATTAACTAATTTTAACTATTAACTACCTTTTATATCTATGTTAAGGGCAAAGAAGATGTTTTAAGCAGAGCAGGCCATAATCTGTGTCTAGGAATGCAAGTCTGGGAACTCTGTGGAATGTTAAGCAGTCTGATGTGCTCAGTTTTAAATCATGCACCACTGATGAAGTAATGCTTTGCTTCTTTTGAACATTTCTTTCAAAGCGGTAGATCTTTCAAATGCCTGGGGTCCTTCTTTTTCCCCAAGTTACTCCATTTGTAAATTATTCTTTGAAAATCTTTTACATAAATTTTACTTTGTATCTGGGTAGCATTCACAAAGCAAATCAGGAAAAACCTATATTACTAGATACAGATTTATATAACTTTCTCAGTGTAGGTATAAATTTATAAAATGGCGCTTATCAAAAAGTAATATGAAGTATATGATAATAACTTAGAAAGTGAAGGAAGAATCTCAAAACTGTTGTGGCCTTGGTATTGTATTTAATAGTTCTATCTAAAGAGATAAAATTTACAAGTATACATAGAGACTGGAATTCTCTGAATTAAACTAAATCTATGCAGTTACTGTTGTCATAGACAGTATCTTTTGTCCTTTTTGGTAGATCACTGTATGTTATCTTCCTGCAAAGGGGTATGGCTGAGAAACAGAGGGAAGACTGTTGTGTTTTGGCTGGGGTACCCTGGGCAGGTGGAACTCATACAAGGAAATTGATTGTTCCTTGAGATGAAATGTTTGAAACTCCTGGAGGACTACTGTATGGAACCTACCTATGAGCAAGTGCTGACTGACTGTGAAGCACTGCAGAAGCACAGGGAGCTGACAAGAAGTCAGTACTTACTATGAAAAGATAAGCACTGTTCCTGGATACTTAGGGGCTCTGCAGATTGTTGTAAATCAAATAAAAACCCTACTGAAAGTTTCTGAACTGATATCGAGCTCAGAAGAAGCAGTTCTGCAAGGTTATGTAGAGTCTATGGAAGTTTCTCCATAGATCAATCTAAAATAGTCTGAAAGATCTGAGGGTTTGAGAGGGTTTTGTCTGAACTGGTTCTTTATTCATTAGTGTCAACATGGAATGCCTAAGGACCAAGGAACAGGGATTCCAATCTGCCTGATTGTTTGCTTCATTACATTTCTTCTTTTTTTCAGTGTTTTAAGGTTTTACATCTCTAGGTGTTATGTACATGATTCTTTCCTGGGTTTTGTGGTCAGACATGCAAGAGAAATGCAGAATGGCAAAATTGGGAATTAAAATAGAAAACAGCGTTGCAAGGGAATTAAATATAAAACATGACAAGATACTTACATATATAAAAAGCCAAAAGGCCTGTCAGGAATTACTTGAGCCATTAAGGGATGAATGGGAAGCTAGCAACAGATACTGTGGCTGACAAGCTGAAGGAATTCCTCACTTCATTATTCACAAAAATAAATGCAGGATCAAATCCCAGAGAGTAAGGAACAGCAAATTGTCCTGTGGAGTAAACTAAAAACTGTGCAACGAGGAAAGCTTAGAGGCTTTACGTTTGTACCAGAGCAGATAGTTCAAAGTAGTCTATTAAATGTGGTAAAGATATTGAGCTTATATGCCTTATAGCTGTGAATAATGATCTAGGGGGATGACAGAGGATCCAAGGCACCCTACAGGCTTTTGAAAATGTGTAAACAGTTAGGGAAGTAGTACCACAGAATTGTTGATCCTGTATCAGATTGTCCCTGTCAAGAGAGCAGCCGTACAAATGGGGAGAGGTGGGAATAGGGGGAAGTATTTCTCTTCCTATTTGGCACTCTGAGCAAAGCCTAAAATGGGTCCCATCATTTGCACTTACTAGAGGATGGAAAGTGGCTTGCTGAGGAACAAAAGAAGAGGTCTGAAAGACATTAAAGATAATATAGTCTGAATAGGCATAGGGAAGCTCCATCCACCATCCAGAGCACCCCTGCAACTGTGATCCCCAAAGGCCTGCCCATATACTTCTTCCCTCCCTCTTTGATTCAATCGCTAACACCCTACTGTTGCTGTGAAAGTCTATGCTGACAGTAGATGAATTCCCTAGAGTTACATGTCTGGCATTCTTGCAGCTCAATGGAAGAATAAAAACATACATGAAATGAAGCAAGAAAATGCTCAAGAAGGGCAACTGACTCCCTGATGAGGACTAAGAATATCTAGAAGGGATTGTGGGGGTGTCTAACTTGTTCACAGTAGTCCCATAGCAGGCCATGTTTGGAGTTTGCATTGGGGACTGGAGAACTCTGTACCATCCTCACTGTCACTCTTCTGCTTTCATGATAGCCCTTATTGGTTATTGTTTACCTCATGATACCACTTTTGCCTACACAGCTATACCAGCTCAAAGCGGTAGCTCAAAAGTATGTTCAGTAGAAAGCAGGTCTGTCTCTGATTTCAGATGGGACATGAGACGTGGTGAAGAATTATGTAGAAATGACATAGGTTTGTCCTGTTTATTTTTTCCTACTTCATGCTATTTTCTGAAGCAAACTCTCATTGAAATAACAGGGAATTTTTATTTGAATGCAGCTTTCTAAATTCAATTATTTTCAATGTTCACCTGTAACCAAGACAACAAAAATAAGCTCTCTCTTTCATGTTGTAGTCTTAGCGTAAACTTAGGATGCTCCTGGGATGGCACTGTAATATAATAGCCTAAAGGTCTCTCATTTTAAACTAATTTTTACCTATTTTCTATTCGTAAAATACTCACACTCATTCTTTTGGTTTTGCTCCAAGGTTTCTTTCTTTTATTTTCCTTTTTTATATTGTGTTTTATATTTAACTATGTCAGCCACTAGCTTGTGTCCTTAAATACTGCAAACATTTATCTGAATGTGTCACAGCCCATTACTAACTTATAGCTAGGCTTATACTTAAAGTTACCTGGATAGACAACATTTATTTTTGCATTATTCAAGCAGAGTGCTGAAGCTGAAAAGCAAAAAACACAGGCCCCAGCTTCATAAGCAATTACACCTGAGCTTCATTTTCAGCATATGAATTGTCCAGCTTCCTTTGCAGGTTTACTTATCTGGTCAAAATCAAACATCTATTTATCTGATTGCAGAACTAATACTGTATTCTGTAATGATGCTGGTATTTCTTTTAATTTGTTTGTTATGGGTTTTGATAATGTACTTTCAGTTTTCTGTAAAACTGTCTTCTATCACAGCAAAACTATATACCACATGGGACACTTCCTACAGCTTTTAAAATATTTTAATTTTATTACTGTAATTCAGAATGTGTTTAATAATGTAATTATGAATAAAAAAATATCTCTTGTTAAAAATATTTGAAAACACAGTGGGGACCTTTTAAAGGAGTTGTCTTAATTAAGAAATCAGACTTGACAGTGCATTTCTCTTCATTTATTTTACACTCCCTGAGTTATAAAATCCTCTTGGTTTTCAGTCTGGTAATATTAAATTGAGCTTAAAATAAATGGGCAGAATGCATGGTTTGTATTGACTGCCTTACTAATGAAAATAGTTTCATCCCCTGAGGATATTCCCAGCCTCCTGTCCTTATTCCCACATTTTTCATGGTCTCATCCCTATTCCCACTCTTTTGCAGTTTTAGATCAATACCCTGCCTTCTAGTAACTTACATTTCATACATTTTGTCTTCCCTCCCAAATGAATAAAGTAGTTTGGGGAATATATTTTGAACAAGATCTTGAGCTAATGTGAACAACTGCTGATTTATCTGCAAAAATAATTTCATCCACTCCAGTTACTGTTCAGGTAGTACCCAGCCTGGGAGAGACAAGTAAACCCTTGGAAAACTGTGGACCAACTTGTCTTTCCACTAACAGAACATGCCTCATTTCAGTTCCATCCATATCTAAAAATTAAAGCAAATGAATTCTATACACACAAAATGAGAAAGTTGCTCGTAAGGATACAGCATGAAATAACTGGCTGGTTTGTAATGTGTTGCGCTGGAAGGAGCTGTTTTCTTCATATCAGAAGGACTGGGTTGGAAGGGACCAACCCTCCCTGCCATAGTCCACTAGACCAGGTTGCTTAAAGCCCCATCCCATCTGACCTTAAACACTTCCACAGATGGGGCATCCACAGCTTCTCTGGGAAACTTGCTCCAGTGTCTCATTACCCTCACAGAAAAAATATCTTCCTAATACCTAATCTAAAACTATACTTTTTCAGTTTAAAACCATTTCCCTTTCCTATCCCTACATGTCCTCATAAAAGTCTCTTGCTAGATTTCTTGTAGACCCCCTGTAGGTACTGGAAGGTGGCTCTAAGGTCTCCCTTGAACTTTCTCTTCTCCAGGCTGAACAACCCCAGCTGTCTCATCCTGTCTTCATAGAAAAGATGCTCCAGCCCTCTGATAATCTACGTGGTCCTCCTCTAGGTTTACTCCAACAGGTCCATTTTTATTCTTTTTTTATTTATGGGAAATCAATATTTTGGCAGAAAAAAAGTATGAGTTCTTCGTAAATAGGAACGTTGGAGGAAAAACTACTTTACTATGAAGATGACCAAGTAGTAGCCTTTCTTGTCCGGAGATGCTGTGGAGTCTCCATCCTTGGAGATATTCAAAAGGTTCTCCACATGGTCCTGGACAACTAGTTCGAGCAGCAAGCTAGACAAGATGATCTTCTCATCTGTGAGAGACTGAACTGAAACCTGATTATACTGTCTGTTGTTTCAAAGAATGATATGAGGAGCTGAGGTCCACTATCTCAAAGATGGGTGTGAGGATCTGAGATGGCATTTTACCCTCCACTGTCTGAGAGATGTGTGTGAGGAGCTAAGACTCCTCCATCCATTATCTCAGGGATTGGTGTGAAGAATTGCTCTGCATTATCTGAATTGACTGCTGACAGACATGCAGTTGAAGAGCTGGCTGCAAGACCAGAGAAACTGGATCCACCAGGAATATGCAGTTTGTGACCTTAAGAAGAGAACTTCCTCCTAACACATTATAAAAGGGGAAAAAAAGTAATCGCTGGGGGGGTGGGGTTGGAACACCCGCAACCGAAGACGACTACAGACCCCTGGGATACTGCTGGATCTATGGTGGTGACTCTCCACCCTGAATGCCTGCTTAATTTCTCCTTTTTCTGATCTGTCCTACTGCTATCTTTTTTATAATAATTATATTTTTTAATGATTATCCTTTTATAAAAAACTGACCGATTCAGATACTTCACCTTGCTTGCATCTTAATTTCTCTCTGAGGATCACAAAGAGAATATTTCTGACACTGGGTTTTATCCAGGCAGACCTTGACACCTTCCAACCTTAGCCATTCTGTGTTTCTGTGAAATGTGTATGGTCTGAAACTCTAATAGAGCTATATGTCTCATTAATAATAGGTAATTTTTAAATTATATTGATTTTTAATACTGTGTGGGCAACTTTGTTTTTCTCTGTTAAATCTTTAATTTGTGCATGAGAAACCATTCTTTAAAATGAAGTGGATTAGAATGTCTTTCATACTAATTTCTTAGAAGTGAAGGAAGTCAATAATTAAGTCTCTCTCACTGCTCTAAACTGAATTATTTTCTCAGGTACTACAGTCTAAAATGGTGTCACTGCTTAACACCAGCCAGCAACAAACTACCAGGCTGCTGCTTGCTGGCCATTACTCTGGTGGGATGGGAAGGAGAATCAGAAAAAAATTAAAAAATGAAATAAAGTAAAATGTAATAATACGTAATAATTAATAATAATAGATGGAGAGAAGAATAAAATCCCCCAAAATTGAAGTGATGCACAATACAATTGCTCACCACCCACTGACTGATGCCCAGCTCATCTCCAAGTAGCAATCAGTCCCTCCCAGCCAACTCCCCTCAGTCTCACTACCGAGCATGATGTTCTGTGGTATGAAATACCCCTTTGGCTATTTTGTGCCAGGCATCCTGCCTCTGCTTCTTCCCTGCTTCTTGTGCCACTCCTCACCGGCAGGAGAGACTGAAAAGTTCTTGATCAGAGTAAGCGTTACTTAGCAACAACTAAAACATAGGTGTGTTATCAGCATTGTTCTCAGACTAAATCTAAAACACAGCACTGCACCAGCTACTGGGAAGAAATTAACTCTATCCCAGCCAAAACCAGGACAGCATCCACCCCCCCTATTCCATACCATTTACGTCAAGCTAGGTCTCACACTTCCCAATACACCACCGCTTTTCCTGCCCTTTGACATAAACATACAGATATACCTGTAGTATACAGACCATCCTTATAAAAGTCCATTGTGTTTATTTAGTCCATAACTCTGGGCTCCACTTGTCATAGCAGTCTTTCAGGGCAGGAAAGATGGTCTGTGGTTTTGGATTGTTGTTATGACAGTTATGATTTCATCACTGCTTCACTTGTCCAGTTCATTGAAGTTCATTTTTTGTTAATATATGGATGAAAAGGGAGTCATGTTCAGATCTCCAAATCTAGAGGAGCAGAGGCAGGCACCATGAGGTGCTCAGTGCGGTGATGGACATGTAACTGCCATAGAAGTGGTAGTATACAGTGTTGCATAGCAATTAACATCATACAATTTAATTCTTTGGGTATTCTGACCCAAATTCAAATCCTCTTGAGGTGCACACTGGACTTCTCCATCCCGTTCATTATCAGAAGAAAATGTCTGAAGTCCAAGTTAAAAATCCAATTCTTCTACATTGAAAAGACATTTAATGTTTCCCTGTGTCACCTGTGGAGAAAATCCCTCTGCACTCTCAAATGTTGCTTTTAATAGTGATGTAATTTAGAAAATGCATTTAAGAAAAAGAATCCTTCTCTTACAGTGATTGTCCAAGATGACTCTTAGAATCAACAGAAACATTTGAAACATAAATATCATGTTTTGGTTTTGTTACAAATATTCAAGATAAAGCGAGATGGTGTTGGGTAGGAATAATTGACAATGAAATTATGAAAACAGGAAGAATCTACCATGCGATTACTTTAATTCAGTCCACCACAATGGCAGTAACGATTATTCACAGATGCCCATTGTAATCCATTTAAGAAGGCTTTTGAGTACTGATCGAAAACATAAACAACTTAATATGTTTCATATGGTTTACTGCCTAAAATCTGAATATCTTAACAAATCCTCAATTCCCTCTTGTAAATCTCGTTAAGTCTTATTATCATCATGATACACACATACTGAATGCCATTCTGAAGTTTTTGTATCAAGCTTCTAATCCTGATATTTAAGAGCTTCCCTGTAATTACTTTTACTGATGTTGTCACAATACCTATTATTTAGTCATTCTCAGTTACACATATGGACATTATATAATGTCCAAGAGAAATTGCTGATGTTAGTCAAACATTCTAACAACTTTGTAAAGATATCATTTTCCAGAATTTTGAGGAACATTGTGTGTATATTTGGTTCTTTTAAAATGCTAGCTAAAAAAAACAAACTCTATCATGCATCTCACGCTAAGAGAGAGACTGCTTTATTCCAGAGATTATTCTTGCTTTGTCAGAATATAGAAGTTGATAAGGCAATAATGTTGATCTGATAAAATACCAAGTTGTGATCAGCTTGCTGCTCATCCTGTATTTCATGACATACAGTTATCAGTATCCTATGCCCTCTACAGCAATATGACATACAGAATTATGCACCAAACAAATCTGTGCTCTGTCTTAGTGAATAGCTGTAAACCGTGCTGAGATTCAGTGTTATGTTTTGATGTTTATATATCAGAGTCTCCTCAGAGGTATCACCAGAACACATTACAGGTAGGAATCTAGACTAGAAATTATGAAAGCCCAAGTGACTGAAAGCAGTCTTGTTTTCATCACGGTGATACTTAAGAAACTTCTGTTCTTGTATTTAGCAAATTTAAAATTTGAGAGTCTTAAACCGTATTTCATCTAGTTAATTTCATCTACGTTAATCTGTATTTCATCTAGTTAAAAAGTATTTTGTTCACTTGCACAAAACATTGACATCTAAAATGCAGGCAAATAATAATATACTTTGGTATAGACAGGATTGTGAACATAGAAAAGACTGAAGTACTCTGTTACGTTGAATGCTGGTTTTCATGTAAAAATTTTAATAGCAAAGCTGTCATTTAAATAAAAAAACTATATATTGAATTTGACATGGAACAAAATTCCTAATTTATTAATTAGAAGTTAAATTACTGAGATTCATCTTTCCATATCTGATATGCCATGTATTTATAGGTTATGAAACAACTTTACTCTTAACAAAAAAAGGCAATAAGACCATAGATACTTAAAAAATACTACAAGTGCTGCAGCATATCTGATACATATTCCGCTTGTCATCAGTGATGGTGAACTTTTAGTGGCTGAGCACTTTACTATCTCTACAGATATGATAATTAAGTCACAACTGTTAGAGCTACTTGACCTTAACGGCAGCACACCCAAAAGTACTGCATGCTCTAGTGGTATAGAATAAACACCTAGATGAACCAAATTCAACTACAGGAAAACAAACATTTTCAAAAATACAACAATTATCAAACCTGGAAAATTTATTCAAACAAAAGTAGTCCAAAATTGGTAATATAGGCAGTTTTACCCAATTCTAACAACACATTTTAAAATGCATATAAACGGATTTCAGTCATTAAAAACATTGTCAAGTCTTAATCAGATAACAAAATGCCTGTTTACAGTGTGGATTTTCCTGAGTCTGCAGAATAAATGCAGTTATATTTTACCAACAGGTATTCAGTGCTAATTTCAGTTGCCAAATCTTCAATGCCGTATTACGCTACAAAAATGTCACTGTGGACTTCATTTATATTTTACAAATGTTCCTGATACGTGTCTAGATTTATATGTATATTTTATACTTAAATACACAAAACATATTCCATGGTAGCAACTAAAATTGCATATGCAAGTGCTTGTATATGTCAATATACAATAATTTTAAGATGTTAAAAGTTTACAATGTTCATAAGTATATGTTGCAGTTTTATGTGTTGGTAATCCATTTAATAGGGGAATTACTTGAATAAAATTTTAAAAATTCTAAATCTTGTCTTAGAGAGTTATTTTTTAAGGAAGAAAAACACAGACATTGATGACATAATTGTATAATCATTATGTTATTTTGTGCTATTCTGAAAGGGTTGTAAGTGTTAAGTCTATTATGGCATGTGAATATATGAGATTGAAAATTTCATAATTTTAAATCAAACCTATATTGTGCTGAAAAAATCTCTACTGTTTTGTGGAGGTGGATGAACTTTGCTGAAATGAACTCACAGACAACATTGAAATTTAAACTGCAATTTCATTTCAGTCCTACTGATAGGAAGAAGACTCCAAAACGAATCTTCAAAATCAAGAAATCAAGAAAATACATTTAAATCCTTCAGACAGCTTCTGTAAAATACTTTTTATTTTGAACTTTTGGGTTTAGGTGTGGTTTGGTTTGGGTTTTTTTTTTATTATTTTATTATTTGTTTTTTAATTTTTGGGAGGGAATCCAGTATGGCTGACTTTAAGGCTTCAAAAATGAGTTCAAAGGAGTTAAAAACCAATCATGCCTGAGAAAACCATTCATTTTCCCAATGGGAAAAAAATGAGAGGCTACATTTTGTTTTCCTCCTTGGTATCACCATCAGCATTCTGTTCTTAACTAATATTCCGTCTAATGACTTGATCTTAGTCATTAGATGGATATTTAGCAAAAACAGTTGGTTTTATGCAACAGACTGCATTCGCAGAGAAAAGCAATGTTTTTTTCAAAAATAGCATGAATACTTTGGAAATATTGGAAATTCTGCTACAAGTCCCAAGGCTCTAATACCAAAAGTATCATTGTAAAATGTCAGCTTCAAATTCATCAGAAGTCTATAAAACTTACAGGTTTATAGAATTCTTAAGCTTCTTTGATTTTATGTAAATCATTGTGCTTTGAAATTATGACATCCCTTCCTCTTGCTGTCACTAGCCACCTCTGTTTCTCTTCACCTTTATCAAATAACTGTCAAAGACCACTATTAAGAAGAGCTATTTAATGGATTTTTTTATTTTAAGTTGAGAACTGAGTGTTCCACACAAGGATATTATAATAAATTATATCAGAAATTGCTCTCAGATTTTCTTCCTAGGAGACTGATAATTACCTAAACAGCTCACGGAATGCACACATTATGGATGTATTAGAAGTGAAAAATATTTACAGTATCATAATTTAGAATAAAAAAAGGAGCATTGAAATTGTATCTTTGTTGTAGAAATTTGCAGTCCATTTATATCCAAACAGGAGGAGCAGGTGGTTAAGAATAAGCTAAGGAGAACAGAGGGACAGAAAATATTGTTTAATACAGTGGAGTCAGAAGAACGGAACTTGGGAACTGGGGACATGCAGCTGGTCTTCCATTTGAAGAAAGTATGAAGAACATGTCCAGTCACAAATGAGCTGCGTTACTGTCTTTTCAGTATGGAAGAAATTATGGTGGTGTCAATAGCATGAGGCACTGCACATTGTTTCACAGAGTGATACTAACGAGTTTTTACTTCTAAGCCTACAGTAGAAAAACAAAACAAAACAAAACAAAACCACTTTTAGAAGAAGCTGGCAGGAAAATAGCAAATAGATTTCTAGGGACCCTGAAATAAAACTTCACTCCCTACTCATAGATCTTTGGCTTGCATTACATAGAATCAAAACTAAAACACAACTGGCATAAGGAGCAGCAAGCACCCCAGAGAAACAAATACAACTGGATCACAGTTGCATCTTGGCTACAGCAATGAAGGGTCAGTTGCAGAAGGCAATAAATTTGAACCAGATTTGAGGGAAAAATTAGGTATAGGAAGAATTAATCTGATCCCTTTTGCAGAATTCAAAGGAAAGTAAATGAATTATACAGTCTATTCTCCTCTTCCTCCTCCGACTTGAAGTCAAAACCTAGCCCGTAACCAACATATCATTTGTTTTGCTTATTCAGTGACAAATTTAATAGTATATTTGCAAAAGCTTCACATGGTTTGATATCAACCCTTATAGTGCCTTATAGAATGCCAAATGAGTAAGCAATATTTAATCAAACTATTTGCATTACCTCAAGATTAAGCCAGAAACTACTTCTCCCTTTTTGAGAGTGATTATGCCCACTTCCAAGCACAGAAATTTTTGAAGATATTTAGAAGTGCATTGTGAGGCAAGTATAGTTCTCCAGTAATACTTCAAAAATGTTTTTCAATGCTGAACATTGTTTTATGACTTTTTTCTCCAAAAATGTAGAACAATTGAAAAAAGAAATGATTCATAGCTTTCAAGAGAAACACTTTGTATTCTGTCATAGAGATATTTTAGAAAGATACCTGAGTTCTACACTGTATGGGAAAAATTCAAAATTATTTCAGTCAGTGGGATTAAGACATGAAAAACTACTGGGCTTGATATATCCATGCCTGCCATTGTAAAGCCATGGCAGTAATGCTACTTAAACCATTAGCCATGAAAAAGAAAACTGGATTTAGACTGTGACTGAACTACCAAGCATCAAATCCAGTGCATTTAAAGAGGACATCTGTTCAGCTGCACACAAATGTCTTGCAATTTATAAACACCTGGAAATAGTTCTTAATAGCTTCTACAGTGAAAAGGACAATGAAGAAAATATGCTTGTTTTACTAAATCTCTCCCTTTTTGTAATGCATTACTTGAGAAAAATAAAAAAACCGCAATCAATTAAGATAGAAAAAAACCCTCCAGATATTTCTAATCTGGGCTTTTGGGGCTGGATAACTTTTTTTCTTCCCTTAGCACTTGGAGGTTGAAATAGTTTAGTGAGATCAAAGTCTTGACTTTGGGTAATCTGAACCCCAAGAAGATTGCTGTCATCCTGTCTAATATCATCAAAATCTGAATTGAAAAAAGTGCTATTCATGTTAATAAAATGAAGAGGGATAGACATGGCTTCTGCAGGATTGCTATGCACCTGTAAAATAAATGTGAGTTGTGTTTTTTTTAATCTAAAACACGTCTACATCTCTATTCCCTTCCCACTCCCCCTCTCATTTTCAAAGCTGCCTTGAAATCTTTTTTCTCATCTTGCTTTCTCCTACCCTCTTCAGCGTCGCCTTCTCTCTCCAGGAGACAATATATTCATGATGGTAATACTGAATTACTGCAACACTCACACTGATACTTCCGTAAACTCCACGCGGGTGGAAATTTACTGCTGCCTAGAGCACCACTGACTTCATGGGACGACAAAGCTGTAATATGCTAAGCAAAACAGAAGCATTGCCAATATGCAGCATTTCCTTAGGCCTTCTGAAAAATTAGGACAAAACCTGTTGTCCGAGCTTCATTTGCAATAAATGAGGCTTATAAGCTTTCCTTTCTGGATCTGTGTTAATGGAGGATAAGATGCATAGAATCACACATGTATTTGTTTATTGCATGGCATTTCTAGCCCCAGGCTGTCATAATTTTATACAGGCTTCTACGAAATAGTTCCTTTCAGTACTTTGAAGTTCTGAGAATCAAATAAAGCAAGCTGTATGACGGCTCAGAAACACCCAGGTTCTTCAAAAGGTGCCATTGCATGGCACAAAATAACATATTTTTACTGTGCTAATTTTATCAAATACAAGTTTTCTTACCCTGTTTGAAGATTTTAAAGCAGTCAGGCCCTTGCAAAAATGTACTCTTGCAGTAATAGTAAATGATTTCAGAACTAATTTGGAAAAGCACCTGCTAGTAGATATATTTATGTTCTAAGTGCTCTTACACTGCTGTAATTCTCAGCTGTCTTTAAAGCGGAATATAACATGGTTTCATCACAGAGTTGTTTGTTTTTTTTTTTTCTAGAACTTATGTTATTAAATCTCATCTAAATAAACATAAGATCTTTAGTAATTTTCTTAAAATCTGGAAAGGGTTTTATATGTAGTTCTTTAAAAATGAAAATGCAGGAGTAATAATAGGGCACATCAGCAAGAAAATTACTAGTTTTGGAAAAAAACCCCAAACCAACAATTTGATAGAATCACATTTTAGACCACTTGCTGTGTTCCTGTGGTACAGCACAAACTTTTCTATACAAAGAAACCTGTAATAAAGAGCTTTAAATACCAGGAAAAGAATGCTCCAATTCAAATAAAAAATAGCTTAATAGCTTTCCTGGTTATAATTAAAAGGAGGTTTGATCAACTCACTGTCCACAGTCCATGTAATTATCACCTGAAATAACATTTCAATAGAGCTGAGCTGCACATTAAAACTTCTTTACCTTGATAATTAACAAGGTTAAATGTCATTTTTGTAGCACAGAAAAATTATTGTTTGTATACATCCCCAGTAAGATTTAATCAAATCAAGAGAAATAATCAGGAATAGAAGCATTTCTTTTATAAATTCTAATTTCCATGTAAAACAAAGAGCTTCTGAATATTCAATACGGATTTTCATTATCACAGGTACTCAAAATGACAAAAAAAAGATAATAAAAGAATTAAAATAAATAAACTATGTTTTCCATTAATGAGGTTTTTTTCCTCTCTGTGCTCTATTTAAGACTCAAGACAAATTAATTTCACATAAAAATAAAAAATGCTGATGACAGATAAACTGTGAATAAAGTTTTCTTTTTATCTAACGGTTTGGAGGCACAATATTACATTGCCAAATGAGCTCACATTATTCTTTTATTTTAGACCTTGACATTCTTTGATGACTCCTGTTAAAGCCTATTAGACACCCTCTGGTTGCATGATTCCACTTTGAGTGGGAGCTATTTTCCAAAAAAGGAAAATTCTGGCCCTGTACCACTGCTGCTTTTTCATTCCCACATTCATATATTAACCATTCATCTTTTTTTTTGTTGAATCTGGGTCAACATATAACATAGAACCTTGGTCGTCTGTGATGTTCCATGAAAGGTATCTTTAATTAGCTTTCTATGGCATTTTTTTAAAATTACACATTTGGTAAAAATAAAAACAAAGTTTGATTTTTTTCTAGGATATTATGGCATAGTATGCAGTCTCCAAGATACAGGCAAATTGATAGTCCTAAATGTCTGACTAGCTTTGTTTGTTTATGGTTAAGCAGACCCATAAGATCTTTCTTGTATCAAAGTCAGTCCCTAAACACTTTAAAGAATTAAATGTGAATTTCTAAATCAGGAATTTTAACCTGTAACACCTGAAACTTTACATATTCTGAGACTCTTTCTTACATGGGTTTGTCAGATTTTATGAAAATAAATAGTAATATAGGAATGAGTTGAAAAGTCAGAGCTTCTGCATTCCAATAATTAGTAAGAGTAAGAAAAGCATTTCTGTGTTCAAACCACATTCTTGGAATCCTTTTAAATTTAGTTTGCTGTACTAGATAGATAGTTCTTAATGTAAATGTTACATGTAATTGAAATGAAAATGGTAAATAATACAAAAGCAAATTTAGTAAGCTTAGTGAAAAGTCTATTGACTTCAGACTGCAAAAAGTGTGATGCATTGTCTTATCAACGTTCTTACAAACCTGACAAAAAAGATTACTTTGGCATAAATACCTTCAATAAGGATAGTGGCTGCTGAGATTTAGTGTATACTATCATTTTATTTTTAAAATAAAAAAATTAACTATATTGCCTACCAGATGTCTCCTATACTAGAAAGTATGCGCATTAGGTATTTATTGTTAGGTCAATTATTTAAGGGGTTTATTTTTGACATATTACTTAGAAAGCTGATGAAGTCATAAACAGTTAATTAAAATTCATGCAATACCTCTGTCAAACAGTGACCCAGGTACTGGCCACCATCTGTGGTGTTATGAAGTGCTCTGAAGTATTAGACAAGAATGACAGCATTATGAAAGGAAAACTACTCTAAAAATTGGCTGATCTTTAAAAAATGTCACTTTTTACACTGTTTGTGTACTTAAGGAAATCTGTGTGCTTTTTCATTCTTCAGGGCTACCTGTTATATCTCTTTTAAATACTCTTGATAGACTTTTCTTTTTTTTTTTTTTTTTTTTCATGAAAGCAGAATCCAAAATAAACTGTCTCATCTGCTTGGGTTTTGGTGGGGAGATTTTCAACACTTCTAGATGGATCTGAGCTAGCTCTGACTAGAAACAAAAGTTTAAGCTATTTGTTTCTTATCACACACACTATTCATAAGACACTTATCTAAAGCTCAGATACAGAAGGCAAGCATGTCTTGCATTTTGTCAACATGCCACACTCCCTGTCAATTACACGAGCTCTCATACCTTTTGTGACGTACTAGATCACATACCTGAAACCAGGACATCTTGATCCTGACAGTTCAGATGAAGAACACTTATATTCACTGATTGCTGCTCTCAACATACACGCACACATAGAAAAGGTATGACCTGAGCTATTTGATGACTTATGCCTGCTTCTACAGCTAATGGCCTGAAATGAAATACTAAAAACTATTTGTCCCAGGGATTAACAGTTTATAAAATGTTCTAAAAGTATAATATATTTTTATCCTGTACAACTGATCAGATATATATATTATTGGCAAATCAGGAGTCATTCCTTGAATGTTAAGCTCATTTTAAGCAAAATGTTCCTTATTGTCATATGAAACTTCAGGTTATATTAAACTCGTCAAGAATACTCTTGCAGCCACATGGAAAGGGGAAATTGTAATATTTTTAAGAGAGAGACACAATTATGACATCATTATATAATTTCAGGCATGAGGGACTTTCATGAGATTAGTATTAACAAAGTAGTATTATACTCACAAGTGTCTTATCAGCCTGCAGGTCCCCAGTACTCCCCTTCAATTACTTGGGAAGTACAGCTGATTCTCCTATAACTCCCCTGTAAACCACCTCTGAAATTCAGATATCCCTCCCAGCACTGTCTATAACTTCTGTCAGCTTCTTGCATGGTTATCTGTCATGTTTAGTAATTTTTCCTGTCTTTCCTCATTGTATCTTATGTCTTGTTCAGTTAGCTTAACCTTAGATGAGGGACTAGTCAGTGGCTTAGTCACCTGCCTGCAGCCTTAAGAGTACATATCTCCTAGTTTTTGCATCAGAAAAATAAATGGGAAATTGAATTACATGGGAGGTTCAGGAAGACTCTTGACAGAAAAGATACTGAAATGATTTCTATCAAGAAATTATGTCTATCAAAGTATGGAATTATGTATATTTGTGGCACTGATCTTGAAAAGTAAACCCAAACAAATATTTTACCAACTGCACTTGGGTGAGCATATAAAACTGACATTTAAATAACAAATAGATACCTGAACAGTTCTGAAAATTCATCTGTTTAGTTAAGATGCACTCTCTCATAGATCCTGAATCTTACAGTATAACCAGAACTTTTTCCATCTCTACCTTAAAACTGATTTTCTTTAATATTTTTAAAACCATTTTTAAATATTCACTTTCATAATCAAGTGTAACTGTTGGCCTGCTGCCTTTTATCAAAGTATTTACCATGTATTAAACTTTTATTTGTTCAGCGTGGGCAGATTGACAGACGTGAGTTGCTCTCTAGCAAAGGTTTTATACTGATGCGAAATAGTCTTCCATTTTGACATTACATTTCCTATATTCTTCCTTTTTCAAGGGCGGTTTTTAGTTTGCCTGGTCTTGATTACTCTAACACTGATCACTCATTTCTTTCACTACATATTATTGTGTCTTACGTATGGCTGGACATATTTTATTTAAATTGATAAAACTGATGTTTTTGGGAGTTGCTGGCAGTTTTTTTTTCCAAGGTGCTAAATTAAAATTCCTCACACTCGTTCTAAAACCAGTGTTTCCCAACTAAAAAGAAATGGAATAAACGCAAATTGTGCTGTGCCTTTAAAAGACTTCCATTCAGTGAGTTGAGTGGGAAGGGATTTACTGACATGGCTAGAAACTTGTAGAGTAGAAGCTTGTTCTGACAAAAAAACCAGCACCCAGCTTTGCCAGAGGAATATGAGCTTTTTGTAAAATGCCGTGTGAGGTTAAAATTGCTCTGCAGGCAGACAACTATTTGACCTTTAACACAGACACATCATTGAGTTGTAGGTCCTTGGCAAGTTACCACACTTAATGTAATGAGTTACAGTAACACAGAAGTCATCTGAGAGACAATAATTGTGTGTAAACTCTTGTCCTATAGATATTATTGCCCTTCATGAAGAAACTTGAGTAGCAGACACATAAAGGTGATGACAATTATTATTTTTCATAATTATGGTTCTATAAAGTCTAGTACTTTTTTACATAAAATGTATTTTTAGATTTCTTTGAGGCTTTTCAACTTTTCTTTCCTGTGTGTTGTTATTGTTTACTGAGCAGAATTAGATAGCAATGGATAAAGCAGTTTTTCCAGCTGGTTTTAGAGAGCTCTGCAGAGGCTGGTCTGGCTCTAGTCTTGAATGATCTTAAGAGATCATTAAGAGATCATTCAGTTTTGTTCCACTTTTTATAAAAAACTGAGCTTCTTGTTTATCTCAGAGTAGCACACGAGTCGTGCCCTACCCAGAGGTGGGCAACAACCGGAATTCTTCAGGGGTCCATCATGGGACCTGTTCTATTTAATGTCATCAGTGACCTAGCAATGGAGTGGGCAATGAGCACTGGAGCACACACTGATCTGGCTGGCAGAGGACAACAGTCTGTGGCATGCAGGTGATACTCTCGAGGGCAGGGCTGCCACTCAGGCATCCCTGTAGGGGCTGGAGGAATGGGACAATGGGAACCATACGAAATGGAACCATACGAAATTCAGCAATGACAAATGCCAAGTCATGCACCTGGGAAGGAAGAGCTGTTGGCAATGACACTGACTGGGGCCTGCCTGCCTGGGGAGCTGCTCTGCTGAAGAGGAGGATCCTGCTGGGCAGAGAGCTGAGCATGAGCCAAGAGTGAGCCCTGGCAGAAGGAATGGCTCAAGAGCGGTCTGGGCTATGCTAACAGAAGCATGGCCAGTAGTTCGAGACCATGGCCATAATACCACATCCATTTTGGTTTCCATAGTACAAGAATAACATCGACAAACAAGAGGCAATTCAGTACAGGGCCACTAGGACAGTTAGACCCTGGAGTATTTGCCTTGTGAAAAGGAGCTGAGGGACTTGGGCATATCCAGCCTGGAGAAGATCTGAGTGGGAGTAAACAGCAGCCCCCCAGTGCCTACCAGGGTGTTATCAGGAAGCCGGAAGCTTTATATGGTGCATGGCAGCAAGCATGAATAATCCTAGGAGAGTTTTTGACAGGACATAAGGAGAAGCATTTTCCCCATGATGCCAGTCCAGCAGCAGAGCAGGTTACTGAGAGCAGTTGTGCAGTTTCTACCTTTGAAGGCTTTCAAAATGAGACTGGATAAAACCCTTAGCAACCCAGTCTGATCTCCCAGCTAGCCCTGCTTTGAGCAGAAAGCTGGAGAGACCTCCTGAGGACACTTTCACCCTGAATCATCCTATAATTCTGTGATATTCTTGTGAGTAAAACAGAATCACTTAAAATTGTCAAAAGTAAAAATTAAAATGGTACAGGTTTAGTCAAAGTGTAGTTCTGGGCTAATTATATGCATCCCTTGGATGATATTTTATTTTACTCATCCAGTTAGTATTCTTGGCTATCATCCTTTATGGCTACCCTAAAATCCCTACTGGGTCAAATTACCATAAAATATATATAACCTTCTTGCTACTGGTGTGTTTCCCAGCTGCTTTTTGGTGCTGAATTCAGCTCTTGTAACAATTTTGGGTTTGCGTAGCTCAGAGACACACATAACCAGAAAGCACTGTGAACCTAATTGTGCCAATCTGGATGTTTGAAGCAGAAGTGAAAGGCATCAGCCTGAATTTCTAGAACAAGATATATTAAGCTGAGTGAGACTGGTTTATCCTTCTGGTTACTTTGCTCATTTCAATGAGCTGAATGAGGATTTAATAGTCTCAGCATTAGACAAGAAGAAAGATTTGTAAGCAGATGTTATATCTGTATATATGTACACTTGTACATATGGAAAGAAAAGAAAATCTTTCGAGCATATATTCTTTTAGTAAAAAAAAAATAAATAAAAAAAATTAAAATCTCATCTTTCCCTGCAAACTGTGTTGTGTTATATCCAGAGTCCATCCGGCTCACAAAAATGTGGTAATGACTAAATATTATTCAGTTCTGGAAATAAAAATATATTGTCTACTAATCCGAAATGAAATGTTTTGGAATAACATGCCATTTCTCTAAGATTAGTAAAACACATCCTCAAAGGATCCATATACGAATTATTGGGAAGAGCAAACCATTTGTTCCCTGAATTTTCTCAGGGATTTTTAAATTTAACACTGAGACATTGAGACAGAACTGAATTTTTAACAAAATTTTCATGTAAGTTCTCTAGAAATGCAGTGTGAAGCTATATAGAGGCAGAGTCTTTGTGGGAGTGATATCTAAAGACACAGTAACTAAATCAAAATACAGGCTGGAGAGCTCAAGGTTAGGGTTAGGGCTGGAAGACAGGGAAATGTAAGGAGTATTTGTGGTTTGCCTATGCACACTAACCAGCCAGCGCTGGTTTGCATTTTACCTGGATATGGGGTAATCTTACGATGTTACTGCTCAAAACCAACACTCTCTCCTGGGGAGTGACTGAAAAATGCTCTGTGCCACAAAACACTTAGCCTTAAGTATAAGAAAGCTATGGCAAAACACAGGCATTGTTGCATTTTATAGTGTGTAGATAAGGGAACTGATTAACACCTTTGTTTCTCAGTTCTTGCCTGAAATTGTAACAGCCCTAATCTGAATGCTTTTTGCAAAGGTCTTGAATCATGCATGTTTCATTTTCACTATCCATAAAATTCCATTTATTAAAAAAAAAAAAAGGATAAAAATTCTGCAGTTAGGCCTTTCGTCTATCAACAGACAGTAAAAACATCTCAAGAAATTAAAGATGTGATTTTGGTTACTGTTATTGTTAGTGCTAGAGGGAGAGAGATTAACCAATACAAAATTAATAGTGTGGTTTTTGAAGAGGTACAACCAACTTCTTTCTTCCCTTCTCCTGCACCTGCTAAATACTTGTAAACACACATGTATAAAGCGTGTCCATTCTTAAGAGAATAAATATGCATTCATATGTCAGCATGTTTTACTACTTTTTTTTCATCATTCATTTTTTTAATACCTAAAATGTAATAACTTTTTCAAATAATTAGGTGCAAATAATTTTTGTAAGCATCAATCTCTGCATATTTTACTGGGAAAAAAGAGAAAATTTTTTCCAAGGTTATTAAGAAGACAAAACCATTTCTGAAATATTAAATCTTTATATAGGAAATGAAGTGGTTATGCAGGCAGAGGTTGAACTGAGCAGTGAAGATTCCTTCAGGATATATAAAGATGTTTTTAAAATTTCTGTATGAAAATGGGTTTCTTATCAATTTTTTAACATTAAAAAAAAAGGCATTCTTTAGCACACATTAGGTAGATCTATACAGAAATGCTATTTACTGTCCACAGAGGACTACAGCAAGAAAACTGAATTGTAGAAAATTCTCTATCAGAACCTGATCTGTCATTGATTTCAGGTCATTGCATGAGTGAGAAAAACCAGACATTTTCAGTGCCTGTTGAATTATTTTGCTGAGAATGAAAATCTGTCTCATGATATAAATGACAGCGAGTGATTTTTTTAAGTATCTTGCCAGTCAGAAATGGAATCATATTGCAAATTGGATTGTATATAAATCACACTATTATGATCAGAAAATAACAACTGTTAATATATACTAACCAGAAGGGGTTTTGACTTTTTACACTAAGATTGAAATGTTCTCTAAATCCTTGCCCTTCCCCAGACTCTCTTTATTCTTTTTGAATTTTCCAATGACAGTGTAAAAATGAAAACAAGCATATTAATAAAGTTCTTATTTTTCTTTCTCTGTATTTATGTAAATATACTTTTTTTCATCTCTGTAATAAAGTAGAGGTGAAAAAATGTATGTTCATATTTTGAGGCACCTCAGTGCAAGTGTTCATCTAATGCAAAAACCGCTTGGAAACAAAATTAGGTTTGGTTGGTAAACTCCTCCAGTTTCAGAGTTTTTCTGGATGTACAGTGACTGAGACATGTTTCTAGCTGAAATTACAGAAACAGGGCAAAGTCACTAGTAGTAGTTATTGCAAAGCTCATATAAGCCAGCAAAGAAAGGAAAAGTCAAGAAAGTTACTATTGGAGAGAAAACGTTTAGTTGACACTGCCTTGATTAGAAACTTCTCACCTTAATGACATGTTAGCACTCTTTGCTTAGTAAGTTCATTTAGGTTTTCATCTGCCTTCAGTGACCACTCATACAATTAAAAGCAGGAAAACTCACCTTTCTCATCACAGAATCTATGGTTATTAGTTTTAAAGCATAGGACTAAGATGTGCCCTATTGAGGTTTTGGGTTCAAACCCATTGTTGTCCAAATGACCTCTGGAAATACTGCATATTCTTAGGTTTCTGGCATACTGCTGGCAGTGCCTTTCAGATCAAAGTTTTACAACAAAATACTAATGACAGAGTCAGCACGTGATAAACAGAAGGTTCATAAATGAGGGCTATCTAGAAGGAAGGACTTTTTCTCTTGAGAAGGTGTGCAGTTTTGCTGCCTTTTACCACTGACACTCAGAGAGAATTTGCCTTTGGTGTGGTGGCTCTTCTGAATCCTCTCTTGAATTGTAACTAGTTCTTTAAAGCTGCAGAGACCACATCAAGCTATCCTCGAATCTACTGGAATTCATGGCAGAACTCACATTACCTCCCACAGATCCTGACAGCCATATTCCTACTCACTTACATGGTATGATCACTAGTTTTCCCACTGATATTACTGGACTCTTATTTTGACACTTTGACTTTAAACTGTATGCAAATGTGTGTGACAAATATTTACTGTATTTCTAATGACCGAAGAAATAAGAAAAAAAAACAATAATCTTGGCCTAGCATTTTTAACTGCAGTGCAGAAAGGCCAGAGTTCTGTGTCCTTAGGAGCCTTCTTCAGGAAATGTTATAGCACTATGACAAAAGTATGTTGCACTCCATTCACCAAATGAAGAAGATGCATCAAGGATGTGCTCTCCCTAGAATGCTTAGCCATCTTTTCTACAATCACCTTTGCCAAGCTAAATTCCACCAGACTGTTGCAGAGTAATAAGGGGAGACTCTGAGCAACAGGCAGAATGCCTGAAAGCAAGAGCATGTCAGATGAGCAAGGATTATTTGGCCTCAGAAGCAATCACGTTAGCAGCTGCCTACATAGATATACTATTCTGAGTTGAATGAGCTGGAGTACTGCATTGCTGTGCTTTAATTCCAGAAATGCACACAAGAGTCACCAGCCAGAGCTTGTCCACTGCACATCTGTCTCCTCTCTTACCTAGTCAGTTGTGACAAATTAGAGAAAGCAATTGGCAGGGACAGCTCTAAAGTCATCCGCCTTTTTAATATGCGTCTGAATTCACCTAGGTTCATGTGGTTTAACCTTAAATCATTTTTGAACTAAACAGGTGTAAACCATACCTTTATACTCTTTCATTCCATCTCAAGAGTCATGTATCCTGATTCTTTTAAAAACTTTCTTAAATGTTCTAGGATAAATTGAAGAAGCCTGAAAGGGACTGAAAGATTACAAGGAGAGTGTATTAGGGTGACTTCATCTTTATTTTAGTGTTGCTGGTCACACAATAAGACTGCTTATGTTACTGTGCAGTTTGAGCATTAATGTCAAGTCTACATTCAGTTCTGCACACAAGAATTTCTGCAAATGTGCTTTTTTGCAGCCTGTGTTCCTAATGGAGAGACGTGAGAAAATATGCTATTCCTGCCACCCACCCACTATTCGCCCCCCCCCCCCCCCCTTTTAAAAGATGGGCATTGATGCCTTAACTTTTTCAGAAGTGAATGCTCTACTCAGAATTCCCCCTGAAGGAACATGGCAAGTTCAGTCTCTTTCCTCTCCAAAGCAAATGGCTCCCACACAACAATTCCCATTTCATTCTGAATTCAGCAGGATCTGTAAGAGCTCAGGGAGGCAGCAATACAGTTCAAAACTCTGCAGGATTTTTGGACTCTCACAGAGTCAAATAGACTATTCAAAATGCGGCCCTTCCTGGTTTCCAGCTCCTGCTGAGTGCTGTGAAAGCCCAACTCTTGCTAATCTGGAAGCCATTATCCCATCTCTTTGTTAGCTCGAGCATGGCTCAGGAGTATTTTGATACTTACCTTCACTTCAGCCACAGAATGATACTTGTGGATATATTTCTCCGGAAAATACTGCATACATTGTTCTTTGTACTCATATTTAACAGTACTTTTCTAGAGTTTTCAGCTCTAAAGGTAGCAACTGATCCCAAAGTATGAAGCATGATATAATTAGACTTAAAACTGAGGGGGGAAAGGGGAAAATATATATAGTAAAAAAAACCCCAAAACAATAAAAAACACAAACAAAAGAAAACACAAACAAGCAGAATTTTCCTTAATGTGCATCTGTCATTCACCAATTCACAGTTTAATTTGTCTTTTGGTGCTTATACTTTCCAATTATATTTTGAAAGAGACAGTGTTACATGTTTTGGGGGTGGATCTACTATAACACTCTAATCTCAACTACAAGTCAATTTAAGAAAAAAGAGCAAATCTCTCTTTTGAAAGAGGGGAAGGGGATTTCAAAATTAATTTTTATTCTTACGTTGCCGCTGTTGGGAGAAATTGTACGGCCCCACAGCAACAGTTCTCCCAGTTCTCTGTTAGCATGTCTCTAGCCTCAGAAAGAAATGTTCAGTTACTGAGTTGAAGGGAAAGTAGGTCTTTTAACATAATTTTGAACCCCTAAAAGGCTTAGAGTTGTTTTAAAAAGGTGCGATAGAATCCAAATCTTCTCAAAAACTGCATGCAAGTTCACAGGCAAATACACTCACATGAATAATCCATCTCCTGCTGATGTCACTTTGACCGGAAAAGTAAACAGTTTCACCAGTGTATCACATGCAATGTTCAACAAGATCAGAGACATTGAAATGCTGTGTGATTTGTAAATCAAATCCATATGGTATGATGGCATGATACAAATGGGGGGGTTTATCCTGAAACTCTTATGTCTTCTATAATCTGTCTGTCATAAAGGTGTTTGATAATCAATTTTGATGCCATACATATAAGATCAGACCATGCTGCAAGTGTTTCATATGGATCCAGTTCATTTTTTCCAAAGCTCTATGGAATTCCGTTTTAACAGGTGGCTTACGGTGAGACACTGAAAAAGATAGTCTATCCCACTCTTAAAGATGTCCAGAATCTCCAGAAATAGATCTATCTGAAATAACATCATTGAAACCGTGCTGAAACAGAATTAGAACCCAGATCATGCATCAATTAGCTTTCTAGAGCCCTAAAGCTTTCCAATTCTCTTTTTGTATCTCAGGCAACTTTTACAGTGACTAATGTAACAATCAGGACCTTCATATGTGATTTATAACAACTGTGCAAAGTATTTTCTGCCAAGTAAAAGCAAGTCTTATTTATTGTGTGTATGAGACAGGGACATACAATGCAAGTTCATTGTTGAATTTTTTTCAAAACCCCTTTCCCAGGAGCTTCCCTACTTTTCTTCAGTCAACAGAAGCTTATGTTTCCTATGAACCGTTTACAGTGCCTGGAAGTTGGAAAAACTTTGCTTCTACTGGTCAGCAGCTGTTTTCTTGCACGACCCTCAGCTTCAATGCCCAATCCATTTAAGTACTTGCTCAGTAGAATTCTAGAGTTCATAATAAATTCTACATTAGGAATTTGCAAACTGGGACATTTTTCTGTCGACGCGGGAGTCACGGACAAGGCAGAGACGATAAATGTGATAAAGCGATTGTCAAACTTTATTGCACACACACCGAATTCTTCCAGCTTGCATTTTGTCATTTAGTTACAGCAATTTCATTGGTCAGTATCCAAAGGTTTACATCACCAGCTTACCGGTAATGATTTTGCTGATCAGCATTTTAACTTTTCAACATTTACTATACTGTCTTCCCAACATAGCTCACTTGCCAACCACAACTTCCTAAAACATCCTAGCTCTACAGCTGCACATCCTGTTTCCTAACAATAAGACTAACTCCTCCACTTGCTAATCATGCTCAAGGTTACATATCAGCAACAACTAAACCTATTACAGAAATAAAACCGCTGACGATGGCTTTCCAGGTAGCACTTGGGTTTTTCCACTCAGACCATCACAAGGCCCTGTCTGAATGGAAAAACCCGAGCCCCATCACAAGGCCTCTTGCAAGGCCTCTTGCCTCTACTCACAGCCATGACTATCCTTCCTACATTTTTCTTGCGGGATGTTGTTGGCATTTGAAAAATCAAATACTTGTTTTTCAGTAATTGCCTAGAAATATTTTCCAGATAGCATCAGTCAGAATATCCCCTCCCAAGAACAGAAAGAAGTTTTTGTTTGTGTCTTTATTACGTGTCTTCTGCAAGAAACATCTAGGAAGGTATTAAAAATCTACACATAAAATCTTAATCAAAACAGAGTATAATAGACCTATCTAAAAAGTAATATTAAACTGGCCTGACGGATTTCACAATAAAATAACTCAATGTTACTCAGTTTTTTTCTATTAAAACACAGTATGTTGAACAACAATTCTGGGAAATTCAAACCATATTGTCAATAAGATACAAGTGTTTTGTTATAAGCTTTTTTTTATTATGAGGTATTAATGAGAACAGCCATTGTTCTGTGATGCTCAGAGGATTAATGTATATGATTCAAGTGAAAGAGATTTGGGTAGATCCCTGTACATCTACAGAAAATTATTTCTTATAGGCTTGACATTGCAAATAGCTCAGCATAATTTTATTTCAGGTATGTGAAAAGTTTCACAGCCCATGGTGCAAAATCAAAATGACTAACAGACAAACTCGTGTTTGCAAAAACTAAAATTAATTAAAATAGTTTTTAAGTAAAATATTTTTGTCAAGGAAATTTAGGAGAAAAATTTATCTATTTTTTTTTATTTAACGTGAAATATGAAACACCAAAGTTCAGGATTAAAGCACAAATATAAATATTTCCATCTTATAAAGTATTCATAAAATAGCACGCTAGCAATTAGATTACTTCATATTGAAGAATTTTAAGACACAATTTCAATGAAAGATCATTCTTATGCCTAAGTTATATTCTTGTTGTAGAGTAACCCCCAGTTTTATGTTTTAAACAGCAAGTGAGAAAGCTATATTTTTCAAATGTTGGGTTACATTAATGTTTATGGTGTGTCTTTAATTACATCCTTTTTCTTCAGTGCTATTTGAATATTTGTACTACTCTCTAGCCATGTTTCTGAACAACAGATAAAAGCATCAGCATATGAAAATTAATTTGTATCTCACTGTGACTGTAATTTCACTACTGCCTTAAAAGCAATAAAAAGTTTCTGATTCTTGTAAAAGAACTATAAACTAGCACAGAACTTGAATTCAATGTATGGCTTAATGTACAGCTATAAAATTATTACTTGCACTTTTTTTTTAATACTCAAAGTATCAATTCATAAAATGTAGTGGCCGCTATTAGCTGTTTCTAACACCATAATCTCTTTCCTCAACATTTATATCTACCTCGCCAATGTAAAATCCACTTACCTACCAAATATACAAGACTAATGACTGTTGTTAATTGGTTCTGGACTACACAGGCAATAGAAATAAGGAAGACATTCCAAAGAGAGTGAAGAACTACTGATGCCCACAAACCTGTTTTGCTAGACATTAAAAGTATAGACTCAAAAGTAATACAGTTTATTCCCATATACATATGTTAGCAAGGTAGGTGGAAACATAGTGTTATAATACCACAGAGCTGCACAGTAATGTTGTATAAACTCAAAATCAGTTAAACTAGCATGTGCATATGCTTGTGCAACTGATAAGAGCAAAAACCTTCAGTGAACAATATGCAGTTTACCACAGTTTGTTGATGAAAGAGCAGGCATCAAAAAAAAAAATTAAAAAATCACAGATTCCTGTAAAAATCTGACTCTAGCACACAATGCTTGCTTTTGTTGTTAGTCCACCATCAGAAATGGCTTCAAAAAGCTATTCTTTATCCAACTGTTCCTTCCTGACAGTCTCTGCCAGGTGTTAGCACTCAGCACCAGCATCATGCTAATGCTTCCTGCTCCCTCTGAAGCCAGGCGTTGCTTAGTAGAAATACTTACACATTGTAAGAATCATCCATTTCATGGCATTAGTGCATTGGCCTCTAGATTCTGGAAAATTGAATACCATTCACAAGGAAAAATATGTTTGGTTCCAAACATTTTCTGCTTACTTCTTACTTACTTACTGGGACTGTTTTCCCAAAGCACTATCATTGATAACATTGACAATACTGATTAGGGAGTGTTTATATTCTTTCTCTGTTGATGAGGCAGCTTCAAGCACACATTCACACACTGCAGTGTGGGGTGGCAGAGCAGGGGTGTATATATGCAGCAGGCAAGAGCATGGCTCCCATGCTACCACAACCAGAGATATAGATAGGATGAAATGGTGACTTGACTTTGGTCCTAGTATAGGTAGATACAAGCCCTTCAGAAACAACGTGATGGGAAAAACAAGGATGGGGCAGTGGTTGCTCTCTATGTGAAGGAGCAGCTCAGACTTACAGACCTTTTGTGTGGGACTGAGTGATAGCTTGTGGGTCAGATCTGAGGAGAGGCCAGTGAGGATGATATCTTGGAGGGAGTGTACTAGAGGCCACCTGATCAGTGTGGGAAAGCACATGAAGTCTTTTTTAAACAACTCAGCCTAGAGAAGAGAAGGCTTTGAGGGGCTCCTTATATTACTCCCCCCACTCAGTAGCAGCAAGGAGGTCATCAGGAAGATGGAGCCAGAGTCCAGAGCCTGTTGTGCATGCTGGAAGAATGAGCAAGGTAAGAATGAGCAGAAGTTGACATGTGAGGTATGTGGATACAAGAAGAAACTTTTTCCCCATGAGGGCAGTCCAGCAGCTGAACAGGTAGCTCAGAGACACTGTGCAGTCTACATCTTGGAAGCCTGCAAGAGCATAGTGGGTAATGTCCTACCCTCAGCAACCTGTTCATAGCTGATCTTTCTCTGAAGAGGAGGCAGGGCTAGAAACCTCTTGAGGTCTTATTGACCCTGACTTACTTTTCAGTCCTGTGAAAATGGTCTGTTTCTGCAGCTCTATCTACTTCATAAACGTGAAAGCCTTTGCAATAATGCTCAAGAGGAATACAAATAGGATACGTTTTATACCCCTTCTGTATCATACTGGTCAACACAGAAGACTAGGTATTAGAAAACAGAGCTGATCCAAAAGCAAAAATACAACAGATTTTATTACCGAGGAGATCAGAAGAGTCTTTTCAGGATATAGGAAAAAAAAAAAAAATATATATATATATACAGTAGTCCAGAATTCCAGGGTTTGCAGTGTTTACCCCAAATGAACTGCTGACAGTGAGTGTGAAGTTCATACAGAACACAGTGGTACACGGATTTTACACTGCAGTGAAGAAAGCTTTTGACCATTCATGCCAGCAACATGTATAGCTTTCAAGTCTCATTCAAAGGTCAGTGGTATTAACTGAAGTGTTTGATATTCATGGCTGATGTTAATTGGAGTCTTTTATTTTCATGGACACAGATTCAATTCCAGCACTTTTACAGATCTAAAGGGAGGCATAGGAGATGAGGTAACACAAGTCATTTATTTAAAGTTCTTAAAATACAATGTGTTTATAGTGTCAGGTTTTTATTTAAGTAAAAAGATTGCACAGCACTTAAATTTAGAAATGGAAAAAAAAAATCCAGACCTCTTTGAAAGATCTCAGTAAACCCCTGGAACACGTAAGAAAGGCAAGTTCATGTTCATGCATTTTCATGAGCAATACTTTAAAAAAGAAAAAAAAAAAACAACCAAAACCCAGTGTTAGGTACTTTAGACTATAATTTAAGATTACATTTAAATAAATTAATAAAGTAGAAGCTATTAATTGACCATAAGCCACAAAATTAGGCAAGAAAGATAAAGAAGGAAAAGTATTCAAAGTGCTAGGAAAATACAGGGCCAGAATTATCTCTGGGAATAATAACAAAACTGATAACCTGTAGTTTCACCAGGAATACTTTCTTTGTAATTTTTACTGAGATAGCAGGTAACACGAACCTTGACACCACTGTACTTCATGCTGTCCCTTACGTTAAAAGACTCCTGAGGTCTGAAGATCTTGTGGACTGAGATAATCTGCGAACAAGGGTGGAAGAGGTATGAGTGAAGGAGTGTGAAAGGGCAGCATAATAACAAGCTAACACTAATTGTTATGCATTGTTCCTAATGCACTTAATTACTGTTGGGATTTCTAAGAATCATATTGTGTAGTCTTTGCTTGCACACTAATTGCAAGGTTTGGCTCTAAATTGATTAGTTTTTTAAAGCCTGTACCCCAAATTATAGAAAGCATAAGCAAACACATAGGAAATATTGTAGCTGTTGATAATCCTACAGTGTTTTTGCAAAGCACTCTAGAGCACTCAGAAAAAGAGCTAGTCTGAATGTTGTGCCTTCCCATAAGGTACCAATGTGTTTACTGAAAGGCACTGAACCCTTTTATTGGAACAGAAAAATCAAAACCTTCTGGGGAGACGTTGAAACTGCAAAACAAATCAAAGGCATTGCCTTTTCTTTTTTCCAGTTTCCCCACATTTGCCATTTATCTTCCTGCAAAGAAAATGCAACTCAGAAACACAAAAAGAATTCTTCTGTTCCCATAGAGAGTTTCAAAAGAAAACTTGCTTTTAAAATGTAAATCAACCACTGTGTTAATATGAAAAAAAAATAGGTAGAGGGAGGCAAGCACCAAAAACAAAAAAAAGAGATAAGATAAAATATCTCTTATTATTAGCTAAGGTAGAATGCAAAGGGATCAGGAGATATGCAAATATGCAGTATACAAATTCTCCAGCAGTCTCTGATCCTCTGATGAATAGAAAAATACGCCTGGTATTTCTGAAAACAGTATGAATAAATCGGATGTCTCAAGTTACATAAAAGTAATTTGTGAATCTGGGAACCTGTTGATTGATACACAAATAATGTGCTCAGTAAAACAATCCATCTATTATTTATGGATGTAATTGGGGACAGAAACAGAGACAAAATGTTTGTTCAGACCACAACACAAAGAAGTTCTGGGTAATGAACCTTAAAAGTGCATATGGTGGTGAAACTTTGACAAATGGTAGATAACAACTACCCAGCACAGAATGTAGGTGCTTTCAACTTCATGACATAACAAGCCTTGTTCTAACATTGCAAGTGATTGAGAAAAAGATATCTGAACCCTCAGAATAACCACAGAAAAGCTAAAAGCACTCTCAGTGCTCCATGTACTAGAGCTGCCATTCACATGAATTAGCACAAATCCACTGACCCCAACACTTACCCAGTTACCCCAGTTACCCAGCAAAACAGCATCAGTATGAAAATGGCAGTCAGTAGCTAATCCACAAGACTCACAAATAACCTGTGCATGCATATATTTCTTTAGGACACATAGAAACAGAAAACAGTCCACTTGTTCTCTTAAGCAGCATGTGCACTGCTTGTCTTTTGCCATCTAATCTCTGTGCCTAAGGCAAGTCTCCCTCTGTGATGAGCTGAGAGCAGTCACCTCCTCCAGAAGGCAATTCAGGTAACATAAGATGTCTTCTGCCCTAAACTGAACTCTGGAGGTGCATCCTCCTTCCCTGTGTGGCTACACACAGATGTTACTGCTACCATCCTCCTACCCTGGATTCCCTAAATATTCTGTGACTCCCTGACACTCCCTGCTGAAAAGCACAGATGTTTTCACAAGAAACTGTTGCCCAGGACAATTTTCTTATGCTCACTGGCTATTCACCCTAATCCTTCAGAGCACTACTGAACAGTATTCAGCTGAGAAAATTCCACAGAGTCAGCAATCTCCTTTTGTCCTTCCTCCCATATATTTTAAGTCATATTAATAGGTCTTTCCTATTTCTTTTATACTGTACAAAAAAACCAAAGCATGCTAAATTCTCTGAAGACGAATGTTCTACATCTGAAATAAAAAATAAAATAAAAGCTTTGGAGAGGAGTAAATGGAAGATGTGTGTAGGAGGGATAAAGAAGAGGGAAGACTATTTAAAGGCTTGCAGAAGTCTGAATGAGTATGAGAATCTACTGATGCTAATTCAAGCAGAACTGCTTGAAGTCTGTCCCAGTGCAGCTGGATGGAATACGGTTGTTGTCAGCAAATTCATGATCAGAATGTTGCAGGCTCTTTCAAATGACAGATACAAGAGAAAGGGGACAATAAGGAAATAATCTAAAATGCAGTATGGGATAAACCACATTGACTGCACTGAAAAGAAAATAAATAGCCTGGTCAATTGAAAGCCACAAAGTAAAAGGACTTTTGCTTATTCCTTATCCAGGTGAAAAAACTGTTTATTTTTCTCAACTATAAATGATGCTAATGTTTCAGAAGAATCATTGCAGTACTGTACAATATGCAGTAGAGCATATTGTAAATGCTTATCTGCTTATTAATTCCATGTGAAGCAAGAGGAATGTGCTAGCTTATTTGAAATGAGAAGGTTTTGGAGAATCAAAGCATCTTTGGGATACAGGGTAAAGAAAATCTTTTTTCTATTATTTTTAATCAATGGCATTATTGCAGTTCTGACTAAAATTACCATTCCCTTAAAAATGACAGTCTCTCCCTAATTGTGCAGGAAAGAGGCAATTATTGGTTACAGAAATACTCCTGAACAAGCATACTTTCTATAATCAGTTGATTTGCTAATGAGATATTTTGCCAACACCCACACTTTTTTTCGCAGATTCTTACTAAAAGAGATTTCTGCTTTTGTTCCTGCTTCATATAAAGCAAAAAAACTTTTTACCCAAACAGCCAAAGACATGAACCTGTAGATTTACAGTATTAAGTTATCTCAAGCAAGTTTTAATTTCTTCTCCAATCCTGCAAAAATAAATTACCTCAGAATAGAGCTGGTTAAACACCTGATCTCCATATCACTGTGGATATACTTATGTTAATTTTCGGTTTAGGTAATGAGAACTGTGCATTTATCTTTACTTTGAGCATTAGTTAAAAGAAATCCTTCATATCAAGCCACCCAAGAAAGAGCTTTCTGCTGGCCTTGATGAGTCTCAAGGTCTGTATTATCAAGTAGGCTCTCTATTCACACATGCGATAAATTTCATATGAATGGTTCTCATTGCTTCTGTGCAAAAAACAACTTTCATGCATTACTAAAGATTTTTCTACACTTTCATGTATTGTATCAGAACTTCATACTCAGATTTTACTAAGAGACTGTTCCAAAGTACTGAAAAGCACGATTTTGCATACTCGTGCAATACTGTATGC